>NW_028227267.1:98558356-99758356 GCF_978045245.1 Mus caroli | reverse complement strand
CTTGCTCTCCCGGACCACCCACACAGAGGGTCTGCTGATAAGGAATAAGCAGACGGACTGTTGTACTGACCTTGCTGTCTCAGCCTCTTCTAGATAGTATAGCCACTGAGAGGGTTACACACTAGAGGCTAAGAAGAGACTCATAGACCTTGGCAGTTATTTTCTGTTTGACCTTGATCACATTTTATTGTGTGCTGTGAGTAAGATGGCTTTCTTAGGTTCATCGTGTACAAGGCCCTTTGTCCCATCCTCTACCCACCTTGTTTGCACTTCACTCCCATGCCCTGGGAGCTGTGATTCCTAGAGAACTGGACTTGTTTTGATCTCCAGTCAGCACTGTGCCTTGTGAAATAGTCTGTCATTTTTTAAAACCTACTCATCAATACATAATCATCATAAAACTTTTATTGAGAAAGAATTTATGAGCCAGGTGTGGTAGTGCAAACCTTTAATCTCAGCACTTGAGAGGCAGTTAGGTGGATCTCTGTGAGTTCGAGGACAGCCTGGTCTACAAAGGAAGTTCCAGGACAGACAGGGTGATTATATAGATAAACCCTGTCTCAAAAAAAAAAAAAGAAAGAAAGAAAGGCTGTGTGGACCATCTTAATTCACAATTCATGTGATGATTTATTGACTTTTAGTGTCTACAGCATCACTATGAATCTTCATTGTGACCAAAAGGAAGCTTGACTGGCATGCTACCCAGTTCTAAGCAACCACTGTTGCATTTCTGTTTCTATAATTTGTCTCTACTGGATAGTTCCTACACATGGGATTGTATTATATGTGTGCGTGTGTCTGCCTGGTTTCTGCTACTTAGCGTGTTTTCAAGGTTGTTGGTGTTGTATAAGCCATTAGGATTTCATTCCTTCTTGTTGCTGTGTAAAATCTGTTGTGTTCATCTGGTGCTCAGTTGCTGGATGTTTGGGGTTTTTTTCTACCTTTTGAGAATAACAGATCATGCTTATGTGGAAATCCATGTAGCTTTGTGTGGACATACTAGTTCTCCTGGTGTATAGCTAATGATAGGGTTGCCAAGTTATGCAGTGGCTATTGACTCACTTGAACTGTGCTACGTGCCACACACTGGCTCCAGTATAGTTAGGTTACCAGAGCAACAAGAAGTGGCAAATCATTAAACAAAGATGTCCTCTGGGAGTTCTAAAGGAAGATGTTAGGGAGGATTTTCCAGAGCAAAACTGATTAAACCCAAAATGTGGGCTGAGGGTAAGAGAGTTGCCCTTGCACACTCCTCCATCTTCACTAATGCGTCTTATCTTCCTCATTCTACCCATCCCAGCTGCTGTGCCCTAGTATGTATCATTGTGGTTTTCATTTGTACACACATATGGCCCAGCCCAGCCTTACTGCCACCCTTGCAGGGCCTCTCTCACTCTTGGAACTCACTGTCTAACCCAGGTTAGCTGTCAACCTGTGGGGAGCCTCCCGCCTCAGCTGCCCAATTTTGTAATCTAGGATTGCAGGCATGAACCATAATGCCTAGATGCATTTTCTTGATAACTTTGTTGATGTTTTGGATAGGTCTTAGCATATAGCTCTGGCTGGCCTTGAACTCTCAATGATGTACCTCCTGTTTCCTGAATGCTGGAGTTAACGGCATGTGCTATCATGCTATTTGATGACTTTTTTTTTTTTTTTCATGTGCTTAATGGACATTTGTTATCTTTGGAGAAATACCAATTTGGATTTTTGCCTGTATTTTTCCTGCTGCTCATTTTTAAAATTGTCATTTTATTATTGGCTTATGTTTGTCACTATCCAGTTAATATATTTAATGCCTATAACTGGTGCGTTAGCTTATACTAACATCTGCTTATCAGATCTGTAGTTTTGTAAGGTAGAGTTGTAGGCAGGTCTCAGGTGGCTTCTGTGACTAGTGCTGTCAGTCTAGACTCTGTCTGGAAGACCCAGGGAAACGTCACTTCCACTGTCTGCCATACTGTGGGGTGAGTTTGTGTTGTGGAGGCTGTTGGCACCAACACCTCCTTTCTCACTCAGTTTCCTGTGGTGGAGGACGGCTATTAGAGTCTGCTTGCTTATTTCTTTATTTTGACTTTATGTTTGAAAAAGTAATTTATCTAAAACTTGCTTATCTTAAAGCTAGCAGTTAGCATCTTAAGTCCCATTTGTGCTTTGACTCTAACTTCCTTTCCAACATGAGAAGAGTAAACTTGAGTCTAAAACAGCGCTTGTGTTTAGATTAGAACCGTGCATGTAATTTATCTTCTAAGGAGAGTTGTGTCACACCATAATACAATGATAGGCATGGAGTCCCTGCCAGATCACAGATGGTGGGATGTAAGACCGTTGAGCAAGGGGGCATTTTGAGAGTTATGATGGTGGCAGCTTCTTTAGTAGTTTCTCTTGTTTGCATCTTTAAATTTTTCTGAGTATTTTCCCTTTGTATTGAGCTTTTTGATGTTGCAGAGATGTGGTTAGGTTGTTTTGTGTGGCTAGGGCATATTTCAAAGTATGTGTGTATCTAGAAGAACAGAAATTTCGCAGTGGCTAAATGACACACGATCCCACTTTTGTCTGTGTCTTATTTTGTGGGTCACTTTGTCTCTTCTTTGATTATATTGCCTGTTTTGGTCCACTCCTGTCAAGTTTTGCTTTATTGGTAGTCTTGGTTTAAATAATAGTTATATTGAACTTAAGAGTCTCTTTTTATATTCTAGCTTTGCTATCTTTAGATAGTTGTGTAACTTTAATTTTTTTCAAATTCTATTTTTAATGATGGTTCTTAAATGCTTTAACCTCCCTTGTAGCTACCACTCACCAGGGGTGGTGGGAAAGAAATGATAATGGGGGAAGTGGAGTGTTGTCTGGAAATCTATAGTTCAGTTTCATAGGTTAGGAGGCAGCGGCAGCTCGACCCACTTGCAAACACTTCACAGATACACCAACAGTACCACAAGTTCTGGGCTGTGCCTCTCTCAGGAGACCAAAGATCAGCAAAGACATGAGACCCACAAGTGTTGCACAGCTAGCTGTACCAGCAAGCCAAGCTGTCCCCATCACTCCGTGGAGTCCTATTTACACCCTCCAGCATCGCTGTCCTCCACTTGCCTTGCCTCAGTACGTGCATCCAATCAGCCAGAGTCATTGGAAGCAGCAAGAAGCTGCAGCACAGCACCAGAAGTTTGTTGGTGCGTTTCTCTCTATAGAGTCTGTCTTAGTCAGGGATTCTATTCCTGCACAGAACATCCTGACCAAGAAGCAGTTGGTTTATTCAGCTTACACTTCCATACTGCTGTTCATCACCAAGGAAGTCAGGACTGGAACTGAAGCAGGTCAGGGAGCAGGAGCTGATGCAGAGGCCATGGAGGGATGTTCTTTACTGGCTTGCCTCCCCTGGCTTGCTCAGCCTGCTCTCTTATAGAACCAAGACTACCAGCCCAGAGATGGCACCACCCAAATGTAGCTCAACTATGCAGTGTAAGGCAGACCAATCCGTGCGTGTTGTTAGCAAAGAGTCCTCCATCACGTGTTCTTTCCCGTGCTTGCTCCTTTCTCCTATAAAGATACTTTGGAGATCAAACACTGACCTTTGGGGCAAACGTGTGTTGAGGATTAAGAAATTATTTTTCTTAGAGCTCAAAGCTCTAAGAAACAGATTAACAGTTTTGCTAATCTAGTTCCTTTAACCCATTTAAGAGTGAGAGTTTCATATAGCCTACACATTTGATAGCCTGATTGCATATTGTTACTAGGTAAACTAGAACCATTTGACAGGCCTTTTCTCACTTTGTAAATACTTTCTTTTATTCATATGGTTGTATCTTATCTCCTTTCTTCATATTATGATTACATTTTGAATTTCAGATACTATCCTCTAGTCTGTGTTCTAATTGAACGCGAATTTTTTTCTTCATCTGTGAGTTTAGTGTAATTTCTTTATGATATGGCGGCTGGTACTCAAAGCCTGAGCTTGTAGCCAACCCTGGGCTACAGAGTGAGTTCCAGGGAGGAAAAAACCGAGTGATGCTGTACATTTCTAGGATGAATCTTACTTTGTTATGGCATATTTTTAAAATGACGGTTATGATTTTCTTGAGTTATAAATGAGCAACAAGGATATAGAATTGATTTTACAAGACAGATAGTATGAATGAGTATAACTTCTAATTCATTATCACAACTGAATTTTTAAAATTGCATTATATAATGTGGCTGTTTTCTAGGACATGCACTTGCTTAAACAGTTGAACAGATAAATTTTAAAATAATTTATAAATAATTGGGCTTTGTCTCCCCCCCCCCCCCAGGCATTCTGTGTGTGGCTGACCAGTGTCACGGCTTACGAGAACTGGCCCTGAATTACCATTTGCTAAGTGATGAGTTGTTGCTCGCACTGTCTTCTGAAAAGCATGTTCGCTTAGAACATTTGCGCATTGATGTTGTCAGTGAGAACCCGGGACAGACACACTTCCACACTATCCAGAAGAGCAGCTGGGACGCCTTCATCAAACACTCACCGAAAGTCAACCTAGTGATGTATTTTTTTTTATACGAAGAGGAATTTGACCCATTCTTTCGTTATGAAATACCTGCTACGCATCTTTACTTTGGGAGATCAGTCAGCAAAGATGTGCTTGGCCGTGTGGGCATGACCTGCCCGAGACTAGTGGAACTGGTAGTGTGTGCCAATGGGTTGCGGCCCCTTGATGAAGAGTTAATTCGAATTGCAGAACGTTGCAAAAATTTGTCAGCTATTGGGCTGGGGGAATGTGAAGTCTCATGTAGTGCCTTTGTTGAGTTTGTGAAGATGTGTGGGGGCCGCCTGTCTCAGTTATCCATTATGGAAGAAGTGTTAATTCCTGATCAAAAGTATAGTTTGGAACAAATTCATTGGGAAGTGTCTAAGCATCTTGGCAGGGTATGGTTCCCAGACATGATGCCTACTTGGTAAGGGGCTGCGTGACACAGGACATGATGAGAGAGTAGTACCTTCATTCAAGAAATGTACTCTCACTACAGTTTATCTGCTCTCCAGCTGACACAGTGCCCCTGTTTTGTGGCACAGGAATGTGATATCTTTGAGCTATGAATGATTTTTATGAATGATGTTTGTCAGAAGACTTAGAGTTGCTTCAGAGAACTCCTTTTTTTGTAGCCTAATAGCAATCGTATGTTTAAAAATTTAAAATGTGGTTTCATATTTGAAAGTAATATCCAATTATGAAATTGAGATAATTCATAGTCTGAAGGAAGCAACCTGTATATTGTAATATCTCAGAAATGTTCTACTAGGTTTTCTGAAATGTTCTCTATGCATTTTTTAAAAAAATGTAAACTTGACATTTTAGGGTCTTCAGTTATAAATACACCTGTTATAAGGTGTTTAATATAGCTCAGGAAAGTGAGCATTTTGTGAGAGAAATGTATGATAGTGCTCATAAGACATTGGTTGAATGTTTTCAAACATTATGAAGCTGTTTTAAAAATAAAGATATAAATATCAAAGTACTTAGAACGTTCACTGATGAATGTTGAAGTGGTGGTTCAGGAGGGCACACAGAGCCAGGATCAAATCTAGAGAGCTCCATGGAGTCGGAGAGGTAGCACTCAGCCTTGTATAAACTCTAGGTTTCTTGTGTAATATGCTAAGCCACATGCATTCTCTTGTTATATTACTAATGTCTGTGGTGCCTGAGGCACCGTGTGTAAAGGAATGCTTTGCTCTCTCTAAGTATTTAAACTATTATTAAATATTTAAATTAAAATTTTACTTTAAAACAAATTGAAATAATTAACAGTGGAGCTTTATAAATTGTTTATGAAGTTTCATGAAAGGATATTCGTCTCCAGGGAACTTTAGTGACGGCTCATGCTTTAAGTTTGGAATTACATAGCTACAATAAATACAACGTTAAAAATCAAAGAGCATCTGTACAGTTCAGAAACACTAAATTTATAAGAAGATATATTTCATAATAATTTGCGTAAATATTACTCAGTGAACTGGAACATTTTAATAGGAAAATATAGTTTTGTGATTGTCAGTTTGGTTGAAACTGGTATTTTATATTAAGTTATGTAGCTTTTCCTATTACTTTCATATGAATAAAGGTAAATTCTAGACTTTATAGAATATAAAAATACTAAGTTTTGGTTATATATAGTTTTGGGTTTTTTGGTTTTCGTTTTTTTTAGATCCTGTATGAGCTTGGATTCTGGGCACTAGTGCTAACTAATGTCTCTCCTGAGAGAAGTTAGTAGTGACTTACCCCACAGGATGCTTCAGAGCCTGAAATGGCTCTTAAAGTACCCTGATAATTATGGAAGCTGACAGTCTTAAAAATAGATAAACTTACTGAGACTAAAACAGAATGGCTGTGTACACAATGCATGCTTTTCAAGAGTGGTGGTGGTCTTTCAGGCACGTAGGGATGAGAAGGAAAAGACCGACCCAGAGTTCCGCACTAAAGGCAACTTAGAATATTTCACTCTTAAACAGTAAGAAGCTTTGACTGTACAGGAAATACTTGTGCTGTTTTGTGTTTTGTTTTTCTTTTTAATTTTTTTGAACAACATTGAAAAATGGAGTTGATGGTATATAGTCAGTTTTACTAACCAAAGCTTTATTTGAAAACTTTTGTACAAATTGAATTATATGCTTGAATACTTTAAGTCACTTTATAAGCAAAATGCATAGCACTTAATTTGTTTATACTGTAAAATATATGTTAAATGGTTTTATCAATTTGAGAATAAAGATAGTTACTAATGCGGTTGTATTTTTATAACTTTAGAGAACTAATCAAACACACACACAAAGCTATGACTTTAGTTTCCGAGCTATTATTTGGTAGTCTTTTTTAGGTGGACTTTGTTAGTCTTTTAAAAGGTAGCTTGAAGATACAAAACTAGGCACATTGATTCTGTTCTGATGCTCTAATACCTGTGAAACTTATCATGAAATGTAAATTCTTTTATGATTAGAAATAAGGCGTAGGTTTTTTATGTATTCAGAATGAACCCCAAGAGTTCAGGAGGTTCTCAGGCTAAGCTGGTGAACACTCTTGGCAGTTTTCAGTTGCACGTCCTTCCGGGACTGCTTGTAACTGCAGTCCCAGAAGATCTGTTGCCTTTGACATCCATGGCACCTGTGCTCAATTACATACACATACCTAGACACCCACGCATAATTAAAACAGAAGGATACATATGTTTTAAAAACCATTCTTAGAGTTTCCTAAGCAAGCCTTTAACCTAGCAAGCCATATTAGAAATCTATATTAGAATAGTTTTAAAACAATAGAAATTAATTTATCTTAAATAGGTTTCAGGAAACAGATCCAATTTGTTGTAATAGGCCTTGCTAAACAATAAATAAGTTACTGTAATCTGTTTGCAAAACTTGTTTACATTTGATGCAATGTTAGCAAAAAGTAAGAAAAGTATGGCCTGTTGCCGGCCTGTACCTCTGCTCTAAGGAAAAAAAGCATTTTCTCAGAGAGTAAAAGCTTATTCTTAGAATTAATGATCAGCTCGCCAAAATGCAAATGCCTAAATAGTTCCAACAAGGAAGAAACTCTTGGAGGCACTTGGAAGACCATGAAGCCACCTGGACATGAAAGGGTAAAAATGTGTTTCTTTTCAAAAGTCAGCTGGGTGTGGTGGAACAGACTTTAAGCTATTTTGAAGGCTAACCTGGTTTCACAAAGTTAAAAAGTTAAAAAGGATTGTGGAATATAATAGTTCAATGGGAGAACTTTCCCTTCCGTGTGTGTGTGTGTGTGTGTGTGTGTGTGTGTGTGTGCGTGCGTGCGCGCGCGTGAGAGAGGAGAGCGTGCACACACACACCCCTAGGACCAGACATATCACACCTTAGGGAAACTGAAGATGTACTGTTTTTATTAAACACTTTGTAATGTGTTTTGGGTTTTCACTCCCTTACTCTGCCATCCATCTTGCCAAACTCCCTTCTACTTTCATGTCCCCACCCCACCCCTCATCCCCCACCCCCTGGGATCCACTATGTTTAATTAGAGATGCTCTAATGAACTGCTGGTGGCAGGTTACTGAAAGATGGACAATCTAGGAGCGGCAGTATCACTGGAGAAACTGACTTCTCTTCCCCCCCCCCCCCCCCCCATCGTACAAGCTGCTGGTAGTTTGTGAAGGGTGTGGCCTCCTGAGCTCCATCCCCATCCAATGACTTAATATTTACAACCCCATCTAGGGCAGGTAAACATGCTGCTGTGAGTTCCAGTTGGAGTGCCATGGCCTGCCCAGATGGCAGCATTTCACGGTGCCCCATGCCACCACCACCCTCCCCCCCCCCCCCCCGCGCACTTGGGTGATTTCTGCTGTCTCTTCCGTATGTTCACCGAGCCTTCAAGAGTGAACTGTTAACTCTTTGCACTTGACCCAGATATTAGAGTCTTGTCATTTTTTCCTTTTGATTTGTCTAGGGAGTCACTATTGAATAGAGATTCTGAGTACTTGATAGTTATTTCACCTTTTAGCTGTTGGCTTCTATCTGCAACAGTAAATTACCTGTTAATGAGCCAGAGTAATGGGTGAAGCCCTAATCTTCAAGCTCTTAGAAGAAATACTACACATTCATAACTTGAACTGACATAGAGATAGAAACACACCGTAACTCACGGCAACAAAGCTGAATCTGTAGGTGAAAAGCGGGAGGTAGAAACTGGCCAGGCAGCGTAGGGTAGGAGACCCTAAAAGGAAAGGCTTTCCTTGGCTTAAAACCTGAGAATGTACTTCACCCTCTGCAGAAGGGAGTGCCATCTTCCTCCCTAATGACCATGCCTGCCTGGGATCTTAGAGCAGCACTGATGACTGACTGATGGCCGAGCCAATGGGCTCCTCCATTCCCCACGCTCAGGTTTTTGCTTTAAATCCACAAAAGCCTCTAGACGAGCAGTTCCTGTTATCCCAGAATCTCCTCTGCTACACAAGAACGCCACCTCTTTTAAGCTCCCACCGATGAGTCTGTAGTGAAACCCCTTGCCTACGAATTGCATTCTTTTGATTTACATACAAGAACCTGGAGGCCTCTGACTTTGGAAACAGAAGCTGTCCAGAAAGCCTTCAGAGTCGGAGTCACCCCATTCTACCCATGTCACTTTGATTTCCCAATTACTGATTGAAAGAGGTTCTGGATCACCTGTACCTCAGCGTTGTCTTTTATCTTGTAAATCTATTTCACAACTTGATAAACTCCTGGGAAATCATGTGACTTGTGGCTCTGCCAGCACTACCTGACTCTCCAGTACTTTCATTTCATTCCCTAACATTCTCTACAAAGAAAGAAAATGCTTTTTCTTTAATGTTTTTTTTTTTTTAACTCATTCACTTTACATCCTGCTCACTGTCTCCATCCCAGGCAATCCCTCTTCCAGTCCTTCCTGTCCCCTTCTCTTCTGAGCGGGTGGGGGCCCCCTGAGTACCTCTGCCCCCAATCTCTTCCAGGCTAGACACTTTGTCTTCCACTGAGGCCGCACAAGGCAGCCCAGCTAGAAGAACACATTTCAGGTACAGACAACAGCTTTGGGGATAGCCCCCGGATGCTCTTTAACACAGTAGAATCTTATTTTAGAAGTCAAATTCCTTGAGCATGCCCCACACCTCCCTTGCTGCAAACCAAAGTCTATGATTTAAAATGACAAACTCAGAACAAAAATCTCAGCTTGTCACCTCAAGGCAGCTGGGAAATTCTACTTTTTCCATGGTAATTGAATACGGTATAGATTAGTGTTGCCTGAGTTTAGCCAGTAGATAGTAGTAATGTAAAGGTTCTTCACACCACATCCTGGAGACATTGAGGTCAGAGAGGCAACACTGTAGGGCTGGTACGGTACTGTTACAGTTAAACCAGAGGCAGTGGAAGATGATTCCTTCCTCCTGTGAGGACAAGCCTGTCTCTTCGGGGTTGGCGGAACAGTGCAGTGTGCGATCGATCGTCCAGTCATCTGGGCTTGCTTTTGCTTTGTGGGCTTTATACTTTCAAACAATAAAAAGTAAATTCTTGGACAAATAAGATCAAAGATACAAAATGCAAGCCCTGG
Organism: Mus caroli; assembly: GCF_978045245.1. Lineage (NCBI taxonomy): Eukaryota > Metazoa > Chordata > Mammalia > Rodentia > Muridae > Mus > Mus caroli. Next base: position 99,748,298 of record NW_028227267.1, on the reverse strand, counting down.
TTTTTATTCTTGAGTTTTTTGTTTGTTTGTTTGTTTATGTTTTTTATTAGACTGAACACAACAACACAGACTGGTAACATTTGGTGCACAGATACCGGTCTAAAGGCCATGATCTGAAGAGTGCTGGAAAGCCTCCAGTGCATCCTGAGTGAGAACATAATTCCAGGTCTCTTTACCTTGCTAAGCCCTGACATCTGGGCCAGCAGATATGTAGATGAGGCTTCTTAAGACACGGTAGTGTACTGACGTCTCAAGAAGCAGCCAGCAATTAGGTGGAAATTAATAATTGGCACGTTTCTATATTAAAAGACTTTTCCATTATTATGCTAGTGTTAGATAGGAAAACAAAATGAGTTCAACTAATCAAAATACAGGAGCTTGATAGCCTGTCTAATGCCCCTAAAAGCAACATAGCAAGCTAACAAAGGCCCTGACAAACTTCTGTCCTTTCCAGGACGTGTGCTCTCTCTGATGATGGTGGGAGAGAAACCAGAGGACATGCACAGGAAGTCAGAAGGACACTTCACCTTGCCATGTCTGGAGCCAGAAGCTTCCATGGCCTGTACTAAAGAACTGCTGAAGCAATGTGTACTGTGCCAGCTCAAAGTCTCAGCGATTACCCAGGAATGGATGGCCTTGTACATCAGGCAAATTCAAGGATGGCAGTTTGTGTTCTTTTAGTCCCAGTGGACACCGTATATGCACTCCATGTGCCTTCCTGTGCCTACATAGGTGCCCCCAATCTACATACTCCTGGTAGATGAATCACTTTAGAGGCAAGGACATAAATCTAGAGATGTTAAGTTGCTTCTATCACAACAGCCAGTTAGCCAAAAATTTTTCTGTATTTGCCATGGCTAGAAACACTATTCCAGTAACGGAGTCCAAACAAGGCTTTAAAACCTTGTGAATAGAAAATAGTTAGACCTGGAACCCAAGGCGGTAATAACTATAAAAACAGCAATTCTTTAGATGACCCCCTCCACCCAAAAACCCTTAAACTACAAAACAGCACTACTGTAACAGAAAAAGTATCCCTAGAAAAGTGTTAACCTTGGGATCAAAGGATCTCCATAGCTGAGATTGATTAATTCTCAAATAAATAAAGATTTCAACCCATTCACTTTGGCCAGTACAATTATGGTTTCTGCTTCTCTGCAAGAGTCTTGAAATGTCCATATACTGCACTTCCAACAGTGAGCCCCAGGGAGGGAAGGTGAATAAAGACACCACTGTAGACACAGCCCTGGAAGAACATGGATGCTGCTGTCTGGAGAGCAGCAGAGTGCAAGTTGTCACAAGTCGGTAAATGTCGTATGTCTGGTAGGTAACGGGGTTTCTTTGTATGTTATTTTGACAAAGGGGGGTTTCATAGGTAGAAACCAATACTCAAAGTTATAAAACAGGTAGAACTCTCTGTGTATAATCACTGTATCAAAAATTTTCAAGAAATTCAACAGAAAATCTTTGGTTGACAAATACGGTTTGAAGGGGCCATAAAATTTTTTTATGGCCAAAGCAAGAGTCTTGTTTCCTTTGGGCCCAAAAATAGATGTTTCATTTCCCAGGTAAATAGGTTCTCCACTGTAAAGAAATATTTTCGTATAGTTTGTTTCTATCTTCTTGAATTCTGTTCCAAATTCAGCCAATTTCTTATATGTCCTTAAGACAAAATTCGAACAGTCGTAGGACTCGAACCACGTCTGGGCCCCTTTTCCTGGGCTGGCCCGGACCGTCCATGTCTCATAATAAATCCCAGTTTCATTGTCCTGCTTCACCCACTCGGCCACTTTGTTAAATGTGTTTCCTAGTTAAGAAGAAAAATAAATAAATAAATAAACTGTTTATAAAATGTTCCAATGCAATTAAGACCAGGATGGATGAATAAGAAATACTTTTAAAACTTCAAAGCCCACAACAGGAATGCAAGCCTACCCACGTTTTCTTCCATTCTTAAGGCCTTTGAACTGCAAATACAAGACACAATGGGGGTAGACAGAGGACTCCTAAAATTCTACTAAGTATTTAAGCTAAGGTCAGAGCTATACCGAGAGTGCCAGTATAGGTATACCGAAGCTATCCTCTGTTCACATCCTCGATTCAAAAGCAAAGGAGAAAAGAGAAGCAAGACCCAGAAGTGAGGAAAGAGGAAAGACAAAGACAGTGTAAGAACAAGGGAAAGGGCAGATGGATGCTTGGTGGGAACGAAGGGCTGCTGAGGGAGCCGCAGCCCTGTCGCAGCTAAGCGACATGCATCCTCTCTCACACACCTGAATACCAGCTACCCCCTTCCCCCTGTATTCTGTTTGCTGGGCTACTACTGATAACACACCACACAAATCTCTCTAACCTGTCAATCAAACTGGCCACTGTTTGTGCTGGCTTCAGACTCCTTGGCGGCTAAGGCTTCTCCTACCACCTCGAATCAGATCAGAAGAATCTCTTCAAATACTCAAGAGAATGCTGTTTTTTCTGCCCAGGGACGCTCTTATCGGGGCTTTTAGAGATACAACAGATCTCGGCCCCTGAATCTCACTACCAGCAAACCCTTCTTGGGTTCCACCAGATTGAGTTCATGAAATAAAGAACTCATCTGTCGAGCGATCCCACTGGATTCCTTTACTACAATTAGGGCCATAAAACTGCAGTGGTAGAAAATCTGCTTTAGCATTGGAGGCCTGGCTCTGTGGAAGTCACCTGGAAAAGCTGGACTCCCAAACACTGTGTCCTAACATTCAGACAAGGCCTGGGGAAAGGGTGACTCACAGGCAAGATGACGAATGAACTTACAAGCTTCATATTCTAGAAATTAAAGCAGTTTACAGTAAAAGAATGATCAGTGTTAGAATTATCAGCTTAAAGGAGAAGAAGAAAAGAGGTTGTGAACTGGGTTGGGATGTAAGATAGAAGCCACTGGCTTTACTGAGTGTTGCTGAAAGAGATGAGCTTTCATGGTTGGGATATGTGGGTCACGTGAATTAGAAAGTAGAAGGAAGATCAGAAAAGTGGTGACCGTGTTAAAAGATGGCAGGCTATTGGGCTGGAGAGATGGCTCAGTGGTTAAGAGCACTGACTGCTCTTCCAGGGGTCCCGAGTTCAATTCCCAGCAACCACACGGTGGCTCACAACCATCTGGAATGGGATCTGATGCCCTCTTCTGGTGTGTCTGAAGGCAGTCACAGCATACTCATACACATAAAATAAAATAAAATATATACTCATATATATAAAATAAAATCTGGAAAAAAAAAAGACTGCAGTTCCATTGTGGCCTGTTGCATCCAGCTCTGTGACTGTGAGAGTGTCTTGCCAAATGGTTGGGCAGCAATCACCTGTATCAATTCCTTATCTGTTAAAGCCTAAGGGAAGTCTTAGCCCCCCCCCCCCCACTGAATTTTGAGTTAACATATCTTAAAGTGTTGTGTAAAAACTAAGAAATAGCCAGATCTCCAGCCCCGGGATAATTAGCATCACAAAGAGTGCTTCCGTTCCAGCACTCCGCTTTGGTGGACAACCAACTTGTATTAAGTAAGGTTCACACATAGTATGAGCTGGCCCTGAATTACCCAGAAGAGGCAATGGGCCAGGAAGGTCAATGTGATCCACAGTCGCATAATAAGCTACTGATGAGAGTTCTGATGGCAAAAGAATCTGCAACATAGAATGCCAGGAAGGCATTAGCTGCATTACCAACTTCCCAATACAAAACAGCAGAAATGTCCTGAAGTTCTTAAGAGAACTGCCCGCAAGGCTCTCCTACAAGACCAGAATCCCACTTATTGTCTGGATAGCTTTAACCTGTATCTTAGTTTCCCCATCTGCAAAATGGGGAGAACTGTAATGATTCTCTCAGGAGATGCTGGTAAGTGATTGAAGTGGAGTGCTCAGAAGAAAGACAGGCCCAGAAGCAGCAAATCCTTAGCATTTCTCCCCATAAAAATAAGTTATAACCACAATTCTTTTCAGACACAGTTAAGAGGCCTCCCTAGTAGGGCATTTTATGGATCCCCTAACTGCTATCTATTTGGATTCCAATTTAGCTATACACAGCATCTGTTTCACTCATGTTTATCATGGACAGAGCAGATGAGCCTCGCAATTCCTAGCAAGGTTCTACATCAGGATCCAGTCAGCTCCGTGTGGAATGGAAGCAGAAGTACAGACTATAAATGATCACCAGGAGGCAGAACATGGATGGCTGCGGTCTCAGTGAAGGAATGGAATCTTCCACTTGCTCACTGGTACCGTCATCAAACCCTACTTACCTGATATGGTTGCAACAAGTGACAGCGTCCCGTTTTCCTTCCAGTGTTTATCATCGATTCCTTCAAAAAAGCAGGCTGCCCCTTGGTTACACCAGAAGGGAGCGCTCATGTCAGGCCGGAGGTGGGGAAATGTACAGTTGCCCAGCTGGAAAAGTTCATACCACTCAATTGTGTAGTTCTTGCCTGTCAGCGTGCTCCTGAAGCCCACGGCGTCATGCATAAGTTTCTGTGTAGGGATAACACATATGAAATCGTCTGCGAGGTAACCGGAGGCCCAGGTCACCCACGGGAGAGAGTTTGGTGCCCCACAAATGCTCACCATGCACAACCACCGCTCAAAGGGGCTATACTTCTGTGTCACTATCCTGGTGGTAACACCATGGCCCCTCAAGCTGCAGGCATCCAGCACTTTTGTGCTGGCAACTAGAGCTCATTTCAGCACGCATGTGAGCTGTGTAAGGACACTTGAAATCCTCTCGAAGCTAAGGAATATGGTAGGCATGAAAAGCCTTTGGGACTGTTCCAGAGTGTGCCTGCTTCTCGGGGTGACTCACTGAGCGGGGAAGGGTCCTACAGCAGAACTTGGAGATCAAGAAGTGATTCCTGCCTGTCGTGACCTTCTTCTCATTCCTAGAAGCTGAGTACGCAAGGAGGGTTGAGATTGTAACTCTTCCTGAGAACACATGGACTGTCCAAGCCAACAAAAAGTCTGTATTCACAGGCCAGAGGGCTAACTTGGGAAACTTGTCCAGGTGTGTAGCCATGAGCCTTACCAACCTTGGCTTTACATACACACACACACACACACACACACACACACACACACACACGGTTCATACATTTAGACACTTTCCCAGAATTCTTCACCATGATAGACTGAGTCTTTGCTCTTGTCTCAGCCAGTGTTGGGGTCTACATGCTGAGCTTTTAGGTCAGAAAGGTGCCTTGGTGCCTCTCACAAGGCATCAGCTGTGCTAAGGTCTGGGTGCCCACTGCAAGACTCTTCACAGCAAAATAGATGAAGGGCAGGGCACATGCTCCTCATGGCAGCCTTTGCTTGTGTTTGAGACAGCGGTATCCTGTACCCCAGCTTGACTCTGGAATGGTGATTCTCTTGCTAGGACCTTCCAAGTCCCAAGATTACAGTTGCACAGCTCCATGCAGATCCAGTGGTAACTAACTCTTCCTGACTCCCAACATAAAGGTGCTAAGAACTGTATCACAGGCTGCAGAGATGGCTGAATGGGTAAAGGTGCTTGTTATGCAAGCATGAAGACCTCAGTTCAAATCCCCAGCACGTCGTACCTAAAAGCCGGTCATTTCCACTTGTGTCTGTCATCCCAGTGTTGAGGGCAGGAGTTGTCTCACTGGCCAACCAGTTTAGACAAAAATGTTTGCTTCAGGTTCAGTGAGGGACCCTGTCCTAAGGGAATGATATGAATAGTGATGATATCCAGCAGCCTCCAGCCACTTGGTGCTTGTGAACAGGTGCACACACACACATAACCCGCACATACAAAGTTATCAATTAATATGACCTAGTAACCATTTGACTACTCATTTAAGTCAAAGTAATAGCTGAATTACTTAAGTCAAGCTACAAGACCAAGATGCATTCTTACAAAGTGTCCCAGGAGGTCTCCATATTTAAATTCCCAAATCGGGGCTTGTAGTCGTAAGACCTCGATGATGTCATTGTCCTTCATCACTGGGATGGGCGAGCCAGTAGGGCAGAAAGTATACTTAGCTTGACAGTAGGGATCTGTCTTCGGACGGAAAGAGAATCGCCTGGTGAGAAAGAGAACCATCCTCAGAATTGCTCTTCTAACAATCTTAACACGGGGACAAAACCTGATCTAACTTACAGCTATATACCAGTTGTCAGGTGGGAACGTCAAGTCGGGGCCTCTTTAGAGTCAAAAGATCAGTCAGCCTCCGTCTCCTGGTATTAGATAAAATACTTTGAGATTTACAATCTCTTTCTTGTTTTATTGTGTATTTAAGGTTTTTTTTTCTTGTGAATATTTTCATGAAAACCAACCTCAACCCTAAACTTTTTTTTTCATATATATTTAGAAGAACCAGTTCACGAACAGAAGACATGAATATTTAAGTTTGGCAACAGCTGGTTCTCACCAGAAATGCGAGGGCTACTATCATTTCCTGTTTTCTGTCTAGAGTATGTGAGCATGAAGATTCTGAGTTAACTTCCCTAAGACCGCACAGAGGATGAGCAGATGGGACCCGATTTGGCCCGAAGCCTTCAGAACTAAGAACTCCTGAGAGGAACAAGCATCAATGCCATGAAGCCCCTCCCCACCTTAATTCTGTTATGCAAAACATTTGCTTTCAAAAGCTGCAGCTCTTTCCACTTCACTATGCCCACGCCAACCACCACCCCACCCACCCCTGCCCCCCGCAACCCCGAAGCCCGAGCGCTTCTTGTTTCGCAATTCCCCACAGGCTGTCAAAACTTAGCTAAATCAAAGACTGCGATCACCTCCTCAGGTCCGGAGCCCTACCTACTCTCCAGGTTGAAGTGGACCAACAAGGTGATCCTGACTGGCGCAGGGAGGAAATTCCCCGGGTCAAGTCAGCTAAATTCCCCATTTAGCTCAGTAAGGACACAGGGGAGCAAGCAGCCTTCCTGTAAATTATCCCCAAACGTTATGCAATGGCAGCTAACGATAAGGCATGAAATAAATGCAGTGTTTAAAACAGTTTAACCTGCTCTCCAAGTCAGTAGCACCAAAAAGTCACTCCGTGCAGTGATGTCACTCTCCATTCCTCCCAGGACTCTGAACTGCCCTGAACCGGTGAGGATCCCCGAGTCGCCAACTATTTAGGAACAGTGTCGCCCGCCCTGTGCCCTGCGTCCCCGAGCGCGTTAAGGTATCGGATCCGCCCCTCCAAGTCCCCTCCCCGCCCCGCTCCGTCTCGCTCACTTGTAGGGCACCGGCCAGCGTTGCCCAGACGTCGGGGACGCGCCCAGAGTCGTCGCCAGCCCGAGCAGCGCCAGCGCGAGCGCCGGGCGCCAGTGCGCTCCACATGGCCCCCCGCGCAGCATCCGCGGCTCCCTGAGATCCCGGAGGCTCCGGGGCCCCGGCGTCCGCCTTGCGTGCGCGCCGCCGCGAGGCGCCAGCCAAGCGCCAGCGCCGGCTTGGCCGTGTGACCTCCGGGCGCGTGACGCCTCCCCTGTCCTGGCCGGGGCGGAGCGCCTCTGCTCCACCGCGCGTGCGCTGGACGCTAAAAAGCGCTGTCCTCCCGGAAGGGTGAGACTGGTACTGCAAAGCTCACTCCAGCCTGGTGGATGTGTGCTACGCCTCTTGCGCAAAGGTGCTTTCTGCCCTCCCCGCAGCCACCACCAGCCGAACCATAACAACAATAAAACACTTGTGAACTTTCTTGACCCACATGGCTCAGGCCAGTCTCCAACACAAATCTTCTCCTTGGAGACACTGGGTGCTCAGCGGAATTAAAAAATGAGGACATTACAGGAAATGATTGCCCTCTCCTAGCCTGAGAATGTTGCAAAGATCACCAATAACAATATGCTTTCTGTGCTGCCATCGGCATCACCAGACTTGGTCTGCCCTGCTCCGGTTCTGCCCTCTGCCACACTTAGTATTATCCGTGACTTTTCAAAGCTTAAGACCGACCAATAGAGCTAGGTTTAATCCATTTATCCTCCGGTCCTCCTTGTCCAGTTAGTGTAAGATTGCTAAGAGCATCACGGAATCGGGCTGTTCAGGCCACTGCACTGAGTGATGGCAACCAAGATCACGCACGTACGCTGGAGATGAGACTGGAACAGGCAGTATTTTGGAGATCTCCTAGCAAACCCACTATGTGTATGCACACAGGAGCTGCATGAGGTCTGAAGTACAAAGCGAACACGGGATCCTTTTTGCTTGCCAACTCTGAAGCTCAAGAAGAGATAGAAATGTCATATCCAGAAACCCTTTATCAAAAGTTTTGGACCTATCTGGGTTGTAGTGTGAGGCTGATATTCTCAGAGATTCTTCTGCCAAAGGTTCTAGCTGTTTCATCCTTGCTGATGTATCTTCCAAAAGAAAAAAAAAATTAAGTCTGTAAATTTTAGGAGACAAAGTTTCTCAGTGAATGAAAAAGGTGTCCTAGCAGGTGTATGACTGGCTTTATCTTTTTGACTGCAGGATGATAACTAGCCAAGCAAACGTGTTAAGGTCAAGCTCATCTTTGCTTTCTTATTTATAACTCTGTGAACTAAATGAATCACTATTCTGAGAAGGGTTTCCAGGTCGCTAAAGGTTCTGTCAATCGCGGCATGCTTTGCTTTGGACACACCAATTTTCTAACCACATTTTAATGAAAGAGCAATGATATTTTAACTAGGTTTGTAGGCCTTAGATATACTCACCTGCTTTATAGGTGCTTAACTGCCCTAAACAAATACATCAACTGAATTATAGCCTCTAATTTCAGATTTTTCTTAACAGTTTTTCTTGCCTATCACAGCATAATGTCAAAGATGCTACAATAGGTCAAAGGTGAGTTTAAAGGTTCAATTTAGGGTTGAATTTAGTAAAGTTAGAAATTGTAATAGTCACTCATGAGGAGAATCGATGGGGGCATCTGTTTTATTTTTTTAATTATTTATTTATGTATGTAGTATGTATGTATGTATGTATTATTTATGTAGCTGTCTTCAGACACACCAGAAGAGGGCATCAGATCCTATTCCAGATGGTTGTGAGCCACTGTGTGGTTGCTGGGAATTGAACTTAGGACCCCTGGAAAAGCAGTCAATGCCTTTCACCACTGAGCCATCTCTCCAGCCCCGGGGGTGGGGGTGGGGAGGGGGGCATCTGTTTAATGTATGACACACATGTATGATATGTAAACCCCTAATTCAAAATCAAGAAATTTATCATTTGCAATCTTTGACCATTTGCATTGATTCTTTTAGAGTAGTCTTTAAGCTTGAACTGATTTACTGGGTATGAGTTTTTATTTTGATTTTGAACAGTTATGAGTCTTTCTCAAGAAAACCAGCTTCATAACAAACATTTCTGTCTTTCTTACATGATTTGATAAAACATGTTGTCTGGACATGGAGGAACATCTGAAATCCCAGCACTCAGGAGGCTGAGGCAGGGAGATCTACAGTTTAAGACAGTCTGGTCTATAGAGCAATACCTTGTCTCAGAACAAAACCTAAAAAACTGCAACAAAGACACCAATAAAAGTCCTTTGCTCTGACTCTGACTGAGCTCCTGCGCTGTGCTTCAGCAGGCCACACTAAAATGGAATTGCTTGTGCTATCTGTGTGTAAACAAAGTGATTTAAAATGTTTATGTGTATGGGTGTTTTGCCTGCATGTATGTCTATACATCATGTGCATGTAGGTACATGATGTACTCAGAAGCCAGAAGAAGTCATGAGATCCCCACAGAACCCCTCTGTGAGGTGAGGGCTAGGAATTGAACCTGAGTCCTCTGTAAGAGCATCCGGTGCTCTCAGCCACTGAATCTAAACAAATTATAAAGAAACGAAGAAACCCTCTAAGTTGGAGATTTATAGCAACCAATCAAAAAAGAGGCTTAAAGTCAGTCGATGTACTACAACAGTCTTTGGCGGTGGTTAATCTTCAGGGCCAACTTGACTACACTAAAAATTACCACAGAAAACACACTTCTGAGTGCATCTTTGAGAGTGTGTCCAGAAGGTTGGACTGAAGACAAAAGGCCCACGCTGAGTGTGTGCAGAACCATGCTGTGGATTTCATCCTGGACTGAATAAGGAGAAAGCAGGGTGGCCACCAGCATTCATATCTCTCTGCTTGGTTACTGCAGTGGCCATATGCCTCATGCATGTGTCACCGCCATGCCCCCTGCCATGATTAACCATATTCTTAAACCTGACCCAAAATCAACCCTTCCTTCCTTGCGCTGATTCTGTGAGGCGCTTTATCATAACAGAGCAATCGGTGCATCCTCTCTATCTGAACTCTTCCAATAACCTGACTTGGACTTCTGTTTTCATTCTCCTGCCTTAGTTACCTTACATAAACCTGTCTCTGTGCCACAGTAACAAATCTCATCTATTTTAGTTGGGGTGCTGGCCAGTTTATGGCTCCCCAATAAAAGCCAAATAGATTTTTAAGACAAATTTGTGGATAGACACACGAAGTTTGTTGGTATAATCTGATGAACTTAGCTTAAAATTGAATTCCAGCTCTTCCGGTCAGAAAAGCACCGGAGTAGCTAGGGCGCAGGGTCGGCTGACACTCGCCAGCTACCCACAACACCCGCCACAGGATCTTAAGACTTCTGGTGAGTGGAACACAGCTTCTGCTCCAATCCAATTGCGCGCAGGACCTGAGACTGCATTAGTTAGGGAAGCAGAAACCGGCCTGAGTAGGGCCACAGGCCTCATCCGGCCGGATCAGCACGGGGGTAGCTAGAGCGCAGAGTCGGCTGACACCCGCCAGCTACCCACGACCCCCGCTACAGGATTTTGAGACTGCTGGTGAGTGGAACACAGCTTCTGCTCCAATCTTTAAACAGTGACAACGACAACAACTAACCCCAGAGATTACCAGATGGCGAAAGGTAAATGTAATAATCTTACTAACAGAAACCAAGACCACTCACCATCATCAGAACCCAGCACTCCCACTTCGCCCAGTCCAGGGCACCCCAACACAGCGGAAAAGCTAGACACGGATCTAAAAGCATATCTCCTGATGATGGTAGAGGACTTCAAGAAGGACTTTAATAACACACTTAAAGAAATACAAAGGAACACTGGTAAACAGGTAGAAGACAATAAAGAAGAAGCACAAAAATCCCTTAAAGAATTGCAGGAGAACACTGCTAAAGAGTTACAAATCCTTAAAGAAAAACAGGATAACCTAATCAAACAGGTAGAAGTCCTTAATGAAAAACAGGAAAACACATCCAAACAGATGATGGAAATGAACAAAACCATACTAGACCTAAAAAGGGAAGTAGACACAATAAAGAAAACCCAAAATGAGGCAACACTGGAGATAGAAACCCTAGGAAAGAAATCTGGAACCATAGATACGAGCATCAGCAACAGAATACAAGAGATGGAAGAGAGAATCTCAGGTGCAGAAGATTCCATAGAGAACATAGGCACAACAATCAAGGAAAATGTAAAATGCAAAAAGATCCTAACTCAAAACATCCAAGAAATACAGGACACAATGAGAAGACCAAACCTATGGATAATAGGAGTGGATGAGAATGAAGATTTTCAACTCAAAGGACCAGCAAACATCTTCAACAAAATTATAGAAGAAAACTTCCCAAATCTAAAGAAAGAGATGCCCATGAACATACAAGAAGCCTACAGAACTCCAAATAGACTAGACCAGAAAAGAAATACCTCCTGACACATAATAATCAGAACAACAAATGCTCTAAATAAAGATAGAATACTAAAAGCAGTAAGAGAAAAAGGCCAAGTAACATATAAAGGCAAGCCTATCAGAATTATACCAGATTTTTCACCAGAGACTATGAAAGCCAGAAGATCCTGGACGGATGTTATACAGACACTAAAAGAACACAAATTCCAGCCCAGGCTACTATACCCAGCCAAACTCTCAATTAACATAGATGGAGAAACCAAAGTATTCCACGACAAAACCAAATTCACACATTATCTCTCCACGAATCCAGCCCTTCAAAGGATAATAACAGAAAAAAACCAATACAAGGACAGGAACCACGCCCTAGAAACAACAAGAAGGTAATCCCTCAACAAACCTAAAAGAAGACAGCCACAAGAACAGAATGCCAACTTTAACAACAAAAATAACAGGAAACAACAATTACTTTTCCTTAATATCTCTTAATATCAATGGACTCAACTCCCCGATAAAAAGACATAGACTAACAAACTGGCTACACAAACAAGACCCAACATTTTGCTGCTTACAGGAAACTCATCTCAGAGAAAAAGATAGACACTACCTCAGAATGAAAGGCTGGAAAACAATTTTCCAAGCAAATGGTATGAAGAAACAAGCTGGAGTAGCCATTCTAATATCTGATAAGATTGACTTCCAACCCAAAGTCATTAAAAAAGACAGGGAGGGACACTTCATACTCATCAAAGGTAAAATCCTCCAAGAGGAACTATCAATCCTGAATATCTATGCTCCAAATACAAAGGCAGCCACATTCATTAAAGAAACTTTAGTAAATCTCAAAGCACACATTGCACCTCATACAATAATAGTGGGAGACTTCAACACACCACTTTCACCAATGGACAGATCATGGAAACAGAAACTAAACAGGGACACAGAGAAACTAAGAGAAATTATGAATCAAATGGATCTGGCAGATATCTACAGAACATTCTATCCTAAAACAAAAGGATATACCTTCTTCTCAGCACCTCATGGTACCTTCTCCAAAATTGACCACATAATTGGTCACAAAACAGGCCTCAACAGATACAAAAATATTGAAATTGTCCCATGCATCCTATCAGATCACCATGGACTAAGGCTGATCTTCAATAACAAAATAAATAATAGAAAGCCAACCTTCATGTGGAAACTGAACAACACTCTTCTCAATGATACCTTGGTCAAGGAAGGAATAAAGAAAGAAATTAAGGACTTTTTAGAGTTCAATGAAAATGAAGCCACAACATACCCAAACTTATGGGACGCAATGAAAGCATTTCTAAGAGGAAAACTCATAGCTCTGAGTGCCTCCAAAAGGAAACTAGAGAGAGCACACATTAGCAGCTTGACAACATACCTAAAAGCACTAGAACAAAAGGAAGCAAATTCACCCAAGAGGAGTAGACAGCAGGAAATAATCAAACTCAGGGGCGAAATCAACCAAGTGGAAACAAGAAGAACTATTCAAAGAATCAACCAATCAAGGAGCTGGTTCTTTGAGAAAATCAACAAGATAGATAAACCCTTAGCCAGACTCACTAGAGGGCACAGGGAAAGCATCCTAATTAACAAAATCAGAAATGAAAAAAGGAGACATAACAACAGATCCTGAAGACATCCAAAACACCATCAGATCCTTCTACCAAAGGCTATACTCAACAAAACTGGAGAACCTGGATGAAATGGAGAAGTTTCTAGACAGATACCAGGTACCAAAGTTGAATCAAGATCAGGTTAATGATCTAAACAGCCCTATATCCCCCAAAGAAATAGAAGCAGTCATTAATAGTCTCCCAACTAAAAAAAGCCCAGGACCAGATGGGTTTAGTGCAGAGTTCTATCAGACCTTCAAAGAAGATCTAATCCCAGTTCTTCACAAACTATTCCACAAAATAGAAACAGAAGGTACTCTACCCAACTCATTCTATGAAGCCACAATTACTCTGATACCTAAACCACAAAAAGACCCAACAAAGATAGAAAACTTCAGACCAATATCCCTTATGAATATTAATGCAAAAATCCTCAATAAAGTTCTTGCTAACCGAATCCAAGAACACATCAAAACAATCATCCATCCTGACCAAGTAGGTTTCATCCCAGGGATGCAGGGATGGTTCAATATACGGAAATCCATCAACGTAATCCAGTATATAAACAAACTCAAAGACAAAAACCACATGGTCATCTCGTTAGATGCGGAAAAAGCATTTGACAAGATCCAACACCCATTCATGATAAAAGTCTTGGAAAGATCAGGAATTCAAGGCCCATACCTAAACATGATAAAAGCAAATGTTGGCTACAGCAAACCAGTAGCCAACATCAAAGTAAATGGTGAGAAGCTTGAAGCAATCCCTCTAAAATCAGGGACTAGACAAGGCTGTCCACTTTCTCCATACCTATTCAACATTGTACTTGAAGTCCTAGCCAGAGCAATTTGACAACAAAAGGAGATCAAAGGGATACAAATTGGAAAAGATGAAGTCAAAATATCACTCTTTGCAGATGATATGATAGTATATATAAGTGACCCTAAAAATTCCACCAGAGAACTCCTAAGCCTGATAAACAGCTTCGGTGAAGTAGCTGGATATAAAATTAACTCAAACAAATCAATGGCCTTTCTCTACACAAAGAATAAACAGGCTGAGAAAGAAATTAGGGAAACAACACCCTTCTCAATAGTCACAAATAATATTAAATATCTTGGCGTGACTCTAACTAAGAAAGTGAAAGATCTGTATAATAAAAACTTCAAGTCTCTGAAGAAAGAAATTATAGAAGATCTCAGAAGATGGAAAGATCTCCCATGCTCATGGATTGGCAGGATCAACATTGTAAAAATGGCTATCTTGCCAAAAGCAATCTACAGATTCAATGCAATCCCCATCAAAATTCCAAATCAATTCTTCAACGAATTAGAAAGTGCAATCTGCAAATTCATCTGGAATAACAAAAAACCTAGGATAGCAAAAACTCTTCTCAAGGATAAAAGAACCTCTGGTGGAATCACCATGCCGGACCTAAAGCTCTACTACAGAGCAATTGTGATAAAAACTGCATGGTACTGGTATAGTGACAGAGAAATAGACCAATGGAATAGAATTGAAGACCCAGAAATAAACCCACACACCTACGGTCACTTGATCTTTGACAAGGGAGCTAAAAACATCCAGTGGAAGAAAGACAGCATTTTCAACAAATGGTGCTGGCACAACTGGTTGTTAACATGTAGAAGAATGCGAATCGATCCATTCCTATCTCCTTGTACTAAGGTCAAGTCTAAGTGGATCAAGGAACTTCACATAAAACCAGAGACACTGAAACTTATAGAGGAGAAAGTGGGGAAAAGCCTTGAAGATATGGGCACAGGGGAAACATTCCTGAATAGAACAGGAATGGCTTGTGCTGTAAGATCGAGAATTGACAAGTGGGACCTCATGAAACTACAAAGCTTCTGCAAGGCTAAAGACACCATCAATAAGACAAAAAAACCACCAACAGATTGGGAAAGGATCTTCACCTATCCTAAATCAGATAAGGGACTATTATCCAATATATATAAAGAACTCAAGAAGGTGGACTCCAGAAAGTCAAATAACCCCATTAAAAAATGGGGCTCAGAACTGAACAAAGAATTCTCACCTGAGGAATACCGAATGGCAGAGAAGCACCTGAAAAAATGTTCAACATCCTTAATCATCAGGGAAATGCAAATCAAAACAACCCTGAGATTCTACTTCACACCAGTCAGAATGGCTAAGATCAAAAATTCAGGTGACAGCAGATGCTGGCGAGGATGTGGAGAAAGAGGAACACTCCTCCATTGTTGGTGGGATTGCAAGCTTGTACAACCACTCTGGAAATCAGTCTGGCGGTTCCTCAGAAAATTGGACATAGTTCTACGGGAGGATCCAGCAATACCTCTCCTGGGCATATATCCAGAAGATGTCCCAACCGGTAAGAAGGACACATGCTCCACTATGTTCATAGCAGCCCTATTTATAATAGCCAGAAGCTGGAAAGAACCCAGATGTCCCTCAACAGAGGAATGGATACAGAAAATGTGGTACATTTACACAATGGAGTACTACTCAGCTATTAAAAAGAATGAATTTATGAAATTCCTAGCCAAATGGATGGAGCTGGAGGGCATCATCTTGAGTGAAGTAACACAATCACAAAAGAACTCACACAATATGTATTCACTGATAAGTGGATATTAGCCCAAATCTTAGGATACCCAACATATAAGATACAATTTGATAAACGCATGAAACTCAAGAAGAATGAAGACCAAAGTGTGGACACTGTGCCCCTTCTTAGAATTGGGAACAAAACACCCAGGGAAGGAGTTACAGAGACAAAGTTCGTAGCTGTGATGAAAGGATGGACCATCTAGAGACTGCTGTATCCAGGGATCCATCCCATAAGCAGCTTCTAAACGCTGACACTATTGCATACACTAGCAAGATTTTGCTGAAAGGACCCAAATATAGCTGTCTCTTGTGAGACGATGCCGGGGCCTAGCAAACACAGGAGTGGATGCTCACAGTCAGCTATTGGATGTATCACAGGGCTCCCAATGGAGAAGCTAGAGAAAGTACCCAAGGAGCTAAAGGGATCTGCAACCCTATTGTTGGAATAACATGATGTACTAACCAGAACCCCGGAGCTCTTGTCTCTAGCTGCATATGTATCGAAAGATGGCCTAGTCGGCCATCAATGGAAAGAGAGGCCCATTGGACTTGCAAACTTTATATGCCCCAATATAGGGGAATGCCAGGGCCAAAAGAATGGGAATGGGTGGGTAGGGAAGTGGGGGGCGCTATGGGGGACTTTTGGGATAGCATTGGAAATGTAATTGAGGAAAATATGTAATAAAAATATTAAAAATTAAAAAAAAAAGAAAGAGAAAAAAATTGAATTCCAATACACATAACGGTTCTGAAAGTCTATCTCGGGGCCTTAGAGAAGATAAGTTAGAGCCCTTATCACTGAGCCACACCTTATCTTAACTACCCATATCAAAGAAATAAAGGGCACAAACCACTGGTCAAACAAAGGTATGTTAGTGTCAAGGTTTTGACAGAGATGGGATTTGCTAAACATACCCTACAACAAGGCTATGTTGAAAGTGTTACTTTCTGAATTTGGACCTAAGTGGTGTTGGCTCAGAGCCGCTGAGCAGATTTTCAGAATCCTATTAGGCAGTGACAGAAACAGATCTGACCTCCAGAGCTCAGGACCAGACAAGAGAAGGTTGTTTCCCATACCCACTAGTCTTTATTCTCCTTTTCCTAATGATATCCATCGACACAAATGTCGATGCTGCTGCTCTTTCTTCTACTTGCTACCGATGTCATATGTATGTCTAATCTGCGCTTCTGGCACTGCTAACATTCAGCCACGTGAATCTCTTGCCAGGTCAAACGCTAGAGGCAGCCTTCCAGTTGAGCCGCCCACCAGATGTGCAGCCTTCCAGGTGTGCATCTACCACACATGGTTTTGAGCAGCTCATGTTAGACTTCTGCTTGGGTGTAGGTTCAGGTTGTTACTAAACATTGTAAACATAGGGTCACAGTGAATTTCTGCTGGAAGACATGGAGTCAATAATTTAATGGTCTGATAAAAAAGCATCATTCCCGGAGACTACAGATTTTATTAATAATAAAAGAACAAATTTCTTCCATATATCTTATGTACAGAAGAAATATAGTTTGTTCTAGCCAAATGAAACAAAACAAACAAAAAACAAATTAAATCCATTCGTTACTGTTTCCTGTGGACATATGAAAAAAATGAGACTTATGTCTCTGGAATTATTTTTATTGTGAGGCCCAAAATACAAATACAGAGTGCAACTGCATATTAGCCAATGCTACTCTTTCAAGACATGGAACTGTTATAAGACTATAAGGCATTCTTTGCCTCCCAGTTTTGGTGAAGATGATACAGAGGCCCTCCTGACTCTGTATTCTTAGTTAAAAATACTTCAAGTTCCAGCTTTGGAACTTGAGCAATTCAAACTTGTATTGTGTAAAATTAAAAAAAAAAAACAAAAAACAAAACCAAAGACAAAACTGAAGATTGATTGTGTATCAATACTGACATTCTTCTTTGCAATAAGTTTCCTGGAAGTTACTATCTGCTAGTCCTACAGAGAAGAGAATCCATTTATTACCTTTGCCATTTCTTTTAAAGATTATGCTCCCTGACCCACATCTTAAAAGCTAGTTTATGCTTCTCTGGCGCCCTCTAGCCACAGAAGAGAAAAATGACAGGCCTCGTAAAGTCTGTAGTGGGGTTCACTTGGCGCTCAGGGAGCAAAGCTGGAGGCCTCACTCAGGAGTATTCCCAGCTAGAGTTTGCTGGCACGCTGTACTTTAGCCCCAGTCCCAGCTGCCGCGAGGGGGCACTCGCGGGCCCAGATGCAGAGACTCCAGAAGCCTGCTGGATACTTGCCAGGATACTGCAGCCTGGCCTCTACCTGGCAAGCTTCACTGGCGAAAGTGACAGCCAAGAGCAAGTGCAGGTGCATCTAGGGAGGCTGGACTGGGACAAGGCTGTTGGTTTTTGAAGGTGAGGAGCAAGGCATACCTGCTGCTGCAGCCCCACCCACGTCTTCTATTTTTCTCTACTTTGTTCTGTTGACTGTAGCCAACACTTGGCCCACTGCCCAAACCCTTGAGAATTGAGCTTTAGAGATAAAGTGGGTAGAAAAGGGTGCAGGGTCATTAAGGGCACAACCAGAAACCAGTCCCTGCCACATTTCACAGCTGACCACATACAGCCCTCTGTCTCCTCTCTGCCAACACCTGTCCCCTTTTCTTTCTCTTCCTTCTGTTTCTTTTTGGTGAACTACACATAGCATAAAGCTCACTGCTGTAACTGTTTGACATGTGTAAGATCCAGGAGATTACTATGCTGCCCCACCATCACCACCATTCAGGTTCAGAGTTTTTCCATTGGCCCCACATGAAATTGCATTCACTAAACGATGACTTTGTCTTGCCTCTTCTGGGTAATCCACAAACAGAGACATGCTCATATTCGTGTGTGTGTGTATGTATATACACACACCAAATATATATACATATTTAAAAATATATATATATATATGGTGTCTAGCTTCTTTCTCCAAGCCTATGTCTTCAAGGCGCACATTTGTAAATTTCATTGGATTAATGTTTCCACAAACAAGTGTACAAACACAAATACTCACACAGACATGTGTGACCCTGTTTTTCATTGCTCTGTGTACATGCCTAACTCCTAATTCTATTGTAAACACTCATCCTCATATATGAGGCCCTCATCAGAGAAACCTCCTTGCAACAGATGGAGATCATTAAGGAAAACCACAACTGATCAAAGTGACTGTGTGGAGCCCAGTCCCATCTGACACATCCGCAATACAACTACTGCACCAAGCCTCAGGGATGACCATGGAAGACGGGGTGGGACAATCCCTAGGAATGATGTGGAGACCACACCCTGGATGCCTTCTTTCTTTCTTTCTTTCTTTCTTTCTTTCTTTCTTTCTTTCTTTCTTTCTTTCTTTCTTTCTTTCTTTCTTTCTTTCTTCCTTCCTTCCTTCCTTCCTTCCTTCCTTCCTTCCTTCCTTTCTTTTTCCTTCTTTCTTTTTTCTACTTCTTTTTCTTTCTATCTTTTTCCTTCTTTCTTTTTTCTACTTCTTTCTTTCTCTCTTTCTTTCTTCCTTCCTTTTTTTCTTTCTATCTATCTTTTCCCTTCTTTCTTTTTTTCTACTTCTATCACGTTTAATGTTCCAGATAGATTTTAAAAACTGGTCGAGTGCACCCTGGATGTCTTAACGATGCCGTAGCAAGACGTGAACGAGAGCAACACTGATAGTCACGTGACCGTGGGAGGAGGAGGCGTATCTCAAAGAGCTACGGGTAACATGGATGATAGGAGCAGGAGAGATCGCTGTTTGCTTGTTTGTTTGTTTTCCCCTCCAGGGCAGATACTGGTTTCTCCCGGGTACAGGACACCTATTGGTTATTCAATATCAAGAAGTCAGCCCTGAAATTTGTAATCGTATTAATAACACTATAGAGTATAGATGCCTGCATGTAAAACCACTAAGGAAAGAGAGGCTGAGAATTTGAAAGAGAGCAAATGAGATATATGGGAAGGGTTGGATATCATTATATCTTAATTTAAAAAATAAACAATTATATACAAAGCAGACCTATGTGTTTATCTATCGACCTCTCCATGTAAAATCCACCCTTTTGTGACCACCTAGCCTCCTTTCTTTCTGGAAGCTAATGCATAGCTCTAACTTTCAATTGCTCCAGAGGGCACCTCCACGTTCTACCATGTGGCTGGATCGTGATACAGCTGGTGTGGCCGTGAGACATTCAGAATTATTTAGTATTTCTGCTCGATTTACTTGGGTGTTTTAATACATGCATATCTCTCATTTTGAGGGTGAAGGGACTTATTCGCAAAGCCAAGCAGATACACCTCTTTCTCTACTCATTTGAAAGAGAGCCCTGTAGAAGAGGAGAGCCACGTGTGGGAGAGCCCGTGGGGACACGTGCGCAGGATTTGGCAGACTTTAACTTCCCTGCGCTTGCTGCTGCTGCTGTCCATGGTGAGTTAGCCTACAGCTGTGAAGTATTTGTTTAAATTGATGCTCACTGACTTGAAAACCATCTTCTGGAAAGTGCCACCTGCTCACTTGCCATTTTTGGATCCTTCTCTGTCCAGCCCAGGTCTGTAGTACTCTGACTTTGCTGCGCCTGAGAACCAACTGGGACGCAAAAAAATAAAAATAAAAAAATAAATAATTTTTTTAAAAGGTGGCTCACAACCATATGTAATGGGATCTAAAACCCTTTTCTGGTTTGTCTGAAGAGAGCAACAGTGTACTCACATGAATAAAATTAAATTAAAATTTAAAAATCCTGTGATGCCTAGCCCACACCTGAGGCCAGTTACATGAACTTTCTTGGACAGAAACCAATAATAATGCTTTCTGATGAACCCAAGGAGATGAATTTCCCAGTGCTCCAGCTGACAGACTCACGGTTTCTCTTGGCTTCCAAACCCAGCTGGAGAGGATGCATGCTGTCGCCTGAAGATGCTGTCCCGAGTGCATAACGGAACGGTGGTGACGTGAAGGCCTCCGGTGGTGACACTGAAGCCTCCGGGTTTTGGAAATCACATGAAACACTTGTATTTTGGGGGCCCTTTCCGTGCAAGCATCACTTTTTAATCTACGATGTCACTTCCTCAAAAGATAGATTTGTAAGTGTTTTGGGTATTTTTTGGCTTATTTACTTATTTTCTTTATTTGATGCAGGATCTGACTGGGTAGTCCCGTATACCCTGGAACTCGCAATGTAGATGAAGCTAGTCTTGAACTCATAGACATCTGTCTCTATGGTCTGCCTCTCCAGTGAGAACTGGAACTCGTTATGATGTAGTCGGTCTTGTCAATTCTGAGAGATCTCTCTATGTGGGCATTTCCAGAGAGGATCAACTGAGGTCGGGAAGACCTACCCTCAGAACGGAAAGCCTCCGGTCTGGGAAAAACTCGAGTGGACCTGCCTGCCTACCCTTTCTTTCCTGAGCGAAGGGGTCTGCTGCAGACACTGCCTTCCTTCGGTGGTGCCGGATGCCAGCTTCCTGGAACTTCAAAGGAGTGGTCTCAATACCAGTGACAATCCAGAAGCCCAGACCTTCAGCGCCTGCTCTCCTGGGGCTGCTCAGGCAGCCATAGAGTATTCATTCTCCTCTGCTGTACTCTGCGTGCAGCAGTAAATCTGTATTCCAAGAGAGTTTCGCAAGGTCAAGGAAAGTAGGAGGCACTGCGGGACGCCATCTTTGAAGAATTACTCAACATTGTGATATAAATATAATGTTAAATCTCACAAAGCCAGAGAGAGGTGCGGGGAGAGAGGGTGCCACGAGATACCTTGTTACTGGCCTATTGAGGATTTCCCTCTGTAGCAAATAGGGTCTCTCCAAGCAAACTTTGTTGAGACCTGTTGCTCTGCAGACCAGATGCTGAGGCACCTGCTTTCGTATCTAGGACAGCATAACTTGTAAACCTCAAAACTAACCTTTAAAGTATTTTTATTCCAGCACATAAACATAGCTATTTTTTTATTTTGTTTTTGCAAAATATGAAGTTATCTTAAATGCTTTTAAAGAATATAATTTTATTTTGTACTAGACTCAGACTATTTAGCATCTTGTTGCCATGGGCCAAGCTTGTGGCTTCAGGATTTGTGTGGTTGATGAAGACTCTATTCTCAGGTTACAAAAGTTCTTTATGTCTACAGGGTCCACTTGGCACTGAAGCTGCCCGGAAACCATGGTAATTCATAGTGTTCCCTGTCTTTTATTCTGTGCCACAGGTCCTCTAGCCAGTTCTGTGTATTATAGGCTGCTCTATTGACTTTTAGTTTGGAAACGATAATATAATTGCATTTCTCCCTTGCCTTTCCTCCCTTTAAACCCTCCCCTGTACTCCTCTCTACTCTCCAAATTCGTGGCTTCCTTCTTTCACTAACTGTTACTGCTCATATATGTATATTATATGTGTGTGTGTGTATATATATATATATATATATATACCTATATATAGTCTGCTCAGTCTGTACAATGTTACATGTATGTATGTATGTATGTATGTATGTATGTTTGTCTTCAGGGCTGGCCATGTGGTGTTTTTTTTTTTTTTTTTTTTTTTTTTATTATATGTAAGTATACTGTAGCTGTCTTCAGACACTCCAGAAGAGGGCGCCAGATCTCGTTACGGATGGTTGTGAGCCACCATGTGGTTGCTGGGATTTGAACTCTGGACCTTTGGAAGAGCAGTCGGGTGCTCTTACCCACTGAGCCATCTCACCAGCCCCATGTGGTATTTGATAATGATTTTTTTTCCTGCTCTTCCCTGGGGAAGAGCATCTCTCCTGCTCTCAGTGTTCCTCATTTGCCTGCAGTTCATTGTGTACAGCTGAGGCCTCCTGCATGTTGACATTTTTTAAAAAGGGAATTGATTAATTCAAAACTAGTGTCACCTCTAGAAGACATTAAAAATGATATTTTACACTTTAATCATGGTACTGCCCGTATATACTCTGATTCCTTTTTAAAGATAGGAGTATGGATGTTCTTGCCTGTGTGTATGTCTGCGTATCGTGGGTGTGCCTGGTGTCTAAGGGATTTAGACCAGGGAGTCAGATCCTCTGGAGCTGGAGGTAAGACAGCTAGCTGTAAGTGACCCTGTGGATACAGGGAATCGACCCCAGACCCTTTGAAGACTAGTGAGTGCTCTTAACTGCTGAGCCATCTCTCCAGCCCACTCCAGTTCTCATTATTTTCATTCTACATATTCATGGAGTGCAGTGTGGCAACTCTCTATCTGCTATAGGAATCCTGTAGCCTCCCACAAGCCTGAAGCAGGCTGAGCCAGAACTTGACCTTGCTGCCACTAAGGAGAAGGGTGGAGCCTTCCTCCCTAGATCACTCTATTGTTCAGCAACTGTCGCTGTTACTCTTCAAGGGACTGCTACCTGCTGAAAGCCCCCCCCCCATCTATTCCAGAGACTATGCCCTATCCTACACGTCATCACCTGCAGCTGGTTCCAGGCTCCAAGAATGTATTGGCCGGAATGGGCCTCCCTGCTCCTTTATGAAGTATGTCCACCGTTAAAAATTTGAACCTTGAGCAGGCTAGCATGTCTTGGTTCCATTATTTCTTAACCTGCCTAGGTTCCCTCTTTTCTTTCAGCTCCAGGTTGCCTCCCAGGCTCGAACCTGGACATGTGAGCCGATGGTTGGCTTGCAACAGAATCCTATCACCTCCCCTCAGTTTTTGACTAAAAATCTGGCTAGACTCTTCTCATCAGCTGCCTTCATTAACCCTGGCTCCTCCTGTCTTCCCTGGTGGGGTTAGAGTGAATGGCTTAGAATGAATGACTTAGAAGGCCATTGGCTGGCAGAGCTGCACTGTTCACCATCCTGTGCATGGTGTAACCCTTCTTGGGTGACAGAAAGCCCCTGAGCTGTGGCTGCAGCCTGACAACTGTACACTTCCTGCTTTCGCCTTAGCAGTCCGGACTGTGATGTAGAAAAAGAGAAGCAGGGGGCTGAGTTTCCTGACAGGCAAGAAGCTTCGCCATACTTTTTCCCTCCCTTCCTTTCCGCATGTAAACATAACTGCTATTCTGTCAGCATGACCCCACTAACTTCTATCACAGGGCTAGAGAGAATTAGGATAGATCTTGGGTGGGTGTGATGATGACGAAGAACTGTGTTTTAAGGTCATAAGGGCTGGTGCCCTCTTTCAAAATACGCTGGCTCTCTCTGTGAGAAAGAAAATTTTGACCTAGTAAATCTTTTGTATAAATTAAATCATGATTGCTTTAACTATTTCCCTACCATAGGCAGGGATTCATTCTTCATTTACCTTCTTAGCTGGGTTTTTAAAGGAAAGCTTGCTTACAACTGGGTGTTATGTGTGCAGGGCCTGGGTGCTTCTGTTCCCAACGCTGCAGTGCTGAGAGGCAGAGGAGATCTGAGACTTTAACCCTTCTCACCAGCAGACTGTCAGATGCCCAACAACCCTTCTCTCTCACTTAGACTGCTCTCTTCTGATAGGTCGAGGATCCTGGGTAGGATAAAACATGTAAGCAAACCCCAGAGGGATACTACCAACGACATGGCGCTGAAATACGTATCCATGACAAGGGCCCTTTGGCATACTGTTTTTAGTGAGAGAGGTAGGAACGGGGGGGAGGTGTTTTTACAAGTTTAGAAAATGATGTCTTAGAGGAAATAATTGGAAGAATCTCTTGAAGTCAAATTATCCTAGCTCTAACCAAATGAACTTCATACTCTATGGCTTCATAGGCACAAGTATGATCTCTGTCACCCTGGGTAGCCATCGCTAAATTATTCAGTCCGTGCATTTTCTCCCTGAGCATGCTTCATTTTGAGCTGTAACCCCCCCACCCCCCGTCCCCCAAGACAGGGTTTCTCTGTGTAGCCCTGGCTGTCCTGGGCTCACTCACTCTGTAGACCAAGCTGGCCTCAAACTCAGAAATCCGCCTGCCTCTGCCACCCAAGTGCTGGGATTAAAGGCGTGCACCACCACACCCAGCTGAGTTTTCACTTTTAAAAACATTGACATGCCACATTTGGGACAGATGGGCTCCTGGCTCCTTTGGACTTTCCCCCGGAGATCCAGGGGTAACTAACTGCTCCTTGCTTTGTGATATTAAGCTCCACTAAAAAGCAGGGAGAATTTACGTGTGGCGGGGATGTAAACTTTTGAGTTTATGAATGAGCTAGAAGGCTGAATTAATTTTAGCTATCTTGTGTTCACATAAAGTCATGGCATTTTTTAGAAGTTATGCATCTTACATTGCTTTTACAGGTTGAACAGTTAGAAAGAGTTGGTGCCCAGAATATTGTAGGCCCTGGACTAGATGCTAGCAAAACACTCAACTGCTTGGGAAATATACCAAAGTCTTACTTTTTGTCCACTATCAGATGACATTTTCTTTCTTTAGTCTGTCTGTCTGTCTGTGTCGGTTTATATATCTGTTGTGTGTGCATGTGCACATGTGTGGACCAGAGCTCTCTACTTTATTATGAGACAGGATACTTCACTGAACCCGGAGCCCACTGGCTTGGCTACGCTGGTTGGCCTGTGAGTTCCCAGGTTCTTTCTGTCTCTGCCTCCACAGCGCTGGGGTTACAGGTGCAGGCCAGCATGCCTGGCTTTTCCTGTAGATGCTGGAGATCTGAACTATGTTGATTGCCATGGGATGCGGCGAGCTTTTTACCAAACAAGCCACCCACTATCCTTTATTCTCTCATTTCACGTAGGGCTGAAGACAGAATCAACAACATCGTTTTCTAAATGATTTAAAAAAATCCCAAAACGTGCAGTTGTGGTGGCTTTCCGTTGGTTCGGAAGGATGTGTGCACATGTGTGCACACGCTTGTCACATCCCCGGCAGGAGTGCTGACTCCCCCTTAGTTTGACTCCCCTCTAGCCTTGCTCTGGGCTGGCCCCTGCTTGAATTGACCAGGAAGCTACATTTCCAAGGTGTCCCCAGTTGTATCACAGCCCAGGAATTACTGCTTCTAGTTGCATTAAGGGAAGGATCTGAACACACTCAGATGCTTACAGCCACACCAGGATGGGAAAACAGGCAGTGGAGCCTGACCAGCACAGACAGAAAGGTGGCTTCTTGTCCAACCACACTAGAGTGTCGGCTCCTGGGAACTGGAGGCGAGACCTGTTTCATTACCCATACTTGGTACATCCCTTAGCAAATGTGAAGTCCTCACTAGCATGTGTTAATTAAACGACAGGCTTGCGTTTATCCGTATTTCCTGACGAGGTTTCCCATACAAGCTACTGTCGACCTTATAATGATACATATCAATGAAGCAAGGGGACTAAAATACTGATCCCCAAGTGGAAAATGATCCAAACCACTTAAGTAACAGAAGCCCTATCCATTGTAGGGCTTTGATCGTATGAAACCTGTTGAAAAGACAAAACTATATTTTAAAAGCTCATATTGGGCTAGGTGTTGGAGGTGGGCATTGGGGACATATGTCAAACAGATGTGAAGGAGTTTTTAGGGGTAATGGTAGTATTTCAAAACTCAATTATGGCAATGTGAGCACAAATTTACTATATGCCCTTGGATGGTATACTTCAAGTGGGTGATTAATAAAACATCAATAAAACTGCTAAGCATTTTAAAAATGAAGCATGTTCTAACAATCTTGATTCTAGCTAGCAGGAGCATTTCTTGTTTGGCTTTTGTTTTTGTTTGTTGGCATTGTGGATATACTCAAGATTCTTTCTGATTATATGGCGATTTCCAAACATTATATTTTCTTTGTTTATCACTCCCTCTTTTTTTCCTTTCTTCCATTGGATTATCATTTTTCTAACTATATTTTCTACTCCTATAAACTGAGAACTGATATATTCTGCTGGAGTTCTCAAATGGCTACCCAGAGTAGCCATTTGAGTATTTCCTCAGTATTTCCCAGTATTTCCCTGAGAATGCTTGCAGGTCAACATCTGGAACTAAGAACCTGTTCTTTTCTTGAGAACACTAAGAATTCAGAAGACATTCAGCGTGGTTGCTAATGTGACATCTGTATGCTTTGCAGCGGATATTTTCATTACACACACATTTACAGCTTCCCCCTTTTCATGTTTATTGTGTCTTCAACTTGTCAAATATTCTCAAAATGCTTTTTTTGAGCTAACAGGCTATCTAATATAAAGAGTGAAACCTTGGGTCTTATGCCACACTGCTTCACCACCCAGGTCAAACTGTCTTATCTGCAGTAGAGAAGCTGAGCAGAAGGATTCTTGGCTACACCCTTAAGGCTCTGTATGGAAAGAAAAAGAGGCACCCGCCACTCCCTCAAACCAGCCATTGCAGAGGGGATGGTTGGGCACCCTGTCTGGATAAGTGATGGGCAGACCAAGCTTGCTCCATCTGCAGCCAGCCATGTGCACGTTCCACTTCCTCTACATCTGTGAAGTTCCCAGAGTTAATAAATAATTCCTCAGAAAAGATTACAAGCAGACAACATGTGACTTAGACTTTACCCCTATGAAATACACATTAGATCCTGTGTTGTTTGTTTCTTTGATATCTTGAAGGTAGTAGGACTGGTTTTATCAAATTATAGACAAGACTCTTTCCATATACACTTGTCTCTGTTTCTGGACTCTCTACTTTGCTGAGCTCATTGCTGGGAAGATGGAGCAGGAAACCAAAAAAAATGTATTTCTTCCAGTGCAACATCGTTTAGATATTGGTAAACCTGGGCAACGTTGTGTGATCGAATGAGGACATGCTGGATAGTTTTGAAGCTTCATCTTGGACAGAAGGTCCTTTCAGAAGTCTGGTTAGCACAGAGCAGTCTTCTAGGTCTTCTAGCTTTTCTACTACTGTTATAAGGTTTTCCACCGTGTCCCTGCATAGCATCTTTGAGGCATTGGCTCGGAACTTCTTGCACAGATCCTCCTGGCTCAGTGGTTTCCTCCAGTGACCATAGAAGGTGTCAGAGCGCTCGGTGAAAGTGGTTCCGTCCTTTAGAGTGATGCTTATTTCACAGTATAGCGTGTCGAAGCTTGGCAGGTTGTCAGGAGGATGCTCCAGCTTCACCTTCTTGAGCAACTCTTTCACCTGAGGCCTATTGACCTGCTGGATGTGGAAGGATGGGACAGTGATGCTACCGTCGAGCAGCGTGGCACAGGCCACATACTGGAAGGAATGACGGGCTTCATGCTCTGAGTCCGGGAAGGGCCTGTTTACATATTGGACGTCAGGGATCCTGAGTAGGATTCTCTCGATGTGGTCAGCAGGGAACAGGGCTCTTTCTGGTGTCACAAGGTATTTTCTCACGGCTGCAGCTGCATCTGCCACCCAGTGGGTAGCCAGATGTGCCGGGAAGCTCTTAAAGGCCACATCCTGCTGGTCCAACAGCCAGATGTGAGAATCCAGGCTTGGAAGGTCTTCCGGGGAGTAATTGGCATAGAAGGCACCGAACCCTGATCCGAGGTCCAAGATCTGTTTGTTTCCTTGGAGGCCCAGTATTGCCAGAAACGTGGCTTCCATCCCATGCTTGGCTGCATTGCCAATATGAAGGGGCTTAGTCTGAGTGGCGGCATTCGCTATGGGTGCCCCAGCATGGGAAACAGCAATAGCCAAGGCCTCGCGGCACTTTGTCAAGCTGAGCCCCAGAAACTTGGATGCAGCAGCAGCACTTCCCAGAGTGCCCACCACAGAGGGAGGATGGAACCTGGAAGACAAAAGCAAGAAATTCAACAGAGGGGGTGGATGGGTTAAAAAATGGGGTACGGATAGATGATGGGATATTACTCAGCTGTAAAGAAAAAAATCATTAAATTTTCAGGTGATGGGTGGAAGTGGAGAAAACTATATTGAGTGAGGATATCCATTCCCAGAAGGACAAACACCACATTTTACCTCTTTTTTTTTTAATTTTTAAAATTTATTTATTTATTTATTTACTTATTTATTTATATTTGGTTTTTCGAGACAGGGTTTCTCTGTATAGCTCTGGCTGTCCTGGAACTCACTTTGTAGACCAGGCTGGCCTCGAACTCAGAAATCCGCCTGCCTCTGCCTCCCGAGTGCTGGGATTAAAGGCGTGCACCACCACGCCCGGCACATTTTATCTCTTATATGTGGATCCTGACTTTGAATCTCTTGGTTAGTATGCTTAACTTTGGGTATATGTGGACGCCAGGATACTAGGAACAGGCCACTGGGTATGTATGGTTACCTTAGGGAAGAGAGGATAGTAAAATGGAGGTAAAATGAAAGTAGAGAAGGAGCTAGTGGGGCTGGAAAGTTTCAAATATGGGGGTTCCAGGGAATGGGGAAATAAGATGTTAGTCGAAGAGGTAATCAAAAAGATGGGCTCATGGAAAAGCTGTACAGAAACCACCAGCCTCCCAACCTGAGGAGAACAGCCAATTAAAGGGGCCAGTGGAGCCCAAGGGATGATAGAAGTGGAGGGATACCCACGTTCAAGTGAGGAAATGTAGAATGGGGCTGCTTTAGCTAAAACTAAGGTCACAGGAAGAAACCTTATGAACATCCATTACTTTGTAAGCTAATTAGGATGTATAATATTTTATAAATAAAGGGAGATGTAAAAGTACTCTGCACAGCTTGTACAACCACTCTGGAAATCAGTCTGGCAGTTCCTAAGAAAATTGGACATAGTACTACCGGAGGAACCCCCAATACCTCTCCTGGGCATATATCCAGAAGATGTCTCAACCGGTAAGAAGGACACATGCTCCACTATGTTCATAGCAGCCTTATTTATAATAGCCAGAAGCTGGAAAGAACCCAGATGTCCCTCAACAGAGGAATGGATACAGAAAATGTCGTACATTTACACAATGGAGTACTACTCAGCTATTAAAAAGAATGAATTTATGAAATTCCTAGCCAAATGGATGGACCTGGAGGGCATCATCCTGAGTGAGGTAACACAATCACAAAGGAACTCACATGATATATACTCACTGATAAGTGGATATTAGCCCAGAAACTTAGAATACCCAAGATATAAGATACATTTTGCTAAACGCATGAAACTCAAGAATAACGAAGACCAAAGTGTGGACACTTTGCCCCTTCTTAGAATTGGGAACAAATCACCCATGGAAGAAGTTACAGAGACAAAGTTTGGAGCTGAGACGAAAGGATGGACCATCTAGAGACTGCCATATCCGAGGATCCATCCCATAATCAGCTTCCAAACGCTGACACCATTGCATACACTAACAAGATTTTGCTGAAAGGATCCTGATATAGCTGCCTCTTGTGAGACTATGCCGGGGCCTAGCAAACACCAAAGTGGATGCTTACAGTCAGCTATTGGATGGATCACAGGGCTCCCAATGGAGGAGCTAGAGAAATTACCCAAGGAGCTAAAGGGATCTGCAACCCTATAGGTGGAACAACATTATGACCTAACCAGTACCCCGGAGCTCTTGACTCTAGCTGCATAGGTATCAAAAGATGCCCTAGTCGGCCATCAATGGAAAGAAAGGCCCATTGGACTTGCAAACTTTATATGCCTCAGTACAGGGGAATGCCAGGGCCAAAAAGTGGGAGTGGGTGGGTAGGGGAATGGGGGAGAGGGTATGGGGGACTTTTGGGATAGCATTGGAAATGTAAATGAGGAAAATACCTAATTAAAAAAAAAGTACTCTGCACAGTCAAACAATCCTTCTTCCAGGAAACATGAGTTGTTAGGTGAACATCAGGCAAGGGACACCTCCCTATGAGCTGTTGGTTAGGGAGGCCACGGAGGGACCCAAGACAATTCACGCTATCGCTAATGCTCTTAGTTACCCACCACAACCACATTGTAAGACCCTGTAGCCAAAGACATCACTCACTTTGGACGCAAGACACAGAAACATCAACCTCCCACTGACCAGGAAATTCCCCCTAACCCCCTCTGCCAGGTAGCCATTCCCAGAAGGTTCTGCATGCATTGCTGGTGGACAGAGACATCACCAACTTCCCACTGTTCAAGACTTGGAGAACTTAGAAGAAGATGGGGGGAAAGAATATACTAAGAGCTGGCAGATGGGAGGAAAGCCATGGAATGTTGACCTGTAGACATGACATGTCTGACGCACACAGCAGCTCACAGTAGCTGAGCTACTCTCACAAGATCAAGCAGGAGGAGGGGACAATGAGACCCTGCCCCTACTGGAGACTCATTGCTGTGCTCAGTAGTAAGGAAGATGGAATCGCTCTCCTTAAGGATGCACCTGTTGGTAGGTTGCTCATGCCCTAGTGGATGATCACACACCCATGTGCATATGGGTAGCACAAATTAGACTCACGGTTACTAATAAAAATAAATAAATAAATAAATAAATAAATAAATAAATAAATAAGATATTCAGCTGAGAGGAAGATGAAGTGGGAGAATTGAACAAATTGATCAATACACAATGAATACATGGTGAAAGTTTTAGAGAGTAAACGTCCAATTTAAAAAAAAAAACTATGGGGGCTGGAGAGATGGTCCAACACTTAAGAGCATGCACTGCTCTGGCAGCAGAGGACCCTAATTTGGTTCCAAGGCTTGCAACTTTTGACTCACAACTGCCTGTGACTCCAGCTTGAGGGGGATCCAGTGATACCTAGAATACTCCTGCACACAAGTGAAAGACATCTCCTTGGAATGACGGACGGGCAAGTTACCTCATGGTCTTTAAAGCTAGATTGGCTTTACAACCCCAAGAGAAGTTCTCAGGATCGTTTCCAAATCACACCTTTCTATAGAGATGGGGGGCTTGTTATGTGGCTGAAAAATGGTGCATCTTTCAGCTGTAAGGGTAACAGTTTCAGAGCCAGCCTCTAAGCCAGACAGCTCTACACAGACAGGTACTGACAGGCAGGGGGCAGTGTGGCCCACAGCTCTACTCAGACAGCTACTGACAGGCAGGGGGCAGTGTCGCGTTTCTTGATGGGCACAGGCTCTCTGTACCTCTTTGGTATGTCTTTGGCTTCCTTGGAGAAGTGCATTAATCGTCCCTGTACTTCAACACCAACGTTGAATGCCAGCAGCAGGTCGAGGCCAGAAAACTTTGGAGTCTGGGGCAGGGTTTCCGATAGAGCTGTGAGGACAGGTAGGACAGCCCCAGAAGGGTGGGTGGCAGGGTGCCATGTGTCATCAAAATCCATGGAGTGAACCTGTACGGATAGATACAAACAAACCCCCTCAGAAATACCCTTAAATGTGCTGGCTTTTGGAATGGCTTTTAATTTAGCAACGATCCTGACAATTTGGAGGAACCCCAGGATCTAAAATTAGACCCTAAAAATTGGCTGTGACTATTTTAAAAATTATTTTATTTAAATATTTTAAATATTCAATTATTTTAATTAATTTTATTTAAAAAATTCGTAGAATATATTTTGTTCATAGTTCCCCTCCCCACATACTTTCAGATCCTCCCCTATCCAATTCCTCTATCTCTCTCTCTCTCTCCCCCCTCCCTCCCTCCATCAAACAAACTGACAAAGAAACACAAAAACCAAAACAAACTAGAATTTAAAAAGAAAGAAAGAAAAACAAGATATACAAACTGATATTGTTTGCAAAGGAAAAGCCACACTTAAGGGTAAAGCCCCACGACCAGCATTAACTGGCTGTGGTTATTAACCTCACGGTGGGACAACAGTTGTCCCTGCTCCCTGTCAAAGGACAGCAGGACCTTGGAGAGTAGCTAGTGATTTTTCTGGAGGATTTCCTGGAGACCAGAGCTCCTGGGAAGAGCTCTCTCTCTCTCTCACAAGGCTGCCCTTCCTTCTTCCTTAACCTTTGAAACAGGACATACTAAAAATTTAATATCGTTTATTGTATTTTGGGCCCTATATATTTTTTTGGGTATCAGTCATGAAGTAATTTAAAAGTTTTATCAAAGCCCCAAGAACAGCAAAGAGCTCTCAAACTTACATTAACTATTAAGCTGTATTTATAAATGGTTTTGTCCTTTTTCATCTAAGCCATTTATTTTTTTCCATATGTGAAACAGTTAGGAATAATCAGAAAGTTATTCAAACATAGATTCTTATGCCTATCTGATGTGGCTGGTTGTGTTTCGTATTGCCTGATGGATATGCTGTGGCTTCATTTCCGTTAGTCTGAGATGGTGTCACCACAAACAACTTAATATACCTCTTGAATCCCAATATTCTTCTCTCCCTCTCTCCCTCTCTCTCTTTCTCTTACACACACATACACACTCACACACACATACACACACACACACACACCGCACACATACACACACATGCACTCACACACACGCTGTCTTATAGACATTCCCTGATACACAGGAAACAACATGAAAATTATCTATTGGATGAAAAGTTCTAATTCCATACTCTTCATTGAGAAAATGGAAATAGCATGTGGCCACTCTTTCTTTCTGAAACAAAACCTGGTGATTGATACTACACAGATACTGGGAGCCACAACAGGGATCAAGAAGGCATTATGTTTGCATATCAAGTTATATACACATCATACTTATGTCTATTCAAGGTCCAGAATTACAATACTTTACGAGTAATTTTAATCTAGAGCCTCCATTTCTTCTCCTTTATAATCGATGGGGAAAGTACCAGTTTATTGTAGATTCAGGAAAACGAGGAGGAAGGGCAGGCCACCTCAGATTCCTGAACCTCAGTGATCTCGTTCCTGCCTCTGGAGTTATAATGATTTAATTAAAGAAAAGACCGACAAACTTTCTTACAGCAACACCGTTAACAAAAGCAGCATATGTCGGTGGGAGCCTGAAGTCTGGTCGCCCCCAGACAGTGCTGGAGGTGTTGGAACTGTAGATCTGCAACAGAAGAACAACAGTTAATGCAGCAATAGACGGAGCTGGCATTCCCAGAGTTACTCTTCATCCTGGAGGCACTGTGTCGGGCCTCACAGGACCCCTGGGAGGACCCCTGGGAGGACCCCTGGGAGGAGGTGTGCATGCATGTTTGTTTATTTGTTTTATCTTGAAAGCAAACTTTGCACTTCTTACTTTACTATATTGGGTGACTTTATGGAACACTTCTGTGCCTGTTCCCAGGAAACCAACACCCAGAGAATCCAGGATCATCCTCTTGCTCCTCCGAATGATACCATCTGTCAGGTGGTTCACTTTCAAGCCGTGAATCATACCAGCAAAGCTCTCTGTGACAGACTTCAAAGAGAAGAAGGTTAGAACCTCGCGCCCCCTTTGTATGCACTTGCTTCTTTTGAGACCTTCTGGCAAAGCCTTTTCCTCCATGAGAAGAAATCTGCTTGATGTAATTAAGTTTCCTTTCTACAAAGCAATGCACACTAGGTACATACTACGTTAGGCATGAGGAGTTGGAAATATGCAATAATGAAGTTCTTTGCCCAGTCACACTGATAATGCAGGCTGCTTGGCAGATGATGTCAACAAAGGGTGATGGGAACATAGACAGAGGGGAATATAGGACAACTGTCCGTGAAGTGGGGACATCTGGACAGGAAGTGCGTTCAGATGACTGAGCACTGCCCTTCCTGAGTTGTGTCAGGTACGGCAATGAGTATTTCAAGTAGATAGAGCATTGTAACTCATGGGGATGTGAAAATATGCAAGCTGGTAAGCACATGACAACAGAGGTGACGGGTAACAGTGAAGGGAAGGCTAGAATGAGGTGGGAGGAGGAGGGAAGGACTTTGTGGTTTGTGGCCACCACTTGTAGAAGGTGATCAAACCAGATACAAGCCCTCATGGCAAGAGGATTAGCACCTCCAGCCATTAGCAGAGGACTTAGCAATTCCTTTAATTATCAAGCTCTTCAATCCACAGGTAATAATTTTGATTCTGTGTCCCTTCACAGGAAAATATGATTTAAAAATAGCCCACTGGAAGGGGTTTCCACCACATACCAGACTTGGAGTTCCTTAGTGAACTATTAAGTAATTTTCCTTTCCACATTTGATAATCACATTATTGCCTAACTTCCTCTCCATCTCTGACTGTAACATTGCCATTTACAAATAATAGCTAGAAGACCTATCAGATTGGAGAATCTGAAGGGTCTAAGGTCTCTCACGATGGACTTACTGCCAAAGTACAGACAGAGACTAGATTTTCCTCATCTACAGGAAAATCTTCCACCTTCTACCCACCAGCCCTTTTTTTCCCTCTTCTTTTCTTTTTCTTTCTGAGGCAGGGTCTTTCTGGGTGGCCCTGGCTAAACTGGACTCACTATGTAGCTCAGGCTGGCTTTGAACTTTGGACAACTCTCCTGTCTCAGCCATAACCCTATTCTTAGAGTCTTCAGATTTACAGGTCATATAACGACCGTCATTTTCAAGAGAATGGAACATTTGTTCCATTTTTAAAGCTTTGACAGAAAAACCAAGAGAGCTTGCAGTAGGAGAAAGCCGGAGAGCAAACGGATGCTGCTGTGGATGCTGCTGTGGATGCTGCTGTGGATGTTTCTGGTTAGGGCCGAGGAAGACAATGATGCTGCTTTTCCTACTGGTAAGTATTTTGACAAGCATTTTATATGCAGAAGAGGAGGGAAGGAGGGAAAAGAACGGACTCAATAATAATCAGCTGGCTTGATTTCCAAGTACCAGTTAAACATTTGATGAATAGCAGATGAGGAACAGCAGTATAGATCCCAAGGCATCGGGATGGCACTGCTTATGTGATTTACAACAGACCACTGGGCTCTCCTGACCTGATAGTGCTGAACACGATCTGAAAGCCAAAGAACACGCTGCCCTCCCTGACCATGGAGGGAGAGATCATAAGGGGGACAATAGCTCCCCGCTCAGATTCCTGTGAGCCATACTTCATGTACAAGTCAAATGTCTTGCTGGCATGCTTGACTTTATAGAGGCACTTGTCTATCTTTTTAGTAAGCTCCTGTGACTAATGTATAGATTAAAGCAGAGTATGGAGTCATTCATTTTATAATAAGTGTCAGGAGCCCTGGCAAGTTCCCTGTGCACTGCTCTCTAAACTGCCAAATCAGTAAATGAGGCCATCCAACTTAAAAAACCTGCCAGGGGGACTACAGGGAACATGAGAGCAAATAGATAATTACAGATGTGCCCCTGTGCTCCCATCACAGATGTGCTCCTGTCCCACAGAGGACGCACACAAAACCAAGAGGTGGAGGTTCAGTGAACTTACAAGGCCTAACTCTCTCGCTAGGAGGAAGCAGTGGGATCATGGGCATTGTCTGTCAAATACTGATGAGAGCCAACAAATAGCTAAATCAGGCAGCTCAGAGACCATAAGCAAAGCTAAGATGTCCTTTCTGCAGCAGAGCAGATAGCTAGCAAAAGACCAACTGATTGAGAAAGGAAGAATCAAGCCAGGAAGGCAGTTTGGGCAAGCTCCATCAAATGTTACGATACCTTGAGCATCATGTTGCTCTGGAGGGTAACTGGCTCAGGAGTGGATGGCAGGAGTAGTTGCTGGCTGGGGGCCTTTAGTGGCCGTGTGCCTTTATACACAGTCACTCCCTCCAGGTCTGTCCCTTTCACTTTTGTTTCAACCATGGAATTTCCACCATTTCAACACCTCCCCAATGACCTCACTTAAACTTCCTTTGTAGTGTTGTGTAGAGCTCCCTTATAGATGGAGCATTGATGAGAGGAGGTGTTATAATGGCCATAATCTGATAATTCCTCACAGACATAAGGAAAACTAAGTTGTAATTACAAAGGGATGGCCTGTCCCTCTAGGGGCCATAGGTGAGAAGAGTGCACACTCTCTTTACTGGGCATCCCACTCTTGAAGACTTATCACAAGGAAATAGCAAGAATATGACAGAGGAAGAAAAGTCCCCAGATCTGGAAGGGCAAGGAGTCACTCAGAGCAGCCTTCTCACAGACAGCCCATTGTCACCAACCAACTGTGAAACAGCTTCTGGGAATGATGAAAAAAACAAAAAACAAAAACCCTGACTGTTTCTTATTGGACTTAGAGCCTGCTTACCAGAAGGAAATCCATGCCTGGTACTGTGAACAAAGCCACAAATCACATCATAATTGCAGAGGCGATTACCCAGAGGTAGCTAACGAAGTCACTAACTATGCTATAAACCTAAAGGCCATGAATCCGAGGAGAGCCTACGACTGCCAGTTCCCTAAACCTAGCTGCATTCTAAATACTCACACACAGATAAGGGTAGCTCTCGCCCCTCATCAAAGATGCTTCCTTTTATTGTAGATGGAGACGACTACTACAACTATCTATGACGAGTAAGTGAGCATGGGTGCCCAACCCTAACTGGTATACCAACAATGAAACCCCTACACCTAAGGCTCAGAGACAGTTGAGAAAGTACATGTGCATATGTGTGCACATACACGTGTGTGTGTGTGGGTGAGTAATAACTAAGGAAGAGACCATGAATTTGTGAGGAATGGTGGCCAGAGTTAAAAGAAGAGAAGGAAGAGGGGTGGAAATGTTGTAAATACATACATAAATAAATTAAAATCTCAAAAAATTAATTAAAAATATCTAAATACACACCACACAGACACATGTACACACACACACACACACACACACACACACACACACACAGAATCACACACATGCCATTCAAGTACACACATTTGGCTAATCAGAGACCACCTGGTTGAGTGTAATAGAGGATAATTCTGGAAAATCATCCTTCACAGATTGCTCCTTGGAGAAGAGGGGGGAGAGGGAGAGAGAGAGAGAGAGAGAGAGAGAGAGAGAGAGAGAGAGAGAGAGAGAGAGAGAGAGAGAGAGGAGAGGAGAGGAGAGGAGAGGAGAGGAGAGGAGAGGAGAGGAGAGGAGAGGAGAGGAGAGGAGAGGAGAGGAGAGGAGGAGAGAGGAGAGGAAGAAGAAGAAGAAGAAGAAGAAGAAGAAGAAGAAGAAGAAGAAGAAGAAGAAGAAGAAGAAGAAGAAGAAGAAGAAGAACAAGAAGAACAAGAACAAGAAGAACAAGAAGAAGGAAGAAGGAAGAAGGAAGAAGGAAGAGGAGGAGGAGGAGGAGGAGGAGGAGGAGGAGGAGGAGGAGGAGGAGGAGGAGGAGGAGGAGGAGGAGGAGGAGGAGGACTTTAGAACCAGGCGCT
This sequence comes from Mus caroli, assembly GCF_978045245.1. Lineage (NCBI taxonomy): Eukaryota > Metazoa > Chordata > Mammalia > Rodentia > Muridae > Mus > Mus caroli. The sequence continues at coordinate 99,710,399 of NW_028227267.1, read as the reverse complement.
CAGGCAGGCAGGATTCTGACTCTCTGAAGTCTTCTGGTCCTGACCTGTGTCCTGGCCCTCACACGTTCCTCCTTTTTTGCAGAAGAAGAGGCCTAAAGATGAAGTCCTGCTCTCAGCTGGATCCCTGTCTGACCAGAAGCTTGGCTCCCAGACTTTCTCCTGAGAAAGAAGAATGCCTTTAAGTTTTCAGAGAGGAGACAGACTAGTTAAGAGTCTTGCCACACTGGAGGCTTCTGTCCCGGCCAGAGAACATGCTCAGAGCAGCCTACAGACTCTGCATCTGCAGGCTGGGGGACTCCTCTTCCTTCAGTCCACGAAGTTCCATATTTTGGATGCAGAAGGTAATTCATTCATGCAACTACTTGGACTACCCAAGATGCATTGCTCCAGAGACTTGCAGAGATTTGCAACTCAAGCCTTCAAGACCTGCCAGAGACAGGAGGTATGCTAGGCTTGTGACCCCTGTCAATGACCACTCGGCAGAATTGCTCTGCCAGGGATTGCTATTGGCTAGCACTCCAAAGCCCCTAACAGCGTTCAAACTGTAATACTTGCCAACAGTCTTTTGTGTGTCCCCCTGAAGCCTGGTGAGAGCACAGGGCTGTAACACTTGTAACTTCTGGGCTAGGCACCCTGAGGCCTGTTGAAGGCAACTGTAACTCCCACAGTCTTTCTTAATTTGCACCCTGAAGACTGCTGAGAGCATAGAGCTGCAGCCCTGACACTGAATCTTGGTTGGCACCCTGCCACCGCCAAGGATCTCAGAGGAACCACTTCTGTGTTTGAGTCTTGACTGTCCTCTTTGAATTGTTTCAACATGGCAAATATGGTTTTCTAAATTTCCCTTTGTTGTCTACTGACTTCATTATTGGAAGATGTGCAAGAACCTGATACTGGAGAATTAACTATGTCCACTGGGAACTGGCTGGGAATTCAACAAACCTTCAATGGTGGGAACCTATGGGAAGTCGACAGGAATCACTGCAATCAATGGGACATTTTTGGAATGTCGAGGGAGAGATGGACTTTGTCATGCTTCTGTTGTTCACAGCATCTGCGCTTTATGCTTCATTGTACCTCTTTGGAACAAAATACCAGGACTGTAAGCAGTTTTAAAGTGAATGGCACAGCTGCCAGTTTCCAGTGTCAGACGTCAGTCTGATCAATTCCCCTGCTAGGAATATTGATCTTGTTTCTCTTGAGTTTCCTTTCATAGATATCTGCTACCCATCATGAAGGGCTATGGTAAGGTTCTGAAGGAACTGGAGTTTTCTGGTATGAGTGACACCAGGCTGTTACTAGGAGGAGTCCTGACCAAACAGGTGTTGGGTACAGACCCTTACATTTTACTTTCTTCTGTCTTTCTTCCAAATGGCACAGGACCAAAATCTTTTATCATGTGGACCTCTTGATTGCTGGATGTCACACCTGATGCTGAAGGCACTAGGGATATGGGGACATTACAAGCTGTGCACCTACAAGGGGCTTCCCATTGAAAGCTGGTGAGTCTGCTGGAAGAGAGATTTCCTGGTGAGCTTAGCACAGAGTTTTACAGCAGGTTTGGGCATCACAGAATGATGATGTAAACTCATCCTGTTTTCTTGAGGTAGGTAAGAGGCCTTCCCCTCAGGGGTATCCAGGTTGGACTCATTGTATTGTTCTGTGCAACCTGAGGCCATGGAGACAATGAAGGACAGCAGCTAAGAGGATACATGGTCTTGAATGCCTCCTTCAGGAATCAGAATAGTCGATTATTCACTGTGGGGATGGGTTAGTCTGGAATCCTAAAAAGAGTCGGCAAGCTAAGAATTCCCAAGGGGTTGTAATATTTCCCATTGCTGTTCTCTAGGTTCACTTTTTCAAATATCTAAAGTGTTTTTGTGATTAACTTGGGTAAAATTTGTTGACTTGAATTTGTTGTCTCTCTCAGGGCAGTTGGTGATATTTTCCTGGAAACATGTTTCAGATGAGTGTAAAGGCTCTCCTGGGGGATTGTTGTATAGTAGTTAAGAGATGGTAGAGCCTATGTGTGCATTGGGGTGGAATCTCAGTGGTGTTTCCTCAGGGAGGCATCAACATTGGTCAGTAGGCTTTTTGATAATTCTAGAAGAGGTTCTGTCTGAGGGCATTCTCTCTTGGAAAGAAAGAACACAACGAGGAGCACAGGCCTCTATGTCCCCATTGTCAACTCCTCCAATAGATTAATAGGTCTCTCTTTTTTTTTAATATTTTTATTTTTAATATATGTAAGTACACTGTAGCTGTCTTCAGATACTCCAGAAGAGGGAATCAGATCTTGTTATGGATAGTTGTGAGCCACCATGTGGTTGCTGGGATTTGAACTCTGGACCTTCGGAAGAGCAGTCGGGTGCTCTTACCCACTGAGCCATCTCACCAGCCCCTTAATAGGTCTCTCTTAATCTTCCCTTCTAACTAAGAAATGGGGCTCCCTCACATACAATAGGCTGCCCCATGACAAAGCCTAACCCTTTAACTACTTGTGAAACTGAACATTAAGAAACCAGAGCTTTTTTGCTGTTGTCCAGGCTTTGTTTAAATGTTGCATGGAAGTTCAAACTCAAAGACCAGTGACAGTGTCCTTTTGAGTATTTAACTACCAAAGTCTGGAGACCTAAGAGGGCAGAGGGAGTCTGAGGCCTAACATGGCCGTCAATTCTTGGTGCTTGCTCTTCAAGAACAACTAGGAACGAGGGACCAATGGCTTCCTTTTGAAAGACTCCTATTCTGATACATTTACTGTCCTTTTCATGAGAGAGGCCATGAAGAATCCCAAGACTGGACTCTAACCAATGTACATCCTGCAGTGAGGATAAGTCAATGGAGAAGAATGTTCTGTATGTTTCCGAAGAAAGTCGCTTCTGAAGAAAGTTGTATAGAGGACCATGACTCATCCCAGCAGATGGGAAAAGAACAATGAAGTCACTCCCGGGTCCTTGAAAACAACTCTTATTAGATTTTTTTAAAAATTGGTTTTGGGCCTGGCGGTGGTGGCGCACGCCTTTAATCCCAGCACTCGGGAGGCAGAGGCAGGTAGATTTCTGAGTTCGAGGCCAACCTGGTCTACAAAGTGAGTTCCAGGACAGCCAGGGTTATACAGAGAAACCCTGTCTCAAAAAAACAAAAACAAAAACAAAACAAAAATTGGTTTTAGTAGGAAAATGTTAATTCTTGACCACTATTTTTTCTCTTAAACACTCAACATGAAAGTACAGCTAAAGAACAAAACAATTGCAAATGAATTTGGGCCTCTGGCTTGAATGTGTATTTCTACTGTGGAAGGATCTTCTAACAGTAAAATAACAAACTGCGTATTGATACCTTGTTATGAAAATTTTAACTGGGCGTTTTTTACAGACAACTGGAAATAGACCAGAGCTTTGAGGCAAAGTTCTTTGGGTCTTATCAAATGACAGATGGGGACTCTAATTAGATACACTCTTTTCTCTCTACTCAGAGGAGGAACCCTGGTTTTAAAGATGTTCAGAGGAACAGGCTTGAGCCCAGGTCTTGGGCTCTCGCTCTACTGGGGCTGTTCATGTGTTCATTGCTGTTTTAGGTATCTGGCTTAGGCTGAGGGGGGCTGTAGAATAAAAAAAGAACTTGGTGACCAAAAGATTGACATCTTACCTATGAGAAGCAGTTGTGGTCACTGTTGCTTGGTCCTAGAAGCCACAAACTATTGATTTGTATGACAAGGGGGTGATGAATTTCTTTACTTGTTCATTATTCAGAGAGACTTACATCTGGAGATGTTGGGGATTTTCTTTTCATTGTTCCCCATAGTTGACATAGCTCTTAATGACCCACTTTTATTGAAGATTATTAAATTTAAAATTTAATTACACCTTTTTTGCTAACACCTCCCACACATTTCTCACTCCTTCTCAGGTTTATGGCCTCCTTTTCCTTCAATTATTATTGTTACACACACACACACACACACACACACACACACACAAATACATCAATACAACCTGCAGGATTTATCTATTGTTGCTTGTATATATGTTTTTAGGGCCATCCATTTGGTATTTTATCTTGGATAAACATCTAGAAGGCTCATCTCAAGGGAGACTAAGTTTCTCTCTCTTAGTAGTCATTAGTAACCCACATTTGACTACTTCACAGCAGACATCAGGGCCAAGGAGTGTATCCCTATTCCTGTGTACTGGGACTGCATCATGCCTCTGAGAGCCTGCACCAGATTGCAAAACTATGGTTGCCATGCAAGGCCAGATAGATTCTTTGGCAGTGGTAACTCTCCAAAATGGAAGGAGAGTAGACCTAACTGCCAAGGAGGGGGCTGTTCCTCCTCCTAGAAGAGTGTGGGGACGCAGCACAAAAGAAGAAAGAGTAACATTTGGTGTCCCTTATCCAAGAGCTGGTCTGACATAGTAAGAGCTGTGCTGTTCTAATCTTGTTGTCGTTTGAAACTAATGTAAAAATCATCCTGAACAAAGACCATCTTCTTTGTTGAACTGCATAGCAAGTAAAGTTACATACAGGAATAAGGGACTTTTGTCTTAACCAATCTTTTTACAAATCTCATAGGAGAAAAGTTTGTTTCTCTGCTGTTCTGACTCAGAAGAACACACAAAGCCACAATCAGATTTCAACCTGTTTGTTGTTTCCAACATGGTGTGTGTGTGTGGGCAATTTCAATTCCTTGTGCTGTCAACAAATGATCTTAGATCTGCTCACTGCATCTCTCACACACATACATTGTTCTGAGTCAAAGGCATGAAAGACTCACAAAGGAGAAATGGAAAACATGGTACAATTGAGGCTGTGCATTCAGTTGAACTTGTTGGTGTTAATCGCAAACCAGAAGTACAGTCAGATTGACTACAAGGCTCGCTTATAGGTGAGCTAATTCTGAGTGGGTTGAATAACCAAGCCCACTCAATCAGTCAACAGGTTCTCCAGTGAGGGATTGAGGATTAAAAAAAGACAGACAACATTGTAGCATGACCCCAGTCAATTCTGAGACTGAAGGCAAATTTAATTTTCCCAATCCTATTTTTATACCACTTTAATTACATGCAAGTATTAAGAGCTAGCAGTACAATAAGGAAATAACAAGGCAGTAAGTAAAGTCTCATGATTACTCTGGTGATAACTGTTTCTAAGGATGAGCCTACTTCTTTGTTCTACCCTAAAACCAGATTCTTATTTCCTTGTCCTTGGCCAATATCAGGTCCCTGCCTGAACTTCTTTGTCATGCTCTAACATCAGATTTCTACCTGAACTTACTCCTTGTCATGGCCAATGTCAGATTCCTGTCTGAAGACCATTTCCTTGTCCTTGGCCAATGTCAGACTCCTGCCAAGTGGCACCCCAAAAGGCTCTCCACAGTTGAATTTACAATGTGCACGGAGAATTGGGCACATGGTCTCAAGGCACATGTTATTTATTACAGGCCGAGTGAATGATTTGTAAAGGCAAGAATCATGCAGCAGTTCTCAGAAAACCCATTCCTACAGAAGAGAATTGTCTGTGTGAATCAATGAGGAATAATCCAAAACTGACAGAGTGCACTTACTTCTTCAAGCAGAACCATTGGCTCATGGTTCAAGATATGACATCGAATGTCCTGATTGCCTCCCCTCACAGGGCCTTTAGAAAATACTCTTTAGTGTTGCTCTTTAGTACCCCTATTTATTAAGCTTCTAAAAAATTCATCTTTTCTTGCCTAAAATAGTACAAACTTGAAATGGTTATATAGATTCAACCTCCTATAGAAGGGATGTTTGGAAGATCCCCAACTGCTACCCCCTTAACTATGCCTTGTCCTAACAGCAGATAGGGTTACGTCTTCAGAATGGGAATTATAGAGGTTGAAAGGGTCCCAGAACCCTTAGAACAAAGTGCTGTTGGCAGTAGACTGTCATTTGGCAGGCCACCTTGCGGTCCTAGCTGTTAGTAAAGTGGCTTCAGGGAATGAAGCAAAAATCTCAGTTGAATAAAATCTGACAGGAATTCCTCAAGTACACTTGGGGCAAGGAAACAGACTGCAGCCCACAGGACTGATGGTCAGACCATTAACAACGAGGGCTATGCTAACAGCCGCAGTAGCTTCTGGTAGAGCTCCTCGGAACAGCCTGGGTACAGAGGTGATGGGCGTCTCTCCATAGCCACCAGAAGTCGATAGAGATTCCCAGAGTGGGGTACAGAAGTACCACTCCCTTTGCAATAGCAGAAAGCACTGTCTTGGTGGACTCAGTGCTCCTTTTCCTTTTGCATCTTATTTGTGGGCACACATATTCAGACACTTAGGGTCTGCCTGGCTCTACACAATGAGGAGAGGAACTGGGAAATTCATCCATTCAGGACGTTCATTAGATGAGGAAGAGAAAGAAGACTTGGCAGGGAAGAAGCCTGAGGATGAAGTCTGGCTCTTAACTCGCTCCTGGCCAGGGGCTTATCTCTCAGAGGCTCTTTTGAGAAGGAAAATGACCGTCAAGACTCACAGGTGACAATTTCTGTCTCAGGCAGGGCCTTAGCCAGCCTCCAGGACTCAACCTGAAGGGAGAATTCATCCCCATAGCGGTTTCCAAGTCCTAAGACTCACAACTTCAGAGACCTGTGGCTCCAGACTTTGAAACCTGCTTCTCCAGAGCCTTACAGCTCCAACCACCACACCAGAGATGGGAGACCTGTACTCTTGCTATGATTATAGGTAACCATTCCCCTCCCAGAATTCTCTGCCAAGAGCTGCTGTTCCCCGACACTCTGCCTTCGGAGAGCTTTCAATTTGTAATACTTTCTAATAATCATTTGGATGTCACTAAGAGGATACCTTGTGGGAACATAGGGCTATCACACTTGAAGCTGCGGAAGACTGACTGCTGTGCTGTTCACCCTCTCCCAGCCACTTCCCAAAGGCTGTTCAGATCACAGCATTGTGCCAAACACATTCTTGATCTTCACCCTGATGCCTAGGCATGCACTGAGCAAAACATGTAAGAGAAAGAAACTCGGAGGATAATCAGAAAAAAAGTAGGTATTCTGGCTATCCTAAGTAGTCAACGAAGAGTCAAAGGAAAGGATTTGTGGTCATAGGTTGAGGACCTGGCCATGTTTAGATGCTGTTCGTAACCCTGAACTGGCATTTCCAACCATGATCCAGATTGGGGAAGCCTAGAGAGAAGTTCAATATCTGTTCCAATGGTTGTTGTGTACATCAAGGAATCATCTCAGGATAGGATCTGTATAATATAGGAGGGCTTCATACATCTTTCAGTGGAAAGGAAGGTCCCTTTTCTCAATAAACAAACATTTTGGGTGGCTGTGGGCAGAGGTTACGTTTAGAGGTCCTTGTGTAGAGCATAGCATTCTATGGTTCTACAGTTTTCTGTTGGAGAGTTTCTGCAGCTGGTGTTTAGAGCGACCTTGATGTGTTGAAAGGAAACACTTTTAGGATTTTTGCATTCATTTTGTATGTGTGGATGTGTCTGTGTGTGCCTGTGTGTGCATATGTGTATGGGTACATACAGGCTGTGGCTCTTGTGTGGAAATTAGAGAACAACTTTAGGGAGTTGGTTCTTTCCTTCTGTCCTCCATGTGGTTCCTTGGTATCAAACTCAAGTTGTCAGGCTCAGTAGCAAGTGCCTTTACCTGTAAGCCACCTCCCAACCCCACCTTTCACAGTAGATTAAAAACAGGCAGGGCTGAGGGGGAAAAAAGGAAAAGGGAAATGATGTAATTACATCAATTTTTTTTTAAAAAAAAAGCTAAGGAAAAAACTCTAATATTTAATTTCAGTTTAATATCCCAGATTAAGTGTCTATATTTACTCCATTTATTTACATACACTAAGGTTGTAGATAACTTCACTTTTACGAAGAAACTCCATGAATGTTATCACCATTATTACTATTAACATTTCTTGTTGATTTTTGAGACAAGATCTTGCATTGTAGACAAGGCTATTCTCAAACTCCCAGTCCCTCTGTCTTGGCTTTCTCTGTCCTGGAGTTAAAAGTGCTCACTACTACATTTGGCTGATACTCTCAAATTGAATAGGAAAGATAGGAAAAATAGGAAAGCCAAAACCCTGAGTGATAATTATTTTTGTGGTGGTTAATCTTAACTCTCAACTTGAGACATCCTAGAGAGAGTCTCAGTCAGGACTCATTTAGATGAGATCATGCCTATGGGCATGTCAATGGTGAGCTGATTGTTAATTGAGGTGAGAAGACCCTCCCTGAAGGTGGGTTGTACCATTTCATGGGCTGGGCCGTGGACTGGATAAGAGTACAGAAAGCTAACTGGGTCCTAAGCCAGCTCCCCAGCCATCAAGCAAGCCTAAGTGTCTTTCTTTGCTTTTCTTGGATTTGAATGTAGCACAGCTGCTTGCTTTCCTATCTTCACTTGCAAGAAATGAGGAATTGTAGTGTGGAATTGGAAGTGGAATAAACCTTCTCTCCCCCTAAGCTGCTTTTGATCAGGGTGTTTTATTGCAACAGAGATGATGGAACAAAAGCAGGGAGATTCGGAGATGGTATTTGCATGGCAAACTTTCCATGAAAATGGAGAAGTGACTACAATAGTCTTAGTTGTCTCACCACAGACAGGTTTCATAAAGGAAGTGATGGGCGTGCATTAGAGAAGGGGAGAGCTTTTCATAAAGCAGCTCTAGCATATATGATCCATGCAGATGTGCCTATCTCAGAGGAAGACAGACAGTAGCCAACTGACTTACGAAAGGATGCTCAGCCTCAGTAATGGGGCAAGCACACACTGAGGATGGCCATTCTTTTTTTTATTAGGTATTTATTTCATTTACATTTCCAATGCTATCCCAAAAGTCCCCCACACCTTCCCCCACCCATCCCCCCACCCACCCACTCCCACTTCTTGGCCCTGGCGTTCCCTTGTACTGAGGCATATAAAGTTTGCACGACCAATGGGCCTCTCTTTCCACTGATGGCCGACTAGGCCATCTTCTGATACATATGCAGGTAGAGACACGAGCTCTGGGGGTACTGGTTAGTTCATATTGTTGTTCCACCTATAGGGTTGCAGACCCCTTTAGCTCCTTGGGTACTTTCTCTAGCTCCTCCATTGGGGGCCCTGTGATCCATCCAATAGCTGACTGTGAGCATCCACTTCTGTGTTTGCTAGGCCCTGGCATAGTCTCACAAGAGACAGCTATATCTGGGTCCTTTCAGCAAAATCTTGCTAGTGTATGCAATAGTGTCAGCGTTTGGAGACTGATTATGGGATGGATCCCTGGGTATGGCTGTCTCTAGATGGTCCATGCTTTTGTCTCAGAAGGTGGACTCCAGAAAAATCAAATAACCCCATTAAAAAATGGGGCTCAGAGCTAAACAAAGAATTCTCACCTGAGGAATACCGAATGGCTGAGAAGCACCTGAAAAAATGTTCAGCATCCTTAATCATCAGGGAAATGCAAATCAAAACAACCCTGAGATTCCACCTCACACCAGTCAGAATGGCTAAGATCAAAAATTCAGGTGACAGCAGATGCTGGCGAGGATGTGGAGAAAGAGGAACACTCCTCCATTGTTGGTGGGATTGCAAGCTGGTACAACCACTCTGGAAATCAGTCTGGCAGTTCCTAAGAAAATTGGACATAGTACTACTGGAGGATCCAGCAATACCTCTCCTGGGCATATATCCAGAAGATGTCCCAACTGGTAAGAAGGACACATGCTCCACTATGTTCATAGCAGTCTTATTTATAATAGCCAGAAGCTGGAAAGAACCCAGATGCCCCTCAACAGAGGAATGGATACAGAAAATGTGGTACATTTACACAATGGAGTACTACTCTGCTATTAAAAAGAATGAATTTCTGAAATTCCTAGGCAAATGGTTAGACCTGGAGGGCATCATCCTGAGTGAGGTAACCCAATCACAAAGGAACTCACACAATATGTACTCACTGATAAGTGGATATTAGTCCAGAAACTTAGAATATCCAAGATATAAGATACAATTTGCAAAACACATGAAACTCAAGAAGAATGAAGACCAAAGTGTGGACACTTTGCCCCTTCTTAGAATTGGGAACAAAACACCCATGGAAGAAGTTACAGAGACAAAGTTTGGAGGATGGCCATCCTTAAGAACACTATGGGTAGGGTGTGGGACAAAGGAGAACTTGCACATGGTTTGTGGAAAGGCAAATTCATAAAGCCACCATAAAAACATGATCGGGGCAGTTTGAAAGCAGACTTACCGTATGATCTGCCAGACTCACTTGGGGGTTGATACCCAAAAGAAATGAAATCAGTCCACTAGAGCCATTGAACTCCCATGCTCACTGTATTCCTTTTCACAATGGCCAAGGGACAGATACAACCTGCATCCTCTTAGTGATGAATGTGAAGAGAACATATACAGAGAGCATATACTATGCCAGTCAGTCACTAAGGATTCGCTCCTTCCCAAAAGGGATCAAATGGATGTAGCTGGAGACCAGTGTGTTCTGTGACATGAGAAAGGCCCTGAAGGACAAGTGCGGCATGCCCTTAGTACATGTGGAGTAGTAAGAGTTGACCTCATAGGAATTGAAAGGGAAATGATTGCCAGAAGCTGGAGAGAGAGAGTAAGAGAGAGAAGCTATGGGGACAGGTTGATCAATGGGAAATAAATTAGGTAGGCGCAAAAAAAAAAAAAAAAAAAAAGTTCTGGCAGAAAAGAAAACAAACAACACCAACGAAAATCTCAAGAGAAAACCCAAGCCAAACACACAAGCAAGCAAGAATGAGCAAACTGTCACAAACACAAGCTCTGGTCTGCTGTTGAACAGTGAGGTATAGACAACAGCAATAGATTATGCATTTCAAAAACCCAGAGAACGGATTTAACTGCTTTTACTGTAAGTATATGATGTTATTGGAAACCGCTTTGTCAGTAAAATTCTTGCCATACAAGCATGAGGGCTTGGGTTTGGATCCCCAGCATCCCCATAAAAATTAGAGTATGGTGGTGCAGGCTTGTAGCCCCAGCCCTGGAGATGGAGACAGGAGAAGCCCCAGAGCTTTCTGGCCAGATCATCTAGCCAATCAGAAATGTACAGGCTCAGAGAGATCTTATCTCAAAAACTAAGGTGAAGGCCAACTGAGGAAAGATATCCAAAGTCAGTGTCTTGCCTCTCTGTGCGCATGGACACCCATGCATGCCCCCTACACGCATATACACAAAAGAATTGATCAGTATTTGAGAAGATGGATATATTTAATTAATTTCAACATTGCACATGTGTACTTATGCCAAAACATCATTATCCCACCAATATGTGCCATTTAATGTTTTTATACAGTCATTATAAATCAACATGGTTAAACGTTTACAACTTTTGATAAATGCCATTTCTTTGTTCTTCTAGAGTAAAGTAGCAGCCAGAGCTCTTGTTTTCCAGAAAAACACCATTACGTTGATCAGTCCCCTTGGACAAGGTAGTGTTGGTTGCAGCCCTGTGGGGACCCACAGAGTGGAACTGAAACTGCCTCCAGCCACTGCTGGTCACATCTTCAGAGATCTTCGCTGACTGGCGGCACCATTGTAAGCCCCATGACTGACCTTGTTACAGAGCCACGTGGCTCAGAATCTCCAGGTTTTCTGATCCTTGGACGCTTTATTTCAGAGTGTGTTAGAGTCCTCCAGAGGAACAGAACTGGGTGTATGTATGCATATATGCATGTGTGTGTGTATGAGAGATGGGGTGAGGGGGAGAATGTGAGTGTATGTGGGGGAGTAGGAGGAAAGAATAGAGAGGGAGTAGCGTGTTATTTACTCATTACAGTGGTTGGTTCACAACACTGTGGAGGCTGACAGGCCCTGGGAGAAACAGTTGATAAATCCTGAGACCCAGAGGATCTCTTGGGTGCAGCCAGGAAGAATCTGAAGGCTAGAGAATACAGAGTCAGTACTGAAGTTCCAACCCAAACACTGGCACGACTGAGACCCAGGAAGGGCAGAGATTCTCTACCCTACCCTTACCCCAAAATCCCTTCTTGCTTCTCAAGCGCAATGTGGAGGAAGAACTACCGTCTGTCCTAGAGTGCCTGCTCCTGACTGGGTAAGAGTTACTCATACTGGGGCGGGTGTTAGGCCACACTCAGTCCATCAGTTGAAAAAAATCATGTGTTTAATTTTGTAGCAGTCTGAATTGCTGACCTGGGGCGGGGTGCTTGCTTTTCGGTTTCCTTTCTCTGACATCTTCTTTCCTGTGATACTATTGAGCAAAACCTGATGAGTCAACCTCTGTGTGACCCTGGTTTCAGTTCGCAGCAAGCAGCTGGTGTCTTAGTAGAAGCTCAGTGGCACGAACCGCCCGCATGCCTAGGTTTGTTCACTTGGGGCACAGTCTTTATGAAAGCACGTTTGAAGATGGCGAAAGTACAGGGATTCAGGTTTGGTTTCCCTAAGAGGACAGTGGTCACAACCTGCTCCCTAGCTCTCTCTCCCTCTTCCTGTCATTGTTCTGGCTCTGTACTCCCCAGTCCTTATGGAAGAAAATGAAACCAGATCTTAACAAAGGTGATAAAAATAAAGATGACTGAATCACCGCAGAGCTGATATTTTTATGTCAGTCACAATAGCATGAATAAAGTGTAGTGTTCTTCATTTCCAGTGCAAATGAGTCATATGTTTGCACATGTGTGTGTGTTTGTGAGCGCATATGCAGGAAAATAAATTTAGTTAAAAGCATGAATTTACTTTGAATTAAGTTTTGCATTGTTAGAAGTCATGAGTCCGTGTTTGCTTTGCATATATATATGTCCCTTCTGCATTCTTTACCAATTCATTAAAATTTGGGTGGACTTTTACAGGTTTGCAGAAAATAACTGAGTCTCCAGACTACAAAGTGAAGAATAGGGACCAATGAACGAATGCCTGGCTATAAAATCCATCTGAGGTGCAGTCAGTTCAGCACAGTGTTTTGTGAGACCTGTTTGTGGATTCTCAGACTTCTGATAATCCATCAGAATTATTATTCTACCTTAAAGAAAGGTACTGTGGGAGGTTGTCTCAGGGGCATGCAATGGTGTGCTGTTGAGTCCTAGTTAACTATGGATGCTTGAGGGATTATCTCCAGACTGAGTCCTGGTTAAAGGATTATCTGCAGCTGGATACTTGATAAAAAGAGAATAAAATGGACTTTTGCTTATTTAAAAACAAATTTACCCTCTAAATAGTCTATGCAGCAATGATTTGTGTACTGGTAGCAGGCAGAATAGAAGTAAGGCGTGTTATGATCATTTGAGCTATATGTAAACTTACAATGGTAGTGTAGCTCATGCGGAATATTTGTAGGGATCCTCAAAGGAAGGTCAGGGTTCATCCTTTTGACATTGCCACATCACATCGCCGACTTTTTTTAAAAGTCAAGTCCTTTTCCTTCACCAAAAGTTTCTTCATTGAGTTTCAAGGAAATTTCTTGTACTGTTTGTAGATTTAGTCCCTCATCTATTTCTCTCTGCACACATGAGCGAGATTGTATGGCTAGGTGCTCATCCTCCTCAACTCCACAGTTGAGTCCGTTCAGTATCCTGATAGGATTGGATGGCTTCATGGTCTAATCACTTCACCGTGTCCATTCTGCTATTTAGTTCTTTAAATGAATTTCCTGCTTTGATGATGCCAACGTTCCCTCACTGTATCAAAATACATGGCGCTCATCACCTTATGAAGAGAAAAAGGTTCTGTTGCCATGTTCTAGTTGATGTCCCGATTTGCTCACCCTGTTTCTTTGGATTGGGAAGCAACATCACGTAGGGAGTAGGGAGCGTATCATGGAGCAAAAACGCCTTCACGTGAGTGGCTAAAGGATGAGTAGGCGAACAAAGAGCGCCAGGGAGTTGGAGTCTCAGGGCCCCCCTCAAGGACATACCCTCAGTGATCTGAAGCTGTCCCTCTAAGGTCCTACTTTACAAAACTCTACCCCCATTTATCACTGTCGCCCTGAGGACTAGGCTTTTGTCACATGGGTCTTTTAGGAGCCTCCGGGATCTAAACTGAAACCGACAGCCATGTTAACATTTTGTTTTATGCTTTTCCATTTTTTGATACGGCAACTTAATAATATCTTTGAGAAAATGACTTCAGAAATCGAGGTTTTCTTCTACGATCAGTCTCTTGTGCTACCTCAGCACCTCTCTCCTGAGGCCGTGGGCATAACTCATGTCACATGATTTTGTTGTTTTTCCATGTGCTATATCCTATGTCACCCTGATCACTGGTGTTGAGATGGACTCTTGACTGATTGTGGTAGTACATCTCTGTCTGCCCAGCCCTCTATACTGCCATGACCTTCCTTAGTCTTGAAATGTAGCTTCAATTTGAATAACAATCAGAAAGATTCTCCCCAAACACACTTTTCTGGGAATGGCAGATCATGACAATGGGAACATAGGTGTCATTATTAACTGCATATTCAAGGAGACTGAAGCACAGTGAATATTTTCAAGGTAAAATGGGGTATATAGTACCTGTGATACTTTGAGACTCTCCTTGGCCTTAAAGATTGGTAATTTGGGTAACATCAGTCCAGACTAAAGGAGAGCTGTAATCAGACATCTTTTTGAGAATTCTTGTGTGTGAGGCCACAGTGGCTTTTGTATAGACTTGGTTCGGGCTATCTTCTGTGAATTGTTGTCATCAGGCATAGATGCATAAGTCCAGTACTGGCGTTAGATGTCTATTTACATTAGCCATCTACAAAAGAGACTCCATTTTGATTCTGACAACTTTAGTTATTGTAAGTGCACGTACATTACCTTTGTCTTACTGGCCCTTTAATTTTGGAGAAGACATGATAATAACTTGCATCACAGTGTAACCATATAGTCTTCAGTTTTGTGTTTTACACTTAAAAAAATACAGCTTCATTTCATAAATGAGTGAGATTCATACCTGTCAAAACCTGTGACATTTGTTACATGATCAAGCCCAGTCTATGAGCGGCATAGGAATGACAGTTGTGTTGGACATGACCATCTTCTGACTCCGACAGATGCTATCTTTAAAAGTTTAGGTGTATCTGCTTGCAAAAGTTCATCTTAGCTGAGTGTGGCGGTTTGAATGAGCTAAGGCACTGGGCTTGCTCACTGTTGGCCTCCCCTCATAGAACAAGGGCAAAGTAAGGGTCAATGGATCCTCACTGCACATCCAACCACTGTTCCCAACCAACTCTATCCAGCTGTACCCCAAATGAATGTGGCCTCAGTCTTGGGGAGGGGCTACTGTTTGTAGGCTGGGGATGATTAGAGGAGAGGGGCTTTATCTATTGGGGAAGCCACCATCCCTGATGGATAAAGGCTTTCATAGTACATTTGCTTTTTAGGGGTAGGGATGGGGGGGTCACTCATTGGTCCTATCAGTAGCCCTGCACCCATACTCTGTAAATAAGGCCAGGAAACTCACTGGTCTCCTGGAGGGCACTTTAGTAGAATGGAACTTTGGTTTGTCTTTGGAATCCTATAAAGACATGGCTGAGTGTTTCCTCACCTACTGCAAGGAGAAAATTCTCACAAGGAGCTGATTTGCAAAGCTCCCAGTTACCATGTTCCAGGGATAGATGATCCTGTCTGTTGGAATGTTTGTTGTCGCCACTCACAGTGCACACACGGGCTTTGTGTTTTAGTATTTCCTCATACTTCTAGAAAAACAGAAATGACAATCTGATCTCTCACGATGGTTTAGGGCCTTGGTACTTTCCACAGATGACTTTGATCCTGCTTTGCAGAATTCTCACTTTGCTCTGTCCTCCTTCCTCTTGTGGCTTTACCTGCTACTCACAAAGAATAGTCTCCTCTGTCTTTTCAAGACGCTAAAAATATGTTTATTTTTCAACAATAATACAATGATAATGTTATTATTGTCTATAATGCATCTTAGTCATGTTCACGTCTCATTACCTTGCTTCCTTTTCCCCAAGAAGTTCCCCTCTTACTCAAATGTCTTCTTTTGTGTGTGACCCACCGAGTTTTGTCAGAGTTTCCTACATGAGCTTGGTGGGAAGTTATCAGTGGGCAACCTATGCAGGGCTATATCACTGAAGAAAGTAGCATCTCCTCTCTCCACCATTATCTGTCAGTCATCTACCAGGAAGGAGCAGGTGTCACGAGCTCTTCCCTCCTCCATGAAGAAATACTGACAGACAGAGCCAGTCTTATGTAAGTCTTGTGTGGGTAACCACAACTATATGGAGTTCATGAGAGTAATGGTCACGTCTCACCCAGAAGGCACCTGCAGGACATCCCCCATCTTTCTTCCATCAAGTGTTCTCTGAGCCTTGGAGTGTGTGCTGTGATGATTCATGTGGGGCTGAGTATTTTACCAGCCCTTGTTCTAGACACCAACTGACACTCATTACAGAGGAAAGGAAGAATGTTATTCTGTTTCCCTTTTGTTTAGCAGTATGCTTAATTTAGGATAGTTTGCAAACGTTTTAAATTTTCTTACCATGAATTGAATTGGTACACTATTATTTTGCTTTAATTAACAAAAAGTATTTGCCTTGCTCTTGGGTTTGGGAAAACAGGGATGGCTGAAACCAACTGAGAACATTCTGTATGGGAGAAAACACTGCACAAAGGATGCTGGGTATGGATGAGAGGAAACTGGCAGCATCTGACTATAAGTAAATCTCCCCACATAGATGCCCTTGCTATAGGCACACAGAGAAAGTATGAAGCTGGCATGTGGTTCATGTCTTAGACAATCTACCAAGTGAGCAAAGATGGGAAGCAATCCTAATGTACAACCAAGTAGGAGATCCTTTTGCATGCACACTGTCAAGATAAACAACTAGCCCTCAAAGAAGAGGACTTCACAAGCATGTGCTACGCTGTCCATCTTAACCCCACAGGAGTATGGAGGTGACCAAGATTTTCAGGTACTGGCTTTACTGAGAGGGAAACCAAGCTCCTTGGGGTTTATAGTCATCCATGGAAGTCAGGCTCCTGCTTTTCCACAGAGAGAGTGAGAGAAAGAGGAGGGGAGGGATAGAGGGGGGGTGGGAGGGAGGGCAGGAGAGAGAGAGAGAGAACGAACTTTGAAACTCTAGTTTCTAAAATGAGTGAGTTCAGGAAAAGGAGGGGAAAGGGGAGAGGAACCTTCTTGTGCTGTCAGTAGGATCAGTAAGTGTGATGGTTTGTATATTCTTGGACCAGGGAGTGGCACCATTGGGAAGTGTGGCCTTCTTGGAATAGGTGTGACCTGGTTGGAGTGGGTGTGTCACTGTGGGTGTGGGCTTAAGACCCTCACCCTAGTTGCCTGGAAGTCAGTCTTCCACTAGCAGCCTTTGGATGAAGACGTAGAACTCTCAGCTCTGCCTGCGCCATGCCAGCCTGGATGCTGCCATGCTCCCACCTTGATGATAATGGACTGAACCTCTGAACCTGTAAGCCAGCCCCAGTTAAATGTTGTTTTTTATAAGACTTGCCTTGGTCATGGTGTCTGTTCATAGCAGTAAAACCATAACTAAGATAGTAAAGCCTCCTCTTTGCCCTCTGAGACAGTATCAGAGAGGAAAGGGGTGGCTCAAAACCCACTCACTGTGCTCCCCGGGGGGATGATGAAGACCTAGAGGAAGCACTCAGGAAGCTCACTGTGCCCCCAGGATGGGGTGAACACCACAAGGAAGTGCTCAGGCATTGCACAGGAAGGCTGGCTTTGTGTAGATTGATTACTATGGGCTGGAGTTAAGAGTTAGGGGAGTAAGTCTGGCTCAGGGGACTGTGAAAACCAGCTTCTGTCCCTGGGTATCTATTTCCATAGAAACAGGTACTACTTGGCCTTAGGATTCTGGTGGGTGGGAGCTGGGGCTTCCTTTTGGCAAATGGTTGAGGTTAGGGGGAAGGGAAACCAGAAGGCAAAGCCAATCTCCCTTCCTTTCTACCTGTCTCTCCTTTCTTCCTTCTTTTCTTCTTTCTCCTCTCTTTCCTTAATGCCTATAGTTGCTTTTTAGCAGGCATTTCCTAAAAGAGACCAAAAGGTTCACACGTTTGTACTTGCACATGTATCTTCT
Organism: Mus caroli; assembly: GCF_978045245.1. Taxonomy (NCBI): domain Eukaryota; kingdom Metazoa; phylum Chordata; class Mammalia; order Rodentia; family Muridae; genus Mus; species Mus caroli. Next base: position 99,692,371 of record NW_028227267.1, on the reverse strand, counting down.
TTTTCTGGAAACTTCTTGGTTGAACAGACTTTGCAGTGAAGTGCTATGGCACAGTAAATAGATTTCTAAATTAATCATGTTTTGGTTAACATATGAAATAGCTGGTGTTATGGCTTGAATATGCTTGGCCCAGAGAGTGGCACTATTTGGAGGTGTGGTCTTGTTGGGATAGGTTTGTCACTGTGGGTGTGGGCTTTAAGACCCTCATCCTAGCTGCCTAGAGGTCAGCCTGCTGGCAATCTTCAGATGAAGATGTAGAACTCTCAACAACTCCTGCACCATGCCTGTCTGGGTGTTGGTATGCTTCTGCCTTGATGATACTGGACTGAATCTCTGAACCTGTAAGCCAGTCCAAATAAGTGTTGTTCTTATAAGAGTTACCTTGGTCATGGTGTCTGTTCACAGCACTAAAACCCTAACTAAAACAGCTAGTTTCATTGGTATATATACATGAATATGTATATGTATATGTATATGTATATGTATATGTATATGTATATGTATATGTGTTGTGGATTGTCCTGATGTTTGTATTTTGATACTAATTCTGCTTTCCCAAGAGGGGCTGCCTGTGACAAGGAGTGAATGACGTACTCAGGGGACTTCTTGTGAACCTTTCCCCATGTTAACTTGTAAAATAAAGGCCAGTGATTGGGCAGTGAAAGCAAGGTGGAGCTGAAAAGTTTGGGGGAGAAGGAGGAGAGGGGAGAAGGGAGAACAATAGAGGAGGAGGAAGTAGAAGGAAAATGGAGCAGAAGCACGTGACCTGGAGGAACGGCAAGTTATAAGTGTTCTTATAGCTGGGGAAATACAGTAGTGTAGTGGTAGATCTGCCCAATCTAGGTGTGCAGCTTGTATTCATATTAATTAAGTTGTGTTTTCTTTGCACAGGCTTATTTGGGTAGAAGATTTACTGCAACATATATCTATATGTATGTGTATGTGTATCCCTTCTTACCCGCCCTTTACCCTTGCAACATTCCTCCAAAATAGAAAAATAAACCTCAAGTAGAAGCTGTAGTGTGTCACAGTGTGTCACAGAGTATATTGCAAATGCTCATCGCAATAGCTCATTGGTGTAGTTCAAGGTCTTTGGCTTCTGCTACATAACCAATACTGGGACCTCTCAGATAATCTCTTGGATGACCTTCGATAACCACTTGAATATCCTGTTGTTGCCCTGGGCCATGGAGATCCTATAGTTTTGGATCTGTAGAACTGGTTCTTTTATGCACTCTAGCAGTTCATCGTTGGGAAGATGCTGAGGTTGTCTGGATCTGGGTCTGAGAGCTATCTTGATCTGGTTAGCCAACCAACTCTATTGCACCTGTACCATTTGGTTGAAGTCTCCTGTCCTGTCCCCACTGGTCCATCTATGCAGCCAGCAAGGGACAAAGCCTGCTCTCCTGCTCTCATGACCCTAGTGGGGCCAGAAAAGTGGGCCTTTCCTAACCAGTTGAAGGGCTTATGAAAAAAGATGAAGTTCCCTATAGAACAGACATTCTCCTTCCTGTCTGCCTTTGGAATAAAATGTGACACATCAACTCTTTCCTGGTCCTCTACCCTGTTGAGTTGTACTGAAGTTTTTGGACTTCCCATGATTGTGTAAATAAAAAGCATTTGTTTCTGCACTTACATGCACACATTGAAACCAACATGGCCTCTGATTTTTTGAAGAGCCCTGACTAATGCAAGTCTGTATGGTAAGTGGGTTTCATATCCTATGTCTTTGGATCTTCAGTGCCTATTACCAGCCACATTCTAGTTGCTGATTGGATAGGAGTGTGAATGAATACACGTGGACTCTGGGAGAGTATGGGAGTTGCAAGTTCCTACCTTATTCTGTACTTTGGATAGTTGAAAAATCACATTTTAGTCATAGGAGTAGTATATTTTCCTGCACATCTTTCTTTCCTTTTAATTTTAAGGATTTTTTTAAAAAAATTAAAATGTAATTAAAATTTTCTTTCTATGTCATTTCCTTCTTCCAACTCCTTCCACTCTCTCAAATTCTTTTAAAATTGTTATATACATGTACATAGATATGAAAATACAATCTGCTAACTGCTTGGTATTGAACAACCATCCAGGGGGCTCCTCCTTGGGGGAAAGAATGCGCCTCTTCTCAATCTCTCAGCATACCTTACTTTGCTGTAGTTTTTTGTGTAGGGTTGGATCTCCATCAAATTTAATCTCTTCTGCATTTGCATATATATATATTTATGTTATACTTGTTTAGGTCTTGTTTACCTTGCTTGCATATCTTTTGTAAAAAACATTAAAAACATTTTTAATGGTATGAAATATAAAGGGACACCAACAGATTCTTCCTTATACTAGCAAATTATTTTATCTATCTATCTATCTATCTATCTATCTATCTATCTATCTATCTATCTATCTATCTATCTATCTATCCTTATTCACTTTACATCCCACTCACTGTCCCCATCCTGGTCACCCACAATTCTTCCCCGACTCCCCTCCCCTTCTCCTCTGAGCAGGTGGGCACCCCCCTCATATCTCATAACTCTGACACATCAAGTCTCTGTGACACTACCGCCTCATATCCTAAATTGAGCAATCAGAACCTCACTCAGGGGCTCAGGAATCTTCTGTCTCCATAGGAATTTTAAGGAGGAGTTTCATCCTAAGAACGTGTCTAGGGGGTGCAACCATTTGCCGTCAGCAATGATGAGGGGAGTTCAGACAAGGTAAGCAGCTGCTCCAGCAAGCATGACCTCAGAGAAGGTCTTCCTAGTCACCTGCATGGCTGTGCTGGGTCCAGCTCTGAGTAAGGAGGCTCCAGAGGTGTTCTGCCACCAGAGTAATGGCTCAGGCTGGTGAGTATATAGAGAGGATGTCAATGCATTTTTATACTTTAGATGTTTCTTTCCAATGAAGGTCAAATGCTTTCATTGGGTTGCCCCCAATGGACATGGAGCTAGGAAGCCATATGAGTAATTAGACGTTGGTTTCTAGGGATGTAACCAGAATGAAACAGTGAGAGGGTTTATTAGGCAGTTTTATTTAGACAAATAGGATCAACAGAACACATAGATGTTGATGACAAGATGTCTGATTCATGTTGTTATATAACCAAATATCTGAGGCTGAGTACCTGATAAAGAACATTATTTAGTTAACAGTAATATGAAATCAAGAGCTTGCCACGATGCATTGGCTTAGTTCTGTTGAAGACCTTGTGGAAGATAGCACTACAATTGTGTGAGTCAGTATGAGGACAAGGGCCCAAACAGATCAACAGAAAGCTGGAGAGCAATTACCTGGACTGCATCAGTCCTTTAGAAGGGCATGCCCCTAATGTCCTGCCACGGTCCCATCTTTGAAAGATCACGTCTTCTTAGCACTGTCACACCTCTGGGGAGCTTATACCCAAGCAATAGATGTATGAGAGATTTAGTGTGGGAACGGTCTCATGTGATTACGGAGGCTAAGTAGTCTTGTGAGTAAACCAGCAAACCAGTAAACCGGGAAAGTGAGTGGTGTCAGTGTGGACCTTTGATCACTACTTTTTCTTTGTTCCCCTTTGAAATCCCCATTGTAATCATCCATCTTCAAGTTCTTGCAACCTTTAGGCATACATCAGCCAGCACATACTTATAAGGTTTCTACTTCAGTGAACGTCTGATAAAATGTTAAATTTGAGTCAGAAAATAGATGACTTGTAGTTCTTCTCCAGACATGATGGCCCAGGCTGTGTTTCTATGTCCATGGTATACTTTTTAGAATTTTGGAAACAGTTTGTGGGTGTCCCATTCCTATGTTGAATCAATATCTTATCATTTAAATTAAGCCTAGGAATATATGGCTGATTAGATGTAAAAGTAGACTCTTAAGGTAAATAGTAGAAAGCTAGAGTTGATGTAGCAAAGAGATGATAAAAAACAAACAAATAAACAAATCCTGTGATGGTTAGCTTTAACTGTCAGCTTATCCCAACCTAGATTCACTAGAAAGGAAGTCTCCATGAGGAATGGTCTGGATTGTGTTGGAAGATTACCACAATTATGTTAATTCATGTAGAAAAACCTAGCCCACTGTGGGTGGAGTCATTCCCTTAGTAGTGCGATTAGAACTATATAAAAGCAGGGGTATGGAAATGAGCACAAGCAATAAAGCAAGTGAGTGTGCGTGTGCTCACATCTCTATGCAAACATATACTTGTGAGCACAAGAAATAAAGCAAATGAATATGTATGTGTTCTTTTCTCTGTGAAGATATACGCTCTTGACGATGGACAGGATATAACTAGCTGTTTGAAGTTCTGCCTTGGTGTCCTGTGATGGTTCTTCTTGGTTGTCAACTTGACTATATCTGGAATCTACTAAAACCTGAATGGCTGGGTTCACCTGTGAGGTTTTTTTTAATTAAATAATTTGAAGTGGGAAGACCAGCTTTTAATCTGGATCTTTGAGGTGGCAAGACATACCTCTAATCTGGGCCACCCCTTCTGCTGGCAGCCTATCTCAAGGACATAGAAGAAGGAAACTTTCTTTCTTTGCCTGCTTGTTTTTGTTCTTGCTGGCAAGTTCATTCATTCATTGTTATTAGAGCCTACTTCTTTGGGATTCCAGCATAACTGAAGATTATCTGAGACATCTAGCCTGGTGGACTGAACAAATATTGGATTCTTGAACATTCCATTAGTACTAACTCATTGTTGGACTAGTGGGACTATAGCCTGTAAGCCATTCATACACACACACACACACACACACACACACACACACACACACACACACACACACATAACTGAGTCAGATCCATGCTGGGATGGGACTTTTGGTAATTCAGCTGTTTTTGAGTCACAGTTACTCCTGTATCTAGCCTCAATAAAATATAGGAGGTCAACAAACTGGACCTGGTAGAACTGTATCTTTAGTCTGTCAGTACCCCGTGATGTGTGATGAGCAGGGGTCTCTTTGAATCTTCCGACCCTCTGCCGGGGTCCAGCCTCGACACAGGATCAGAGTTCTCACTGGAAGCAGGGATATCTGGAAGACGCATAATAAAAATACACAGACTACTTTTTGGGTACAAACTGACAGGCAACTTTTCAAGGCTTAAAGTTTCTCTCTTTTTTCTCTCACTCTCCTCTCCTCTCCTCTTCTCTCTCTCTCTCTCTCTCTCTCTCTCTCTCTCTCTCTCTCTCTCTCTCTCTCTCTAGTGCGCTTGTTTGCTTGCAGCTTAAGGCTGCACACACTACATTCTCTTGCACATTGTTTTTCTCCTGTCCACTTTTCTCTTCTCAAACTCTCACACTCATACACACCTCTCTGTATACCCCTTTCACTCTCACACACACTCTTCACACACATCTCACAAACATACTACACACACTCTCCTTTCATTCTCTCTCTCTCTCTCTCTCTCTCTCTCTCTCTCTCTCTCTCTCTCTCTCTCTCTCTCTCTCTCTCTCTCCATACACATCTCACATTCCCTCTTCACTCACTCTTCACACGCTCTTCCCAGGGTCTCTCACCTTTTTCTTGCCCCAGTCTTCTATTGTTACTCCAAAAGTGATAGAAAAAAAAACATTGTATAATCATTGCCAAATCAAATTCAAAAGCATAACCATGTCCCACAAAGAATCAAGAATTATAATTGTTCCCCAAAGTTTCAAATCTCCCCATTCCCAGGCCTGTAGCCAAATAATAATAATTGAAAAACTTATTATTTAAACTTTAACTTTTGACTTATTTTACTTCAGAGCTCAGAGCTCCAAGGTCAGCTACTTGCATTTTTCTGTGAAGCTCTAATGATAAATGACATGGGCAAAACTGCCAGGCAGTGACCAGAAAGAATCAAGTTAACCCTTAACTCAGGAGTTCCGCTAGCTTTCTGCTTCTGCACATTGTACACAATGATGCTCCTAAGAGTTCCAGTGTTCTGAGTTAGTTTTGTGTATTCTATACTTGCTTATCCAGGAATCACTCTTAAATGTTGTGCAAGGCTTATTTCATAACTTCAATAGTTTTTTTCCTTTTTGGGGGTCCCAATGCTGGCTCTAATTCATTTTCTAATAATTTCTTCAAATTTTCTTTGCAAGTCAAACATTAATCTGGAACTACCATTGTGCAGCTCTTACATTGTTTCAGGGTGAGAACACATAGCATACACCTGGGCCATTAGGACTGTGCTGTGCCCCATGCCTCAATTTTTAATTGTTTAAGAATCATTACATCAAGGAACATCTAGTTTCACAGAATTCACCAGAGCAGGAGAAAGAAGTAAGAAAGTCAGATATAATAGAATAATTAGGCACACCAAGGCCAACTGAAAACAGTCACGCATGAATGAAATCTATACAGCTGTTGTCCAAGACTAAGGTTAGAAGAAATAGAAACAACTGCTTTTTACAAAGAGGTGCATCAGGCTACTGAGATGTCTCCATCCCAGCCTTCTGCAGGCAGTCCCTTATTTTAGATGGCGGGTCCCCTGGAGGGATGTGTCTCCTACTTCTCAGGGTCCCAGATGCCATCCTTGTCTACAAGGAGTTACTGCTGGCTTCTGAGATGTCTCCATCCTGGTCTACTGCTGGCAGCCCCTGCCATTGTATGCTGTCCTCAGCACTTCTCAAAGCAATACAACGGAAGAGGAAGCAGCATATTCCAGGCCTTATTTTAGGACCTTTACATACAGTAGTATGTGGTGTGACTTTTTTTTTTTTTCAGGGACATATAAAACTAACATCTGATTCATCCTGATTTTGGCCAGGATAGCATCAAAAGTCAAAGAATGGTTCATACAAGTTCATCTTGATGAGCAAAGCTGGTTCATTAGGAATTATTTATAGAGCTGTGGGTGACTAGGAAGACTTACATTTTCCCCTGAAGTTGCCAACCTCCCAGCTGTCCTGCCTATTGTGTTCTTAAAGCTCATGGCTTTAAATCCAGACCAGAATTAATGAGAAACTGGAGCAAAAATGAAAACATGGCTCTCATGCTGCCTGTATGTTGTAACACACTATCTAAACACAACAACAACAACAACAATTAACAATAAGGACAAGGGTCTTTAGAAGAGTCTGAGAATTTGCATCTTTTTTCAAAGTTCCTTGATGGTCCCCATGTGGAGATTCCAGAATAGCACTCCAAGAACACTATCTTAGGCTCTGACACAGAAGAAGGGGCCCCAAACAATTCAAAAGATTCCTAATATGCACCTGTGCAGAGTAGCCTAATGCCAGGGAGAAAGGAAGGCTCTCTGAAATATCTCTCACACTTTTCCCGTAGATCTTTTTATTCAAGCTGGAGCTTGGGCTCACTGCCAATCCTGATGCAGCAGGAGAGGAGGGTGAAGCCCCAAGCTTAGTCTTAAGCAAGCATTTATAGAGGCAGGCAAGCAAGTGAGGAAGTTTGGTACACATCTGATTGGGGGGCTGTTATGGAATTTTGTTGCCCTTGAAATAATTGGCTGGTGCTGGGAGCCAAACTATAAACTTAGCTTCTGCCTTCCTCTTGATTGGTAGTTGCTAGGAAATGAAGTGCCAGGGGTGGGCTTTGTTAGAGAGTAACCTGGAAACTAGTGATAGTTGAAAGTTTGTTGGGGAATAACCTGGAAACTGGTGCTAGGTGATGTCTTGTTGATTAACTTAGCTCAACCTTAGGTCAGGTTCTCTAAGATGGAGTCTGAACCCAGGATCTGGTCTCTCACCTGAAGTTCTAGGAAGTAGAATGGTGACTATTTTCTTAGGATTTCATGGCAGTGGAGCATTGAGGCAAAGTTTTAAGAGCAGATGTCTGGAGATCCCCTCTGGATTAAGTAAACAATTGGCTTTTATAACTAAAGAGGATTAAAAACACTTAAGTACCTTAAGTTCCTAGTGGATGAAGGGAAGTTGGAGCTCCTTTCACTGGGATGAGCTTTTCATTCTTGTTTTTGCTGGGGAGCACTGATGAGTGTGTGGGAGATGGTAGGTCAGAGGAGAATCATAGTAAATCCAACACGTTGACCATTGAAGGGAACACAGAGATGACCCCACCACAGATGATCTCAAGAGCTTCAGACACTTTGGACTGAAGCGAAGCCTGTGTCAACCTGAACAACATGCACAGAATAGTTCTCTCAAGGTCAGTAGGCTCATGTGGGAGCAGTGAGCACTATGATGGGGAAGAACCTGCCACAGCAAAAGTTGGGAGTTGGGGTAGTTTGGATAGGTTTGGTCCTCATAGATTCTTGTGTTTGAATGCTTTGCCATAGGGAGTGGCACTATTAGGTGTGGCCTTGTTGGAGGGAGTGTGTCACTGTGTAGGTAGGCTCTGAGATTTCTTTTGCTCAGGCATAGGAAGATCCATTTTCATCATGGCAGGAAGCATAGAAGAGTATGGGGAGACGTGGTGCTGGAGAAGGAGCTAAGAGTTTTACATCTTTGGATCAAGATGAAAATGGACTAAACATCTGAAACTGTAAGCCAGCCCCAGTTAAATGTTTGCCTTTATAAGAGTTGCCTTGGTCGTGGTGTCTCCTCACAGCAGTAAGACCTTAACTAAGATAGGAGTGCTCCAGGAAGTTGAGTCCGGGGTCTAGGGGGTCAATTTAATAAAATGGAGAAATTCAAGTAAGTTGTGTGGCCATAGGCCTTGTATTGGAGACTCAAGAAAGATGTCTGCATCAGTTCATCTTCAGCAAACATTCGCAGTGACCATCTTTTCTGAACTGTTACAGTCTTAGAGAATTTCCAACTTTGCTACAAATATACATGCATAATAATCCACATATACATCAACACACACACTCACACACAAACATATACACATCCACATACATCCACAAACATACATACATACATACATACATACATACATACATACATACATCAATACATACACACATAAGAACAAGTGTACTTTGGGACAACTGAATGTATTTCTCATTGAATCTCCATTCTGCTAAATGACAGAAGTTTAATTTCAATTAACTCCGGGGCCCCTCCATCCTTTCCCTTCCTGTACTTTGGCAAGAGGAAGCAAGCAATTGTGTTATCCCCAGGCTAGGGGGTGTCAGATACTAAGTCTCATATATATATATTCCTTCTGGTATATGGTTTCTAGCATCAGACTGTTGCCAGCATCAGCCTCTTACCATGGCTCCAAGAGTTATGTCCCTTATTTTCTAAACCATTGTCCTGGGTTCAAGACCCCTTGGCTCCTCCTATTCCTCCTGGGTTTGCAATGACACAATGATGTTTCAGACTTATCTGCCTAAAGAGTCATCTATTTTTTATTCCTCCATGAAGGAATGATCCCTCCATGCCCCTCTCTGAAATTTGATAGAAAATGATGCTGGAGGAAATGCTTGTCTCATGGAGGCTATTAGTCTCCCTGATAAGAGACTTAAAAAATGGTCACAGTAGAGAAACTTGAGGACCATTTGTTAAAGGTATACAGAAAACGCATCTCGAGAGACAGGGCAGGCAGGCTGCTATAGGAAACTGTGATGCTCTTCCCAGAGAGAGCAGGGAGAGCACCCAGTGAGGAGCAAGCGCAGAAGATGGGGCAATGAGAATCCATGAGCAGCAGCTCTGAGGGGCGAGGTGTCTGGGGATCACGGGCATAGCTCGTTTAAGTGACAGCTATTCTTCTATTTTCTCCCACGTCATCAAGCCGGCTTTTCCACATCACTCGTTGGCATAGGTTGGCTTCCTTTTCCCTTCCCTGCCCCGTGTGGTGTGTGTGTGTGTGTGCATTCATGTGTGCACGTTTGTGTGTGCGTGTGTGTACACACAAGCATGTGCGTGCAGGCATCCATGCAAAGGCTAGAGGCGTATGTGATCTGTTCTGCTTTAACTCTCTCTGCCTTGTTCTCCTGGCACAGGGTCTCTCGATGAACCTGGAACTAGAATGACCGCTAGCAAATCCTACTGGTCTATCTTCCTGTCTCCACTTTCCCCAGGTCCTCATACGTATATAATATAGTCTTTCGCTGTCTCCTTCACCATCAGTATCTTGCTCTTCTCTACCTCTCTGTGGAGATTCCTTCTTTCTCCTCAAAGAGCCCCCTTTCTGTTCTTACTGGACCAGTTCTCCATAGATTATATAACAGTGTGCCATTAGAGAAGGCTGCCAAAGTAGCCGAAATGTGGAAGTGTTTGCTGTTTCCCTCAAAGGATGCTCTATCATTGCTCTGACGCAGGAGGTGTTCAGTGTTACATCAAAGGATGCCCTGCAGCTTGCAGTAGGTGATGTTATCAGCAAAAGGCAGGCGGGCTCATTGCTGTTAATGCTGTAGCACCCAAAGTGCCCAGGAAACAGATGTGTTTGAAGATCTTTTGTATGTTCTATCTTTACCTGCTTGTTACCAACACATACAGACAGCCATGTCGATGTCAAAACGGGGCATCCATGCGGAAGTTCTCTTATTCACCCTCTCCCACTGGTGGTGGGGCAGGAGTTGGGCTCCACCTAAGAGGTAACTCAGTGTTTCCCCTCCTCTCCTCCTCCTCTGTCTCGTACAGCAGAATCTTTGGCTAATTTGGGGATGGATCTGGACATGAAGCTGACTAATTAGGCATCCAAATATAGTGCCTATGGCATATATTTCAGGCATTAAGCCCTTCTGTATGTTTCCAAAGACTTTGATATTGAAATGCCTGAGTTTGAGTCTTGGTTAAAGCTGTAAAGTTTTGCAGTCTGAACAGACACTGGCTCTCAGGGTTTTGGTGAAACTGTGGTTTTTGGATCTCTTGGATAATTTGTGAAAACTATAAACACTTTCTCCATATAACCCGCATTCCTACACAACTGGGGTTGTCATTCATGAGGATTTCAATAAAAGTCTTGTGATGGGTTGTTGTTGACTGTACAGAGAAGCGTCCCAATGGTTGAAGCAATCTCCATCTTACCCTTAACTTTAAGATGGGCATCGCCAGAGAGCAAGGGGAGGAGGTGGCTTCTTGGACAGCGTATAGATACGCTGTTGTCTTCTAGAGTCTTGGATGAATTATTACCAACCATTCTAGTCAAATTTACAGAAGAAACAAACCAAGCCAAAACAACCGGCTGAGCTGGTGGGGTGGCCCATGCCTGCTTAGTACTTGGGAGCTAGAGGCAGGAGGGTCAGCTATTCAAGGGTAGCCTCATCCACACAATGAGTGTGAGGGTAGCCTGAGTTACAGGAGAGCCATCTCAACAAGAATGTAAACAAACCAACCAAGCACACAACTGGTGATCTTTTCCAGACTGAACTGTGAAAAGTCTGTGACCTCGGGAAGGATACTGAGAAAGTCAGAGGATAAGTGTTAAACCCAGGTCAGCTTCCTTTCCCAGTTGTCTTATTAGGTTATTAGGAAGCAGAATACAAACACACTTGGTGTTTCAGTTGGCCACAGGCGGAACTTATTACTGTGACTTCCTTTCCATGAATACCACAATTTCTAACTCCCTCGGATGGCTGATTTCATTTCTGGGCTGGTTAGTTTGGGAATGTCTGCCTTTGTGCAAACCCGTACAGAGCTCAGACAGTTGATGGTCTGAACTGTATACCCTCCAGCACCTCACTTGCATCAGAATTGTTTTTGTTTGTTTGATCCAGGCTCTCACAGTATCTGAGGCAGGCAGATTCTTGTAGCACAAGGGTGACCTTGAATTTCCAGTCTTCCTGAGTGGTGGGATTACAGGCATACAACATTATACCTGGTTTATACAGGGCTAGAATCTAATCTAGGGCCTCGTGCAAGCTAGGCAAGCTCTTTTCTGAGTTATATTCCCTAGAGATGGCTCCTCTGATAGCCACCTTGAGTTTGAACTTGCTGTTTGAGACCCGGGAAAGAATAAACATATGCACTTTAATGGCTCAGTCTATGGTGTTCTTGTATGGAAGTCTGAGTTAACTGGTAACAGTGTTAGGTTTTTTGGCCTGTTGATGTTTTTAAATCCTAAAATGCAATTGTCTTCAGTAACTTGAAGGACTGTTTGCTCCTCAAAGGGATAGAAGCAGCTGTTCAGGCTGTGGCTCTGTAAGGTTAGAATTAGGGCCAGGTGGTAGGGGATTGGTTTCTTTATTCACAACATTAAGAACTATAGGCTTGGGGTGACACTCAGAGGGCTGACATGGTGTACAGACATGGTGGAGAGATGGGAGATAAGAACAGTTAGTGTTGTAGCATGATGAGAGAAAAAATTGGAAAAGCGAGGGTGGTGAGGACCAGTCTGATGTGAGTAGCCTGAGCTGCCACCAGAAGCCATGGTGAAGTCCTGGCCTGTTCTGCTGCTGGCCTTGTCTGGGTCTGTGGTCTTGCAACATCAGGGCTCTGTCTGGCCACCAAAGGCCATGAGGATATCTTTGGTCTGGTCTGGGCTGCCTTCTGTGGCCACATTGATGTCTAAGGGCTATGCAAGCTGGCCACCTCTTTATTGACTGCCACACTTGGGAGAAGTGGGCCAGGCTTCCACCTAGGCAGTATGGGAGACGTGGCCTTGGTGGCATGGGTGGGTGCCGGCCCCCCACTTATGCAAAGTGGGAAGGCTGGCTCTGTGTGCTGAGCAGCTCGGCTATCACCCAGGCCCAAATCCAGGACTTTGAGTTGGTCCACCCCAACCTCTACCCCATCTATGAACTGCTGGAGTGCAAGAAGGGGCGGGCCCTGTACAACTAAGGCTGCAGGGTCTCCATGGCACAGGATGCTTGAGTGGAGTCTGGATGTAGATCCAGTATTGATAGTGTAGGGAAAGCCAGGGGCCTCAGACCAGACCAACCCACGGCAGTGAATTTCTGCAAGTAAAGCTGTTTGGGCAAAAGGGCACACTGCGTGACACACTGCGACACACTGTGACACACCACAGCTTCTACGGTGAGATGTTTTGTTTGTTTGTTTGTTTTTGTTGTTTGTATTTTTTGGGGTTTTTTTTGTTTGTTTCTTTGCTGGGAGGGGTAGCTTTCAGGGGCAGAGGGCAGATGTGGAGGGATTTTTTGGGGGGGGGGTTGAGTGACTGAGGTGCATGGTGGAGATTCATAAAGAATCAATACAAAGTAAAAAATAAAACCCCTTAAGGCCCCCCCAAAACTAAAAGCCTATAGTAATGGAGAAATGAGCTGAAGGCAAGTTGGCTTTCACCAAGATGCTAAAGCAGAGATGAGCGCTGCAGAGGTTGGACAAGTTCTTACATTAATCAAGATGTTGAAGTGGATGGCTGCCACCGTCTTGCCACCTCTAGAGTTTTATGAGTATGTGGAATAACAAAAATAGCTTTTTATTACATTAGAGGATGTCTTAGTTAGGGTTTTACTGTTGTGAACTGATACCATGACCAAGGCAACTCTTATAAGGACAACACTTAATTGGGGGATGGCTTACAGGTTCAGAATTTCAGTCCATTATCATCAAGGCAGGAGCATGGCAGCATCCAGGCAGGCATGGTGCAGAAGTTGCTGAGAGTTCTCCATCTTCATCTGAAGGCTCCTGGTGGAAGTCTGGCTTTCAGGCAGCTAAGGTGAGGGACTTAAACCAACACACAGTGACACACCTACTCCAACAAGGCCATGCTTCCTAATAGGGCCACTCTCTGGGCCAAGCATACACAAACCATCACAGAGGAAAACACAAATCAAACCCGAGACTCAATGGGTCAGAACTCCAACTGCTTAGTATTACAACAAGCCATCTAGCCACATGGGAATTCCCCATGGGAAATTTTTGTTCTGCACATATTTTGGGTGTGCCTATTAGAAATGATACGCTAGAGTTAGATGTTGAAGATGCAGAGTTCCTGTCCCCAGGACGCTGAAAACATTAAATAAGACAGAAACCAATAATAGTGATGATGAATAGCTATTAGAGGATGATGAATATTCATTAGAAACACAGTGTGGGCTACTGTTTTAAAGCTTTTATATCAACTTATAACTATGTTCATATAACCCAGTGAGATGTGTACATCCTGTTTATAGATGGAGGAAAAGGAGACAGAGAAAAGCATAATTAATTGTACTGCTCCCACTTGGTAAATGGACAAACTTGGAGGCAGTGTGACTTCAAATCCTGAGCCCAAACCCAGTGCTCCACCCCCACAACGCACGTCCTCTGCAGCCAGCACTGGATTGGACTCCTCTGACTTCCTTTCCCAGCCTCTCTCACTAGACTCCTCTAGGCACTCCATGGTTTCTGTTCCTCAGACACCACATCACCTGGCCCCTCCTGTCTCCGTACTCAGTGCCTCCTTAAAGCTTCTCCAGACTCGCCTAGCCCACCCGAGTCAGTCCTCACAGCATTGTCCTGTGTTTCTGTCTTCTCCTCTAGCTTTTAAGCTTGTTGACAACAGATCCCGTGAGGACTGGAAAGACTGGATACAGTGTCTACTCTGTAGTAAGTGCCCCTTAAGTGTTTGTCACGTGAACCAACTTAAAATGTAACTGTGTTGCAGGAGAGGGTGCTGAGGACTCACGCAGAGAAGGATCGTACTTCTGCCTGGCAGGTCCCAGAGGAAGTCTCAGGAGACACGACGTTGTGTAGAGATCTGGAGAGAAAAGGCGCAGGAGAAACAGTGAGGTGGAGCACTGGAGGAAAGGATGCTGCTGGCTGAGGGATCTTCCAGGGAAAGGGGACAGACTTGGTATAGTTCCACCTCAGGGGGGACTTAAGGGTGATTTGGGAGGAAGGGCAATACAGGACTCCCACACCAGAGAGGGCTCCTTCAGACCCACAGTTCCTGAGAATTCAGGAGAACAGTGCCACCTACTGTACAGAGGTGGCTTCTCCATCCACTGAGCACAATGCTGCATGAGTCATTAGCTCGTCAAGACACTGGGCATTTTGAGTTAAAATTTCCCCTAGTGAGTGACAAAGGAAAAATGCTCAAGATGTAGAAATGGATGTTATGAAACCTGTGACATTTTTTCCAAAAGTGCTTATAACAGGGTCTATTCTTATAAAAAAAAAAAAAACAACGTAGCGAGGAGACAACTCACAGATTTAGAGCAAATATTTGTAAACTGTAGCGTGGCAGGGGCCAGGTGTCCATGATTCACAAGGGGCTCAATCTACTCCACCGTAAGAGAGCACATGTCTGTCAAAATCGGCAAGTGGCTTTGACAGATCTTTTTTTTTTTTTTTAAAAGAAAACATAAGATCCACTGAGATGTTACCTCAGTAGTGTTAGATGGACTTGAATCAAAAAGCTATTGCAGATATGGAGGAGACAGGGTGCCCCTGTGCTGTTGAAGTTACTCAAAATTAGCACAGATATTCCGGGAAACAGCAATTTTTTTTAAAGACCTAAAATAATATTGCTGCATGAGCATGGCTTCTAACTTTTGGGTTTAGATAAAAAAGAATTGAAATCAGTATGTCAAAGACGTGTATGCCCTCTTACATTTATTATAGCAGTATTTACAATAGCCAGCATATAAAAACAATCTATGCCCATCGACTGATGAAAAAAACGTCGGAGCTGGAGAGATGGCTCAGCAGTTATGAGAGCATGTTGCTTATCCAGAGGGCGTGGCGCCCTCTTCTGTCATCTGAGGCTACTGCACTCATGCGTTCAAACAGATGACACACATTCACGATTAAAAATAAATTAAATCTTATAAAAAAAGCAAAATGTACTTACTACATATCAAACTGGATGTTAATCAGCCGGGAAGAGTAAACTCCTGTCGTGCAGGCCCAGATGGGCAGACCTAGAGATTCTATTAAGTGGAATGGACCAGGCACAGGCGGACAAACATTGTAGATCTCACTCACGTGTGGAATTCCTGGTGTTGGAGTCACAGAAATGATAGGACAGCATGGCAGACACTAGTGGCTGAGGGGGCTGAGTCGGTGGAAAATAGGGAGATCTTGAGCAATGAGAACTTTCAGTGCATAGAGGAATACGCCCTGGTGTTCTGTTGCATAGCCTGGGGATTGTAGATAAAACTAATGCATTATATACTTCAAAAGCAGTGAAAATAGATACTTTAGGTGGTACGTGTGTGTGTGTGTGTGTGTGTGTTGGGAGGCTAGTTATTTGCACATGGCCACAAGTGTCATGGAGAGCAGAAGAGCAGGAGGTTGTGACCTGTCCAATGTGGGTGCTGGGATCCCGTCTCTGGTTTTCTGCGCGAGCTGTGTGTGTTCCCTTAAGCCGTTTCCTGACCTCCACAGTCATGCCATGCCATGCACACACAAGTGTACAACACACACACACATAAATAAAACCCCAAAGCTTTAAAAGAGGAAGGCCCGATGCTGAATTTTTCCATGGAACACATCTGTCTAGGCGTTCCTTCCTTCCTTCTGCCCGAGGTTTTCATCCTAAAGTTATACATGGAGCTCAGGCTTAAATCCTCACTGTTTGCCTCACGTGCTGCTGAGATTTTTATTTACTTGTAATCATGATATACGTAAGAATGAGAGCACAGATCCTCATGAAGTTAATTGGAGCCCAGTCCCTTAGCATTTCTTCTTTTTCTTTTCTTTTCTTTTTTTTTCATGGTCACGTGGTTTTGAACCATCTATTTCACTGTTTAATAACATGCTTCTGCATGTTAAAGCACCTCTCTCCTAACAGGGCTCATTAAAGACCACCAGAAGACCTTTAACTTTATCTGCATTTATTTTATGCTGAATTTATTCCCGGGCCATGAGATTTTGCTTCTTCAGTTCCTTCTGGGGCATCTTTTTCTTCTGTGCAGCCTTCTCTTCTGGCTCTGGAACGATCTGTTCCTTCTCAGTGAGGATCATCTCAATTTGGCAGGGGGAGCTCGTGTATGGGTTAATCTGGCCATGAGCTCTGTAGGTTCGTCGGCGCATCTTAGGTGCCTTGTTCACCTGGATGTGTTCAATGACTAGAGAATCTATGTCTAAACCCTTAAGTTCAGCGTTACTCTCTGCATTTTAAAGCATGTGCAGCAAAAATTCAGCACTCTTTTATGTCCACCGACCCTGTGTCCAGCCCCATTGTTTGGCCTGGGTGCACCTACAGACTCCACCATTATACCGCCGGAATGGCACACTCTGCTTCTTTAAAGTGACATCCTTCAGAGATTCTTGGTGGCTTTGCGGATATGCATTGATGGCCTGAGAGTTTCCTGGGTGTTCTTAAAGTGAACACAAAGGTTTGACCCTCTTGATTTGCATGATTTTGTGGGGTTTCCTGGGTCAAGAGAGTAGTGAACCATCTTGGCAGGTGGCCTCTGGCCGCTTACAGGAAGAGCCTTCTTTTTCTTTTCAAACCACAGTCTGTAATAGCCGGAGATGAGAGTGCTCAATAGCACTGCTTTCCACACTACTTTATTTAAGGTGATTTTCCCTCCTAATTTCAGAGTTCCAATTATAAGACTTTTAAAAAGAGAATAAGAGGCAACTGGCCCAGCCCACGTCCTGCCTAGGTATTTACAGATAGGGAACTTCTTTTTTACATTGTAATGATGTATTAGACACTACGATGGCCAATCTTTGTTGTTAAATTGACTGAATCTGGCATCGACCAAAGAGAAGCCTTATTAAAGTCACATTATTTTAAGTTAGATGACACACACACACATACATAAACTGTGAGTGATACCTTCTGGTGACAGCCCAGATGAGACAAGGTCTGAAGACAGTTATAGGCAGCCGCATGCCCAAAAGATGGCACCGACCTCCGGTACACTGGCGCCGTAAACAACATCATTGCGCAGGCGCCAGCCCGAATCTGGCGCCAACCCCTCCGGAGCGGGTGTTACATATCAAAGGGGCCGACAGACTGATGAATCCCAGGAGGACACGTAGCTCTCCCCAGTGCTGGGGTGGATATAGGCGGTCCTCCCGGGGTTTCCGGAGTTCCCCCGTAGCATGGAGGTGTTCCTGAAATAAAGAAAGCTGTTGAGAAGAATCCGACCGTGTTGTGTCTTTTCTTGCTGGACAGGTGGGCGCAACAGAAAGTGATTTGCTTTTTGCCTGCTGGCAGTGTCCGTTTGTCTGGACACCCCTAGGGGAGATCTTGGAAGCACAGCATTTGTCCCAGACTCCACTTTCCCCTTCTGGTTTGGTGTCTGATGCCTTGAAGGGAAACAGGCTTTGGACTCTCCATTCCGGACTTGGCCCTGACTTCTCCAGGCAGGCTTATAGGCAGTGCCCAGATACCCCTGGAAGAGAGGCAGAATGGAGAACCATATAATCCCAGTGCTGAGAGGCAGGAAAAACTGGATCCTTGCAGCTTGCTAGCCAACTAGCTTAACGTACTTGGCAAGTTCGAGACCAGTGAGCGACCTTACCTCAAAAACCAAACCAAACAAATAAAAAGATAGATGGTAGGTAAGCAAACACACCCCGGGTTATTTACACACACACATACTCACCTGCACATAGATGCACACACAATGCACATACATTATGTGACTGTAACTATCAAACGCTGAGGTTGAGAAACACACATGCAAACTGGCAGGGGATCACAATGGAAGCAGGAGCCACTGAATGTGGTGAGAGACAAAAGGCAGCTAATCCTGGCTCTTAAGTTTCTGATTAGGGGACCAGACATGGACCATAAGAGGAGGAACAGTTGTTGCAGAAAAGACAACACACTTATGCGTGCTACAGTTTAAACACTTGACAGACATGAAAGTGGAGAGGAGAGAGATGGATACAGAACAGGGATTTCTGGAGATCTTTGTTGGAGGAGGAGACCTGTGAACTGGCTTTAAATCAGGTGAAAGGTGAATCTCCCATCATTTCCCTTTATAGGGATTGTAGGGTTAAATGGGGTCCTGGCGGGCAGGTGTTGGGAAGCCTTGGAACACCACTCCTGGGGTGGGGAAGTGTAGTCTGGGGCACAGGAACAGCTGGAGCTGGCTTGGGGGTCCCCGCACTTGTGACAAGGCTGGGACCATCTGGTTCTAAGGCTCTTGAGTACCCAGGTGCCGCTGGATGCTGTGGAAGAGCTGAGAATGAAGTGGGGGCCTGAGGGCCGGATCTGGCCCAGGGCTAAGGGGGAAAAAAGGGGGAGCTCTGGCTAGTTCCCAAGGGGAGGAGTCCTTGGCTTGTTAGGGAGTGGCTGGCTAGGCTTGGTGGTCGTGGCTGGGAGCGCTGAGCTGCCTTCTGTGGGAGATTAGTGGCAGGCTCTTTAGGCGAAGGCCTTCTCCTTGACTCCCCACAGTGGATCCCGATGAAAAGAGGCAGTCCATGGTTTTAAGGCATTTATTGTCATGGTGGAAGGTGGGTGAGTAAAACCGTACCCCACTTCTCAGGATGGGCCTGAGGTTAAATAGCTTTTGCAGGGAGGAGAGTCTGGGAAGGGAAGCTTAATTGGCTAAACCCTTCAGGCCTTAAGGTACCTCATTAAAATGGAGATTTGTCTTGAGCCTACATGAAGTCCTCTACCTGAGGAGGGGTATGGGGTGTTGCCCTTACATAATGGATGGCCACAAATCTACGGAGGGCGGAGGGCGCAGGAGCCTATTGTCTGGGAACCAGGCAAAAAGCCTGCTGTCCCTTGAGGGTCACCGGGGTTTCTAAACTTAGTTCAACCAGGAACCAGATTGCATTTCCCCATCCTCCAGTAGTCAGCAATGCTTACTTCCTGTGTAATATTTCTCTACACACCTCACTTCCTATATGGCTAAGGACACACAACTAGGCCTGGCTAATATGATGTTGGTATCATGTTCCAGATTAAGGTGTGGCCCCTTCTTCCTCTTCCCTGCCTTCACACTGTGAAGCCATGTAACCATGAGACAACTGGGTCACCTTGTGGGTCAGGGAGGAGGAGAACTGCTGAGATTTCATTGAATGTTTTGTAATGAGGAAGGTGACACATTCTTCTTTGTCTCTGATGTACCCCATGAGAAAACTTCCCCTTCTGTGGCAGCCTGCCCGCGGTATTGCCGCTGTTCCACTCTTGTCTGTGTGGCCATGTTTAGGAGAGACTGTTTTACAGCACACTTCCTTGTATTCTGACTTGCACTCTTTCTGCCTCCTCTTCTGTGATGTTCACAGATGCTGGAGCTGTGATGCAGACTTTGGAGCTGGACTCCCCACGACCTGTTGGTCACTGCATTGCATACAATTGTGGTTCTCTGTGATGGGCTTCACTTGCTGTAAAGAGATGCTTCTGTGAGGAGGGGTGGTAAAAGGACAGTTAGTCTCTTGGAGGGATGAACCACCCTCGAGGATGTCCAAGGTGAGTGCCAGCCTTGAAACCATGTAAAATACAGAAAGCAGATTCTACTAGTATATACTATATACATACAAATATGTATGTAATAAACAGAATAATAAAAAAGAATCTATTAACAGGAGAGTGGGAGTGGCCCCAGGGAAGGGAACTAAGAGAATCTAGAAGGGAGAAAGTGAAGGGGGAAGTCCTCTAGGTCTGTTTCAATTAAAAACATTAAGATAAGTGATAAGGCACCTTGGTTTCAGTGTTTAGATTTCAGAATATGATGTAGTTGCTGATTTTTTTTCCTGAGAAAATAACATGTTTCTGGATCATTCATTGCATTCTAAGATTTTTACCATCCCTTTACGTTAGTATTGGTATGTAGAAGACAGTCCTCCTTGCAAGGAACTCAACCCACTCCTTCAGAAGACTTAGTGATCTTGTAAAGGCATAGAGCTGGTCACACACCTGTGTTGTTATCCACCTCAGAAGGTGTGGAGCCCCCGAGAGGCCAGCACAGCCTCTGTCCAGATCAATAAATGACTTGCTTTAAAAAAAAAAAGCCTCTTCCCTCATATATGACATCTGACAACAGTTTTCCCTCCCTGCTCCCCTCCCAGTCTCACCTCCTGACCTCTCTCCTCTCCCCAGATCCACTCCTTCTCCATTTCCCTTCAGAAAAGAGCAGGCCTCCTAGGGATATCAACCAAACATGGCATATTAACTTTCAACAAAACTAGGCACCTCCTCTTAAATTAAGGCTGAGTGAGGCAACCCAGTTGGAGGAAATGATCTCAGTGGCAGGCAAAAGAGTCAGGGACAGCCCTCGCTCACACTGTTAGGTGACCCCCAAGAACACCAAGTTACACAACCATAACATGCAGAGGACCTAGGTCAGACCCATATAGGATCCCTGATTGGTAGTTCAGTTGGTGACTTTTTTTTTTAAATTAAGGCATTTTTTATTAGATATTTTCTTCATTTACATTTCAAATGCTATTCCCAAAGCCCCCTATACCCTCCCCCAGCCCTGCTCCCCAACCCACCCACTCCTGCTTCCTGGCCCTGGCATTCCCCTGTACTGGGGCATATGATCTTCGCAAGACCAAGGACCTCTCCTCCCATTGATGGCTGGCTAGGGGCTCAGGGATTCCCTGTTGAGGAATGCCTCCTGCATCTCTTCTCACTTCCCACCGTTCCATTCTACCCTTAAGATAGCATCACATAGGAATGCCACAGACCTTGACACCGCCTCTCCCCGTAGACTGAAGGGGTCCGAGCAAGAGCTCTACTTCCCTTTGCCAGTCATTTCCTTCCTAACTGCAAGCTGGAGAAGCAGCTTCCTGAGGGCACAGTAGGGAGGAACAGGAAAACCCGAATTAAACCAAAAGAATTCACTCTTCAGCGATCTGCCACCCCACACTTTCCAACCTGTTGGATTTACTCCTAAACAGGTTAAAATTTTTTTCTTCTAGAGCTGAGAGCTTGATAACTTGGTTCTTCCTTTCTTGTTTTCCACACCATGTTGGATTACACGGCTAGATAAAATTCAGGAGAACACAGGCCAGTCTGGGTGCAGGCAAGAGTGCACCCTACGGTTGTATTTTCAAGGGGACAGGTAAGGTCTGTCTAAGGGTGTGGCTTAGAGTTATGCTTTTCAAACTTAGGAGAGAAGCAGGCAACAGGCTTGTTAAAAGAGATGGTGGGCTTCATGCCAGAATTTCTATTTGTAAGTCTGAAACAGGGACTAGTAATTTGCATTTAGGGTTTCCAAGTTTAGCAAAGAAAAAAAGAAAGGCTACCCATTTAAATTTGAACTTCAGATAAATAATACTGTTCTCAATATTATTACCCTCAAATATTGTATGACATTGTCTTATCTTGCATGCGCCCAACTGGCCAGGAAGAACGACGCTGCAACAGGATCCTTCCGCTTGATTGCAGAGGCGAAGAGAGAGACCCCAACCCCAGAACTGGTGCTGCTTATATAGGCCTAGGAGAGGCGTTCTCTCTCATCTGATTGGTTAACTTGTCTCTCATCTGATTGGTTAACTTGTCTCTCATCTGATTGGTTAACTTGTCTCTCATCTGATTGGTTAACTGTGGTTAATTCTCAAAACCTCATCTTGGCAAAAGAACCTTTACTGCCTATGTATGTGTGGTAGCCAGCAGTAGCCAACTGCCACTCTGTAACTGCCACTCTGTAACTGCCACTCTGTAACTGCCACTCTGTAACTGCCACTCTGTAACTGCCACTCTGTAACTGCCACTCTGTAACTGCCACTCTGCAACTGCCACTCTGTAACTGCCGCTCTGCAACTGCCACTCTGTAACTGCCGCTCTGCAACTGCCACTCTGTAACTGCCACTCTGCAACTGCCACTCTGCAACTGCCACTCTGCAACGGCTTCCCACAGTCTTAGTTAGGGTTTCTATTGCTGCGATGGAAAACCATGACTCAAAAGCAAGTTGGGAAGAAAAGGGTTTATTTAGCTTACACTTCTAGATTGTGGTCCATCATTGTAGAAAGCCAGGATAGAAACTCAAACAGGACAGGAATCTGGAGGCAGGAGCTTATGCAGAGGCCATGTTACTGGTTACTTGTGTGCTCAGCCTGTTTTCTTATAGAACTCAGGACCTCCAGCCCAGAGATGGCCCCACCCACAATGGGCTGGCCCCTCCCTCATCAATCACTAATTAAGAAAATTCCTAACAGACTTGCCTGCAGATCTGTCTTATAAAGGCATGTTTAAAAATGGAGGTTCCTTCCTGTCAGATGACTTTAGCTGTGTCAAGTTGACATAGAACAAGCCAGCACAGACACTCTTGTCCTAAGGTTTGAAACCACAAGACTATTTGCTTATGTGAACGTCAGACTTAACTGAGTGCTCTACAATGTATATGCTAACTCGATTTGAATTTTCAGTAAGTTCCCTGATGCAGAGGATGCTGCTGGTGTAAGGATGATTTGAGCACCAGGTGCAGACTTTCCTGAGTGTAGACAACCGGGGACAGAAACACTGAAGCCGCTGAGGAGGCTGAGAAGGGATGGAGCAAGGTAGCAGAGCTCACAGTGGTTTCTCAGAGGCCACAGGAAGACATGGTTTCACAAACATGGATTTGTTTACAGAGATGTATGCACAGACTTTAAGTATTGTTGGCATGAAGTTAGGCAAAGAAGAGGGTGGGATGCTGTCCTAGGACATCATGCATATGTGATCATGAGTGTGGGCACTGTCATAGGACAGCATGCTTATGTGACCATGAGGGTGGGGATTGTCATAGGACAGCATGCTTATGTGACCATGACTGTGGGCATTGTCATAGGATAGCATGCTTATGTGATCATGAGGGTGGGCACTGTCATAGGACAGCATATGATATTTTGAGAGGCTCCTTGTGAAGTGTTCTCTATAGAGAACACTGAATATACTAACATACCATAGCAGAAAGCAGTTGGGCAAGAAAGAATGAAATAATAGGGAATTTTGCGTTGGAGAGATGGCTCAGCTGTCAAGAACACAAGTTTTTCCTCCAGAGGTCCTGAGTTCAATTCCCAGAAACCACATGGTGACTCACAACCACCTGTAATGGGATCTGATGCCCTCTTCTGGCATACAGGTGTACATGCTGACAGTAAGTGTGTGTGTGTGTGTGTGTGTGTGTGTGTGTGTGTGAGTGTGTTCATTGACAACTTCTGTGTGTTACCTATTTCTTTCTCTCCTTTTTTTTGTAAATTAGTCTTTGAGCTCTCCTTTCATGTTTGTGAGTGTAGCTTACGCTTGTCTGCGCATGTGTGTACAACTGTGCTTGCTCTGGGTTTGCATATGCACGCTATAGGTTAACATCCAAACATCTTCCTCAAGCCCTTTCCCTCCTCCAACTCCTTCCAGATTCTTCTCACCTCCCCATCTCCACACCTTATTCTTTCTCTTTAGGAAACAAACAGGCAAAAGCAAAACAAACAAACCCCCCCAAAGACAAAGATAACAAAGAGAAAGCACAAGAAACACAGAAACACACAGAGATACAGACTACACAGGCACAAGCATGAACACACACACATGGGCATGAACGCACACATACACACAAACACAGAACACAACTCACAAAAATATAAAATTGAAACAATAATATACAAGCAAAAGATAAGTAAATAAATCATGTCACCCAAACGAAGCATACAAAACAAAACGTCTACAGAAATAGCATCGAATTTATTTGGTGCGGGCCATCTACTGCTGTGGGCGGGCTCTGCCCTTAGGTATGGTTAATATCCTCAGTGAGACTCCACTGAAGCAGTTTCTGCTCTTGAGCCCTCCGTAGCTTTTCTAAGAAAAGTTTGGAGAAAACAAAAATCACATAAAAATTTAGACTGATACCATCTACCTCTAACACTGTCCCCTGCTGGAAGTCCCTAGAAGTGTTGACTTGAAATGGTTGGAGTCAGAGCTGCCAGAATAGAAAGCTCTGGTGACACTGCATCTTTTGTTGTCCGGGGGAGGGGCATGGAACGTCCATTTCATTAGCAGATTTGAAGAAGTGTATATTGCTACTTTAGCAACTCTCTGTTGAGATTAAGGATCTAATTTGTGTAATTTTGTGAGAGGGAAGGATGCTATGATCAATTTGCTGTGGTGTGTGTGTGTGTGTGTGTGTATGCACATGAATGTGGTGATAAAATAGATGCAGGTAAAATTGAGTTTTTCAGTTCTGTCTGTTCACACCAGGGCCTCAAGGGCAGATAACAAGACAACACAGGGTTTTTACCCCTGTGAATGGCATATTTTTAAAAAATTACCACTTTCAATGTAAACAAAACTCTATAACAATGTAAACAAGCTCTATAATTAATTAATTTCTGTTATAAAAGTTTTAAAAAATTCTCATCATTAACTTAGTGCATGTCCAGCATGCACAAAATACTGTCACATGCTTGGCATCTGCCAATGAGACAAAAGAGAACCGTGGAGTAGTTGTTTACGGTGACTTCTGAGTTGAAGTACATCAGTGAAATTTGGATACAACACCTTTGCTCAAGAGAGCTGGCTTCCTAGACAGATTTGCTAAGGTCTGAAAAAAGCATTTAAAGGTCATAGAAAAAGCACTTTATAGTTACGCCCACCGTTCATTTTCCCAAATGCAATTCCATACTTGGGGAATACTTGAGGAATCCTATACTTGGGAATTCAAGTTCTTATCTGAATTCCTGTATATATTTATATCTGAAAGTAGGCAATCACATAAAGTAAGTTAACTGAGTAACTGACATTATATAAGTATCTATTAGTCATTACAGACAGCAATGCTTAGATGCTAAGGAAGGGTTTTAAAACACGTCATTGAAATAGTTCACTTTTATCTCCCTGGTGACTGTAGTTGTCAGCTTCTACCACTAGGTGTCACTATTCCTCCATCACGAATGACCAGAGCAAGTGACCAGAGCACAAAGCAACTCCAAGATGTTCCCGAGCCTTAGGTGTGGCAGTACTTTGTACACGTAGCCTTTTGGACTGGGCTCCACAACTCTGCATTTTGATTGGTTGTGGCATTTCTGTAGAGGTGTCAATATGTTGTAAAGAGACCATTCCTTGATAGGGGGCAGACACCACATGCATAGATGCAAGCAACATTGTATGGACTCAGCAGGCTATATTTAGGAATATTTATGTATATACAAATACATATGTGACTACAATAGCAATCATTGAGAAAAAGAGGCCATGAACTAGAAGGAGAGTAAGGAGGGGTACGGGGTGGGGGGGCTAGGGGGAGAAAAAGGAAGGGAGAAAGGTTGTAATTAACTTACAATCTGAAAAATAAAGAGCAACAAGGAAAGAAAGCAGCCTGGGTGGTGGTGGCAGCTCTCACTTTTAACCTCAGAACTCAGAGACAGACACAGGCAGATTTCTGAGTCCAGAGGCCAGCCTGGTCTACACAGAGAGAGAGTGTTCCAGAACACTATACAGAGAAACTCTGTCTCCCACCACCACCACCACCACCATCACCACCACCAACACCACCAACACCACCACCACCACCAACACCACCACCACCACCAACACCATCACCACCACCACCACCACCAACACCACCACAACCATCACCACCACCACCACCAACACCACCACCATCACCACCACCACCACCACCACCACCACAACCATCACCACCACCACCACCACCACCACCAACACCACCAACACCACCACCACCACGAACACCACCACCACCACCACTACCACCACCACCACCACCAACACCAACACCACCACCAATCAATCAACCAACCAACCAACCAAAACAAAAGACAGTTACCATGGTCACAATCTCTCCTCCAAAGGGTAGAATGTTGTAATATCTAAATAGTATCTTATGCAAGATAGTCAAAACATAACTAAGTTATCAGCTATAACCTCCTCCAAGGATCCTATCAGTGCTATCAGATCCATTTATGAAGGATGAGTGTATGGCCTCTGTTTGTTGTTTGTGACAAATGCCCAAAACAGTTTAAAAGTACCTGAGAGATGGGGCCCCCGTTTAATTTGCCTGGGGTGGGGGTGTCTGTACCCTTCTGTGATAAATACATGGTGAATATTTTAAGGATGGAGAAAACAGAAACATCTTTCATATTTATGTCCACCGGTCCGTTTGGGGAGAAATTTATACATTATCGCCAAGCAGTCTGATTTTAAATTCAGAGACTCTAAATATTGAAACTTTAAAAATTCTCTCCCCAAAGTCTTAAAAATACGACTGAAAATAAAAGGCTTCATAACTGGCGATTTAAACATTGAAACCTGTCAACCAAGCAAGCCAGTAAACTTTTATTGGATGAGATTAAGTTTTCAGATACAAAAATTAACGGAATGACCTGTTTTATGGAAACTTAAAGTTTAAGGTAAGCAGGGCACTATGTTTTGAATGTGGCTTGTTTACAGGGGTTCCTGTGCTAGAAGCTTAGTCCCAAACATAGTAATGTTAAGAGGTTTGAGGCTTCTAAATAGTGGGGTCTGAAGTAGTTGGGTCACTGGGTAAGTTCCCTGGGAGGGGATTTTTATAGCTATCCTGTAGTTCCTCAGCAGAGAGAGCTGTTAAAAATCAAGGCCATTTGTAGAGCTCTCCTCTTCAACCGCTATCTATTTTCTTCCTGGTTACTCTGTTACATTGTAAAGCAGTCAAGGGATCCTTAGCAGAGGCCAAAGGGATGAGACCGAGCCATCATAGACTTTGATCTCCCCCAAGGACCTCGACATCACTTGGATGAGTGTGTTTGGCCACAGCAAAAAGCAACTGGAGGAGCAGCAGGTTTTCTTTGTTTTACAAAGTAAAGTCTGTCACTGAGGGAAGCCGGGGCAGAAACTCAGGGCAGGAGCTGGAGGCAGGAGCTGATGCAAAGGGCGTAGAGACATGCTGCCTACTGGCTTACTCAGCCGACTTTCTGATAGCATCCAGGGTCACCAGCTCAGCCTAGGGGTGATTCCACCCATAGTGGGCTGAGGCCTCCCACACTGATCAATAATTAAGAAAAACACCAACAGCCTGATTTTTATAGAGGTAATTTCTTAGTTGAGGTTCTCGCCTCTCAAATGACTTCAGCTTGTGTCAAGTTGACATAAAACTAGTCAGTAGAACCCTCTTTTCTTTACACCTGGCCTAGTTTGTTTTGTCATAGTATTAGAAAATAATTCAGTGTGGCTGGTAAGGAGGAGAGCTGGTCAGACGTGTAAACAGAAAGTGCAGACAGTTATGGCTCACGGGACCCCTGTTCATCTGGGTGGGATGACTGAAATGTACAGATATTTGGGTGATTTTTACACACCTTATATTTAAATGGATGA
This sequence comes from Mus caroli, assembly GCF_978045245.1. NCBI lineage: Eukaryota > Metazoa > Chordata > Mammalia > Rodentia > Muridae > Mus > Mus caroli. The sequence continues at coordinate 99,664,447 of NW_028227267.1, read as the reverse complement.
GATTATGCCACTGTCACTAGACATGTAGCTAAATCTGGCATCTCTCTGGAAATATCGACCCCATCAGCTCATCATGATAACTGCATCATAGGACCTTGAGACATGGGGCCACTTAACTAAGTTTTGGCTAGTGAGATTAGCATGACAATAATGGGAATTTAGGACAGGTGGGTGCTACTTGCTTGCTTCCAGGTTGGCAGCACATGCCATCATCGTGTGTGGTGACATCTAGTTTCACTCCTCGTAATTGTGTCAAAAGGAAGGGAGGGTTAGAAGCAACACATGGCTTTTGTTTTATTCCTGTTGATTTCCCAATTAAGGTCTTTTCTGACATCAAGAGTAAAACCCCTGCTTTTAATTAGAACTTCGGGAGTAAGAAATTTATCTTTAGGCAGACAGAAATAGGTAGAAATGCTATAATGGTCAAGTCTAGCAATTGGACCCCTTTCACACAAACAGGAGTACACGCCACCAACAAAAGTTACTTTCGAAGGTCGAAAGAGAATTTAGGAGAAAGGAGTATTGATTAATCCAGAGAAGTCGAAAAGGCTTTGCTCTCCTGGCAGCCTCTGAGCTGCGGGATGCAGACAGGTATTGTTGATAAAGGAGGCTACTGGGGCACTGAAGGAGACAGAACAGACCAGGGGTGGAAAAGGATCCTTCCATTATCCCCTCTTTGCTAGAAACCCCACTGAATGCATTGCCGGCTCCTGAACTCCTCCTTTGAGAAGAGAAGAATATCAAGGAGGAATCTGATGTCCGCACAGACTATTTTGAGCAAGCTACACGCTGCCCTCCCCTCCCTCACAGCTGGAATGTATTCCATCATTTTAATTATTCTTTGCCTACTCTTGGTGCTCTCCCTCAGGGGAACTCAACTCTTAGTTTCCTCTGAGTTTCTGAAAATGGAGCTGGAGGAACAAAAGCGAGTGTGTTTTGATGCTCCGGCAAGGGAGGTGTTTTTATCACCTTACCTGAGACACAGAGCGGAGAGGGAGCTGTGGTTTCTACTCTGGGCATCTGAAGCTTTGACTGGAACATTGAAAGTGCATGTTACTGAATGTCAGTGCATGCCAGTATATATTTAGATTTCTGTAAGTGCTCTGATGAAGAACTCAAGCATAATTATTTGATTATTTATAATTGCTGTCTAACTAGAGCCTAAAATATTACTGTTAACTAAAAGATAGGCAGGGTTTATTTGAAACATGTATCAATCAATAAGCAACAATATAAATATTTTAAACATATGCAGATTAGGCAGGTTTAATATGCATTCACCATCAACACAAGCCGAGTTCTATGTGATGTAAAGGAAAAACCGAATAAAGATGAGCTTGTTTTCCTAAACAGACAAGTGTATTTCTTCAACCAGTATTTGTTGGTTGAAAAGTACTGTAGAATAAACAAAGGGTGGTCTGCTGTGAAAAGCATCTAGTGTCTGCCTGAGATACATATGGACCCCCTGCACCCAACAGAGGACCTGCACTAGACCATAGTCAATAATTCAGAAGCAATCAGACAGTGCCTACCATGCAAGAGGCGCTCAACATGTGGATTATTGGAGTATCACTGAATTCTTAGAACAGCTTCTCAAGGGTCCCTGAAGAGTAGGGGGGACGATGGTGATCTTCAAGGACAGAGGACTGGGCAACAAACGCACCCTACCCTTGTCCACAGATCAGCTACCCCACTGCCCTGGAGTGTTCCATGGGCATCTGGTCTCAGATGAAAGGAGGTGAGATTAACTTCTGGATTATGTCATTGCACTGGCTGCAACAAGTTCTGCAACAGACAGAAGCGTCTTACTTCTGTAGTACATCTCCACCTCTGTGATAAAATATTTACGAACACATACGAACGCACAGTGCTAAACTCCGTGGCCCTCGGGCCAATGGATGAAAAATCTGGCTACTTTAACTTTTTTAAAAAATTAATGTTTATTTCTTAAAGTATGTTTAGGTCCTCAGAAAACTGGCCAGAGAGCGAGGGGTTGTCATTTACCATTTCCTTCCTTTACCCGGCAAAATGACTTTAATGTTGTTTAACATAAATGTGAGGCAAGAAATGTCACTTATCAGTCATTATGTTTCTGTAATTATATGATCTATTAAAACTGAGATGTTGGACTTGAATAATTCCCAAGGTTTAAAAGCAACTGTAGGGGTGGGGATATGGCTTAGCTTACAAAGTGCTTGCGATACAAGCTTGCTGACTTGCATTGAGATCCCAGACACCCACGTGAAAAGCTGGCATGTTGACGGTGCCAGTGCTGGGGACACAGAGCTGGAAGGATCCCTGGAGCTTCCTGAGCAGCTAAGCCAGACAGTGAGTGATCTCCAGGTTCATTGAGCAATGAACTAACGCGTTGAGGTGTGATAGAGGAAGACATTGACATGTATACACGTGTGTATGCACTCCTGCCCACACATGAACATATGCATATACACAAAACACATACATGAACATGCACATCTACATCTACCACACTGGTTTTATATATATATATATATATATATATATATATATATATATATATATATGCTGTTAATAACGTATGCTGCTGTTAATTGCATATGCTGTTAATTGCATATGCTGTTAATAACAGCATATACTACATTGTATACACTATGTGTATCACTGCATAGGCACTACATTTTATTGGTTTAATGAACTTACCAAGCCTTGGATCATATATGTCCCTGACTTCAAGGAGGTAACTTCCTTCCTTATGATTGTGTGTGTGTGTGTGTGTGTGTGTGCACGTGTGTGTTTCAGAGCACATGGACCAAGGCATGCATGTTGGCAGAGGTCAACTTTCAGGAGTTAGTTCTTTCCTTCTGACACATGGTTTCTGGGTATCAAACTAAGATTGTCAGGGTAGGCGGCAAGGATTTTTACCCACTGAACCATCAGCCCTGCCTAATATTCTTATCGGCCAAGGACTCATGGTGGCCTATCTATGACTTCCAGTAGACTGGGCTCATTGCATGTGCTCCATAAATATTCAGATGGTTTGTTGGCCACATGTGAGGACGGCTAATGCTCTACTGAACTGCTGGCTCCCATCCAGTAACATCTGCTGCAGCCATCAGAAATTAGTTTCCTTTGCAGTAAGCACGTGCATTCTTTCTCTGTTGGAGCCATGGCAGCCTGTATGTGATGTGGAAAGCCCACAGTTGTTTGGGAGTGTACTTTTGCTACCTGGGAGATCAATCCTTCACCATCTCCTGGCAAAGGCACCCAGCTTAGGCAGAAAGAAAGCCATTGTATTTGGTTTGTCAAAACTTCTGAAATTGTTTTCATAAGTCAGACATTGTGGAATTAGACACTTTGTGTTATTCTCATGAGTCTGTTAAGATGAACATTTTTGCTCATATTTAATATGCAACACAATTGAGAATATTTAAACACATTTTCATAGATAGTTTAGACTTTAAATAAAGCCAGGAGAAGAATATAGGATCGCTGAATTGCAAAAAAGGAGATACTTTTCTTATCTATATTTGACGGAAAAAAACCCTCCACATATTTCCTTAGAGTAAGTCGGACTGAATAATAGAAGTTGAAAGTTTAGCGTCCTTTAAGGCCATTTCTTTCATTGTAAAACATTATGGCACATTTCTGTAGTTAACTGGAGAGCAACTTGGGGAAAGGATTTTTCCATCCATAATTGTACCAAACAGATGATTGTACAATTACATAAAATGTTAACCATTATAGTCTAGCCAGTGGCTTGGCTTCTCATCCAAACCTCACAATGAAATATGCAGACTTTCTGGAACCACATATTAAAATCTCAGCAGCCGAATCAGCTCTTCATCTTTCTTTTTTGAGTAACTTAAACTCTGTCTTACTCAGCATGTCAGAGAACTCCAGGGAGGAGTTCTTTAAAACCCAGCGTCAAAAGGTGACTACCGCACACTCATCACCTTGGCTTCAGATTCACAGAATCACCTTTGTTCTCGCTTAATTTTGGGTATATGGACTTGTCTTGCAGTGAGGTGCCCTGTTTTAGAGTCTTGTAAAAAGAGATCGACCCCACACCACACTGCATTGAGTATAAAGCGACAGCACAATGTCTGTGTGTAAAATGCCTTTGAAGGAATGTCCTAGCCAGATGTAATTCCAGCTTCTCTCAGATAAGTGTGTGGGCTCCAGGGCGACTGTTTAGAGCATCATTCAGTTGTGCGATTTGACACGGCTGTTGAGAGTACCAAGTGCTAAAGACAAGAGTCTGGCAATGGGAGATAATCAATTTAAATGGAGTGAAGCCAGACTCAGACAAACATCACACATTGGCTCTCAGTTGCGACTTCTAGATGTTTTTCAGTACATAAAATTATTAATAGGTATGTAGAAAAGAAGTGGAGGCAGGCAAGGAGGAGAACACAGAGGAGGGAGGCGTGTGAATGAAAGGGAAGATTCAGGAGGCGAACACAGTCAAAACACACACTATACCTGAAGGAATTTTCCATGTAAAATCTAACAGATACAGTGAATATAAATCAAGACACAACAACACCCACCACCACCACCTAACAACACCACCAACATCTAACACCTACCACCACCACCACCACCACCACCACCACCATCCATCCATCCATCCATCCATCCCCCCATCCACTCCCCCCATCCACCACCACCACCACCCACCAGCAGCAGCAGCAACAACAACAATAAAAAGTCAGGAGGTATCGCTCAGTGCTTGATCTCAGCTCCCAGAGATGTGCTCTGTATTCTGATGCTACCTGAAGGGTGCTTTAAGTCACCCAAGCCTTTGAAGATGAATTTTCCTTATTTATAGCACAGGGTGGATGGTTCTCTCAATATGTAAATCTGACCACACAAAAAGGCATTGCAAACACAAAAGGAATTGGTCTGAAAATCCCAGAATCGTGTGTGTGCGTGTAAGAGAGAGGGGGGGAAGTTCAGCTCACCTGGTGCCAAGTTTGATATTTAAAGCCACAAGTCAAATCATTTTTTTTTTTCGTTCAGTTTTCTGAGCCCCAGAAGACCAGTGGATGCTGCTTGTATTTGAAGACCAGAACTTGGATCTCCGCAGTTTCACAGACCCACTTTATCCTTGTCTGGAGTTAATGCGATCAGAAGAGAATCAAGTAAACACTCCCAGAGTTCAGTGCTTTGCAGGCTGTGGCGATACAGGAGAGCACCAGAAAGAAATCACATTGTCATACAAGACAGAGCCGGGACGATTGTGTCTCTTCTCTACCTGTGGGTCTAGATAATCTTAGCAGAGGTGGACTGTTTCATGGGTAGATGAGTGAAAGCCAAGGACCTAACTCCTAATCCTTTCCTTCCACAGGGACTACACTGGAAACCAAACTGTAGAGCATCAACACCCAGGTTTTCAAACACCCCACTGCCTCCGGCAAAGCTCTGGAGTTGCACTAAGATTGTTCCAAGTTGCCTATGCCAACCTCTTTGCCTTGAGTTTCTCATCTGCAAAATAATAGAAATGACAGCTTAGTACAAATAAAGCAAGCAGAGTCTAAAGCCAAAATCTTAGGTTCAAATCCCAGTGTAATTACTTATGTGTTGTGTGATCCAGGAAAAAGCCTCTTTGTGTTTTAACTGTTTATTAGCCCCCAGTTGGGTTCTCACGGTGCTAAAATAGAATAGAGCTACTGTAGCAATTAAATGAGCCCATGTCTGCATCGATACATAAACAGGTCTGATATGTGTGTGTGGTAAGAGCTAGTGAGATAGTATTGTAACAATGGTTTCTGGGAAAGTCTTAAATATCGCTTGTAAAGACACAAATGAAAAATTAAAAACAATTACCTGACAGTTCGATTCTCTTTTTGGTTCTATTAAAATAAAATATTAAATATAAAAACTCTAACCCACAGTGATTATGTTATAGTGTTGGGATACTTTTTGTTTTCTTGTAATTCCTCAATGCCTTTCCCATAATCTTGTCTCTTTGAAGATTAGATATTGGTGCATTTTAAACCAAATCTTAATTAAGATCGATGTTTCCTAATTTACTTAAACCTGATGGTATTTAATTAATCCCTACACCCAATTCTTCTCTCCCTCTAAATGTAAAAGCCAATGATTTTCACAGAATAGGAAAGATTTACACATATTGGGAGGATGATAAATGCGCCAAGCATTTGTTCAGGACAATTTCTGGTCCTGTCTCTCTGCTCTTTCTTCACAGCATCCATTTTAATGTCTCCACCATTCATTTATGCATTCAGTATTTATTGAGCAGACTTGTCGGGCACCATGATAAGTGGTGGGAAATAATGACTCTGACACTTGAATGGTGTTTTACAGCTTACAGATCATTTTCACATATATTAAATCCACTCAGTCCTCTGAGGGACTCACTTCATTCAGCCCCTGTTAGTCCTTCCCTTTTAGCTGTGTGTTGTCTCTAAAGTTCCTTTCCTCAACTCACTGAGGAGTATTCTCCAAGGGCTTCTGTAAGGTGAGGTGGGGGTGGGGAATGCTGGTTGGAAAAGCAGGTTAGGTAGGTTGGGATAAGATTAGAACTGTCTCTAGTGAGGCTATGCCAGGGCCTAGCAAACACAGAAGTGGATGCTCACAGTCAGCTATTGGATGGATCACAGGGCCCCCAATGGAGGAGCTAGAGAAAGCACCCAAGGAGCTAAAGGGATCTGCAACCCTATAGGTGGAACAACAATATGAACTAACCAGTACCCCCCGGAGCTCGTGTCTCTAGCTGCATATGTATCAGAAGATGGCCTAGTTGGCTATCATTGGAAAAAGAGGCCCATTGATCTTACAAACTTTATATGCCCCAGTACAGGGGAATGCCAGGGCTAAGAAGTGAGAGTGGGTGGGTAGGGAAGTGGGGGGGAGGGTATGGGGGACTTTTGGGATAGCATTGGAAATGTAAATGAAGAAAATACCTAATAAAGAAAAAGATTAGAACTCTGGCCAGGTGGTGGTGGGGCACACCTTTAATCCCAGCACTTGAGAGGCAGAGGCAGGCAGATTTCTGTGTTCTAGGCTAGCCTGGTCTACAGAGTGAGTTCCAGGACAGCCAGGGTTACACAGACAAACCCTGTCTTGAAAAACAAAAAACCAAAAAACCCAAAAAACCAAAAAAAGATTAGAACTCGGTCTACAGGTGCTTGTAGTATCTTTTACTTTAATTTCAAAGGCCCAAGTTCTGGCAAGGTATGTTCTCTCTTAGGAAAGTGCAGAGTCACATGAAAAAGAATAGAGGCCATCAATGTATCCTTTGCCAAAGAACATGTTGAGTCTAAACATGTGGATGATGCTTTTCTAAGTCTTTCTGGGTCTCCATCCAACTGGGCATATTTATGATGAAAAGAGCTATGACCCTGGAACACACCCAGGCATTAAACTTACTAGATTTTGTGATTCTAACCAATAGGCAAGAATCAAAAGACACAAAACCAACCAGACATCTATTCTCAAGTAGCTTGGGGTGGACAAATGTGTCATCTCAAGAGGTAGAGAAGGATGGCTGCATGCTGCCTGCCATAGGCACACACTACCTCTTGCTTTCAGGCTGCAGTCAGTGATGACATCAAGGGCATTTTGGTGTTTACAGGACACAAGCAGATGACCCCGCATAAACTTGCACTGTGAGACGAGCTCATTCCTGACCCAGACCCTTGGACTTGTCTGATGTCTGTCTAGAATGCTAAATGCTACTGTTCTTGAATGTGCTGGGGCTCTTCCAGCATCATTTTCAGAGACACCTTCCCCAGATACTCTACAGCAGGAGTGACCTTCACATTGTCCCTTTATTTCATTTCATGAATTGTTTTTGGTACGTGTGATGTTTATTATTATCCAAACAGTGTGTGTCTCTGTGTGTGTGTGTGTCTGTCTGTCTGTGTGTGTGTGTCTGTGCATGTGTGTGTGTGTCTGTGTGTGTGTGTGTGTAGTATAAGCTCTAAGAGGGCAGTGATTATTCTGAACACACTTCCTGGAACATGGTGGTAGACCTTGAATGAATACAGATGGAATAAGTGAACGATCAAAGTATTTATCAAATGTTTATAGAGCCCCAGCTGTGTTCTGGATATTAAGGATATAGTAATGAACAGAGCTGACAAACATCCCTGACCTCTTTGGGTCTTACATTCTGACAACAAAGAAGGCAGGGAAGAGAAAGCTGTGGAATAGAGCTGCACTTCATTGAACAGGGTAGTGGGCAAAGGGGACCTGGGAAAGGGAAGAAAGAAGGGGTGGGACACAGTGTGGGGGATGACGAGTCATTTAAGGAAAGAGAGAGAGGAAGGGCCAATGGCATGAGAACCCAGCACATTCTTTGCAAAGTGTTGTGGGATGGGTCAGAGAAGCATGTGTGAGTCAGAAACAAGCTTGCATCTGTCACATCATTAGAAGGACTTTGGTTTTGCTCTTGTGTGACGTGGGAAGAAGCACCCAATGTAGGGTCTGACTGGATGGACGATTGTTTGGTCTAGTGATGGAAGACTGATGGGTGCTAGAGTAGAGGCAGTTTGGAAGTCCAGGAAGTGATCTGAGGTGATAATGAGGTGATGTTGGCTTGGTCAACATGAGGTAATGTTGACTTGGTCTTGAGGGGTGGTGGAGAGGTAGTGACATCCCTAAGACAGGAAGGATCTTGAAGGGAGACATGGCAGCATAGAACAATGACCCAGTTGTGCCAAGGTGACACTGAAGTCTTTTCTTGGGCTCACAGAAAAGTGGCAGTTTCGTCAGGCCTGAGATGCTGATATATCACATTCAGTGTCGGGACTCGGAACTTTCCTGTCATCTATCATTTATCCCAAGGAACAGTTGAAGAATGGTGAAATATATTCAGTATCAAAAATCTGTGCCTGTAATTAAGCAGGCTGGTCTGGGGCCTGATCTTATTTCAGCTCTGTGACACGAGTGCAGTAATTGTTTGGCAGACATAAACATTTCAGAAATGAAAATGACATTCATCCGTGAGAAGACTATCAAGCTCGTTGGACAGTCGCACAAAGGGTAGACATCATTATTAAGACAAAGATCTTTCTGGGCTTATTGTGATTGACAGCCTGTCCTTCAAAGTGATCTGATAACTGTTCAGATGGCCAACCCTTTGCCCCTTGGCTGCTCTAAAGGAGATGTGGTTAGTCAGCTTTGAATTCTCCACAGCCTGATGCCCAGCAACGTATAAGAGCATTTATTAACATTGTGGTTTTTCAGAGCCTCCTCTATCTTGGGTTCCTTGAAACCCTTACCTATTTATTCACCAAAACCAACGATCAGATAACAGACCACAAATTTGAGATTTCAGAACGTGCTAAGTGCAAAGATGGGAATTTGAAGAGCAACCTGTTTCATTCCCTGGGAGAACATGGAAGGTTTCCCGGCAGAGGCAGAATTCTGTGGGCTGAAATTTGTGCATGACTCCAAACGCTGAACAAGTAGGAGACCATAGAGAGCATGGCTGGATCTAAAGGGCCTTCAGACTTACACAGCCTTTCTTCTCTGGTGGACGGTCTTGTACCGAAGAGAAAGATGGTGGGAGGAGGAGAACACGGGTTACTGGACCTTTAGAACAGCTATGCATGGGCTAAAAGTATTTTTTTTCTATATGTGAGTTAACATTTCAAGGAACAAATAAAATATCAGCAGAATTTTAGTAAAATAATGAAATACTAGTAAAATCATTAAATACTAATAATAGGAATAAAAGAAAATATTAGATTGGAATTTTCTGGTGCGATTTACAGATGGCTGAAAGCAACCGGAGGCCTCACGTTCCGCTATTGGAGGCGCTTATTAGCTTTTCTTGCCGACGCAGTGTAAGCCCCCGCCCCTTGTGTCCACCCAACTTCCTCTCCTAGTCATTTCTGCTCACTGCAGTACTGTGTTGTGGTTTCCTCACCAAAGACTTTATGCTCTCGCAAAATAATCTAACAGAGCATTTTCGCGAAGCATTCGCTTGTGGTTTCTAGGGATTTTTCGAGGCTATACGGTAGTCACGTAGTCACGTGAAAAACCTTTGGGTGCTCTGGGCTTGAAGGGACCCATGCGTCCTTTCCAAGTTAGTGTCTCTTCAGAACTTCCAGAGACCCGGGGATGGATCTCCAACAGCAGCGCTCTGCACTATTAGAAGCGGGTAGGTCTAGAGGGCGCTAGCCGCAGGCAATCAAGCTTTTCCACTCTGCCAGAAAGTTTCCAACCCCTTCTGGAGTCCCCCGGTGCCGGCTGCGGTCAGCCGAGAAGGGCGGCGGGAGGGGAGGTGGGGACACAAGAGGATCGCATTAGTGAACAGCCTCCTGGGGAAGCGCCTGGAGGCTCTGACCCACTGCCGAAGAGGAAGAGGAGCTGGGCCCGGAGCGGGTGGGCGGACCGGCGGTGACAGTCGGGTCGCCCCCCGGAGCGCGCGGGTCAGGGTGGAGCCTGCAGCCCCGAGCAGCGTCAGCGTTTAGCATGCAAATGCATTCCCCGCTCCTCCCCCACCCCCACCCCGCCCCAGCCCTCCCCGCCCCGGGAGCGAGCTCAGCGGCTCCGCAGCCGCCCACGCCTCCTGCGCGCCGCGCCGCCCAAGCGGGCGGCTCTACTTAAGCGGCGCGCGGGCCGCGACCCGCCACTCGCCTGGAGCGCGCGGGCGAGGCAGGCGCAGCGCACCGGGGCTCTCGTGGGCGCACTGCTGCGCGCTCGCACCGCGCGGCTCTCAGTGGCCGGCCGCCGCCTGAGCGCAGGGCTCCCCGGATAAGAGCCGCTGGGGCTTCCGATCGTGACCCCGCTCCCAGCCACCTCTTTTTGGCCATGGCTCTGGCGGACAGCACCCGAGGATTACCCAACGGGGGCGGAGGCGGAGGTGGCAGCGGCTCGTCGTCGTCCTCGGCGGAGCCGCCGCTCTTCCCGGACATCGTAGAGCTGAACGTGGGAGGGCAGGTGTATGTGACCCGGCGCTGCACCGTGGTGTCCGTGCCCGACTCGCTGCTCTGGCGTATGTTCACGCAGCAGCAGCCGCAGGAGCTGGCCCGGGACAGCAAAGGCCGCTTCTTTCTGGACCGGGACGGCTTCCTCTTCCGCTACATCCTGGATTACCTGCGGGACTTGCAGCTCGTGCTGCCCGACTACTTCCCGGAGCGCAGCCGGCTGCAGCGCGAGGCCGAGTACTTCGAGCTGCCGGAGCTCGTGCGTCGCCTCGGGGCGCCCCAGCAACCCGGTCCGGGGCCACCGCCGCCGCACTCGCGCCGCGGGGTGCACAAGGAGGGCTCCCTGGGCGATGAGCTGCTGCCTCTAGGCTACGCAGAGCCCGAGCCGCAGGAGGGCGCCTCGGCCGGGGCGCCTTCGCCCACGCTGGAGCTGGCTAGCCGCAGCCCGTCCGGGGGCGCGGCGGGGCCCCTGCTCACGCCGTCCCAGTCTTTGGACGGCAGCCGGCGCTCCGGCTACATCACCATCGGCTACCGCGGCTCCTACACCATCGGGCGCGACGCTCAGGCGGACGCCAAGTTCCGGCGGGTGGCGCGCATCACCGTGTGCGGCAAGACGTCGCTGGCCAAGGAGGTGTTTGGGGACACCCTGAATGAGAGCCGGGACCCCGACCGGCCTCCGGAGCGCTACACCTCGCGCTATTACCTCAAGTTCAACTTCCTAGAGCAGGCCTTCGATAAGCTGTCCGAGTCGGGCTTCCACATGGTGGCGTGCAGCTCCACGGGCACCTGCGCTTTTGCTAGCAGCACCGACCAGAGCGAGGACAAGATCTGGACCAGCTACACCGAGTACGTCTTCTGCAGGGAGTGAGCTTCCCACGCCCGCCCCTCGCCACTCCGGTGCCCACTTCCCTTCCTCCCCTCGGGGGACAGGATTATAGATGCCCTCGCTTCCTCCCTGTTTCCCGATTCCTTCTGCCCCCGCCCCCAGATCCCCTAGTAACTCACCCAGACCCGTCTGCACCCCACTTGAGAATCTGCAGCCACAAATCCTCTGGGCGTCTTCATCTTCTTTGGACCCCACTAACCGAGAGAGTGTTCTGTTGTAGCCCTTCACTCATGCTTCCTCTACTCCTGGCCTCCAACCACCCTTCCCCCAGATTGTCGTGATCTAGTGGGACAGTCACCAAGTACCTGGGAATGACTGAATTGATCAGAATCGGATTGCACGGTGTCCAGAGTGCAGTGCGGAAGAGTCCTTGAAATCTTAAACCCTTTGACTCCATAGCGGTTTCAGAGATCAGAACTGAGAGTGCTGTGTGGAGACAGTGCTTTAAAAGGTTGTTACAGATTTGACCCTCATTAGAAAGAGAGTTTTAGACAATTGAATGGAAGACCGTATGCTGGAATTAAGACCCCATGGACGCAGTTCAGACTGTAAATAAAGAGATTTTTTTTTTTAAAGTTGCAGGTAGAAGTAAATTCTAGTACTGGCAACAGGGGAGAGTTCTATTTACCCTCACACAATAGATCTCCTGTGGCTTAAAATTGTAGAAAGCAATCCTCCTGCCTGCAGAGGCGCCCTTTCTCTTCAGCTGTTTGCCTGAGCTTTGGGTTTTGTTGGTTAAGGCAGTACTTCTAGGCTAGGAGCAGGCAGGGAGTGGGAGGCAGCGCGGCAAGAAGTCACCTGGCAGTGACTGAGTAACGCAGGAGTGGTTAGTAGGGACAGTCAGCCCTTACTTAGGTCTAGGACTGTGGGAGGGTTGGGGAGGGAGGAAAGATGGGAGGAAGGGCGGGAGGGGGGGGGACATGCTCATTTATTATTTGAAAGTTGGAAGTTTGTATAATCCATTTGAGTATGTGCACATTTAAAAATATGAAACAGTACGTGTAAACTTAGATTTTATCAAGATTAGTAAAAGACCCATCTTCAGCTGGAAGTCTATCGAGCTATTTTGAGTCCTAAACTTAGTTGCTAATCCTTGTCTAACCTAACCAAAGAGTTACCTAGTAGAGTTTTTAGTGATTTGAACATTTATTTTTCTTGTTGATTCTATTTCCTCACTTATAGCCTATTTACTTAAGCAAAATAAGTTTGATTTTTAATTACCTAGACTTCAGATCTCTTATTATTATTAGCAGTAGTGTTTTTAAATTGATGTTTTCTGCAAGGCCAGCAAGTGTGGGCTGCTGGGCTGTTCTGAAAACCGGAACAATGCTCTTTCTTTCCTGCGTTTGTTTGACGTTGCAGTGACAGATCCGAAAGATCAACGGAAGCACGGGGGGCTGCCCATCTGTAGATGGCTGTCAAGTGGAATGTTTCTAAATGAAGGCAAATAAGTACTTCAGTGTGAGCCGAGCAATAACGCGGTTTTTAGGTGAATGCAACAGAAACAGGGGACCTTTGCCTTATTGCCTTTCCTCTCGCGTGGAATGAATTCCCAGTGTGTATCCTGTGCACACCACAGCAGAGAGGAGGTGAACCCGAATGCTTCCCGCTGAGAGACGTCCTTTGGATAATCTGTGATTACAGAGAAGCCTTTGTGTGTGTGTGTGTGTGTTTGTTTTATCATCTTACTCTGAAATATGTTTTTAAGGATTTTTGTAATAGCCATTTGAAGTGTTTAAATTAGAGCTATTTTTCCCTTGTTTTTAAAAAACAAACCTTGTACCGTGTATCTCATCATGTCCGAGGCAGATGTTATGAATTGGGACAGTTTTATTCTCAGACTCCTGTGATCCAATCTGTACATACCATATATAAACATTTTACACGAATCATTTAGTTTTTTAATTCATCTACTGTTGCTATAAAATTTCCTATATTTACCCCTGGTAACTTGCATTTGATGGTGTATATACAAAAGCAACGCATTTTGGTGAGCTTCTCATATCCTTGCCTGGGAACTTGGGTCAGAAAAACAGTCACAACTACAAGGCTGGGTTTGCTCCATACTTTTTTTGCTGGGATGTTAGTTGTATACTAATCATGTGTCAGTTAGCTCTCTACCTATATTCAAGCTATCCATATTTTTAAACCAATATTGTTTTCATTGTAATTGGGAGATTTTTTTTTCCTTTAGAGAAGAGTTAGCTTCATGTACAAAGTCTGTGATTTTAAAGAAAGGGAAGCAGGGGTCCAGGAAGCTGTGCTTACTTCAGCATTGAGCTTGTTTTTAGGCGGTGGATCAGGTAATGGCTCAGAACCTTCGTTTCAAGCCTGAAGTGACTTAGGACTGTCAATCACTGGTCAAGTGTGAGTGTCAGACTTCTCCCATGCCACAGAACAGTGCTAGATTGCTTAAGAAAGAAATGTATGAATAAAAACCATCTTTAGGACAGCTCAAAATACATCGACAGATGACAGGACGGAAGTTCTAACTTCCTTGTCAAGTCTGCATAACTCTAGAAGCCATGGGAAACTGCTGAAGTTTTGTCTGCATTGTTTATGAATTGTAGCTTGGAAAACTATTCAGTTTGTCTCACTAACACACAGACATTTCTGTATCTTCCACCATACTGGCTGGCCTGTTAAAGATTGGGACATTAGTGTTAGGGACAGTACATGGTCCTCTTCCTGGGAGTGACTGTGCCCTCTGCTGTTAGGGGCAATGCATAGAAACTTTGTGCTTTTCAGCCCAAGTTAAGTCTGAGCAGTCATCTCATTATATGATAGGTAAGTATGACTGAGCCAGGGTGATGTGGGTCCTTTCCTCTCCATGCGCTTTGGGTTGTAGAAGAAACCCTTAGGGCTTATAAAATGTTCTGAAATCTCGGTCAGCACCTGTGAATTTGATGACTGTACCCAACAGTGGAGCCTCTCAACACTATCTTTGAAATGACCCAGAAGAATGTTATAAACGACTCAGATATTCATGGCTGCATTCATCTATCTCAGAGAGGCAATCATTTGCATATGTTGATCAAATTACCATTTGATGCTCATAAATAATGGAATGACATTAGGTTTAATAAGTAATTTTTTTAAAAAAAGTGTTGACAGTCTCTGTGGTTGTAAAAAACAAAACAAAACAGGTCCCAGGTTCCATGCTTGTCTATCAGATGTTTGACATGTCTGTTTTTATTTTAATATATGTGGATTACAAACCACATTCATTCTAGATTTTCAAACATGTAGTGGAAAATATACCTTGAAGGTGTGAGAAATTTCCCCTTTAATACTGTTTTTATTCTAGTGTGTCTTATTTGTTTTTGTTCAGTTGCTAGCAAAATGATAATTTTAGCCCCAATTGTCTTCTTTTTCAAAGCAGAATCATATGTGTGTATACCTGCTGCTTCTCCGGGGACATATATGAAGTGCAAATACCCAGAGACAACTAACTGGCAGTGCTTACAACGTGGTCTAATTTCTATGGCCGTTTCCATGGAATGCTGTTATTACGTTAAAGCCATGTATTACAAAGCTTTGATAATTTTTTAACTCTTCATATTATGATAAATTCCAATCTAGCATTCAAATAATTTTTGTACTTCTATATGAAACATGAACTATACAGATATTTAGAAAAATATTGAGTGAAGGAAGTGAATTCTGTAAGAATTTCTTTTACAGTCTAAAATTACAAGTACCATAAAACTGACATGTTTTAAAAATAGTAAATTTGGTATTTTTATTGTAAAACTCTTAGTTACATCTTTGCTTAAAATTTTATTGTGTTTCCTCTCACTACAAATCTTTTAAAATCTGAATATTTTGGATAACTTAAGTCTCTCTCTCTCTCTCTCTCTCAAGTAGTGAATAAAACACAGTGTTCTCTGAGTCCACAGTACTTGGAAGAAGTTTTCACACACCTGGAAGTAGGTTGTGTTATAGCTAACTTTTTTTGGTGACAGTTTTGGATAGTACACATCTCAAAATATTAATACTGGAGGATTTAGATTCTCTCCAAGGCCCAATAAACAAAGATGGAAGAATTCTATTAGAAGACCTCCACTGGAGTCAGCTGTTGGATGGTAGGAGGGTTGGCCAGTTGACCAAGAATGCTCGCCACTTTATTTTATAATATTTTTCCAAGCCAGTTTTGTCTGTTTAAAATGTGTTTTAAGGTGTGCAGACATCAATTTTAGTGTAAACTGCTATACAACTGTCTTTGTGACTTGATAGCCATGTAAACTTTGCTATAACTATTGAATACAAACGATATATACTCATTCATTACCACTGATCATATCCGTTTGATGATGAAGGATTGAAACATTCATCATGGTTATACACTTTGAACATGTAAATTAAATTTTCTGGGTATTTGAAAAAATGCTGTTTGTAATACTTATTTGGATTCTGACATCTTGAAATCGTTATTTGCTAAGCGATACATACCTTTGAGCTGTTTCTTTAAAATCTAAGGGGACATGGAAAATATAATAATATCACACTTTTCTAATGAAATATAAATCCAAGAATAAAAGCCCTTCTATATCCAAAGGGAAACAGAAACACATGGATGAAATCTTTTCAGAGGTGCTCAAACTTTGAAATTGTCTTCATCCATCTAAATACTCTCCTTCATTTCTTCTATTCACAACCAGTTGTATAATGGAAACACCCAATACTGTTTTCCCTGCTCTGTGTGAAGTAATGAATCATTGACTATGTGACTTGTTATGTATTCTATTAAACACTAAAGAATAAAACATTCACTCCTTTAATTACTCTCCTTGGCTCCTGGGTATGGATTGGCTGGAATATTGTTCTAATTTCATTTAAGGAGTTTTGGAAATACTATGATTGCTCCCCACATTGCTGTGGGACTGATGGGCAGTAGAACAATGCCTGTAGACCATTAGATATCACCAAGTAAATTTCCATCTGGGCCAGGCCTTTCTTTTTTTCGGATAGTCATTTCAGAAAACAAATCTTTCACAGGGTTTTCTTTCATTTCAGTCGTTGCTGCCACTGTTGTATAAGGGCAGTATGACGTAAATGACCCCTTTAAGTGTGAAGGAACACAGTAGTAGATGCAAGATTTGCCCAAAGTAAAAGTCTGGTTCGTGAAGGCCTTAAGGTTCCGGCGAGCATTGGACAGGGACAGCTGTCTGACTGATGCAGGGACTCTATGCAGCACTGTCACCAGTCTTTGAAGTTCCTTATTTCCAAAGAAGGCCTAGTGCCACTCTGACTGGGAAATTACAGAAACCAAATGCTTGCACAGGAAGCCGGGAGTCAGGTGGACAGAGCGAGCCAGGTTTCGCCCTTCCTCTTTTGCCTGTGCTTCCTCTGGGTAGCTTTTGTTTTGTATATATAAACACACATGATTTATTTTTGAAAATGGCATAGATGTGACAAAATCCTTAGGCACAAAAATAATGCGGATAATAAAGAAGAGACCTCTCATTTTCTAACCCCTAGCTTTTCCCAGAAACAACATCCAGGATTTCGTCTACCCATGAAATAATACTTATTTGCATGCCCTCTCTTTCCTGCAGTGGCTGTGCCTCTTCCATCCTCTCCCTCTGGTTTGAGCACTTATCTGAGGGCGCTTGTGACACATGGGCATGTGGCAATGATCTATCTCTGTTTCCAATAATTCCATGATATTCTGCATTGATGTACCATGGTCCAGATGGGCTGCAGTTTTTATTTTATATTTGTCCTTTACTAACATGTATTTAAGTCTCTAGGGGTTTTTTTTCCTCTACTCCAAAGAATGTATTTTTACATGCATGGACATAGTTCTTTTTTTTTTCCTCCCTCAAGAACTAAAAAATTCAGGTCTTTGATGTATAGGCATTTAATTTAAGTTTTTTTTAAAAAAACTTTTTGATACTACAAAAGGGTTCAATATACACATATTTACTAAACTTTCCCCAGACCAGTGCTATGTGCTGTACTACTGTCTGTGATGGTGAACAGTAGCAATGAGCTAGAGATCTCAGTCAACTGCCAGATGATAATAGTGACAGTGACCAATTCTCTACAGTGCATTGTGTTGCTAAGCCGGAGTGTTCTTTAGTTTGAGGTATTAAATAAGTGCCTCAAAAAACTTATATTTTAACCTAGGATGGGCTTATTGGCATGAAAACACACAAATCAAAGGATGTTTAACTCTATATTCTTTCTTAACGAATTTATTTATTTATTTGCATGGGTGTTTTGCCTGTGTGTAGGTAGGTGAACCATGTGCATGAAGTTCTTGTAGAGGGCAAAAGAGAATGTTGGATTCCCTGGAACTGGAATTGCACGTGGTTGTGAGCCATTGTGTTAGTTCAGGGAACTGAGCCTGGGCTCTCTGTAAGAGCAGCTAGTGCTTTTAACGGGTGAACTGTCTCTCCAGTCCCTCTTGATAGCTCTTTTTCACTATAGTGTTTGTAATCCTAGCTAGAGCAATAAAGCAGGTTATAATAAAAGCAAAACTAGGACAGGAAGAAGTGAACTTACCAGATAGTTGTGGATGTATTATTCTTAGAAGACCCTGAAGATTCCACTGGAAAACCCCTTGATCTGACAAACACTCGCAGCACAAAAGCTTGATACAGAATTAAGATATTCAGATATGTAGCTTTCATATATCCAAGAATTTCTTGCTAAGGAAGAAAGAAAAAATCCTAACCCCAGTATCTTATACATACATACATACATACATACATACATACATACACACACACACACACACACACACACACACACACACACACACCCCAACCTAAGAATAGACTTAATCAAGGAGTTACAAGCTTCTACAGTGAGAATCTTAAAACACTGAAGAAAAATGTGAAGAGGTCGCTAAAAGATAGAAAACAATATCTGGTGAGGCTTCTCCCACTGCACACTTTAGTAAAGGCGCCTTTGCAAGAACCCACTGTACACTTACTTGAAGGTACCTTTGGAGGCCAAAGAGGCCATCAGATCACCTGGAAGTAGATTTATAGGCAGCTATGAGCTCCTGATGTGGGAACTGATGCTTTAGAAAAGTCATCTCTCCAGCCCCAAACACTTGGATTTTAGAAATGTATCCATGCACAGTGTTAAGTAATTCCAAAGCAAATGTCCCTTTGGGTCAAAATGCACCTTGTCATCTTGGTGCTCAGGGTGTAGAGACATGGGCTGCCAGGGGCAAGCTGGTTAGCTTGACTAACCAAATGTGTGAATTCTGGGTTCAAGAAGAGACCTTGCCTCAGTAAATAAAGTACAGAACAAAGAGGAATGTACTAGATAATAAATCCCTGATCTCCATATGCACATGAACAAACCTGCCCCCAGACACCTTTGAAATGTACCACACACACACACACACACACACACACACACACACACACACACAGAGAGAGAGAGAGAGAGAGAGGCAGAAAATCCTCTCACAACTCTTGTCTGACATATAAGTTCAATATATTTAAAAGTCACAACCCAATTAAATACACACACACACAATCAGAATAAAACAAAGACCTTCACTAAAACAACCCACAAACCACACAATCCCCAGTCCCCAAATTAACCACTACCAATGAAAACTGTGGTGGTGGAGGAGCCAGTGAAAGCCAGCGAGAGCCAGCAAGAGCCAGTGAGAGCCAGTGAGAGCCAGTGAAAGCCAGTGAGAGCCAGTGAGAGCCAGTGAGAGCCAGCGAGAGCCAGTGAGAGCCAGCGAGAGCCAGTGAGAGCCAGTGAGAGCCAGTAAGAGCCAGTGAGAGCCAGCGAGAGCCAGTGAGAGCCAGTGAGAGCCAGCCTCTTCTATCCTATTAGTAGGATCTGCACTTTGGTTCTTGGGATTTACTGAAGAATTTTAAGCAAGGGGTGTGGTAATCCATGTAAAATTACTGATACACAATTTCATGTGTGGTGCTGAGTGCAAACGGAGCCAGAAGACACTTAGGAGGTGATCACGGGAGTTCACATAAGGGGTCACACTAGTCTACAGGCAGAGCACCTGGCCAAAATGTGGTGCGAGGTCTTATTCTGTCTTGGTCTTTCTTCTCTGGAAAACAGAATAAAAAGCACGTAGTTTTGAATGAAAAGTAATCAGAGTCAGATCTCACTGGCGCCTAGCATTTCTTGTTTCTGTGTTTTGTGGGTGCCTTGCTATTCTCTTCCTCTTGGCATCTCTTTGCCCACTTACAGGATGAGGCAAGGCACCTATTTCTTTATTTTACCCCAGGGCTCAACAGTGTACAGACTTTACAGATCACCACTAAATATTTGTGGTTAAATAAATGTTTATACTAATTAATTCATTTTTAAAATGTATCATGGAGAAAAATTTTTTAGCTGAAAATGTACCTACTTCTACATAGGAAATTACAGTAGCAGAAATAAAAAAAATCCCTCTTTCTACTTATATATATGCATAAACACTTGAGAAATTACCCTTGCAAATTCATCAGTAAATATCCATAGATGACAGCTCTTTCCTTTGACACAGACGCCTGTGTCAGACCTAGCTGATGTGTATAGATGTTCTTCCCTGCATAGCCCTTGGCAGGTGTTTCAAGGACCCATGTGAACTTCTGGCTAGTGGAGAAAATGTAGGGTCGTGTTCCCATTTTGTGAGGAAGACAGGCTCACTGGCAGCCTATTGTAGGTTGTCCTGGGGCTGTGATTTGGTACAAGTTTGAAAATCTCGACTGTAAAGTTTCAAGAGGCATAGGGAAGAAATATGACCTTCTGGCACTGCTGGAGCACGCTCTTCCAAATGTTCTGCTGGGGAAAGTTGTGGGTTTTTGAAAACCACAGTTGCCAGGACTTTAGAAGGTAAATGGTGTGTGTTCTCTGACCTCACAGTAAGAAATGCGTTTTCTTTCTTCTCAGGCCTATGTGTGTTTAATGTATTTTTTTTTTCTGTGACCTAATATCATAGGCAGAGGTATTAAAGTTTTGCTCACTAGTATTAAGAATGCAACTTCTAAACAGTGAGTAGCGTGCCTGGACATACGTGCTTCTTACCCCAGCATCTGAAAGGCAGAAACCTGGAGGCAGAGTTAGAGGCCAGTTTTGGCTTCAGAGTGAGACCCTGCCTAAAGTCAAAACCAACCAACCAACCAACCAACCAACCAACCAACCAACCAACCAACCAACCACAACAAACCCCACCAACAGTTGGACTTCATTGCATCTATTTTTTTAAATTCCTGTGTCATATAGACTCTCCTTCCTTCTCTGTCTTTTAGAAGAATACTCAAGGGTTGTGTGTTGTTACCCTCACATAGTTAATTCTCAGTTTGAGTCAACTTGGGGGCGGGAAAGGCGGGTTTCATTCTGAGGCTCCATCTGATAGATGGCCACCATCTCTGTGGGTACATATGACCTCCTCTTCCCTGGCTCAAGGACAACTCTCTTACTCCTCTTGAAAGAATCCTAAACCTGCCTGGTCAGAGTGTGGGTGTGACCCCACTTAACAGTCATGACTTGACTTGCAGAAGGGCACTTCAGATACAGTCGCTTCAGAGATGTGGGGCTCCAGTCTTTTGTTGCCGATGAAGGAGAAGTCACTAATAGATCCTTCCATGCACTCAGGTCCTCAAAAGTATGCAAACACAAATATCAAAGGTTCCAAGCCTTATTCCCAGCCTGCAGATTGAGCAGACATTTCTGTTGTGCAAACAAACCCTGAATTCAGCCTTTCAGAGACTTGTTATGGCAGCCCAAGAAGGATGATAAATTAGTATTCACTTAACTACAGGGAGTTAAATGTAAGTGATCTTTAGCTAAGAAAGACAGAGTCTCCTTCTTTCTTTCTTTCTTTCTTTCTTTCTTTCTTTCTTTCTTTCTGTCTGTCTGTCTGTCTGTCTGTCTGTCTGTCTGTCTGTCTGTCTTTCTTTCCTTTCTTTCTTTCTCTCTCTCTCTCTCTCTCTCTCTCTCTCTCTCTCTCTCTCTCTCTCTCTTAAAGATGGAAACTAAAATTATGAGAAACTGCAGATAAAACACCCCTTTAATTCAACGTGGCATTACCTTACAGAGAAGTCTGTTTTATTTATTTTTTAAGTATTTTTAAAAATTTTCTACCGGGACTTGAACTCATGACCTTAGGTAGTCTACCTCTGAGCTAAGTCTCCAGCCTTCCTTATAGGGCAGTTTTAATGGCTCAGGTTCTATGGGGTTACTTGAGGCTTGAGAAGGAGGCTGACTTTAGAGCCAAGTTTACTGATTGTCACCATTATCATCTATTTTCTTTCAGGAAATAAGAACATTTGAGGTTCTACTTTGTTTAAAAAATGTAGAAATATTTTTTTCCTAATTCCAAAGTTTGGAGTTTTTTCATAACTTGATATATATGTGTTTCTTTATTTTGAAATTCAAAGGTCTTTTTCTTTTGTCACTTAATAGAAATGTTCTAAGGCAGTGTCTATGTTCTTAGGAGCGGTAGGCAGTTAAACATTATTAATCAAGTTATGATGACAGGGAAGCTAAGGTAAACAGTATCAATAAAGTGTTGGAAAAACCCTGTCTTCCTTAGTAAGTGCCATCTTGTGTTTGTTTAATAAAAAAAAATTGGTTTAGTCTAAAAGCAGAAAGCTTCTGGAAAAAAAAAAACTCGACCCAAACCAAAATAAAGAAACTGCTTTGTCATTATATACTCTGTTCAGTGAGCGGAATATCTTTTAAAGCAGAATGAAATATATGTATTAAGATGTTTGAATTATATAGGTAGAAAAGCATCTTAGCTTCACAACAGCCTTGTCGCCTTATGCTTCTCAAGATTGCCAGAAGTTCCTGGACACATGTTCCCTGGGGCTGACCATGGCAGGGAGAGGAAGAATGGCATTAGTCAAGCACTGAGTAGTGGAAATGTATAAAATATAACTGGGAAAAAATGAGGATGCCCGTGTAGTCCAAGAGAGCTTAAATGTACACAAACCCTGTTCTTAAAACCAGTTTTGAGAGTTTGCATTTACTTTAACAAAAAAATTATAGGAAATCAACTTAATATTCATCAGACGTGATTTGTAAAAAATGTTAATGCTGGGTGTTCAACTATGATAGAAATTAATCATTTGGGAGAGTTATAAATCACAAACTAAGTTCTGATATACTTTTGGTGACCTTGAGGTTCCTAAAGAAATATAAAAATGGCACGTCAGTATGTGTTTAAATCTACAGTACTTAAATTTCCTATTTTTTGGTGTTTGTTCTTTTCCACTAGCTCAAATAATTAAGACGGCATTCAAATTAAAGTCAAATAAAATTCTACTTAATCTAAAATTTTAAAAGGCTTTGCAAATACACATTTCACAAGTCAGGTAAAGAATTGAACAATTGTTCACTGGGGTGAAAATTATGGTTGGACCCATGGAACCAAGTTAGCATTTTAAGGATAAGGAATTCCTGGTTCATGGTTTTCCATTAATACTCTTGTGTTTTATAAATTAATTTAATGTTTTCATTATTTATAACATAAGGCCAGTGTTTACAAATTAAATGTGTATAATGGAGAAGCCACAGTTGGAATATATATATATATATATATATATATATATATATATATATATATTTTAGTTTTACCTCACACAATATTTATAGAGTAGTGTGACATTTTGGTGCATGCATATAATGTATTATAACAAGATCTAGAACATTAGTATATTGTTTTAAACATCTATCAGTTTTCCATATTTAGATTATTCAAAACCTTTTCTACTATTTTGATATATATGGTAAATTCTTGACAACCTGTATTCTCCTACTGTGCCACAGAACACTGGAAGTTCTCCCTCCTGTCCGACTTCACCTAGTCTCTATTGCCAGAAAAGCTTCTCTCCATCCCTGACATCCACAGTTGTAACTGTAAAAAGATTTCAGAATACAACATTTCAGTCTAGATTGAAAATATCCATTGAGTTAGTGTCCACAGACTTTATGGCGGTTTGAATGAGAATGGCCCCCGTAGACTCATATATTC
The DNA here is from genome assembly GCF_978045245.1 of Mus caroli. Classification (NCBI taxonomy): domain Eukaryota; kingdom Metazoa; phylum Chordata; class Mammalia; order Rodentia; family Muridae; genus Mus; species Mus caroli. The sequence continues at coordinate 99,640,716 of NW_028227267.1, read as the reverse complement.
CAATGCTTAGTAATCAGGGAGGAGAAATGCTTGGAAAGGATTAGAAGGATTAGGAGTATGAGCTTGCATGAGCTTGCGTGGCTCTGTTGGGGGAAGTATGTAACAGAATGGGCTTTGATTTTTTTTTTTTTTTTTTACGTTTCAAAAATTTCCCCCTTTTCAGGTCTCTCCTCAGAAACCCCCTATCCCATCCCCCCTTCCCTGATTCTATAAGGGTGCTCCCCCGCCTACCCACCCACTCAAATCTCCCCACCCTGGCATTCCCCTACACTGGGACATTGAATACCCTCAGGCCCAAGGGCCGCTCCTCCTACTGATATCCAACAAGGTCGTCCACTGCCACATATGCGGCTGGAGCCATGGGTTCCACCATGTGTACTCTTTGATTGGTGGTCCAGTCCCCAGGAATTCTGGGCAGGGATGAAGTCTGTCCGGTTCACACTGTTGTTCTCCACATGGGGCTGCAAAGCCCCTCAGCTCCTTTAGTCCCTTCTTCAACTCCACCATCGGGGACCCCACACTCAGTTCAATGGTTGGCTGCAAGCATTCGGCTCTGTATTTGTCAGGCTGTCAGAGCCTCTCAGGAGACAGCTTTATCAGGCTCCTGTCAGCAAGCAATTCCCACATCCACAATAGTGTCCGGGTTTGGTGACTGTATATGGGATGGGGCAGGACTGTATATATCCAGGTGGGGCAGGTTCTGGATGGCCTTTCCTTCAGTCTCTGCCTTACATTTTGTGTCCATATTCCCTCCTGTATCTTGTTCCCTCTTCCAAGAACCACTGAAGCATCCACACTTTGGTCTTCCTTCTTCTTGGGCTTCATATGGCCTGTGAATTGAATCTTGTGTATTCCAAACTTTTGGTCACTTATCAGTGAGTGCATACCGTAGTGTGTGACTTAGTTACCTCACTCAGGATGATATTTTCAAGTTCCATCCATTTGCCTGTGAATTTCATGAAGTTGTTGATTTTAATAACTGAGTAGTACTCCATTGTGTAAATGAAGCACAGTTTCTGTATCCATTCCTCTGTTGAGGGACATCTGGGTTGTTTCCAGCTTCTGGCTATTAAATATGGCTGCTATGTTTTATGGCTCTGATGGTTTAAAAGGCTAGTCTCTCTCTCTTTCTCTTTCTCTCTCTCTCTGTCTCTGCCTCTGTCTCTGTATCTCTCTGTCTCTGTCTCTCTCTCTCTTCTTGCTTCTGATCAAAACCAGCATTATTGAAGTACTTTGAGGATATTTGACATATAGCCGGAACCATCAGTGGAGTATGTGGTCATTTCTTTCTTATTATCATGGAATATTTGGCAGTATCTGTAGATATGTTTGATTGTCACAACTTAGGGTACAGGTGCCAGTGTGACCTAATGAGTAGAGACTAGCAATTCTGCTAAGTACTCTGAATAGGCCATAGACTAATTTGGCTGTCAATGCTGACAGTTATATAGCTCTGAATTTCTGTGATAAAGAGAATGTAGGGATAGTCATGATAAGACATTTTGCCCAAATAGCTGAGATATTTACTGGATATAATAGAGTCACAAAATGAAAAGGCTATCTGACTCACAGATCTGAGATGGGTTAACTGAAGGAAGAAATGACAAATGGGTGAGGACACTCTCAGGAAGGCTCATTATAGTGTTAATAGGTGCTAGAGTTTGAAGTTCACCCATAGTCATGTGTGTTAAAGGCCAGCTCACCAGATAGTCGTGCTATTGCTAAGGTTGGAGCCTTTGGGAGGTGGGGCTTACAGGAAGGGAGTTAGATCATTGGGGGAATCATTGTGCAATTGAAAGGGATCTTTAGGGCTGGGCCTTTTCCCCCTCTCTTTGCTCTTAGTCAGCAGGAAGGGATCAGTTTTTCTCCCTATAAACCACCAGGATGACCTTTCCCACATGTCCGTGCGATTATTTACCGAAAACATTAGCTTAAAGAAGTCTCTCATTCTCATAAGTCCTATGTCTCAGATGTTTTGCCATGTTGGAAAATATAGTTAACGAATCTTTGGGATTAGCCAGTGGAGCCAGGAGTTATTACAGAATTGAATGGCAAATTTGGCTAGGCAGCGTGTTAAGTCTAGAGACCAGCAATCCAGTTATTACAGAATTGAATGGCAAATTTGGCTAGGCAGCGTGTTAAGTCTAGAGACCAGCAATCCAGTTCTACAGCTTCCAGCTGCAGAATATCAGCGAGGACACAACATAGAGGTGACATAGGCTGGGCCTGGGAAGGTAAAGGGCTGGGAAGTTTCATAAGAAAAAGAAGTATTACAAGCTAGGATGTGGAACAAAGGTTCTTACCCCACTCACACATGATAGCCACTTAGAGGACAGGAAGAAATATGGCTGCCCTAGCCTCATCGTGAATCAATTGTATTCAGTTGTGCAGGTGGGGTGGAGACTTCTAACATGTGCATAAACCTTTCCAAGTGTTTCTCATGAACAGCTGCATTTAAGAACTGTAATTGTGGATCAACAGAGTCTAGGATGAAGAGACAGATGATATAAGTAGGCTTTCTACCTTAGAGGCTTTTTGTGTTCTGGAAGTGTGGTGGATTTTGTTAGGAGTTACGTAGCCAAGAGGCTGAGGCTGGACTTAGAGGGAGATTTCTCAGCTTAACTTCTGAAGATATGGCCCTAAGAACCAAGGAGGTTACTCTTCTACTGCAATGAATGCTTTGGAGTGAAAATTTCAGAGTCTCCATATTAAACTACCGAGTACTACTTTAAAACTAAGATACATTGATCAGATAATTAAAATATTACCTCTTATTTAAAATACATACTTGTGTCCATGTGATTGTATGTGGATGCATGTTTAATCTTGTGTGCGTGTGTGTGTGTTTATAGAGTCCAGATACCAACCTTGGATATTGTTCTTTAGGAGTGGTTCACTTTTTTTTTTTTTTGAGAAAAGGTCTTTCATTAACCTGGAGCCCCAGACATCTGCCTGTGTCTGTCTCCTCAGGACTGGGCATAGACATCCCTGCCACCATTCTTGGATTTTTACGAGGGTACTGAGTGAGAGCTCAGATCCTTATGGTTGCACGGCAAACGCTCTACCGACTGATCTGTTGCCTCAGAGCCAGATATATATTTAAAGGGAACAACATGATAAGAAAAAAGAAATGGAAAGCCAGCAGACTAAGGGTGTCTTCCACAGGCCAGCACACCAGCACACCACTTTGCTTCGTTTAGAGGTAGTGGGTTAAGGGAGCCTGCTTTTCTACCTGGGCTCTCGGTAGACAATGGACTTGCTTCTCTCCCAGCCGTCTGCTTTCGTGGCCATCTCTTATCTGCACTCTCCAGATCTGAGCGAGCATTCTTTCGTAACAGGAAGGCACCACCAGTGAAAGCAAGCCTTGTCTGTAGATTCCTGGGACACTTTCAAAGGGAGCAGGAGAGTGACTGGCGCTGAGAATCTGTCCTGATTTCATTTGTCTCCAACAGGCCTCATGACAATTTAATATTCTTTATTATTATTTTACATGCAACTTCCTTCCCAGCTTATGATTCCTGTCAGGACTGTGTATTATTACCCATTAGTCATTTTTCTTTGCTTGGCCCATAATGCTTCAAAGGAGGGCTGGTGTATTTCGGTAATTTTGCTTACAATTTGATTTGTGTTCTCTACAATCCCAATTTAGTTCCATCAGCACATTTCTCCACACAGCAGCTGGGCCCTGGATGGGAACATTTGCATACCTTAGCAGCTGAGAGCTAAGCCCTAGGAACCCAGAAGTTGGCCAGATATTTCCCAGAGCATCACTTGACTTTTTGAAATAAATTCTATCTTCCAATTTGTAACTATCTGTCTCAGTGACACTACTCTTATGCACACTTTAAAAAAATGCTCTCCAGATAATTTGGGAGCTAACAAGCTTTTATAAAAATCCTTGTTGTACAATCAGAGAACATGAGTGTCCTTTTTGAGTGTCAGGTAAAAATATTGCCCCTTCTCATTGCAAATATCTTTATTATTAGAGAAACAGCAAGGGGATCAGATGCCTAATTAGTCAGTGATTGCTGTGAAGGCAGGTAATCCATTAATCTGCAAGCATCATTGTGAATGAGCCCTTGAGCAGACTCTCCAAACATCTGCCAGTGCCCAGCCATGACACAAGGGCCTGCCTGTGTAAGGCTCCTGGATAACTCCAGTTCCTTTTCACTTTCTTTGCTTATATCTAAAGTCTTGAACCTGGTCTTGGTCTATGTGGTATGCTGATAGAAATGTCCTTCCCCTGGAAGATCCTTATCCTAATTCTTGGATCCTAGGATTGTGAAGAAAAATATCTTTGTGGATGATGACCAATTTAAGGGTTTTACAATAAGGTTTTTTGGTTGTCCAGGTGTCTTAGTTTTTCTGGTGCTGTGATTAAAATACTTGGACACAAGGAACACAACAACAACAACAACAACAACACGGATTTAATTTACTTCATCATGGCAGGGAAGTCAAGGAGTTAGGTTTTTGAAGAAATGAGTCACATTACATGCACAACCAGAAAACAGCGGAGTAAATGGATGCTTGCTAGTGTGCAGCTTGCTGTTTCCATTTTATATAATCCAGGATCTCCTGCCCAAGCACTGTTCCGCCCACAACTAAGATGAGTCATCTCATATCGATTAAGGTCATCTAGATGATATCCCACTGCATTCTCCAAAGGCAGACCTGATCTAGAGTCTCTTCCACAGGCGTGCCCAGAGGCCTGGCTCATATGGGATTCTAGATTCCCCCAAGTTGATAATTAACACAAACCAGCACATCAGGATGGGCTTTAAGCGCCATTACTAATATACTTTCAGGGGAGGTAGAAGGAGCCTTGAAAACAGAACAAGAAGGTCACATTTTATCATGTTGGACCCAGGGTTTTCAGAACATGTATCCTTTGTCCAAAACTACAGAGGGACCAGACGTGTTTAAGATTTGGAATGTTAGCATATTTACATAATGAGAAATTTTGGCAGTTGGGCAGCATGAAATGTGTTTATATTCCATATAAACCTTCTACACATCATCTAAGAACAATTTTATTCAATATTTTATCTATACCTACATTTGAACAGTAACCTGTCTCTTGAGGTCATATGTGGAATTTTCTATCTGTGGTAGCATGTTGGCACTAAAGTAGTTTAGGGTTTTGGGTTAGAGATGCTCATCTACACAGATATAATTTTATATTTGCAAAATAAACCCTTGGTGGTGAGAATGCTGATGGCCAGTTTCAAGTTTCTCTGAAATGACAACCTGAGAACTGGATGGAGAGATATGAATCCACATGAATCATGGATTTTGTTTTCCTTTGTTTTCTATCCCTTGAGAATTCTATATTGTACATACCGAGAGTGAAACTTCTCTGTCCCTGATTTACTTGCTTTCTTATCCAGAAAAAAAACCACTTAGTTTTCTTGTCTAACTGGCTCAGTGCACGTGGCCTATGACTAAATAATATGCTGAAGTTCAGGACGTACAAGTGTGACTTATGTAACCATATTTTTAAACACATGTCAACAGAATCTTGTTAATTGAAACCATGATGGCTGGAGACAGATTTTTTTTTTCTCTGCCAAATGTTCTTATCCATGTGTGGAGTATTTTTTTCTTTAGCTGGTAAAACATACATTGACTTATTTCATAAAACAAGAAGATCTAGGTAGATAGGTAAACAAAAGTTTAAATATACTAAAAATAGTTGTGGTGTGGTGGAAGTGAAGTGGAGAAAGGAGACAAGAAGTAGTTTTTAGAGCTAAAGTTGGGACTCAGTGGTAAAGTGTTCATCTAGCATTTATAAGGTCTTGGATGTCCATTGCCAGTCACACACACTCACAGGCACACACACACACACACACACACACACACTCTCAATCTTCATTGAAACTGGAATAAAATACTTCATGGTCAGTGAGATAGAAATGGGTACCTACTATGTGTTTAGAGGATAAGGAACGGGTTGTGAGGAAGATGAAATGTTTTATGGTGTGTGTGTGTGTGTGTTTAAACAACCTTGAACAGCTCATGGTCTTGCAGCCCTGCAGTGGCCCTGTCTTGGTCCATGCCATGAGCCCGCAGGTCAGTTCTGACTTTGCCATTTATTTCTCCATATTGTCCTGCCCAGGCCTCATAGTTTGTCAGAATCTCAGCGATCTCAGCATCAGGCTGTTGGAGCCATGATGCTCACGTGATTGCTAGCCAGAGATGGAACATGACACAGGATGAAAATGTAGGATTTTGATGCAGGATCCTGAGTTTTGAATCCTGACACCAAAGCTTATTAAATCTGTGACCTTGGCAAGTCATGTATCTTCTTTGTGTTTCTCACTATAAAATAAGTACTATAAAAGAAGTACTTCAAGGTTCTGTTTTGAGCACTCCATAAGATGTCATATATATACCTACAAGTGATTTTTCAATGGTGAATGTCTGATCCGCCTTTCCACTCCCTTTCAATAGCTTGTTGTTTAGGCAGTCATCAAGTCACCTTCTCCTGTGGATAATATATATTTTAAGGGTTCCCTGGTGATTTTAATTAAAAAATTAAAGTGATAACAAATGAATAGAAGAATGAAAGGCTTTGAGCATATTCTTGTGTGTGTGTGCATTTCTGTGCCTGTGTGTGTATAGGTGTGTGCACTTGTGTGAGCACATGTGTGTCTGCATGTTTGTGCATTTGTGTGTGTGCATATGTATACACATGTATTTGGAATCTTTTCTTTCCCTTCTTTCTTTCCCCACATTTTCTCAGGAGGGATAAGACATAAACTGAACAGAAATGGAGCAAGTTGGCTTCCAGACTGTACCAACCTGATCAGAGACTGTTGAAATTAGTACAGATTTGGCTGTTGGCAAAGCATTGTCAACAGAGATCTAGACACATTTGAGTTTTATTTTGGCAGTGACTTTTGGTAGACTACATTTAGGAGTCCTCTATACTCTTTTCCATTTCTGCATCTAGAGAATTCGTTCATCATGCTCTGTGTAGCAGTCAACCAGACCGTGGATCGTAAAGTCCATTGCATTTATTGATTTTCAGGAGAACTTTAGCAAGGAGTGGGTTATCACATTTGGCAGGATGAGGAGTGGCAGAAAGGCTGCGATCATTTTCTTCTTAGTGCTGTGTAGAGTCCTTTCCCTGATTTGCCTTGGGAGTGGAGGCTTTGCAAATGTAAACCACTCACATAATTAATTTGACTTGCATAGGATTAACAGAAGAATTAGCGGCAAACATGTCAAACTCAGTCATCCTCTTGACCCAAATCTAAAATCAGGTTTCTTCTGAAAACGTTTGGCAGCATCCCAGAAGGGTAAAGATTGTTCAGTGACAAGATGACTGGCACTGGAAGGGCAAATCATCATGGCTTCGGAACCTTTTGGCTGTGACTGTGGAAGAGCAAGTGATGTCTATGGTGGCTCACTTCTGCTTTGCTAATTGCTCTTGTGGGAACTCAGGTTTGTCACACCCTCAGAATTGCTCCCCCTCTTCAGGAAACATTTTACCTCTTCCTGTATTGGAATCTGCCCACACAGGTGCGTTCATCTAACAATGACTGGTAGAAAACAAGAACTGGTCCTTAGAGTTAGGACTCACCACAGCAAGCTGATCAGCCTCAGGACCACAAGCTGCCATTTCTGAAGTGGCAGTTGTGATTTTTGTGTCTTTTGCGAAGCAAATAATCTTATTCTGGAAAACAAAACTGTTATTGGGGCACTTCAATGGAAGCTGTCTTATGCAATTGTTTTAAAAAAACAATAGAGATGATAAAGATTAGAATTAAAGGCATGGATAAAAGATAAAACTGACAATGTATGGTGCATGTTGCCACAGTCTCTGTAAGTTCATGTGTGTGTCAGTCCTGTTGTGTATGGAAGAGACTGCTTCTGTGGAGCCATTTACCACCTCTGGCTCTTACAATCTTTCCTTTCTGCTTTCGTGTATACTAATTTTTTTTATGTGAGAGAGGGAGGGAGAGATGTGGTAGGAGAGATGATAAAGTTGGTGGGTAGGGAGGTGGGGAAGTAGTTCTAGGAGGAGTTGGGAGAGGGGAAAACATGATCAAGATATGTATATTGTATAAAATAGATATATCCTGAATCATAATGGAAGTTCTACAATTTTAATAGTATAGAGATCATCACATATGCAGTTAAGATATAAATCACAAATAATGATAATTCAGAAAATCTAAATAATGTAAAACTAAGAAAGAAAACTTTAAATAACCCATTACTTAAAGAAGAAATAGCAGGAATAAGAGAATATCTATACCCATATGTAACAAAAGATACTGCAGATTAACGTGTGGGACAGAAACAAAGCCATACACAGATGAAATCTGCAACTTTACCTCATGTATTTAATAAAATGTTGTGTTAACACATTTACGAAATCCTTAGAAGGATATTACTCTCTAAAACTCACTCAAGATGAGGTAAGCCTATTACAAAGAACATTATGGATCTAAGTAACTTCACTAGATGCTTTATTCAATACCATATACATGCAGAGGATAGAAAAAGAGGGATGATGGCTAACATAGGTCAGTAAGTCACATGAAAAAGAAAACATAGAAAAAGAGGCAAAGATTGGGCATCTTTACAAAAGATAGCATTCCTAAAACCAAAGACATGGAAGTATCCTCAAGCTCAACACCCCTGCTCACCCCCCACCCCATGAGCATGTATAGAGTAAATGTGATGGTTTGAATGAGAGATGCTGCCTACACTCAGGAATTTGAATACTTGGTTCCCAGTTGGCCACCATGTTTATGGAGGTTTAGAAGGCCAGTGACTGCTGAAGTACATTAGTGGAGGTGGTTCTGACCTCTGCAGCCTCCACCCACTGCCTGCTCATTCTGTGTGCTCTTCAGGCTCATCTCCCAGCTCTGGCCTCTGTACTCGCCACTTGCTGCCATGCCTCCTTGTTCCGATGGATTAGTATCACTCTGGAATCATAAGTCAAAAATGTTCCTTCTAAAGATTGCTTTTGTTTATTGTGTTCTATCATAGCAACAGAAAGGGCACTAATATCTTGTATATAAATTTTTCTTATTGTTTTGTTTAATGACTACAGTTGTCTTACCTTATCAGTATGCATAAGCACAGAAGCCAAAAGAGAACCTGTCTCCTAGTGGGTCCTTCATGCATATTTATGTATGCCTATATATATATATATATATATATATATATATTTATATATATATATATATATACACACACATATATATATATATATATATATATATATATACAAAGTTAAAAAATTAAGAAGAGAAGCTAATCAATGATAACGTTCCAGACAGAGTTCTAATACACAAGATGTAGGCACATCCTCACTCACTGAGGCCAGATGTGGCAGCCCTCTGCTACATATATGTGACCAGCCAATATATGTTGGTTGGTTGATGGTTCAGTCTCTGGGAGCTCCAATGAGTCCAGGATAGTTGACACTGTTGGTCTTCAAATGGAATTGCAATTTCCTTCAAGGCTTTCAATCCTCCCCCTAACTCTTCCATAGGGGTCCCTGACCTCTGTCCAATGTGTGCCTGTTGGTATCTGCATCTGTCTCAGTCAGGTGCTGGGTAAAGCCTCTCAGAGGGCTGCTATGCTAGGTTCCTTACTGTAAGCACAACAGCATCATTAGTAGTATGAGAGATTGGTGCCTGCCCATGGGATGGGTCTTAACTGGTCAGCCATTCCTTCAGTCTCTGCTCCATTTTTAAAGGAAGGCCCAAGTGATGATGCTTGAATCCCACTTAGAAGGGTAAACAAAATAGTCATGGGAGGCAGGGGGGAAGACCTGGATGGTTGAGGGGGGAGCTAGGAGATAAGGAGGTGGTCAGGATCAGGTATGGGGAGAAACAGTAGAGAGTTTCAGAGGGCCAGGAGAATAAAGGGAGATATGCAGCTGCCAGGGGTCAGCAATGGGGCAATTCTCTAGGAAGTCCCATAGACCTGGGATGAGGGAGGCTCTTAGAAGTCAATGCATGTGACCTTAACAGAAAGTCCCAACAGTTGGGATATAGAACCTGAAGAGCCCACCTCCAGTAGCCAGACAGGACCTGCAGTGGAGCAATGGGGACACCAGCCCACCTACAAGAGTTTTGACCAAAAATTGGTCCTGTCTAAAATTCAGAGGCAAAGATGGAGCTATGAAACCTTTTAATAGGTGAAGCCAGCAGAAAGGGTTGGGGGACATGAAGAGGGATTTTGAAAGGCATAGCCCAGCCTCATCTCTAGTCTAGTTTTTGCATCAGTGAAATGTGGAGATCTGTTATACAATCCCACTGCACAGAGTCTCCACCATGATGGACAAAGTCCCCTGAAACCATGAGCCAAAACAAGGTCTTCTCGCCTTAAGCTGCTGTTGTCAGGTTTGTCAGAAGAAGAAAAAGTAAAGGTGAGGGGATGCAGGCAGACAAAAAAGTGGCATCTTTGGAAGGATTTGGCAGGGGGAGATGAGACATGGTAAAGTTGAGCTTCACCCCTTCACCCCTTCACCCCTAGAACAGGGAAATCTACCCTTCTTCGTCCCCCAGACAGGAGAGTGCCAGCTTTAGCATCCTCTGCTCGTGTGTTTGAACATTAAATCATGATTCCAATAATCATCTTATCTGATATTAAACTTATTATGAGTTTCTCAAATTATCTTTTAGTTATTGTTCTTTGACACATCCTAGCTTCAACACTTTCTACATGAGAAGTGGCAATGATAACTATACACAGTGTTTTATTTGGTGGATATATTACTGCAAGCCAATAATGTTGCTGAATTAAAAATTACTCTTTTCTCATTGCAAAATAATACTTATGTACCTAAAACACATATACACAAAACATTTAGAAGGAAAATTAGAAATGATATATTGTCTTGATCCACAAATATTGCTAGACATAACATATTGATGTTATTTCTTTTAGCTTGTTCCCCATTCACAGATTTATTCTGTATAATGAGATGCAGCTACATAAATAGGCCATTCAACATTCTTGAACTGCTAAACTTGATATCATTTCTAATCTTTTGCTGTAATTGCTCTTGCCTGGGCTTATTAACTTGAGCTAGGTTTGTTGTGGTGGAGTGGATAGAGCAAAGACAATACAGAATGGTTTTGGTTGAGCTGGACTTTGGCTAAACATGGATGTTCCGGTTATGTGTGGGTTCCAGCTTGGGTCTGCCAGGCTTAACTCTATGACTTTCAGTAAATAAGTGACTGACCAAGTTTTAGTATTTTAATTTGTAAAATGTGTATCAGATTATCTACCTCATAGGGCTCTGAAAAGATTAAATAAATCACTCTGTCTTACTGAGGTTATTATTGCTGTAGTGAATCATCATAAACAAAAGCAAGTTGGAGAGAAAAGGGTTTATCTGGTTTACGTATCCCTAGTCACCAAGTCACAGTCCTTAGCAAAAAGCCAAGGAAGAAACTCAAGCAGGGCAGTAATAGGGAGGTAGGAGCTGATGCAGAAGTTATGGAGAGCTACTATGAACTGGCTTGCTTCTTATGGCTTGATAGGCCTGTTTTCTTAGAGTGCCTAGAACCACCAGCTCAGGGTGGCAAAAACAGTGACCAGGTATTCCAGCATTTACCCCTGATAAAGAAAATGCCCTACAGGCATGTCTACAACCCAATTTTATGTTGGCATTTCTCGATTGAGGCTTCCTCCTCTTGGATTACTATAACTTGGGTCAAGTTGGCATAAAACTAGCCAACACATTCATGTCTCTCAGCATAGTGTCCAATTTAATAAATATGGATAACTTCCAAGAATGACGTATCAATTTATAAAGGCAAGTTTTATTTTATTTTAAAATTTTTAATTTTTTTTATTTTAAAATTTTTTAAAAATTTATTTAAAATTTTTATTTTATTTTAAAATTTAAAATATTTATCTGATTATCAGTAAGATTTAGTAAAATTATTCACACTTAGAATTTTAATTAGTTTTTGGATAACAAAAATTTTGCTTAAGCTGACCAATACAAATTACTTATATTTATCATATACAACATGATTTTTGAAATGCCTGTGGTGGGATGGCTCTATCAACCAAATTACTGAATGTGTTATCTGAGATACTTATTTTGGGTGAGAACACTTAAAATATACTTTCTAAGTGATTTGATGTATATAATAAATGTATTAGTATTAGCTATAGTTTAGCTTGAGTTTATTCTTTCATCTTAAAACTTTTAATTCATCATCATCATCGTCACTTTCATCATTGTGTGTGTGTGTGTGTGTGTACAGGCTTAGCATGCATGAAGGCCAAGAGCATAACTTGTGGGAGCCTGTTCTATCCTTCCACCATGGGGCCTAGGACCAAAACTCATGACACCAGGCTCATGTGGTACTTTTACACATATAACATCATGTTTGTCCCCTCCTCCAATCTAATAGCATTTTGTATCCTTTGACCGACATCTTTCTTACCCTCAACTCTCAATGTCTCTGATACTAACGATTCTCTTCTCAACATTTGTGAATTCAGCTATTCTTAATCCCACATGCAAATGAGACCACATGGAATTCATCTTTTTGTAGCTGACTTATGCCAATTGCCATGATGTCCTCCATCTTTATTCATGTTGTAAAGGAGATTTCTTCCTGTTTATTTCCTCCCAAGGTGAAGAGTGTCCCAGTCTATCCAGACCACATGGTGGTTTTTGAAGACAACTCCTGTATATGTCATTGGTGTTCAAGTTAGTCATTATATCTTAATATGTTTGAAATCTGTAAAGAATCAACCTTTAGTGATGTTCTCTTAGTCTAAATCTTTCAGGTAGGAAGGTAACGTGTTGGTTACAAACCACTCTCTAGAAAGCCTTCATTTTGTCCTGCATTGGGCATCTCTAGCTAGAGGACTCTGTAGAATCCTTGGTGTTTGATGAAAGCATTTGAAGTGATGTGACTGGTGTTGAAGCATTTAGTTCTCAAAAGGATTTCCCCACCTCTAACCTGCTTTACTCTCTATTTGATATGAACCCACTAGAACTAGACAGAGCTCTAAATTGGCTTTGAATACAAGTGATACTTAGATCCATGGAATCTGTGGCTCTCAAATGCAACCCTTAGGACTTCTGAAATCTCCTAAGCACAGAGAATAGGCATTCTTGTCACTTTTCCTGAATGCCAAAGGATTTCTCAATAGCTAGTGAATTATCGAGAGCTCTGAGAGTGTCTGACATTTTAATGCTCTGCCTTAAGCTAAGGTCCAGCCCAGGGATGATTTCTGGCTTATGGGTTGGCTTTTTTTGTGGCAAGCATAGAAACTGGGCTCTAATCTTATATGATATATATATATATATATATATATATTCTTTTGATTTGAGATTAAACTTTAGAGGGGTGGAAAGAGGAACTGAGGCAAGTTAATTTACCTCATCTATACTTTTATGTAGACAAACAGCTCCTATTAATTTTTCAGTTACCACATTAGATGTTATTCTTTCAGATATGACCTTATTTAAAAATGCTGAATTTAAATAATTAAAACACTTGATCATTGTGTGACTTGTTCCAATAGCACTTCGCATTTTATATGTCTGTAAAACCTTCGCAGTAGTCTGCTGGAACTGGATCACATTGGCTCAACACAGACAACTGTTACATTTTTACACATCTTGTGACCTGGTTGAGATCATACTGCCAGCATGAATTATCCACAATGAGGAAATGTATGCCATGGAAATCAGTCAACACTATAAATCAGGTACTTTCCCCAGCTTCAGCGTCTTCCCCAAAGGTGGTCAGTAAGCATTTATCAGCAGCTCCCTTCTTTTCAGACATTTCTAAATGGCACTAGAAAATTTAACCCACAGGACTAAAGTTCAATATACTATATTTGAGATAGAATGGAAGGTGAGGTACCAGGTAGAGCTTATTCTACCAGCAGCTGTCTGTGAAATGCTGTCATTTACTAAAACATAGTCATTTAAAACATGACAGACAAATTGAATGTGGGGAGAAAAGACACCCCAAATAGAAGGCACACATTACAGTAAATGTAGAAAAACAGACAAGAGATAAGAAAATAGAAAGCCGAAGGGGAAAAGAATCTTGACGAATGAAAGACAGCAAGAGACTCTGCTAAACAACATTGATGCTAACATTCAATTTGAACCATGACCACAGTTTAAAAAGGCACCAGCATGAAGCAGTTTTGAAAATGGTCAACATGTCAACTTGGTGAAGTAATGATTTCCATCCAAGGTGACATTTCTTGGATGGAAAGTGGCAGCAAGAGCAACAGCAGCTGAAAAACTGCACACCGTGCCCTTGGTGTTTTGGAACACATCCAGCAAAGAGTATTATGGGATGGGGACTTTGTTATTTAGTCATCAAGCCAGGCCTTCTGTGGGTGAAAGAGCAAACACTAGGACAACATCATAAACTGGAGTCAGCAGAGACAAAGTGGCATCTATGAACATACACACACTAAAGCTCACTCCAGTTCTAAGCCAACAGTGAAAGAATTTGGGTGGTAAACAATAGAACAAAAGCTAAATGCTTCTCTTGTCTACAGTGATGTATTTCCCACTATGAGAAGGTTAAAAGGAAAGAATGTGATATTTAACATTGTTGCCAAACAAGACAATGAGAACTGAAGCTTAGGCAGGCCTCCCAGCATCTCTAGTCCTTTCTGGCTTTGATGGGGTTCTGGGATACCTGTCCTTGCAGCTGTCCACTAGGGAAACCATAGGCTTTGGGTTGTTCCCATCCCTAACTTTTAATCCCAGCTTCATCAATGGTTATAACCTGCTTCCGTTTGTGTTGTCTAAGTCAATAGCTTTCCACAATCACCAACACCAGGGTAAAAGCTCTCAAGTCTACCCAATAGCCTTGCTGCCCTTGAAGAAAGGACTTCTGAGCTTTGGATGGAGACCACTTTTCACCCTCTTCTCTATATTTCCATTCCTTACCTCAGCCATGTGATTTCTTTCTCAGGGACTTGTAGAATTTATCAAGAAAATCACCAATTTTTTGAGTCGTCATCTCATAAGGAAGTGTTGAATTTTGCATCTGACTTGTATCTTTATATCCAGATACTGCTTTCTCATGAAGCAGTGTGCAGGCCCAAGCAAGGCCAGGACCTGTGCTCTGGTGACTTGGACATATCATCCAGTGTGGACATTTCATTTTCTAGGAAATAAAACAGCTTCTTCAAACATTCAATATCTGGACTGGACATGCCATAGTTGGAAGAGTGCTTGCCTAGCATGCACAAAACCAGGAATTTGATTCCAGCTCTACATAAACCAAGTGTAGTGGTACACAGTGGAGGGAGACTGATCAAAAATCCCAGGTCATCGCAGCTACATAATAAGTTCAAGGCCAGCCAAGGCTGGAGATTCTCGTATTAAAGCAAAGATGCATCTGAGGAAAGGGACTCAGATAACCCTTTTTTGGCAACTATCTCTACTAGTATCTTCCTAGAAATTCCAGTGTCACATTTCCATGGGAGAACTCTCGTAAGACCATGTCCCATACCCTTCACCATGAACAACACAGTTCGAATGCTACACTGGCACTGTTCAATAAGCTGGAGAGAATGGCTGTCTGCACCCATCAATCACTCTCTGGGATGACAGTGCACTATCAAACCGAATAGCATTTGCCTTAGCTATTGGGCACTTGAAGTGTGGCTAATGCAACTGGAAGCCAAAAACGTTAACTCTAAGTCCATTGAAATATGGACAGCCTCAGATGGGAAGTGCCCACTGCACTGCAAGTGACATCTCAGTCTCTGTAAAGTCTGTGCATTCGGAAGTGATGTTGCCACAGTTTTGTTAGGCAATATTCCCCAAACTAGGAGGGACCACCGTGACCCTACTGTGATTATATAAAGTCTGTCTGAAATTTCACAGAACACCAAAGAACTGAATTTAAAGGGGTTAGAAGGTTTGTGACATATTTTTTCCTTCCCAGAGTTGAGGACTGAACCCAGGACCTTGTGCTTGCTAGGCAAACACTCTTACCACCGAGCTAAGTCTCTATCCATTCTGTGGTGTAGTTGAATATCCCACAAGAATTTTAACTATTCCTAATCAAATATCATCTCATCCTGAAACCATCAATTAGCATTTCTGCATGCTCTCTAATGAAATAGTGTATGAATAAAGTAGTAGGACTCACTAAAACGCCATGAATTTTGTCAGTACCATATAATTGCATTTCATCAGCACTAAGATCACTAGCCAGTCTTCATTCCTAGTCTCTTTCCTATTATAATAAACAGAGCTCTGACGTCATCCCCAAAGGGACCAAGTAAAGCTGGAAGAAGCCCATGTTACTGCTGTTGAAGGTTGCATCTGCTTCTGTAGACAGTGTCATGACATCCTGTACTCGCAGATCCTTCTAAGGAAACTCCCCCCACCCCCTCGCCTCAGAGGAAACAGTCTCCGATGGATGAACTTGGTTTCTGTGACTCCCATCTCCAATTCCAGCTCCTTATTTCAGATCTGTGTGTGCAAGGTCTGGAATGATGAGCTTTGTCAACTCAATTGTCTTCTGCAGTAAGTGTGAGACACTGCAATAAGGAGGACAGAAACCTTATGTCTTGAAAGGTTGCCTGGGGAAAAGTCACAGAGTGGTGCTGTGTTTCTCAGAGTCAGGAGGAAGCAAAGAGAGGAAGGATGAAAAGCAGGGACTGTGACCAAGCAGACACAGGGAGAGAATAGAAGAAATAAAGGATGACTCACCCTCTATCTACTAGGGAATGGTAGGGACTCAAAACAAGTAACAGAACCATGTTGATGAAGAGAAGTTCTAAGAGGAGTAGCCATGGACACTTGCTGATGTGGTCTTCATTTGTAAGAGGGAATCTGAATGATGGTGGGGCCCATGAGCTTGGCTCTGGCTTTCCATTTTTTGGGGGAGCCTGACTACTGACTAAACTGGACCCCCCTACCACAGATCCGTGTCATCATTTTCAGAGAAGCAAGCCAGTGATACATACAGGATAGTCTATTTAGAAATATTTTAGTGTTTTACATAACTATTGCATAATGTCACACACTATGTGTTGTGTCTCTATCACCTGCCACTTACATACAGGCATTTATTTTAAGGCATAGGTTTATGGAATTTGTGAAGAATAGAAAGTTTGAAATTTGTAGGATTTGAACATTTAAATTCAGACAGGAGTTGATGGCTCTCTCTCTCTCTCTCTTTTCCTCCCCATCTCTCTCTGACAAGAATTCATTCTGTAGCCCAGGTTGGCTTGCTACTCTCTACTGTCTATAGGATGGCCTCAAACGTATCCCTTGTCTCCTGCCTCAGTTTCCTAGGCTCTGGAATTCTGAGAGTGTACCTCTACAGTCAGCTATACATTGCCATTTGACCAAAAAATTGGGCATCATAGCCTAGCCAAGTTGACATATAAAACTAACTGTAATAGGATCCTTACTAAAGCATCTTGTGGCTTATGGGAAATTTGTTCTCTGTAGTGAAGTGTAAGTGATAAAGAAGGGGAGAGCCCAGAAAACTGACTTAAAGCTTGCATTTTTAACCAAGCATTTACATAACTTTGTCCTTCATATTTATTGATTCATTCCTGTATTCAGGAATATGCACTGGAAACCTCTCAGATGACAGGTGTGGCATTGTCTTCTGGGAAATAGTACTTGAAGTATACAACAATATATTTAGTATATTGGATTAAGTATGGCCATTATAGAACATACTACAACATATGCATTATATTTTAAATGTGATCTGTTACACTCTATATGCCTTAATAAATTTAGAGAATATTTACACAAAAAGAAATCAGAATAAAGTGTGGGAGCCCATGGAATGAAGGCCCAGGGAGGACACTATTGTGGGGACAGGTGGGCTTAGGGAAAGCATTTAGGAGGGGACACTATGAGATCTGAGGTAGAGAGCAGGTGGAGTAAGGAGATGCTCAGGGGGAAGGTGAGGCCAACAGGCACCAAGCATAGAGCACAGGAGGACAAACATCTTTTCAGTCAGCCAGAAGTTCCCACTTACTTCTCCTGTGGACACATGACCTGCATTTCTCTCCTGTCTGCTCCTCCATCCCTCTTTCCCGCCCTGCTTCTTCTTCTTTCTCTCTCTTTTTGTATCTTCACTACATTCCCAGTCACTTATAAAAATGCCATCTATTCTGTGTTCTTCATTAAGATAATTAACAAATATAATTTATCTTGCTAGTCCAAATTTCTCACAACCCAGGTTACTTCTATTAGAGACAAAAACACCGAGTTACAGGCTTTAACAGGGGTATTCCCTGTTCTTTCAAACCATTACCATTTGATGATGGTGCTTTCAATTCTTAATGGTTTCTTCCTTTCTTCTTTTTGAATAGATAATACGAAGCAGTTGTGACTAAGAGCAGGTAGGCAGAGGAAGATCTTAAAGACTTCTCAAACCTGAGCCAGGCAGTGGATTCTGCAACTGAGCGCAGGGAAACAGCTGCCACAAACAGCCCCTGCTGGCAGCTGGCAATTAGAAAGGGGGAATCTTGGAGTTCATTTGAACAGAACCAGTGGGCCATCTGGAGGACCAAAAGGTAAGGCCGAGAATCGTGATGAATATTGCAAAGAGAGGATGTGCATATGAGCATGTGTGCAGTCGGCATGCAATGTCTTTGAGATATCTTGTGTCATGAGTGAATATTAATACAGAACAGGAGAGGCTATTAGCTTAAATAGTTATGAAAAACATTGATCTTTGAATTATGTATTAAAATTTAAAAGGAATAGTAATTATGTTTGAGATATGGCTTAGCAGAAATCCACTAGTAAAGATATGTGAAATATTTGTCTCAACAATCTATGCGACATAAACAATTTCTATCTATCTGTATCTATCTATCTATCTATCTATCTATCTATCTATCTATCTATCTATCTATCCATCTATCTTCCTATCTGTATATCATCTTATTTATTTATACCCTGGGGTGATGTACAATGATAGGAATAGTAATAATTCACTTGACCATAACTATATGGTAAAGAATAATTCACAAGTTCATAAGATTTTAATAAGGTCTTCACACGTTTATATTTGTTATACTCCAAGAGTAGCATGACTTTATAAACAAAATGTTTCTTTTGCTCTCTGGAGCTACAGTTTCCTTTATGTATATGTTTGCATTGGATGTGCACAGTCCATATTTGTGTATATATGTTTATGCAGGCCACCCTCAACCTCTAGTTCTTTAAGAGGCACTATGCATCTTGCTTTTTGAACAAGGGTTGCTTATTGATTTGCAGCCTGATGAATTCTGTAGGATGGCTGGCTAGCAGACACCAGTGGTCTACTTTTCCCTGCATTCTCAGCTCTGGGATTATAAGCATGCACCAAAGGTTTCAGGGATCAAACTCAGGTCCTCAGGCTTATGTAGAAAGTACATTACATTGTGGTTATAATTTATCAGCAACATCAAAGGCCAAAGTAATCATATTTCTACTTCATAAAATGTATAGAGCAGAGGAGTTCATTTATATAAAAATAATTTGAAAAGTATAAGGAATAACAATATAAGGAATCTGGCAGTCATTTATTCATTTATTCCGGCCATGTACTATGGCCCCCTCTCCCTAGGTATATACATGGGCATTTGCCACTTGCTAGAACTAAGTGCATCTACAAACCCGAAGGAAGACTCTCTCTTTCTTTTGGTGTCCCTGGAAGAAATTAAAGACAACTAGAAGATTCTTGTAAGTTTTTGCATTACCACCTAGTGAGTGTGTGATTTCAAGTGTGTAGAGGATGGAATGTAGGAACACCTTCTGGGGTTGAGACACAGGGTGGCTTTGACAATCAAATGTAATCATTTGAAAATGTACAAAATGCTGTTCAGCTGTAACCCTCCTATAGACTAGCAACAAGAAGACAAAGGCAATTTAAAAATCAGATGATGGAGTACACTCCAAACGAAGGACAGAGATAAGAAGTGAAAGAGAAGAGAGTTTAAGAATGCTGGAGAGATATTAGCAAAGTGAGAAATGATGCATAGGAAATATCAACTTTCCACATCACAAGAATGTTCAGGTTTTATGAAAAGTGGTAAGTTCATGTGTTAGGAAGGGTTACATACGCACATTCCCTGCAAATTTGGGGTCAAAGTACAGAAAAAAGAAAAAGGAGAAAAGCTTCTTTGATTCTTATATTCAAATTCAAAAATCTTAATTTTAATCCAATTCTAAGGTATTGTTTCTATCTGTAAAAATATTTTCCATATTCAAGAAACACTTGCATGCTCTACAAACACAACTTGAATTTAAAGGGAAACTCTGGGGTTATGAGGTGTTAGGTGCAGACAAGGACAAGGGAGAGCAGTCTGTGTTTGTGGTGGGGAGAGAGGAAAAGAAAAGCAAGGGACAATGATATAATGCATAACAACCAAACTCATTATTGTACACTCTGGCTGCTGGCAATGATAAGTCCTAGAGATGCAGGGGCAAAGATGGAGCAGAGACTGAGGAAATGGCCAACCAATAACTGGTCCAACCTGAGACCCAACACATGGGCAAGAACAAATCCCTGACATTATTAATGATACTCTGTTATGTTTGCAGACAAGAGCCTAGCATACCTGTCCTCTCAGAGGTTCTACCCAGCACCTGATTGAAACAGATGCAGAGACCCACAGCCAAACATTGGGTGGAGCTCAGGGACTCCTATGGAAGAGTTGGGGAAGTATTGAAGGCCCTGAAGGGGATAGGAACACCACAGGAAGACCAACAGAGTCAACTAACCTGGACCCTTGTGGGACTCCCAGAGACTGAACCACTAACCAAAGAGCATGTACTCGCTGGACCTATGCCCCTAGCACACATGTAGCAGATATGTAGCTCAGTCTTCATGAAGGTCCCCCAACAATTGGAGCAGGTATATCCCTAAAGCTGTTATCTTCCTGTGGATCCTGTTCCCTTAACTGGGCTGCCTTGGTCTGGCCTCAGTGGAAGAGGATGCATCTAGTCCTGCAGTGACAGGTGTGCCAGGGTTGAGGGATAACTGGGGAGGGAGTGTTCACCCTTTCAAAGGAGAAGGGGGTAGGAATGTGGGGGGGGGGGAGACTTATGAGAAGGGACAGGGAGAAGGCTCAGCAATCAGGATATAAAGTGAATAAGTAGGTAAATTTATGGAGCAAGGGAAGATAGATAGTCCTAGAGGTAGGGATATGTGAGTGGAGATATAAAAGAAGTGATGGAGTTTTGAAACACCTCGAAAATAAAATTCTATTCAGCTTTGAAAGAAAAAACAAAATATCCCCATCCAGCCTGCTTCCAAACTTTATTCTGAGCCTGTCTTTTCAGTGGCTTTTGCCAAAACGTCTTGGCTTTGGACTTGGAGAAAGGGCAGCTGCTGTTGCAGAAGAGGGGTTTACACCTGTACGACAGATCTCTAGCTGTGCCTGGGAGCACGTGCTCTGACTAAGACCTGACACCCAAGCTTCATGTTCTAAGGGATGATTCCTGACAGCTGATATATTCACCTCCATGGTTTTGTGGGAGGGAGTCAGGAAATGCTCCATTGACACAGGGACACAGGTAAAAGGAAAATAGCAAAGGTTTGTGTCTCCAAAGCAAACGTGCAGACTTTCTTCCCCCCCCCTGCCATTATCTCATTTATTTTTTATTGGATGTTTTATGTATTTACATTTTAAATGTTATCCCCTTTCCCGGTTTCCCCTCTGGAAGCCCCCTATCCCATTCCCCCTCCCTCTGCTTCTATGAGGGTGTTACCCCACCCACTCACCCACTCTTGCCTCTCCACCCTGGCATTCCCCTACAGAGGGGCATCGAGCCTTCCTAGGACCAAGGGCCTCTACTTCCATTGATGTCCATAGGCCATCCTCTGCTACATTTGCGGCTGGAGTGATGGGACACTCCACGTGTACTCTTTGGCTGGAGACTTAGTCCCTGGGAACGCTGGGGTGTGTGTGGGGGGAGGGCATCTGGTTGGCTGATAATTGTTTATAATTGGCTATAAGGTTTCAAACCACTTCAGCTCCTTCAGTCCTTCCTCTAGTTCCTCCATTGGGGTCCTCATGCTCAGCCTAATAATCGGCTGTGAGCATCCGCCTCTGTATTTGTCAGGAACTTGCAGAGCCTCTCAGGAGACAGCTACTGTCAGGAAGCACTTCTTGGCATCCACAATAGTGTCTGGGTTTGGTGTCTATATGTGGGATGAATCCCCAGATGGGGCAGACTCTGGATGGCCTTTCCTTCTATGCTCCACACTTTGTCTCCATACTTCTTTTAGACAGGAGCCATTCTGGGTTAAAAATGTGGAAATGAGTGGGTGGCCTATCCCCCAACCAAGGGCCTTGCCTAACCTCTGAATATGGTCTCTACAGGGAGAGAGCATTTCAGCTAATCTCATCCCTGTTGTGTCCTGGGAGTCTTTTGCTTTCCCGTCATCTGGGACTTGCTGGTGGCTACACCAGTTCCCCATCCCCCATTGCTACACACCTCTGATCAAATTCCTGACCCTCTGTATATCATCCCAGTCTACTTCCAGGAGTGATCCTGCCCATCTTTTTCCCTCTCCCCACCTCTCTCCTCCCAAGCCGCTCTCACCCCCTACTCCCTTTTGTTCCCCCTTTTTACGAAGGACTGCAGCATCCACAGTTTTCTTTTGGACTCTTACGATTCTCCCAGGCATAGATTTATTTGAAAATTCAATCATGTTCCAAGACTAACAGGGGAACATTGCTGTTTCTGAACAACAAGTAACATGTTAAAAGGCAAAATAATTTAATTGTTTTTAACTCTGGCATATAAAGAAGGTGCCATTTTGGTCAACAATATGAATTAGCATCATGCTGAATTTGAAACTTTTATTTTTTTTATTATTTTTTAATTCTTTTTTTTAAACAGTCCAGTTGTTATCCCCCTCCCAGTCTGCCCTCTGACTGTTCCTCATCCCACGCTCTCTGCTCCAGCTCCAAGAGAATGTCATCCCCCCATCCCCACCCTACTGACCTCCCCACTCTCTGGGGCCTCAAGTCTCTTGAGGGTTAGGTCTATCTTCTCTCACTGAGGCCAGACCAGGCAGACCTCTGCTGTATATGTGTCTGGGACCTCATATCAGCTGGTATATGCTGCCTGGTTGGTGTGGCTCAGTGTCTGAGAGATCTCTGGGGTCCAGGTTAGTTGAGACTGTTGGTCTTCCTATGGGGTCACCCTCCTCCTTAGCTTCTTCCAGCTTTTCCCTAATTCAACCATGGGTTCCTGGCTTCTGTCCATTGGTTGGGTGTAAATATCTCGATCTGACTCTTTCAGCTGCTTGTTGGGCCTCTTGGAGGGCAGTCATGCTAGGCTCCTGTCTCTAAGCACATCATAGCACTAGTAACACTGTCAGGCCTTAGGGCCTCCCCTTGAGCTGGATCCCAATTTGGGCCAGTCGCTGGACCCTCTCCCTCAGTCTCTTCTACTTTTTTGTCTCTGCAGTTCTTTTAGACAGAAACAATTCTGGGTCAGAGTTTTTGACTGTGGGATGGCAACGCCATCCCTCCACTTGATATCCTGTTTTTCTACTGGAGGTGGACTCTACAAGTTCCCTCTCCCCACTTCGGACATTTCATCCAAGGCCCCTCCCTTTTAAAAAATTAAATTTTGTTTATAGGTTGTTGTGTTGATTGATTCTCATTTCTTCTTTGGCTTCCAGCACGTCCTCTTTTCCTTTTCTTGATTTAAACTCTTATTATTTTCTACTTTGATTCACTCTCAAATCTCAAAAAATGTTTGCTCAGATAAAACCTTTGATATTTTGGGTGTCTTTTTAATGACTTACCCTCTTTGGGAATGAATAATTTTAAAGATAAAAGATGTCAAGTCATAGTCCCACTTTCTGCATGAGTCATCTTATGACCAGCTCCCCTAAGCATGAAGAATTTCTTCTCAGAGCAAAAGCTTAGAGGAAGAGAGGGACTAGGTCCAGAGAAATCACAGTGGAGGATTATCTACAGGGGAGCAGCTTATCTGCAATTTATTCTGCAGTCAAGAATAAAGGTAGATAAACTGTTCCTAGACTGTCACCTGAGGGAGGGAAAGGACAAATGAATGCTTAGTGCTTGTGCCTCTTCTAACATATCTTACCAGAAAAAGATTTTCATGGTCAAATTATCATTGCTAAATTTATCTCCAGAGAGACTGCTATTTAATCAAGTGTTGCACGATTTCACTTTGGCATCCCAAAAAGAAGAATCACTTGGTGCAGAAGGTTTCATTATTTCTCATGAACAACTCCAGGAGTAATTCATGGAATATTTTGGTCAACGAGTATTCCAGAGTACGTCTCAGAGACTCGGCTGTCACATTTAGGTGGGGGTTACAGATCTCTGCTGTGGCTTTGCTGTGACTCTGTCAGGTTGAATACAATCTCTGTGATTTATTCCAGAGATTGAGACAGAACAAATAGTGACTTCCTTTCTTTCTTCCTTCCTTCCTTTCTTTCTTTCTTTCTTTCTTTCTTTCTTTCTTTCTTTCTTTCTTTCTTTCTTTCTTTTTCTTTCTTTCTCTCTCTTTTTATCTTTCTCTCTCTCTCTCTCTTTCTTTCTTTCTTTCTCTCTTTCTTTCTTTCTTTCTTTCTTTCTTTCTTTCTTTCTTTCTTTCTTTCTTTCTCTCTCCCTCTCTTTCTTTCTTTCTTTCTTTCTTTCTTTCTTTCTTTCTTTCTTTCTTTCTTTCTTTCTTCCTTCCTTCCTTCCTTCCTTCCTTCCTTCCTTCCTTCCTTCTTTCCTCCCTCCCTCCCTCCTTCCCTCCCTCCCCCTCTCTCTTCCTTCCTTCCTTCCTTCCTTCCTTCCTTCCTTCCTTCCTTCCTTCCTTCCTTCCTCCCTCCCTCCCTCCCCCTCTTTCTTTCTTTCTTTCTTTCTTTCTTTCTTTCTTTCTTTCTTTCTTTCTTTCTTTCTTTCTTTCTTTCTCTCTCTCTCTCTCTCTCTCTCTCTCTCTCTCTCTCTCTCTCTTTCTCTCTTTCTTTCTCTAGTGGTGTTCTTATGATCAGCATTCAAACTTTGAAGTGAGGATCATTTCTTCTGGAAACACTGAAACATCTAGTTAATTGATTAAACATCAGATGAGGTGGTTTCACATATAATAAATCCACATGTAATGTATTTTGTTCTGATTTTACTTGAAGTTATATTGTCTGTGCTTTTGTTTGTTTGCTTTTTTGCCCTGACTCTCCCAGTGATTTTGAGGCTGAAAGCAAAATATACTCATTTCTCCACTTGCCAAATTTCAATGTGAGAAAAACTGTAGAATTTATATCTGGCTCTAACTCCCAGTCCCATCCTTCCAGGAATAAGGGTCTGACTCAAAATACATCTACAAATACCTAGGCCACATAGCTAGGCTCTTCACTGACGAGACCCTAACTTAAAATAATCCATTCTGCCATGTGGTTGGTTACCTGTGTGCAGGTACCATGCATTCATCTTGTTACATCTTCCCGGGTGAGTCTGTCACACCTGGCTTTATCCCAGAATCCTTTCTGCCCCCAGGATGTTCCAGCTCCTCTTTCCTGCCTAAGCCAGGTTTTTAAATTGACAAGTGATCCATCCATACAAAACACAAGATATCATCTCTACAGGAAACATGTGACATACATTTATATTGTTAGAAATAAACTGATTTATGGTATATGGTATATAGAAAGTAAGTTATTTGTGTGCACACTCCCCTTTTTTCTTATTGTTTTACATAATTTATAAATTTTGACCTTAGAACTGGAACTTATCTCAGGCAATAACAACAAACTTGACTTTGTTAAGTTCTCTGAGTCCTTAATTAAGGTATTATGTTGTATTTAAATCTTTCTATTACTATCATTAGAGATCCCTTTTTTTGATTTTTAATGTTTTTATTACATATTTTCCTCAATTACATTTCCAATGCTATCCCAAAAGTCCCCCATAGCGCCCCCCACTTCCCTACCCACCCATTCCCATTCTTTTGGCCCTGGCATTCCCCTATATTGGGGCATATAAAGTTTGCAAGTCCAATGGGCCTCTCTTTCCATTGATGGCCGACTAGGCCATCTTTCGATACATATGCAGCTAGAGACAAGAGCTCCAGGCTTCTGGTTAGTACATCATGTTGTTCCAACAATAGGGTTGCAGATCCCTTTAGCTCCTTGGGTACTTTCTCTAGCTTCTCCATTGGGAGCCCTGTGATACATCCAATAGCTGACTGTGAACATCCACTCCTGTGTTTGCTAGGCCCCGGCATCGTCTCACAAGAGACAGCTATATTTGGGTCCTTTCAGCAAAATCTTGCTAGTGTATGCAATGGTGTCAGCGTTTAGAAGCTGCTTATGGGATGGATCCCTGGATACGGCAGTCTCTAAATGGTCCATCCTTTCATCACGGCTACGAACTTTGTCTCTGTAACTCCTTCCCTGGGTGTTTTGTTCCCAATTCTAAGAAGGGGCACAGTGTCCACACTTTGGTCTTCATTCTTCTTGAGTTTCATGCGTTTAGCAAATTGTATCTTATATCTTGGGTATCCTAAGTTTTGGGCTAATATCCACTTATCAGTGAATACATATTGTGTGAGTTCTTTTGTGATTGTGTTACTTCACTCAAGATGATGCCCTCCAGGTCCATCCATTTGGCTAGGAATTTCATAAATTCATTCTTTTTAATAGCTGAGTAGTACTCCATTGTGTAAATGTACCATAATTTCTGTATCCATTCCTCTGTTGAGGGACATCTGGGTTCTTTCCAGCTTCTGGCTATTATAAATAGGGCTGCTATGAACATAGTGGAGCATGTGTCCTTTTTACCGGTTGGGACATCTTCTGGATATATGCCCAGGAGAGGTATTGCTGGATCCTCCGGTAGTACTATGTCCAATTTTCTGAGGAACCGCCAGACTGATTTCCAGAGTGGTTGTACAAGCTTGCAATCCCACCAACAATGGAGGAGTGTTCCTCTTTCTCCACATCCTCGCCAGCATCTGCTGTCACCTGAATTTTTGATCTTAGCCATTCTGACTGGTGTGAGGTGGAATCTCAGGGTTGTTTTGATTTGCATTTCCCTGATGATTAAGGATGTTGAACATTTTTTCAGGTGCTTCTCTGCCATTCGGTATTCCTCAGGTGAGAATTCTTTGTTCAGTTCTGAGCCCCATTTTTTAATGGGGTTATTTGACTTTCTGGAGTCCACCTTCTTGAGTTCTTTATATATATTGGATATTAGTCCCTTATCTGATTTAGGATAGGTGAAGATCCTTTCCCAATCTGTTGGTGGTTTTTTTGTCTTATTGATGGTGTCTTTAGCCTTGCAGAAGCTTTGTAGTTTCATGAGGTCCCACTTGTCAATTCTCGATCTTACAGCACAAGCCATTACTGTTCTATTCAGGAATTTTTCCCCTGTGCCCATATCTTCAAGGCTTTTCCCCACTTTCTCCTCTATAAGTTTCAGTGTCTCTGGTTTTATGTGAAGTTCCTTGATCCACTTAGACTTGACCTTAGTACAAGGAGATAGGAATGGATCAATTCGCATTCTTCTACATGTTAACA
Source organism: Mus caroli (assembly GCF_978045245.1). Lineage (NCBI taxonomy): Eukaryota > Metazoa > Chordata > Mammalia > Rodentia > Muridae > Mus > Mus caroli. The sequence goes on along the minus strand of NW_028227267.1, from coordinate 99,613,216 downwards.
ACCAGTTGTGCCAGCACCATTTGTTGAAAATGCTGTCTTTCTTCCACTGGATGTTTTTAGCTCCCTTGTCGAAGATCAAGTGACCATAGGTGTGTGGGTTCATTTCTGGGTCTTCAATTCTATTCCATTGGTCTATTTGTCTGTCACTATACCAGTACCATGCAGTTTTTATCACAATTGCTCTGTAGTAGAGCTTTAGGTCCGGCATGGTGATTCCACCAGAGGTTCTTTTATCCTTGAGAAGAGTTTTTGCTATCCTAGGTTTTTTGTTATTCCCGATGAATTTGCAGATTGCACTTTCTAATTCGTTGAAGAATTGAGTTGGAATTTTGATGGGGATTGCATTGAATCTGTAGATTGCTTTTGGCAAGATAGCCATTTTTACAATGTTGATCCTGCCAATCCATGAGCATGGGAGATCTTTCCATCTTCTGAGATCTTCTATAATTTCTTTCTTCAGAGACTTGAAGTTTTTATTATACAGATCTTTCACTTCCTTAGTTAGAGTCACGCCAAGATATTTTATATTATTTGTGACTATTGAGAAGGGTGTTGTTTCCCTAATTTCTTTCTCAGCCTGTTTATTCTTTGTGTAGAGAAAGGCCATTGATTTGTTTGAGTTAATTTTATATCCAGCTACTTCACCGAAGCTGTTTATCAGGCTTAGGAGTTCTCTGGTGGAATTTTTAGGGTCATTTATATATACTATCATATCATCTGCAAAAAGTGATATTTTGACTTCATCTTTTCCAATTTGTATCCCTTTGATCTCCTTTTGTTGTTGAATTGCTCTGGCTAGGACTTCTAACATTAGCATCAAAATATCATTATAAAAACACATCATTTAAACTTTTAAAATTTCTTGCATTAGTGCTCCAGCTGAGACTTCAAGCACACTGTTGAAAAGAAGTGGGGATGGTGGAAATCCTTATCTCATTCCTAACTTCAGTGAGATCATGTTGCATGAGGTTTTAAAGCTACCACCTTCTGTTCTGGGACTGGCCACACTCTGGATCCCCAACCCAGCTTCCCTGTTGTTCTACCTGCCCATTTGGTCTAGCAGATGATGGGACTACCAGTCATCTTCCAGCTTCCTTGAATTCACAGATAACACACACACACACACACACACACACACACACACACACACACACACACACAGAGTTTGTTACTTTACAATGTGCCTTCTGGGCACAATAGCCAGATGTTACTATCTCCCACCTTTAAAAGCATGCCCTTACCAATTTATTATCTCTGTCTTTCCACTTCTCCTAAACTTCAGTTGCTAGTCCCACCTAGGCCCTGCCAAACATCCTTGGCCACCCACCTGTAGCAGAGGCCACAGGCCCCAGCTCCTTCCAAGACCTCACATGGTTGCTTCATTCTTCTTCCTTCCAAGCATGGCAGAAAGCTCCTCTCTCCATCCCTGCATCTGCCTTTTTCCACTCTGGGACCTGGAAGTCCCACCTGTACCTTAAGTCCAACAATTATCCCCTGGCTTTCTTTCTTTTTTTTATTAGGTATTTATTTCATTTACATTTCCAATGCTATCCCAAAAGTTCCCCACACGCTCTCCCACCCACTTCCCCCGCTACTCCCACTTCTTGGCCCTGGCCTTCCCCTGTACTGAGGCATATAAAGTTTGCACGACCAATGGGCCTCTCTTTTCACTGATGGCCGACTAGGCCATCTTCTGATACATATGCAGCTAGAGACACGAGCTCCGGGGGGTATTGGTTAGTTCATATTGTTGTTCCACTTATAGGGTTGCAGATCCCCCCAGCTCCTTGGGTACTTTCTCTAGCTCCTCCATTGGGGGCCCTGTGATCCATCCAATAGCTGACTGTGAGCATTTACTTCTGTGTTTGCTAGACCCCCGGCATAGCCTGGCTTTCTTTATTGACAAATCAAGGACCAATTGTAGAACAGGACCTTAACATCAGAATCGCCCCCTTCAGGATAATTTCATTATTTTCTTCATTTAGGATGCTGTTGTCTGCAGGTTTCAAAAATAGCTTTTATTATGTTGAGGTATGTTCCCTTTAGTCCTACTCTCTCTAACATGATTTTTGTCATGTAATCATGTTGGATTTTATGGAAGGCTTTTTTTGTTGTCTATTGAGATGATCACATAATTTTTTTCTTTAACTGCATGTATGTAGTTTATTACATTTGTTGACTTGTATATGTTGACTTGTCCCTGCATCTCAGCATGTCTGAATTTACTTTGCAAGATTTTATTGAGTATATAGAATCTGTGTTCCTCAGGGCTATTTGGCCTGTAGTTTTCTTTCTTGTTATATCTCTACCTGCTTTTGGGATTAGAGTGATAGGCTTCAATGAAGGAATTTCGGGTCCTCCTGTTTTTGACTTTTGAATAGTTTAGGAAAGATTGACTGTATATCTTATTTGAAAGTGTGGTAAAATTGTGCTATGAATCTGTCTGGTATTGGGCTTTTTTAGTTGAAAGTCTGTTTATTCTTTCAGTCTCTTTATTTCTATGGGTCTTCTTATGGCGTTGGAGTCTTCTTGATTTACTTTTGGTGCATTGGCTAAATCTAGAAATTTGTTAAGTTTTTAAATGCTTTTGTACTTAATGGAGTGTATGTTTTAAGGATATTCTGAGTTTGTTTGGTGTCATAATGGTTCCCTATGCACTTATGATTTTGTAATTTGGGTTCTTTCTCCCTTTTCATTTGTTGGACCAAGGGTCTGTTGATCTTTTTATCTTCTCAAAGAAGTCTTATCTTTATTGATTCCTTATATTGTTTTCTTTGTTTCTATTCCTGTTTTTTTGTTTTTTTTGTCTTGCCATCGACTGGGTTATGATTTGGTTTGTTCTTGTTTTTTTCAAAGTTTTGAGTTGCACCAGTAGGTAATTTATTTGTTATCGCACTGATTTTTAATGTAGTCACCTAGAGCTGTACATTTTCCCCACAGGACTGCTGCCAATGTTTTTCAGAGGCTTTGTTGTGCTGTGTTTTTAATTTAATTTTGTTCCAGGACATTTATTTATTTCTTCTTTGACTCATTATTTCTTAAGAAGTTGTTTAGTCTCCACGAATCTGTATGTTTACCAGAGATTTGTTTGATGTCAATTTTATGTCATATTGCACTGTAGTCGGGTAAGATACATGGAGTTATTTCACTTTTTTTCAATGTATCAAGATTTGCCTTGTGTCTTATCACGTGGTCTACTTAGAGAAGCTTTGTGTGCTTGTGAGGAAAATGGATACAAATTCATTGGTGTGTGCATGAAATACTATGTCGATCTGCTAAGTTCATATAACATATGCTGCTATTTAATTTTTATATTCTCCTGCTTATATTTTGTCCAGATGACTTGTCTCTTGGAGAAAATGTTTAATTAAATATTGATTTCTTTCTAAGAGTCTTGGCCCTAAGAGCCCAATTGGCAGATATCCAGTGTCTACAGCTAGCCACAGTTCCTCTCTTGTATTCTCATTGGAGATTCCGTAGAGTATAGGTTTTAGGATGCTGAGAGTTGAGGAGCTTTCCAAGAAATAAATGTGTAAGGTGAGTGAAATTTTCCTTTGTAGGAGAAATTGTCAACAAGCCAGTGATCATTTGCTCAATAATTTTTTTCTCTCAATTATATTGTCTCTTTCAAAATTTTTCTTTTTAGAGTGCGGACAATCAAAGAATACCAGTGGATTGTGTGTTGGAAAACATCTATCTTCCCAACCAACCATAAGATTATACTTGGTTCAAGCCGATGGCTCCCCAAAGCAATAAGATAACTGTTCTTTAACTTCAAGATTATTTAATGAAATGAATGAGGACCCAGTAGAACTTTATGTTTTGCTTTTATATACCAGAATTAACTTATTACTCCTAACATTATAGGTTAAATACTTCAAAGACAACCTGAAAGTGGTAAGTTGAACTAGAATGCTAACCAGGAAGGCGACAAGAAATTGCAATCTTCCTACCACAGTCTCAGAGATCAAAACATTCTGGGTCCAGAAAGATGGATTAGTGGATAAAATGCTTGCTTTACCAGCACGGGGACCTGATTTCAGCCTACCACTCACATAATAGACAGACGCTGTAATGCACATATGTAAGCATAGAGAGAAACAGGGTTCCTCCCTGCTCACATGACAGCCAGTCTACTGAACTGGCAAAACCTGGCTCAAAACGTAAATAAAGAGCAACCGAGAAAGACACTGGATTTAAATATTTGCCCCCAACTTCTCCCCTGTGCAGGCATGTGTGCATCCCCCCTCCCCCCCACAAAGACATTCTACAAATTTGTTGTAGTTCCTAGACACTATTGTACAGTCTGTCTCTTGTCTTTCTTCCACCATTTCCATTTTAGTTCTAGGATTGAAAAATTGTAGTGAGCTGGAAAGAAGCTTCTAATCTAGTGAAGTAAATATATCACAGGGAGTTTCTTTCATTTTAGGTTTTAATAGTTTCCTTCCAAGTTCATTTTCTCACCAGGCCAAAGATATGTCTAGGATGGATTCTGTTTTATTAGTCTTGAGATATATATCCCTGAAAACTCAAGCATGGTACCATATGGTCTAAGGGATATTGCTTCTTGCAGGGAATTATGCTTCATAGTATTATTTGGTGAGAAAAAAATCCTTGTATTTGTGGATATAAATATGAGATCTAAACAAAGGATGTTTCTCATCTCTCTTTCCTAACTCTTTAAAATGGAACAATTGAGGAATTAGCTTTATTTTCCCTGTCTGGCTTCATCTTAAATGAGCCGATGCTTCTATCATTTGTTTTGGGGCATATGCTGGCCATCTTTGACCCTTTTGGAATGACAAGCATCACAGGGCCTTGGCTCATTTATGTTCCTTTCGACTTAAACACTTCCTCCTCTTACATGGTTATCTCCTGGACTTTGTCCTCTTCTTTACCATTGAGATTAGACTCAGGCATTAGCTCTCTGGCACAGTCTCTCTTCCATGAGCATTTATCTGTGACTATTGAATCTCCACATCTTAGATTACATGACTTTCTTCACCCACCTCCTTTCCCAGTCTACTGAAAGTTTGTCCTATTGCTACATTCTCTCTTTAGATAGCATCTGTTCTTTCTCCTCATATAATTCACTTCACATCTACTTGGCAAACATTAAAAGCCTGGAAAAATCCAACTGCCAGTCTTTCACACCTGAGTTTTGTTTAGAAAATTCCTTCCCCAAGTGCACAGATGTCAAAGAAGCTTTAATGGGCTCAGATCGCTCGTCAGTATAGTGGTGAGTCACCTCACAGTTGCAGTGTGGAATGGGCACCCCACACTCAGCTTTCTCTGCATTTTCAATAGTGTGGCTTTCCACAGTTCAGCACCATTTTTAATCATATAAGACCAGTGTCACATGTCACAGTGTCACACATGTGTTTTTAATTTTAATTTTTATTATTGTTGTTATTATTATTATTATTAGTGTGTGTGTGTGGGCATGTGTGTGGATGCTACAGTAAGCTTGTGGAGGTCAGAGGGCAATTTTAGGGGAGTTGGCTCTTTCCATAATGAGTCTCAGGGATTGAACTCAGGTGGTCAGGCTTGTTTGGTGGACACTGAACCATCCGATGGCCCCACACATGTACATGATCTTTGTGGCTTTGACTCTTCTGCCTACCTCAGATTTGATTATTATTATTATTATTATTTTGCCTTGTGAGCTTTTTAAAGCAACTGCATTAATATATCACTGACTGTGCAGGATTATACTTGTTGATTAATAGACTGACACAATTAGAAGATCCACTAGGGCAAGATGAGGTGCATCTCCTTTTTGGTAGTATTCTCCGCACCAGTAGATTGCCAGTTACTTACTAACTCAGTCTGCAATAGTTCTTTCATGAACCCTACATAGGCACTGAAGCAATACTGTGGAGCTCCACGCTTTTCATCTCATTTAATATTCAAAGCAACCCAGTCCATTTCAATTATTAGTTGCATACAAATTAACAGTGGGGGCTTAAAGGGATTTAAACAATTTGCCAGTGTGCACAGAGCTAGAAGTTGTACGAGTGTGAATTAAAATTTGTTTGCCTTACTCATTTGCCTTACTCTTGGATTCTTACCTACTTATTTTAGGTTTTTATGATTCCTTGAATTACCTAATTGTTATTTTAGTATGCATTTCTTGATGAGTTAGGCTTGGCCTTTTAAAGTGTATTTTTATTTCTTCTTTTAAGAATTAACTGTAAATATGTACTCTGTTTCTATAATTGTTATGGTCTTTGTGTATCCTAGTGAATTTGTAAATGCTATTCCTATATTAAGAATTATAATCATTTATGTCTGCCTGGGGAGATGACTCCATTAAGGGGGTCAAGTGATTGCTTTGCAAGCAAGTGTGAGGACCTGAGTTCAATCCCCAGTGTCCGTGCAACATGGTGGCATGACTTTACTACCCAGGGCTGGGAGGAAGAAGCTGAAAGAGTAAACAGCCTAACCTGTGAGGAGCGGGTGTGGCAGGAGTCCCAAGATGGCGCCCGGGACTGCAGCTAAGTCTTATGACTTGCACCTGACTTCCTCATACACCTGAAAATAAGCCACGGCCATCGTGAGAGCTGCGCAGGTGTACCATGATGCTGGCGGTGTATACAAGTCCATATTTGGTGTAGACGTGCCCCTGCTGCCCTGATTGGCTGAAGCTATGTGCCTGGTGAGGTGACATGGCCTGCTGTGAGTGGATGGGGACTGAGAGTATATAAGCAGACCTCCCTGGGTTCCCGGGGTCCCCATAGCAGCATTGAGGCGCTCCTGCAATAAAGGCTGTTGAGAAGAATCTGACCATGTTGTGTCGTTCTTGCTGGTCGAGAGCAGACGCAACACTAACCTAACTGGTGAGTCCTGTCTTCTGGTGAGAGGTCTTGACTCAAAGAACCATCTGGATAGGTTCTGAGTAATGACCAATGTTGACCTCAAACCTCCACTTGTATGTATAATTACACACACATACTGGCACATGTGAACATGTACATCTCACAAAACCATTTGTATAATATTTATTATGAATATTTTTAGTTGGTGATTTATGCCTTAATTTTCCTTACCTTAATGCTAAAATATTAGTCCTTTTCTTTATGAAAACTAAGCTTCAATAATTTTCAGTTTCCCCATATGAATTTCCCCTTATGAATAGGGACTCTACAGGAAGACCAACAGAGTCAATTAAGCTGGACCCTTGGGGGCTCCTAAAGACTGAAACACCAACCAAAGAGCATACCTGGGCTGGATCTAGGTCTTCTCGCATAAGTGTAGCAGATGTGCAACTTGGTCTTTATGTGGATTCTCTAACAGCAGGAGTAATGGCTGTCCCACAGTCTGTTGCCTGCTGGTGGATTCTATTCCCCTAATTAGGCTGTCTTGTCTAGCTTCTGCGAGAGGATGTACCTAGTCCTGGGATTACTTGAGTTGCCAGGGTGGGTTGGTTCACTGGGAGGAACATCTTCTCAGAGGGAAGCTGGAGAGGGGTGAAGGGAGAGGTGGGGGAGGGCTGTGATCAAGATATAAAGTGAAGAAGTAAAAAAGAAAAAATTGTCCTTATAAGTCAAATGTCCTTCTTTTATGAATGATGCGAAACTCCCTGAAACAACAACTCCTCCCCCTCCTCCTCCTCTCCCTCCTCCTCCTCCCCCTCCTCCTCCTCCTCTCCCTCCTCCTCTTTTTCCTCCTCCTCCTCTTCTTCTTCACCTTCCTCTTCCTCTTCCTCTTCTTCCTCTTCTTCCTCTTCTTCTATAAATTTCCTTTGCTCCTCACCATGTATTTTATTTCTAGGTAGCATGTGCTTACATTAACTACGTAAATTCCAGTGACTTGGAAAGAGCTAAAAGGATCATATTTGCAATATTCTCACCCAGCAATAGCATTCATCCCCATTTATTTGGGACTCCTTCATACTTGAGATATTCTCTATTATGTCTTCAGATCTCTCCAAATTATTCTTTGGTATTATCAGTTCTAACTGTGAAAGAACTATAGTAAACTTGGGCCCAAGGTCCCAGGTGGTGGGAGTTGGGCAGGATGTTGGACTTGAAAGTCTAGAGGGAGACAGCTTTATGGTGTTCCAGGTCTCTCTGGTTTGTGGCAGAATCCCAGGCAGTCGTGAGCAACAAGGATTTCATAATAGTGTGGGAAAGTTGTTTGGGTCCCAGTTGAATGAGAGTGGATTTAGGGAAAAGGTTCAACTATAGTTAAGAAACATGAAGGATCCATCAAATACTGAGTTAGAAGGCCAAGTACGGTGTGCTCAGTAAGAGGGTAGGGTAGCACTGGAACAGCTCAGCTCACACCCCCAAACATCATGCAGGCACACTGGAAACTGATTGGCTTATCAGGACAGGCAGCTCCTTGTCAATGATAGTTTGAAGTGTGGGTAGAGTTGAGAGTGCAAGAGTGTAGTGTTGATGCACTTCTATGAATGGCAGTTGTAGAGTGCCATGGGGTTGAATAAAAAACCAAACCAAACAAAACAACACCAACAACAGCAACAAAAAACAACCCCCCAAACAAAAATAAAACCAAAACAATTTGGAGGGAGCCAGCATGCAGACAGTTTTGTTAGAGGTTCTATATGATAAAGCCCCTAAAAATAGTGTCCTAATTGTGGGATCAAATTAATGAAAAAAATTACAGTGTTCATATTTATCAGTTAAATATAATATAGTATTATTAAATTTAGATAAAATTGAGTGTACTTTTAAATGGAAAAAAATCAATTTTTTATATGAGGATTATATTTTATGGGAATTTTACATGTGTATATATAGCTCCTTGAGTCACCATGTGACCTCCTGACTCTTCAGCATGCTAATCCTTTGGTTTAAGTACATTCAAGGAAGATAAACTAATTTTTGTATTAGCCTAATCAAAATACAGGAAGGCATATCTGCTGTAATGGCATAATACACTATTATTATCTAAAGCTTAATATATTTGTACCGGTGCTCTAGGCAAATTTAATATGGTAAAAGACAGTTACATTAAAAAAATCAATCGGATAGTTATTTGCCTTGCAAAATTTTAATCATATGATTTCCATCAAGAAAAAAAAAAGCCCACAATTTCCGCTTGAGCATTTAAAATTTGATTTAGTGAACCAAATCAGATTTGACAACATATTTATTCTGATTAATAATCAAGGTTTAGTGGTTAATAGGGATAAACATATATTTTTTTTTAAAGGTTAAGCTTATAAATGTTAGTAGAAACATGGAGTGGAGTTCTCTGGCCTTGGCATCAAAGAGGCCAGTTTTGTTAACCTCAAGCTAAAGCAGAAAGTGATAGAATGACATGGATTCCAGAATACGGGAATGCAATTTTGAGCTTCAGTTAATAGAAGTCAAGGGTTCAGGAGATGAATGCCAGGTACTCCACACAGGCCACACAGGGGCACTTCCTGCTTCTTCTAATGGAGAGAATGGATGCACTCTTAGCTGTAGCACTCATAGCTCTGGGGTCTAGTGCATGGGACAGTGACTAGAGAATAAATAGCTTGAAAGAGAGAGGGAAGAGATTCTTTAAATGATGCAATGAGCTGCCATCTGGACGAAGACCTCCTCCTCCTCCTCCTCTTGCTCCTCCTCCTCCTCCTTCTCCTCCTCCTACTTCTCCTGTACTCTTTCAGGTTTAGAATTCAAGCCCAGCTTATGGAGAGGCAGTCCCCTCTCTGTACTGTGGGGGGTGTAGGGGGAACGTTTCTGGTGTGAGTCAAGAGGATCAACCAGAGGCTCCCAAGGCTCCTATTGACTGATAGAGTCCAAACCTAACCTGTCAGGGAAGTTATCCAGCTGTGATTGCATACCATTTATTAGGTGCCTAGCACTGATCTGTATAAATACCAACCCATTCCACCCTTATTTTAATGACCCTCTAGATTAGATGCTTTCTCCATTTTACTGATGTGGATACGAAGGCACTGAGATGTTAAGTTATTTGCTAAGTCATTACGGTAAGAGCAAGAACCCACAAGTGCCTCTAAGCTTTATCTTAGGGGTTGGCTACCAGATTACCCAAATTAAGTGTGTGGATCTATCATTTCTGGTATATTATTGAACTGTTGTCTGAAATGGCTTTTGTCAATAATACAGCAATTATTTAAAATACTTCTCTGAGAAGATTTTTTTCTAATTCTCCTGGAATTATATATGTATAATTTGCCCGAAAAATCTTAGTTTTTGCTATATTGTGACTTGAATCATTTCTGGATAGAAATTTAGGTGATTTAAATACTTGTACTTGGTCAGCATAGCCTCTGCTTTTTAGCTTTTAATAAATTTTAAACATTTTACATTTATTTATTTATTTATTTATTTACATATTTGTGTATTGTGTGCACACACATGTGCATGCCAGAGCTCACACATGTGTAGATCTTTGTGAACCATGTGGTGCATATGGGGAGCAGAGGACAAAACTTTGGAATTGCTTGTCTTCTTTTCCTATGTGGATCTGAGAGATTGAATTCAGATCATCAAACTTGTTGGCAATCACCTTTTCCTGCTGAGCCATTTTACCAGCCCTTATCATTCATTCTCAGGAAAAATAACACCTCTCATAATCTATTCCTTAATAATCCATGTTTTTTTCCAGTTGAGTGATCAGCTGGGACTTCCATAACAGCCTTCCTAGTGTTTATGTTAGTTGTTCCTGAAGCAGAAAATATGACATATTCTGAATCACCCCAAACAGCTTTCTCCAAACACTTGTTAATCCACCGTCTTCCTAAGGTCAACACAATCTATCTTTTCCCCAGTGGCAGGATATATGTATTTCTAGCCTCATATAGACACTATTTTCCAAGAGACATCCAACAGACTTTAGGATATGGACTGATTGTTTAGGGAAAAAAAAATCACTTCTTCCAAGTTTTAACCTTTTGTTTTTAGTAAAATGACCAAATAATTTGGGTTTTGGAGAAGTACTATCTTCAACAAGTCTATAACAATTAAACTATGTTCATGTATTACATTTGATAATGTGAACAACAATACAAATTGACAGCCTGGATAACTACTTGGAAAAGTGGTTTGTAAATGACGCACCCTTGGCCAATCTATTGTGTATACAGCAGAAACAACATATCAGTTAAAAGAGGCAAGGACAAAGGACTAGATAAAGGGATAAATTGAGACTTTTTGGAGACAGAAAAACCAGCAAAAACTATGACTCTGATGAAGTAGAGAGTTGAAAGTTCAACAGCCAATGGAAAGATAAACAGTGCTACACTGTGTGAGGGGCTGTCACCACGCCTGAACATCTGTTTAGGGGGTAAATTGTCTACTTTTTCATCTTGGACAAGGCTTTCTGGAATGCCCTGAGGATGTATGTATTGCTGGTGGTGAGATCAAGGTTTTTGAGCACAAAGCTAGCCTGGGAAAGTTCTGGAAAGGAGTACTCCCCCAGATATTTTCTGAACTTAGTTTGTTTATGGAAAGATGGCAGGCTGTTCACAGAAGGATCTAGAATCACCGTTGGGGGAAGATAGGAGCTATGGGTGAGCAAATGTGATATAGACACTCACTGCTCTCAAGTCTCCTGTGATTGAGAACAATGTAGAGTCTCACCAGTCAGGAATAATTTGGACTGTATACATGAGAGAACATAAATGCATGTGGGGGAGTGCAATGCCCTGTCTTGCAAGTGGGAAAGGACCAGAGTTTCACTTTCCAGTACTCACATAAAAGCCAGATGGCCATGGATTTCCTGTAGTTCCAGCTCTGAAGAGGTAGACAGCATACGTAAGGCTGGTTACTTATCAAACAAAAGGTTTATTTGTCGCTCAGTTTGTTAATATGGGCTCAGCTTTGGTGAACATCTCATGGAAGATGAAGTCACAATGGTGGGAGCTTGTATAAGGGGGAGAGAGCTTATGATGAGACAGATATTCAGGAAGAGGGGCCAGTCCTGGTTTCCCACTTACCCTACTACCCCTTAAAATTAGCCCAGGAGGGATCAAGCTTCTAGAACTTGAGGTCTTTGAGGACAAGCGTAACTACATAGGACACAGCCTTATATAATTCCTCTAAAGAAGCTGTCAATAACATTAAAGGCGGGACCAAACCCTTAGAATAATTAAATGGCTTGGCCAAAGTCTCTTCCCTATCGAGAGGGTAGTTAATGTTTGTCATACCTAGTCTCTTCACTATTTTGAGTTTCTCTATTTTCTTCTTAAATTATTATGCTTTATCACAACTAGATCCTTAACATCATGTTTTTATTACCATTGCTTTTTTTCCTCAAATGATAACTTAATGACACATTCCTACAAAGACTAACAAATTTACTCAGCACAAGTAGGATATATTTAGAGAAAAAGTATAGTGTGTTGGCAAAGCAGTTGTCTGGGATAGAGAAGCAGGCTATACTTTCAGCTGGCCTTAGATTCTATGGCCCTTTGAATCTTTTTATTTTACTACTACACCTTGGTAACATCGTGATATTTGTCCTACTGAATGGATTGGTGCCTTTAAAAACAGACAGTTATATGGCATAGATCTGTTACTCGGCTGGGCACTGGGAATAAGAAGACAGAATCATGGTCTGCAGAAATTTACCTCAGAGATCATCTCCTCCAGCTCCACTGACTGGCTAAAGCTGTGTTGAAGTAGAGATGTTGACTAGGGTTCCATCGCGTCTAATGTAGTCATAGTTTTTGTAGGATCACAGCTGTTGTTGCTCTTTGCATTTGACCATGAAAATTAAACTATTGTTCCAAACATAGAAATTCTGTTTTTTCCTTCAAGATAAAGTGCAAGGCATTTTGTATCCAACCTCAGCAGCTAGCATCATGTCCTCCTTCTCACCATGTGTCACTTCAGTGGTGTCTTCTTCAGTGTAGGACCTTCACTGTCCACTTATCACGATGCTGTGACTTGGTCCCTGTGGTCTATGCTTCCTCCTAAATATCAACTATTCTTCCACTTGTCTTGCTTCCTTGACTATTTGAATTCAGCTTCCTCCAGTGGGCCCTCTTTGTTTTCTCAGTTGAGTTGTCAGCAGTTCCTCAAGAATGTCCTTTAAGAAGATGCATATTCTGTGGTACGTTAGTGTTAGCATATAGCTTGTCAGGCCTGTATTTTCCATTCCATGTTAAAATGACTTTCAGATACTCTCTCACTGAGACTAGGCAGTTTTATGTTAGGATGGTATGCTGATCATTTTCAGGTTTCCAGGACCTCGGAGAGGACACACAGTTAATTCTCAGTGAACATTTATGAAGCCTGTGGAACCACTAAAAGAATATTCGAGAATATATTTTTTAAATGTTTAAGTTACAGTGAGTGTATGGGATTGCTCTGTCCCTGAGAGTAGTGGGTTGGGTGATAGTCTGCCTGTATGCTGATGGTGGTGATCTTACTCAGAAAGCCTGTTTCTGTTTTTCTCCCCCCTTTTTGTTTATGTAAAACATAGGCCCGCAGTACCTGCTAGTGACTTTCCACCAGTGGCTGCTGTTGGCATGGTAATTAAAGAACTTTTATTTGGTTAGTTGTCTTTATTGGCAAGGATATGGTTTGTGTCCATATAGCTTGCTTGGCTATGCCTTTTGTCATGTTGTCTAGCTTTTATCTTTGACATTTATTTTCTCCAGTGTCTGTAGTCTAGATCTGTTTATGCAGTGTGTTATTCTGCAACTCAGTGAGAAACAAATTGTAAGTTTTAATACCAGTGAAGCTTAGAGGTTGTAATTTTTTTTACTAGTGTCTAGGCTCAGACTTAAAAGTTTTATGTGTTATATAGTTTGCCATCAGAGATTTAAGTCAGAGCCAAACACCAACTGTTTATGGAATCTATTATGTGAAAAATGCCACAACAGGAAGAAAGGCAGGTAAGGGATGGATTGGTGTTGGAGGTGAGGAGGGGTGGGATGAATGACCAGGGAGTGGTATCTCCCTGAAAGGCTACGGGCAAATAAAATTAAGTAACAAAACACAAGTTGGATAAACGTGTGGATAAATGATAGACATTAGAGGCATGCAGGACCACGGAACTGGGAGCTGTGGAGAGAGCAGGGTCTAATTTTAAGAAATGGGCAGAGAGGAAGTGGGTGGGTTTTGTAGATGATTGGCATAGAGTGGGGGAGATTCTGGCACTGGAAACCTAGTGTTTCCATGGCCAGTTTCTATGGCAGGATATTTATGATGGGTAGAACCACTCAGGAAGAGTCTTAGCAGATGCTGGCTTTCAGGGGCAGGCAGGTTTCCTGGGTGCTTTGCTTTCTTGCCTTCTCGTGAAACTGCAGCTGGGTGACTCGCTAGGATGGTTTTAATATTGAGCTGCCAGTGCCTAGACCTCACGTCTTCAGGGTGAAATGAAGGACTAGAAAAAACAAAACTGTGCAGATTTAATTGAAAAAATAAAAAGGCAAATGATATTCTTATTATATAACTGACAATTTTGGGGTTCTACTTCGGAGTATTTTGGGGTAGTAATTTGGAGGCATGGAAGAACTGTAATTTCTGAAGCAGCACAGTATCCAAGTGGGGGCGGGGTGGTGGTCACACGAACACCGTCCATATGCAAAGGCATTGGTGTAGTTTCATGGAGCTTTCCTGGAAGATTAAAAATTAGTTAGGTTTGCTTTTGTGAAATTTCACTACGAAATGTATTTTAGTGAAGACTGGAAAGCATAAGAAAAACCTAAATAAATTACTCACTTAAAATAAATGGTATGTAGCTGCCGAGGCATTGCTCGGTGGAAAATTAACTTCTGCACATTGGATGGGGTTTCAACACTGAGTATTGCTTAGGTTCGCTTAGGGATTCAAAACCTAGAGAGGTCCTTTGGGCCAGATTTATAGCTTTAAGACGTGCTGTTTTCCACTAGAAAATAAATCATAATTTCGGGGCCTGGTATTTGGGGAGGGGGGCTTAATAGCTTCATAAGGCTTTCAGAAGCTTCAAGTCTTTGCCCAAGACTGAACTCTGTTGGGACTTTAGTACTAGCTAGCACTGGGGGTTGGCTAGTGGTCTCTGAACTTGGTACTCTGTGGTATAAGATGGTCTAGGATTGACATGGAAAGGCTTCAGATCAGTGGGGTGGTGTCAGAGGTGCACTGAGACTGGGAGTGCCGTAACTAGGGAAGCAGGCAAGGTAACCAGAGACAAGCGGTGGGAACCGTTGCTAGGGAGAGACAACAGCATCCTGCCAGATGGTGCCTGACATCTTCATGGCACTGAACTGCTTTTATCAGTCTGGGCTGTTTGGTTTTTTGCTGCCATGGGCTTACAACGGGGCCATCCCAGGAAGTTCAGAGTCCAGAGTCCTTTGGCACGGACAATGTTTGTGGCTGCTGAAGAGGAGGTTTTGGACAGCCAGAAATCAATAGAAAGATGGGACCTGGAAACAGACAGCAAAGAGAAACAAGCAATCATGAGGAAGGTATGAAGACAAGGGAGACACCACAAAGTGCACACACTGTCTAGTCTTCCAGGGATGCCGGAGCCAAGGCCACATCCTCAGCTATGCCAGCATATGCAGCCACTTATGGAATAGATCCTGGTACCCAGACCCTCTCTGTGTGCTTGATATGAGAAGATGGTGATGGGCCCCTGTCAAAGGCATTTCTGAAGTTTCAATGAGCTTGCTATTAGAATCTGCTAAACAGAATGATTCTGATACTGACAAGCACTTGAAACAGAATGCAGTAGATTTAGTTTTAGTACAAATCTTTCCTTTACACATAAAAAAATTATTTCTTACAAGAAACATTATATTTATAGAAAATACTTTATATTTTTTGAGGGTTTGTGACAACAAATATTGGAAAAGTTTCCCACCTCCCAGCATCAACACCTTTGAAATGGACTTGAGTACCCAGCTTGAATTTCTGGCCACTCCCGCCTGGTGGTAATGATGATTACCTGGGCTCCATTAAAGGAAGAGGGACACAGTTGCTATGGAGCAGATTTAATGTATTGCTTCCCCTCCGGGTTCCAAAGACTAACATACAAACAAGCTGAGAGATAAAGAAAAGCACTTTCCAGGCTCTGGAAGTCAGACAAACATAAATTACGATCTGTTTCAGTCTGAGGCTGAAGTAGGCCCACAGGAGACCATTCTTCTCCTTGGCAGGGTCTGTCCTCTGCTTTTCTCTGAACCCCTCTCAGGTGGAACCCTAGAACTGACATCTTAGAGGACAAACAAATATGTCAAACATTGACTTAGTGGGATGATAGCAGCCAGAAACTGGGGTGCAGCTGCTCACCCCATTTTCTGATTCTTTTTCCCATGATGCTTAGGGCTCCGAGGGTTAGGCAAGACCAGAAGCACAGGGTCCCTAGGAATGTAACTAACTATCAGTCTTTGGTGTGAGAGGCCAGCACTAACTTAAAAAAAATTGTTTGGGGAGAAAACTGGGCAGGGACCTGTCAAATCAGGCCTTCAGCTTTTCTAGTTGACATCAGCGATAAGCTTACTTGGTGGCTGTGAGTTGAGAGACTTTGCCTGCTTTAATTTTTATTTTAGAAAGCTCACCCACTCTGGGGGAGATCCACCCTTTAGCAGGATGTTGCAGAGGTTAAGATAAATAACTTTTAGAGAAGTGAGTCCTCCCACGCAGAACCAGGGTGAGCCAGGCTTTGTTTTGGGGATCTCTGGTGTCACAACTTTCTCTTCTACTTTTATTAAAACACCCTCAACACTCCCTTCATTGAAATCCAGTCCTTCGGATGATATGAGAAGCACTGACACATGTGTTCACTCTCCAGGGAAGAATTTAAACAGTTAACCCCCTTAGTTTACCTACTAATTCCAGCTCTGACTGACAGGCCTCTCTTCTACTGACCCCCAAGTCCAAGGTGCTGACAACTTCCCAGTGTACATTGTATAAACATCAGGCTCTTTGTTGTTGTTGGTGCCCCCTTCTTTCCCTTCTGATGCCAAACCTCTTTTCTTTCCACCAGATATTGTTGAAGAGGCCAGAAGTTCCCTGTTATTATATCTAATATTCCTCTCTGTAGCAACAAGAAGATAGAGTCCCAAATGGAGTATACTTTTGCTTCTAGGATGTCTATAAACTCCTGAAAATGCATTCTTTTTTTTTTTTTGCTTGTTTTTCAAAAAGAATTGATAGCTTACATTACACTCTCAAAAGACTCCCTCTACACCGTTGGCTACCCCTGTCAAGACCCCAGATGCCCAGTGATGGCATTTCAGGCAGCAGATGGAAGGAATTATCTGCAGTCTCTGGGCTCTTGCTGGCACACAGCTTTTAGGGTTTGCAGACAGGTTGTATCAGTTCTCAGTGACGGAGTTATTCCTAATGTCCTCCCACTGTTATTAGATATTGAATGTGGATTCAGCTTTAAATGTGAGCCCTTTAATGGAGCCTTCTAGCCGCAGGAATCCCAAGGTTGATATCTGAATTATTCAACACTTTATAGTTGCAAGTTAGTTTAAGCCAGAGGGAATATGTGTTTTTTTTTTTTTATGGAAAGAAGGAAGACATAGACTTCTGGGATGATCCAATAGGTGTCTTTGGGAAGCATTTTCTTTCTTAATACAAAGATGGCCATGATGGCTGCTGGTTTTTATTCTCTTAGTTTAGTAGTCACTGGGGAAAGATTTCTCTCTTTGCTTCCCTCTGTCTGCCGTCCTCCTAGTCTTCCTTCATTCATCTGGTACTCCAGCACATATCATACTGCAGAAGCTTTTCATCAGCACCATGCCTCTCCTTGGTCTCTTCACTGTGGCCATGGTATGAGGCAATCTAACTGGTCAGGCTTGGATAACATGCTTACTTTTGAAGATGGGGGCAGTTGGAATACATAGATTGAGAATAGGAACGAAGTAGAAACTGTAGTTTTACAACCCAAAGAAAAGGGGAAGGATTTTAGGCTGTCAGTATCCAGGGGTATCTGCTGCCAGCTCCTGTATCGGGTCTTTCAGCACTATAGGTGTGGCAGGCTTTCAGAACACCTTTAGTTGGGGGATTTAGCCTGACATTTTGTGGAGAGGTGGCCTATGATTATCTAGAGGCAGCAGGTTTATAACCTTCGTCAGTTTTTACTATGTCATTGATGTGCAACTTTCTGAAAACCATTGAGTAAAGGCCTCCGTTTTCCAGACAAAGAAACCGAGGGCTCATAAATCCCGACTGGTTGGCTTGTTCTAGGAGACAATGTCCATGATTCATCTGCAACCCCAGAAGTTTCTAGAAGGACACCAGTGTCTACATACTTTGTTAAAGAAAACATTTGGGAAACAAGGCACATAGACTCTGCACCTGGAGATTCACGATGCCTTTATACAGATTCAAACTTCCCGAGGAAATCATTACAGAGAAGCTGGTTTAACTCTGCTTAACCCAGAAACCCACTTGAATTCTTGGTCCTCAACTACCTGTAGCCTACTTTAGGAAACTTGTTCTAGAACTCTGCTGTTCCTTTAGGCGGTACAGTGTCTCGTGGGCCCACATAGGGAATCCAGGACACCTACTTTACAAGGCCATGTGTTCCTCAGTGATCTGGTTCAGGTTCAGATTCCAGGACACCATTGCTTTCTGCTTCACAGAGGCAACCTCCTGATCCATCTCCTACATTTTATCACAGCACATTGCCCCTGGCCAAGTTACTAGAAGAACGGATGTTGATCAGTCTAGAAGAGAAAAGCTTTCTGGAGTTGAGAGTTGGCAGACTTTGGAACACGCCCTATGCCTCAGATATTTGGACAGTACGGGAAACTGGTTTTGCTTTCTGTTCCCTTTTATTCCTATCCCTGACCCGTTTCCTCCTTGGCTCCTCCCCTTTGACATCGTTCCACGGAGCCCTCCCTTCTTCTTCTGGGTATGTAGGTTTTTGTCGCCTACAACTTGTGCACATTTTTTTTTTTTGCCATTAATAACAGTAAATAGTAACAAGCTGGGATTGAGTGGGCAGCCACATTGCAGACACATCAGTTTACTATCCACATGATGGTCTAGGTATTATTTTGTTTCTATTCTATAGTGGCAGATTCATATCACATTGATGTCCAGGGATTTGCACTGCTCTGAGGTTATAACAGAAAACAAAATAAATTTTCCTGTGGTTGGATTATTGTCCCCTTGGGGCAGTCATTTAAAGTGACCACCAGTGAATATAATCTTCGAAAGCCTATGAAAACATTACTGGGCACTAAGGCCATAGTGTGCTCCCTCACAAGAAATACATTTTGCTTTTATTGGCTGTTCTGGGAGAGCAGATGCCTTTCACCTGAGAATCATCCTAATGAAGAGAATATTAGATCCTGCGTGGTTCATGGGACGGAGTTTACCTCCTTACAGTGGGCCATGCACAGGACTGTGAGAGTGGGTATTCTTCGGAAGTGTGTGGGAAAGGTATACGTGTTTACATGTGTGTGTGTGTCCCTGTGTGTGTTTAAAGAAAAGGGGCAGGGAGAGAGACAGAAAGGGACACATAAGACATGAGCAGAGACCTGGGAAAAACACATATACTCATAGTGATATCAAGTCATAGAGAATGGGAGTGGCAGTTGCAAGAATACGGGACTTATTTCAATGTACTAGTTTTTCTCCAACCCATCTCTGAATACCTGCCCTTTCTCCTGGTACCACTCTGTCTCTTTTGGGTCTTCTGATGTACCAGAGGAGTCTACTTCTCTGATAATGATACTCTACCCTTGCAACACACAGGAAGCCGTAAGTGGGAAAATGTTACCTGATAGGCAAGGATACTTGGCTTCAGTGTCAGAATGTGACATATCCTTCAGTCTCTCAGGTTCTCCCATTTTCTCTAGATTTCTGCTGTTTAGTGAAAGTCTAGGTATCTTTAGATTTAGGACACAGATTAAGGAGAGAGGGCAAGGGGAGGGTAGGCCATGAGTGCAGGACTGGTTATAACAGGCAAGTGCTAGGGAAGAGAGAGGCTTGAAGGGGTGCTGAGATACTGAAGGTTGCCATCAAAGGCCAGAGATCAGAGGGGAAGAATGGAGGACTGAGGATGTTTCTGGAGTTGTGCACATATGTCTCTATGCAGCATCCAGACATGTATACTATATAAACCTTTCCCCTTGTTCTGGAAGCCATTGAGAGGGAGACTGTATTCTAAGTGGGCTGATTGTTCACTATGGAGGAGGGGAGTTATCTGGGCAGCAATCCAAGGAGGTGCGCTACAGATTGAATTGAGTCTTTTCCCACCGAAAGAAGACAGAACATCTGGCACTTCAGAGCAACGCTCCATCCTTTAGAGTCAATCAGGTGAGGATCGGGGCTGTTGGGTAGGCTGGGCTCTAAGTCAACATTACTGGTGTTCTTACAGAAAGAAAGGTTTGGGCATAGAGATCGCTATGCACAGAGGCTTAATGTAAAGAGACATAGGGAAGTATCATACAAAGATGGTAGCATACATTGGCATGTTGTTCCACAAGCTGAGAACCATCTGGGGATAGCAGGAACTGGGGGAAGCCAGCTAGTATGCTTTCTCTATGGGTCCTGGAATGACCGTGGTACTGTTCCAGGGTCCTGGACTCCAGAACTGTGACATATTAGATTTCTATTGTTCTACCGATCTTTGTTATACTAGTCCTAGCCAACCAATGTAGGGTGAGAATGTGACTCCCGTGAACACAAATGCCAGCATCGGAAAATTCAGACTCAGTGTGGCTTCTTTCCCAGGCCAGGCTTGCTATGGTTAGATACTAACATTAAAATGTTGTTCAGAGTAAATAAGTGGCTCACAGTGAACCTGAGGTTTCTAACCATAGCCCATTCTCCTGCGACCACACCCACCACACCACAGCCCTCAGTCCTCTGGGACTGGGGAGGGAGGGAATGTGTGGTTAATTTGGAGCACTGTCAGTCTGAGGCAGCCCTGGGAACTCAATCTGAGACCTTCCTGCTTAGGCAGCGTGCTGCTCATCAGCCTCCTCTATTTCAGTCTGAAATTGTCATTCTCCCCTCGCCTTCTCTAGCTTGAAACTCTCCAGTCGGCCTTGTTAGAGCTCATCACATCCAAACCCATCCATGTTGGGGTTCCCTGTCTCCTTTCTGCATTCATTCCCAGTCTGGGCAGGGACTGTTTAGGAAAGTGGATCTGATTAGGAAACCTCTAAAGTCTTGTCGTTATTTATGATAACGTTTGAATTTCAAAGGGTCCCTTCTCAGTTGTGGGAGAGTCTCACCTCAGGGGGAGGCTTAGGCTCAGCAGCTTCACCATCCTCATCACTAATGATGTCTTACTGTGCCATAGCTGCCCCTTTTCTGGGAGTAATAAACAGCATGCTCAGCCTTCAGTCGCAAGTTTTGCTAACTAATTAATTGTCTTTGAATTCTACAAGCAAATTTATGGGAATCTAAGAACTCATATACTGTTAAAATACTGAAATTGAAAATTTAAGTATAGTTGAACTGAAGGATATACCACATTTGCACAGGCGTCAGGGTATGAAGGAAGTAGACCCTGCTCAAATGTTAAGTGGATTTGAGGCACAGATCCAGACCTGCTTGGAGAGGAGGCAGCTGGGGCTTACTGAATGGCAGAAAAGGTCCCAGGATGCTGTGTTGGCAAAATTATCCCAAATTTAGCCCCCAGGAACTTTCTGGAAATCTTCCCTCTAAGGTATTGGGGAAATCTGTTCACAGGAAGGTGTCTCATTAAGGAAACACTGCTACAAATCTGCTTGATGGGGGGTGGGGGTAAGTTCTGGCTGCTGAGTCCTATTTACTGCAGTGCATTGTGGGAACCAGACACTAGGGAAGCTGCCTCATTGCTGGTGCAGAGGCCCAGGCACCTACTTTCCCCAACTCCATGTTGTAAGAGGAGTCTGGACAAACTCTCAGCCTTGCAGCGGAAGGCACCAAAGCCAGAGTGCAATTCTGCCTCCCCTGAGCTCATTATTGACTGGATAACAGTGCCAGAAAGCCAAAGAAAACCTTTAAGGGGGCCATACTCACTTCCCCAGAGCAGAAGACAAGGGTGAATTTGGAGCTGGCAGGGAATGAAATGACAACTAGTGTTCCAAGCCACAGAGTTTCAAACGGCTCCAATGAGATATTTAATACAGATCCAAATGGAGTTGGCCTGCAAATCAGCACTGAGTTTTCTCTTAGCCAAGACAGCATGAAGAAGAGAATCTGTCTCACTGTCTTCAGACGTTTTCTAGGGTGAAATTTGTGGCAATTGCTTCCAGAAGGCGCTGGTAAGACAGAAAGCACAAAAGATCCAGTGTTAAAATGACAAGGAGTAGAGCATGTAAAGTGCCCTATGTTTGTGAACTTTGGAAATGTTGCACGGGTCGTTATTTTACTATTAGCAGACGGTGCTGATCAATTTTCGATGTCAATTGGATGGTTAAAGACGCTTGATGTACTTAAATTAGCTTGATGTAGTAGGCAGGGTTCTCTTGAAGAACAGATCTTTATATATCAGCCTAACAACGGCCAGCTTCATGCAAGAGAGGCATAGAACCTGGTAGCTTTCAGTTCATGCGTGCGGTGCTCTGATAATCCCACTCTGACACCTAAGGCCTTAAAGTTTTTGGGAGAAGGCTGGTACTGAGTTCACTCTGGAAGGCTGGAGCAGCTGCAGCATCATGTTGGTGGAGATGTGCACTGCTCTTACCTTGGAACATTTTTTTTTTTAAGGACCAAACCCAGGGCCTTGAGCTTGCTAGGCAAGCGCTCTACCACTGAACTAAATCCCCAACCCCTACCTTGGAACTTTTAACATGAAGGCCACTGATGAAGGCCTAATTTGAAGACAGGTCTTCTTCCTCTCTCAGTTTATCCTATCAAGAAATGCCCACACAAATGTGCCCAGAGCCTAGTAGATTATGGTAAAACGTTTTACAGCTGACCGTCAAGATCAACCATCATGAACACTTTAGATTCATGTTGTACCATTTGTCACTCAATGGTCTCACTGTCTGTGCTGCTGTCTTCCTGTTTAGATGTCTAGTGTCTATGAGTTCAAGCATATCTCCTCTGTGGTCCTCTGCCAGACTCAGGGATCTCTGTGGAAGCACTTGATCCATTTAGAGTTGGGCTTTTGTTCAGGGAGAGTGAGGAAGGCCCAGTTTCATTTTTCTACACATAGGTATGCATGTAAATCAGTGCAACTTGCTGATGATCCCATCTTTTCTCCAGTGCATATTTTGGCTCCTGTCAAAAGGCATCTGGCTATTGGTGTGCGTCCTTATCTCTGAGCCCTTAGTTCTATTCCATTTGGTCAGTCTGTCTGTTTATTATCAGTACTGTGCTGTGCTGTTTTTATTGTAGTATCTCTGGAGGGTAGCACCATCAGGAATGGTAGTATCTTTGGCAGTTCCTGGTTTGTTTAGGATTGTTTTGTCTATCCTGCCTTTATGTGTGTGTGTGGTATGTATGCATGTGTGTGGTGTGGGTGTGTATGTGTGCTTGGTGTGTGTATGTGCATGGTGTATGAGTGTGTATATGTGTGGTGTGGGTGTGTTTGTATGTGTGTGCATGTGTATATGGTGTGTATGTGTGTGTGGTATGTGTGTATGTGTGTGTGATATGTGACGTGGTGTGTGTGTGTGTATGTGTGTGTGTGGTGTATGTGTGTGTGATATGTGATGTAGTGTGTGTATATGGTGTGTGTGTATGTGTGTGTGCATATGTATATGGTGTGTATGTATGTATGTGTGTGTATGTTGTGTGGTGTGTGTGTATGTGTGTGTATGGTGTATGTATGTGTGTGTGATATGTGTTGGTTGTGTTTTATTTCCAATTAAAATGTAAGATTAGGTTTTCAATTTCTAAGAAGAATTGCATTAGAATTTTTATGGACATTGCATTGAACCTGACATTGCTTTTGGTAGGTTGACAGAAGAATGAATTTGTTCATTCTCTACCATCTTAAGTATCTCTTTCCTGCTTAGAGCTAGCATCAGTACCTTCCTTCCCTTTAAGTACTCAGTATCATTGGTCTTTCAGATTCCCAGGTCTTTGGACTCAAACTGAATCCCATCACCACTTTTCCAGGACTCCAGCTTGCAGAGGCAGCTCATGGAGGAAACCTTCCACCTACACCGTGCATGCAGTAAATACTGTAAGAGTTGGATGTCTTTTTATGTGCATCCCCATATGAGTCCTAGTCATCTGAGTTTTCTAGACATCCTTGACTAACACAGTCAGTATTATTCAGAAATTTCAACTCTGACCTTAAAAGACTTGTTCTTGTTATAAATAAAAACTATATTTCTGGTGAGAAAAGAAAACCAAACACAGATGGACATAAAATATTGTCCTTGGGTAAATAAGAAATTATAGAAAAAAAATCAAGAACAAAAAATGCTTTTAACTAGGGCTGCTGTAAAATTTTAGCCTTCCCACATAGTTTCTTGTTACAAACATTTGGACAAGAGAATTAATATATTTTTTCTTAGTTTTTTGGTTCATCCTAGGTTTGTTCAAGTACACACACACACACACACACACACACACACTTACTTCACTGGGTTCCCATCTGTAAAATGGGGATAAATTACACTGACTCAGTAGAGTTGTTACAGGAAATCATAGTTCTCAGAATATGCCTACCATCTAACTCTTGCTCTTCTCATAAATATAATACACACACTCACATATATAATTTTATTTTTTGAAAACTGTATCTATATTGAGCATGTACAGGCTTTTCTTCCTGTTATTTTCTAAGCACACAGTGTGACAACTGTTTATAGACACTTACAACTTGTTAGGTATACTCAGCCATCTGAAGGTGATTTAAGTGTACGGGGAGAAGTATGCAGGATACTCTTTGTTGTCCACACAGCACATTACCCCCCTGCTTCCCACACTCCACTGTGTCAGCTACCCCAGCACTCCTTTGTCAAGGCTTTCTTGTCCCCTCCAGAGTCCCTGTCAGAATTTTTGGAGGAAAAAACATGCCACCTGATGTTCTTACCAAAGCAGCGCTATTAATTTAACCAGTGTACATAAAGACAATTTTAAGTACGGCATATGCGCTTTCATTACATTGAGTTAGTAACACCAACGAGCAGGGCCAGCTTCAGGGGAGTCTAAGAGGTTACCGGAACCTGGGCTTTGGGGCCTCTTGTTGAGGATGGCTGGCTGAGAGATTAGCTCTGGAAGGAAGCTTCAGTCTGTAGTCTGAGAGATGTCATCCAAAGCAGGCTCTGGTAGGAGACCAGTTGGAAAAAGGCCTGGAAGCAACCGTTAGCCAAATGGCTGAGCAGGGAGTCTGGTCGCCATGCTGAGAGACCTGGAAGCAGAGGCAGAGCCTGCAGCACAGAGGTGTGTGGCAACACGCAATGATGCGATGTCGATAGTGTTCTCCTAACATCTCTATAACATGTGCTTCTATTGCAGCAACACACACATAAGGTAAAACTTACCATTTTAATCTGTAGCTTGTGCACACACCAGCCCAGGAGCTATCTTGGTTCACAAATGGAAAGCATACACACACATACATACACACACACACACACACACACACACACACAGAGAGAGAGAGAGAGAGAGAGAGAGAGAGAGAGAGAGAGAGAGAGAGAGAGAGAGAGAGAGAATTAACTTTAAAATGCCTTGGCTAACTCAAAGGCTAGGCACTCCTAAACCTTCCCCTGCTACCTCAGGCCTAATTGGGAAGGGGTCACTGGTCACCCTGTCACCCACCTGAAATCTCACATGGCTGGTAGGCTTTAATCTCCTGAGGTTCCTGTATTCCATCCTTCTACTCCAAGTCTCCCTGATTCCCCCTGAGTCATACCCATGCAACTCTTAAGTGTTCTACCTCATGTCCAGCCATTGGCCGATGACGTTTTTATTGATAGATCAAAAGCCAGTTGAGGACAAGGACCTTCAGTGTCTGGACACACAGACTGAAAGCATTAGCACCAGTCTCCAACATTAATCCGTTTAGGTGTATAATTGAATAGAACCAACGATCTCCATGCTGTGCCAGCATTACCCCGTTATCTCAAGCTTTGCTTCTTAACCTGAAACTCTTTTTGTCATTCATTCATTCATTCATTCATTCATTCATTCATTACCCCTGCCCAATCGCTGCCTTCCCCTCCCAGTTCTCCTCTCACACAGTCCCTTCCCCCTTCTCCTTTGAGAGAGTAGAGGCTGCCTGGTATCCTCTCATCCTGGTACATTAAGTCTCTGCAGGGGTAGGCATACCCTCTCCTACTGACGCCAGAAGAGGCAGCCCAGTTTGGGGAATGGTTTCCACAGACAGACAACAGATTCAAGGACAGCCCCTGCTCCAGTTGTTGGGGGACCCACAGGAAGACTGAGCTGCGCGTCTGCTGCACATGTGTGGGAGGCCTCGGTCCCGCCCATGTACACTTTTTGGTGGGTGGTTCAGTCTCAGAGCTCTCTGGGGTCCCACGTTAGTTGACTCTTTTGGCCTTCCTGGGGAGTTCTTATCCCCTTCGGGCCCCCAATCCTTTCCCCAATTCTTCCATAAGAGCCCCAAGCTCATTTCAATGTTTGGCTGTGGGTCTGTGTATCTATTTCAGTTACCTGCTGGGTGGAGCTTCTCAGAGGACAGTCATGCAAGCATAACAGAGTATCGTTAACATTATCAGAGCTTAGTGCTTACCCTTGTGATGGGGTCTCAAGCTTGGTCGGTAATTGATTGGCCATTCCTTTAGTCTCTGCTCCATCTTTGTCCCTGCATTTCTTTTAGACAGGACAAATATGGGGATGAAAGTTTTGTGGGTAAGTTGGTGTCCTTATCCCTCCACTGGCTAGAGTAAGTGGTCTTTTCAGGTTCCATATCCCCAGCTAAGGTCACCTGAATCTATTCCTGGGAGCCTCCCCATCCCAGGTCTCTGGTGGGTCCTAGAGACGTTTCCCCCATCCTTCCTCCCCACCCTCCTCCCGCCCCCACTCCTGTCACTGACCCTGACAGCTAGAGATTTCCATCCGTTCTCCTGGCCCACTGGACCTCTCTAAACCTGAAACTGTTTATCCCTGAACTTCAGCTCTCCTTCACTCCCTCTTCTCAGCCACTGGGAAATGGTCAATTTACTTCCAGATTCTGTGAGTTCACCTCATGGAAATGAAATTATTATAGCATTTGGCCTTCAATGACTGGTCTATTTGACTTAGCTGTTGTCTTTACTGTTCATCCATGTTAAGTATGGTCAGAATTTCTTTCAGTCTTAGGTGAAAGGCATACATAGTGTATTTATTTACACACCCACTCATCAATAGCTACTTGGGTTGGTTTCTCCTTTTGGCTGTTGTAAGTAATACTGCCCTGTTCACCAGTGTACAAGTGTTTATTTGGGCCTTATCTTCCCATTCTGCTGGATGTGTACTGGGCCATATGGAAAGTCTATTTAATTTTGGTGAAATGATATTATGTTTCCAAATATTTGTAATAACATTTGTATAATATTATCTTACAAGTTGAAAAACATAATAAAATAGAAAAATAATATAGTTAACATTTGTGTGGTTCCAATAGGTCTTTAAGATGAACCTATTTAGCCACATTTATTTTGTATTTTTTTTCTTGTGTATATTTAATGTATATAATGTTTGCTTTGGTATACATATGTATATATATATATATATATATATATATATATATATATATATGGCTTTAGTGGCAATATAAAATTAAATGCTTATAATTGAGATCACTGAATCTGTTTTGTTTCACTTAATAACTCCAGGTACATATACTGTTCTGTGAATGAGATAATTTCACTCTTCTTAATGGTCAAATAAAACTTCATTGTGTATATCCACTATATAGTTTTTAGTTGTTTTTGTAGTTTTTGAAATTAAAGTATAATTGTATCATTTTCCCTCTTCTCCCTCCAACTCCCCCCATGCCCTCCTCACACCCCACCCCCACCCCCACCCTGCTCAGCACCCTCTCAAATTCATGGCCTCTGGCCTCCTTTCTTTAATCGATGTTCCTACTAAGATCTCCATATCTTCCCAGTTTATTTGCTTCCTGCTTTTGGTTGTTTGTGTAGCATTGGTTGGCTTTGAATTTGCAGCTATTCTCCTTCTTCAGCCTGACAAGTTTTTTTTTTAATATTTTTTTTATTATGTATTTTCCTCAATTAAATTTCCAATGCTATCCCAAAAGTCCCCCATACCCTCCCCCCCCCTCTTCCCTACCCACCCATTCCCATTTTTTTTTGGCCCTGGCATTCCCCTGTACTGGGGCATATAAAGTTTGCGTTTCCAATGGGCCTCTCTTTCCAGTGATGGCCAACTAGGCCATCTTTTGATAGATATGCAGCTAGAGTCAAGAGCTCCGGGGTACTGGTTAGTTCATAATGTTGTTCCACCTATAGGGTTGCAGATCCCTTTAGCTCCTTGGGTACTTTCTCTAGCTCCTCCATTGGGAGCCCTGTGATCCATCCAATAGGTGACTGTGAGCATTCACTTCTGTGTTTGCTAGGCCCCGGCATAGTCTCACAAGAGACAGCTATATCTGGGTCCTTTCGTGATCCGAAGTTATGCCTCATTAATTTTTTTTTAATGGTACCCATTCTGGTTTGTATAAGTTAGACTCATCATAATTCTAATTTCCGTTTCCTGGATGGTAAAGGATGTTAAATATTTTACTTTATTCACCGACTACCCATTGCATCTCTCTATTTAAAGCGTGCCCTTTGGACCAGGGGCCATGGATCCAGGAGTAAAAGTGTAAAGCCCTGAATTTGAATCTCTAGAACCTATATGGAAGGTTCACGCACAGTGTGTGCACACCTGTAATTCCAAGGTCCCTACAGAAATATGGAAGTTCACACTAGGAGAACGTCTGGAAGCTCACGGAGCAGCTATCCCAGGATACAGTGGGAAAACTACAAAAGGCACTGTCTCAACAAGGTGGAAATCAAGGCCAGATGCTTGAAGTTGTTCTCATCCTCCACGTGCATGCAAGGGCTCACCACACACACACATACACACACACACACACACACACACACACACACACACACATACACACACACACACCCACCCCTATACTCACACATAAAAATGTATTTTCACACACATCATTACTACACAAACACACAAAATTAAAGAAGAAAAGGAAAAGTTGTTCATATCATTAGACCATTTATTGATAGGGTTGTTTTTATTTTGGTACATTTTAATGCTCTTTACTTTATAAATAAGTCATCTATCATATGAATAGGTACCAGGGATTTTTTTTTTTCCAATCCCCTGGGCTATCTTTTAACTCAATTACTGCTTTGGCTGCGCAGGAACATTTTGATTTCAGGTAAGCAAGATGGGTTGTTCAACAATTTAGCAAACATATCTTTGTGAGGACCAAATGGCACTGAAGCAGGATTCTGACCAGTAGAACTGGCCCTGGATGCAGACAATGGAATGTGTGCTTTTTTCTTCTCCTGGGAGCAGGGCCTCCAGGCAGCCCTAGTTGTTTCCTTTGTAGAGTTACCACCCTGTTTGTGCTGAGAACTCCCTTTCTGTGGACTGTTTCTAGCACCAAATGCACAAGTGCAGGGGCTACTGTTCACCATGTCTGTAAGTTGTAGAGCCCACTCCATTTGTTTGCTTCAAAGTCTTTCTGTACACATGGGTGGGTCATGGCTTGTCTCCTGAGGCTTTTCCCTCTAACTTCCCTTCCTTCCTTCCTTCCTTCCTTCCTTCCTTCCTTCCTTCCTTCCTTCCTTCCTTCCTTCCTCCCTCCCTCCCTCCCTCCCTCCCTCCCTCCCTCCCTTCCTTCCTTCCTTCCTTCCTCCCTCCCTTCCTTTTCCCCCTCCCTTCCTCTCTCCTACCCTCCCGCCCTCCCTCCCTTTCTGGAGTCTTTCTCAAGAAGCCAGCTATGTCTCCCTGTGAAATTTTCTAGCCTTCTCCAGGCTAGTAATCCTTGAACAGGAGTAATAGTCTCCTCAGTACACTTCCCTGGATCCCGTCTTTCCTTGAAGAGCCCTTGCTCACTCACAGACTTTATAACTTGCACAACAGCCTCCACAGGATGTTCCTTGCCTATGCTAGGAAGCTCAATGCTAGCACAAAGATTGCCACACATCCTAAATGCCTGTTTCATTCTCCTCCAAGTTGTAATGCCCTCGAGTGCCTCATACACTTCTCCTTCATTGTGCAAAGTTCTTCCTTTGCTTCATCTCTACATGGAACTTGTCCCCTCTGGTGGTTGACCTTAAATGTCAACTTGCCACGACCTGGAGTCACTGGAAGAGAGTCTCAACTGAGGGACTATCTAGATCAGATTGGCTTGTAGGCTTGTGGGATTTCCATGACCCGTCGATTCAGGTGGGAAGAGCCACTGTGAAGGTGGGCACAGCTATTTCATGCCCTGGGCACTGGCACACTGAAGAAAGCTAGTTGAGCAGAGGCTCCAAATGAGTATCACATGGCATACGTTTCTCTCCTCTCTTGTGTCGGAGTATTCTGCCATGTGACTGTCTGTTAGAGTTCCTGCCTTAACATC
The DNA here is from genome assembly GCF_978045245.1 of Mus caroli. Taxonomy (NCBI): domain Eukaryota; kingdom Metazoa; phylum Chordata; class Mammalia; order Rodentia; family Muridae; genus Mus; species Mus caroli. The sequence continues at coordinate 99,582,838 of NW_028227267.1, read as the reverse complement.
CCCCTCAAGGATGGATGGTAGCCTGGAACAGTAAGCCAAATAAACTCTTCCTTCTCCTAAGACGCCTTTTGTCAGGTTGTTCTACAGCAATAACAGACACGAAACTAGAACCGCCCCACTCTCTTGGTTTCTTCCACACATCGCATGCTGCAAAGCCTTTCACACATACGCCAGGCTTATCTGATTTTTACATTTTAGAAGTGTGAACAATTTGAACTGCAGTTGGCTTTATTTCTATCTTTAATGGATTCCCCCACGGACCACCTTTAACTGCAAGCTAAAATACCTTTTTCTTTTTTCTTTTGCTTATTTACTTTCCCCTGTCTCGGCCTTCAGTGCTTAGCCTGATGCTCAAATACCTGTTTACTTCTCAAAAGGAAGAGTTATATTTTTCTTTGCTTATTGTTTTTCTTAATGATCAGAACCATCGGGACTCATCTTTCCTGCTGGAATTACCCACCAACGTGTTTTCTAACCAAAGGAAACTTCCCATGTAAGAGGCCTGATCCTAGCTGTTATTTTTGCATTCAACCTTACTGCATGGAAATATAAATAACACAAAGCCATTGCTGGTCCTGTGATAGAAGTATTTACTGCATAGTGTGAGCCACAAGGAGTGGATAATCAGTCTGAACGGCAGCCAAGGGAGGGGGAACAGGGCAGGAGCAGGAACCCTGCATCTTGTTTGTTGATCTGAGAGGGAGTAGAAGTAAAGGAACCAATGTGGAACACTTCACTGTCGCACAAAGAGCTAACTCTTCTGAAGGCTTTAGTGTATGCTAGACACTATTCCAAGTGCTTCCTGCAAAGCCTGCTAAACTCTTAGTAGTTCAAGTTACCGTTCCTACAGCGAGCGGAATCGGGTACAAAGCAGTACGCGAATCAGCTTTCAATCAGTAAATCAGTAAAAGATAGCACTGGGGTATGACCGCCATCCTCTGTGTACTAAGCCGGTGGGAGGCATGTAGAAATTACTTAGATATGAGTGCCAGAAAGAAGTGTTCGTGATTCATCTTCAAATATGGCACACTCACTAATTTCTCACTTGACCTCAGATGCAGAAATAATAGCATCATTACTAATGTGTACTCTAATATAAAAGACAGCCGTCTGTATTTATCCCAAGCCTACGCCATTATGTAAGCACAAGCAGTGAGTGACGTGAGCGTGCTAATCTGTTGCAGAGCCACATGCAGAGAAGTGAAGTTTTTAATGGTCACGCATCTCTCCATCCCGCCACCCTATATAGCCCACGACTCATGGATCCCTTTTCTCTCTTGTTAACATCTTCTCTGTGATATGTCACCTTCACCCTGGTTAAAACATGATAAGGTTATGAGATTCAGAAAGCACATTTTATGCTTTCCCAAGTCTCATCTCAATGAGCTATGCAACAAGATAGAGAAATTGACAAGATGGTTGAAATATGAGTCTGTGGATTGATTCCCGAGCTCCCTTTTTAAATAGTCTAGAAAGCATTCGCAGTGAAGGCAGACTTCCTTTCCCAAAGTTACTTCTTAAAAGATTGGAGGCTATTGACCTCCAATTGCTTCTAAGTGTAAAATTATTTTAAAAGTAAAGATAGACTTCCAATTTATAAATTTTCTGTGCTATTACTTCCAAGCCTTATTTATTCTCACTAAAAGCACTCAGAAAACCATCACTGCAATAAAAAGAAATCCATGTCCTAAGTGCATGTTGGAATGAGGGCGCGGGATGGCCGTCGGGGTGTGGGATCTATGGACTCTGCACCATTAGCTGTGTGCAGCCTTTGCACACACTCACTTAAGTCTATCTAATTGCTTTAGAAACTAGAGGTAATTTTTGTGCTACAAGAGAGAATATTCTTGAGGAAAAGTTTCTGGCATTTTAAAAAGTATGCGCAGGCCCGAGAGTCTCCTGGGAAGGGCGTTTGTTGCTGTGCAAAAATGTGTCAGGTAGTTTTCCTGTTTACCGTTTCTCTCTCTCTTCCATTCTCAGAGTAGGTATGGCCGTTGTCATTGTCATTTAGTGAGCAAGGCCCTGCACAGCCACTCTGATCACACTCTGTAGGTTTGACTGCAGGACTGGGCTGGGGGTAGCCAGGCAGCGAGTCCCTTGGTGAGCAGGTTCTCTGTGCTAATTCTCTAGCTGCTCCTCCCCCTGTTAGTGCCAGGCTCAGGATGGTCCATTGCACCTGCTGGGAAGGTTCTTTCTCCAGCCGGTCAGGTTGGCTCTGAGCTTGATAGATTATGACTCAGAGCTGGTTGGTGCCTGGTGTGGGGAGCAGCGGATGCAGGGGATGCTTCTGTGTTAACAAATTCTACTCCCTGATGCAGTTGGCTCCTGAGGTCACAGAACATCTCCTGACACTTGACCCCTTCATCCACTACCACCAAAGGAGTTTCCTAGGAACCCTGTTATCTCTACCTCCTGGGTGACCTTCTGTGACAGCTCTCTGTTGGATATCCTCTACAGACAATCTCAGTAAAGCACCCTGAGTGTTTTTCTAGGTTAGTTCCTGGTCTTTATATCATCATCACCACTGCCACCACCGCCACCAGATTATCGCTATCATCATCATTTTCTTCACTATAAAGATTATAAGTTATGAGGCACCTAATGCTGAGTGACTTTGATATGGAATATAAGATAAAGATGTAATCTTCTGGGATTATCACCCAAGCAGGCTCTGTGCTACACACTTATGTTTATAGGTATTACATAAATAGATATCAAGCTGATACCAGCTCATCTAGGTTGCTCATTACGAACTAGATCCGTGACTGGATCATGAAGAGAACCTCTAAGAATCATAAAGAAAAGGAGGCAGTTCACCTTTCTTCGGTTAGTATTTTAGGCAAATAGTGATAATGTTAATAGTTTCACTTTGGTGACTTGGCTCTCTATGATTAAGGAGAACGTAAAGTGGGCAGTGGTACTGGAATTTCTGTTTTGTTTGTTTGTTTGTTTTTGCTTTCAGGAAAGGAGAGATGAGGGCATCAAATGAGCTCAGTACAGCGTTGAGCACAGCCGTCCTCTGGATGCTGAAAGCAACAGCATACTGTAAAGACACGAGACCCAGAATCATACTGGACCCGAGTCATAGCTCTGTGACCAGATACAAGGTCTGGATCAAAACATCCAGCTAGAAATCCCAGGCTGTACCATCCCTATTTGCTGGCAGTAACAACCCCTAGGTTATTACCCCTAAGTGCTAGGGGTGTTAGTCTATTTTGTGCCCCAAAGATAACCAACTTATAAGACAAAATGTGGTAGTGGGGGGGGAGGTCAGGGGACTTAGTTCCATAGGTGGTGAACCTGTCTTGCATATGTGAAGCCCTGTTTGATCCCTGGGTCTACACAGACCCAGCACGATGACACAGTTCTGTGATCTCCACATAAGGAGAACACATGGCAAAGACCATCCTCCATCACACAGCAAGTTTAAAGCCAGCCTGGGAAACATGGGATCTTGTCTGGAAAACGAAAAGAGCTAAGCTTGTTTCTGTTCCCAGTTTTTTGAATTCCCATTGCTTGGGTTTTGTGGTAAGGCAGTACGTCTTGGGACAACAACAGCCAAGCAAATTGGCTGATTTCATGAACTGGAACCAAGGAAGTGGAGGAGGGATCCAGCAAGAGGAGAGAGAGTAGAAGAGGAAGAAGGAAAAGAGAAAGAGGAAGAGACTCTCTCACTTCCTCTTATCCGTCTTAAGACACACCCCAGTGACCTAGGGACCCACCAACCAAACTCCCTCCTTTAAAGGTTCTACTGCCTCTAATAGCATCCTGGGGTCTTTGAGGGACATGAAGATCCAAACTATAGCTCTGAGTAGGTGCCAGAGAATCATCCTTTTCTCTGTACATTGGAAGGAACAAGACAGTTTAAGAGGTGGGAAAACCTTCATGAGACATTTTAGAGGCAGGAAATTCCCTATGACTATGCGTTTCCTAAAGGCAGTGTGGCCCCAAGTGCAAATCTAGTTCTGTTCTACAAATTGATACATAATCTGAAGAAGCTCTAAAAAGCTTTAATAAGAAAAAAGTCCCACCTCAAACTAGTGTGGATTGTGTCTGTCATCAGCAGAGAAATCTCTCTTGCATCTTTGACCAACGGCCATGAGGGTGTCATGGTGGGCTTGGGGTTGTTTGCAGATGTTGCAGCCTTGAAGCATTCAGCGCTCTGCATGTGGGTTCCCAATGCTGGACCACAGTTTCCCTTTTGTGAGTTTCCCTGTGGTTGCACTGCAGCAACAGGCTGTCTGAGCTGCAAAAAGACACAGCTATCTAAAAGGTCCCCTCCTCTACACCTAGAGAGGGAGTCGAGCTTTGTCCCCACTCCAGACCATTTGTGGGCACCTGTGCAAAGACAATTATCTTGGGTGTGGCAGGCCAGATGCCTCGAGAGACCTGTGGTTAGAACAGATAGAGTCTTGTAGTTCCTTTTCAGAGAAGCCTTAGGCTAGACACTCTCCAACTTTTCCATGAGTTGATAATTCCTTTTCCTCATTCATCTTTGTAAAAGATGGGGTGAGGAGTTGAAGTAGGAAGTTTTTAGGAGACGTGGATTCTAGCCTGGCTCTGCCCAGTTTAATGCTGGGCCCCCTGATACTCTCTCCATAAGAATGTTTTCATCATGGAAGGTGGCCAGAGACCCCTCTATGTTTGATTACCCTCATTTTCATTAGTAGGGCACATAGAACCTTGCTCAGTGGTCTGACAAGATCCCCCACCCAAAGGCTGCTGCTCCCCACGGTGAGCCAGTACTTCAGTGCACATGCCTAGGGTCCTACATGTTTGCTGCCCAGCCTGGCACAGGGATTTCCTGTTTGCATCACCATTTTCAGTACAGAGCAGAGGGTACAGGGAGCGCATTGCTCAGGAAGGAAGTGAGAGACTGAGTGTGGCAGGAACTGAGGTTTTTGTTTTGTTTTGTTTTGTTTTGTTTTTGTTTTTTTGTTTTTTTCAGAGGATGAGCAAGGAGGTCAGAGTATCAAAATATTTCCATTTGCTTGTTAGAAAAAACAGACTGGGCTGCTGTGTGACAGATAGCAAGCACCCGTCCTTCAGTGGAAATCACTCAGCACAGAGTGTGACATGGTGGTGCCCCAGCTGCTGGCCTTCCTGCTTGGACAGGCACACTGCTCATGTGCTTGGCTCTTTGTGCTTTGGGAAAGCAGAATTTATATGAAACCTACAATTTCACACACAGGCGTTTGTCCCCACAGCCCAGCTTCCCACAACAAAATTTATGCCCAGTGTGGGGATCAGCAGCTCAAATTCAAGATGTGTCTATACAGGGGAGCTGAAGTGATGGGCCAAGCAGTTTGATATAAAAATACCCCAGGCACCTGAGAATGGGAGAAATAGTCTTCCCCAGGGAAGAGCCCACCAGCTGACCATTCAATATCAAATGGTCATCCAGGAAAACATGGGTACAGATTATGATATACAGACCAAGGAGGTTGTTATTTGTTACATACATACATACATACATACATACATGTACACACATACACATATCCACACATATTTAACAATTAATGTAAAACGAAGTCATGAGTTTGAAAGAAAGGAAGAAGGAGTTTATGGGAGGGGCCTGGAGAAAGGAAAGGGGAGAGGAAATGATGGAATTTAGTTTCAAAAATTAAAAGAAATGATATAAAAAACACTGATTATGGCATCTTCATAATCTAGACATTTCAGACACACATCTTGGTTTCTTAAATATAAGCACATTTAAAACAAGGAGATTTTGTGACCCATAACATCCCCTGCCTTGTACAGAGGGGCTAAGTTCTTTTTCTTCAATGAGTTCTTAGAAATGACTACTGTTTTGATTTGCATTTCCCTGATGATTGAGGATGTTGAACATCTTTTCAGGTGCTTCTCAGTCATTTGGTATTCCTCAGCTGAGAATTCTTTGTTTAGCTCTGCACCCCATTTCTTAATGGGGTTATTTGAATTTCTGGAGTCCAGCTTCTTGAGCTCTTTGTATATATTAGATATTAGTCCCCTATCAGATTTAGGATTGGTAAAAATCCTTTCCCAATCTGTTGGTGGCCTTTTTATCTTATTGACAGTGCTCTTTGCTTTACAGAGCTTTGCAATTTTATGAGGTCCCATTTGTCAATTCTTGATCTTATAGCACAAGCCATTGCTGTTCTATTCAGGAATTTTTCCCCTGTGCCTATATCTTCCTTTTCCCCACTTTCTCCTTTATTAATTTCAGTGTCTCTGGTTTTAAGTCGAGGTCTTTGATCCACTTAGACTTGAGCTTTGTACAAGGAGATAAGAATGGATCAATTCGCATTCTTCTACATGATAACAGCCAATGAATCGGTCTGCAACCCTATAGGTGGAACAACAATATGAACTAACCAGTACCCTCAGAGCTAGTATCTGTAGCTGCATATGTAGCAGAAGATGGCCTAGTCGGCCATCACTGGAAAGAGAGGCCCCTTGGTATTGCAAACTTTATATGCCCCAGTACAGGGGAATGCCAGGGCCAAAAAGCGCGAGTGGGTGGGTAGGGGAGCAGGGTGGGGGGAGGGTATAGGGAACTTTCGGGATAGCATTTGAAATGTATATATAGAAAATATCTAATAAGAAAGAAAGAAAGAAAGAAAGAAAGAAAGAAAGAAAGAAAGAAAGAAAGAAAGAAAGGAAGGAAGAAAGAAAGAAAGAAAAAGAAATGACTACTGCCGGAGCACTGAGCGCACGAAGTGGCAAATGGAACTGCGACGTATTCCTCCAGGAGCAAGGGTAAGAACATGGACAGACTTGTTTCTTACTCCAGTAACTTTCTCACTGGCACAGTGTGGGAATCACAGAATTTGATGCTTTTGCTGTTCAATGCTCAAGATGAAATTCAGTCCAAATTGCTACAGTTAGCGATGCTAACTTAGCTCCTTCCTTTAAAGAGTCAGGGAGAAGAATTTCCAATTTTCTGCCTCAGCTCAGTGCGCGCTGCCTGGAGGGCCGTGGGGCCTGGACGCTGATCTGGCCACTGACTCGGTTTGGGAGGGAAGATGGGAATCAGCAGATTTTTCAGGCTCAGCCGTAGCGTGGAAACAGATGCCCTAAAGCAGAACAGAATCCTCTCTGATCATGCTCTTGGCGGCTGCCACAGCTCGCATGGCCACCATCTGCTAGAGTAATGCCTCCCCATCCCCCCCACTGACACTCCATGCTTCTGGTAACCTTCCCATGTGAGTAGTATCACTGATTTGGGAGGCTGTGAGCTATAAATAATAGCTTCGGCAGCCTAGCTCAAGCCAAGAGCGGATTCCTTCCTCTCTAGGAAAGGGAGAAGTAGGCTGTTACCCTCGTCTATTTCCTTCTCCCTCTTATCGTTTGTCTCTTACCAATTTCCTCCCGCTAAACTAGCTCCTGGTGCTGTCTTGGCTTACTAGTTGCAATTTAGGAACATCTCAGAGCTCTGAAGTTCTGTCTCCCCACTCAACAGAAACTTCAATTTGGGGGGGGGATTAATGCTTATTCTAGCTAAGAGGGATTTTTTTTTGTACCAAGTATTTAGCTCCCAAGATACTTTTGAGTTAGGTGGTCTCTGGAATGCTGCCCTTCGACATCAAACATTTCAGATTATTTGGTATACAGTTGTAAGTAGATTGGCATGGATACCAATTAATTTCTCATCCTGCCTTTGGAGTAACAGCATTAAGCTCGGGACTGTCGTCTTGTAACAGACTGCACTGAGTACAGTTTCTTCAGACATTCTGCTCTACTTTCATTTGGCATGTATTTTAAAAATAGAGTTCAGATCTGGTTCTAACTTCAGGATGTTGGGTGTCATCGCTGATCTGCCATCACGGAGCACTGCGACCCAGATGCCAGCAGGAGGAAGATCCATTTCATACTTGTAGAGTTGAGTCCAAGATCAAGGTGCTGGCTGATTTGTTTCCTGGCAGGAACTTTTTTCCTGGCCTCACAGATGGCTGATGTCTTTCTGTATCTTCTTCTGGGAGCGAGGGAGAGTGTATGGGAGAAAGAGAGAGAGAGAGAGAGAGAGAGAGAGAGAGAGAGAGAGAGAGAGAGAGAGAGAGAGAGAGAGAGAGAGAGAGAGAAAGGGCTGCAGCTCCTTTGGTGCTTGTTAAAAACAAAGGTGTTGTCAGGGTTGATTTCTTTTATCAACTTGACAGGATTTGGAATCTGAGAGATATACCTCTGGGTGTGCCTGTCATTGTCAGGGTGTTTTCAGAGAAGTTTAACTGCGGATGGAAAAGTCTACCCTGCATATTCATGTTCCTAACTGATGGCTGATGAGAAGCAACCCAGTACCCCAACTCTTCTGTCACTGTGTGTCCTGTAAACATGTCTTTTAGAACCACTTTTCTTGTACCATGATAAACTTTTCTTTAAATGCTTCTGTGAGGTACCGAATACAAACACTAATCCTATGGCGAGGACCCCATTCTCATATTCTCTAAACTAATTATTGCGCTATCTCAAAGGCTATTATGCCAAATACCTTCATATCAGGAGTTTGTGAATTCACGTATTTTGGAGGGTTGGGGTGGTGTCTTAGTTAGGGTTCCCATTGCTTGTAGAGGCACCATGGCCACAATAACTCTTATACAAGAAAACTTTTAATTGAAGCTGGCTTGAAATTTCAGATACTTAGTTTTTTATTGTCATGACAGGAAACATGGCAGAATGCATGCAGGCATGGTACTGGAAAAGTAGCTGAGAGTTCTATATCTTGATCTGAAAGCAGCAGGAGACTGTGTCACAGTGGACATTGCTTGAGCATATAGGAGACCTCAAAGGTCACCCACCACAGTGACATATTTCCTCCAAGTCCAACAAGGCCACCCCTCCTAATAGTATCACTCCCTATGGGCCAAGTACTTAAACCCACGAGTGTATAGGGGCCATACCTATTTAAACCACCACAGGGAGTAATAGACATTTAGCCCATGACATTGTACAGATGGTTTAACTTCTCTAAACTTTGATTTTCATCATCTGTGGAATTCAGTGGGAATAGGAGGCGAGACTGCACAGTTTTTAAAGATGGAAGGACGTGGCCTGACAAAATTTTCTAGGAATTGATGAAGTCTTTGCTGCTTCTTTTCCTTCTCTTTAGCAAGTTTTTATCCCAATAAAGTACACAGCATCATAGTATCTTAGATTCATTAAACCATAGAGCAAACCATAGAAACAGCTTCTTCTAATTCTCTTGCTTTCAGAACTGAGTCTGAAAATATGTTGAGAAAGAAATGTCTTGACTGACTAGAGCCAAAATCCAAGTGTAACTATGGCCCAGTATTGTTCTTTCAATGACCTCATTGTGGTTTAACTTATTGTTGCTTTAGCTGTAAAATCTGCTGTTCCAGATATTTCCTTTGGCAAAAGAAAAGTACTTTATGAGATAACTTTTAGAAAAAAAAAAGTCTCTCAGATAAAAGTTGGGTAGGTAACAATTCCTGGATAAAAACATCAAATTAGTAAGGTTTCAATTTGAAGCACGTCAAATATACTCTTTGGGGGGGGGGAGCGTAAGTTCTTATAGGCAGAGGAAGCTTCCACCAAAGCAGCATGCCATCCTAGAGAGCAGATATTAGTAAGATTCACCTGTGATGTTACACATTAAGCTTACAGCAAGCAGGGACTTGGATTCCATCAATATGAGACAGAATGGCTTCAGAAATGGGTGGAGAACTGGAGGCTGTAGCAGTATGGGATGTGGAGCAACAGACAGGGAGACCAAAACCTGCCCTGTCCATTCAGGCTTTCTCCCAGGAAGGTGGAAAGCATATCTTCTGTTACTCCCAGAGGCAGCTGTGTTTCTCCCACAAAGATGAATGGACTTGAAGACTCAGTCCTAATTCTACAACTAGATGGTACCGTGTCCATAAAGACCCCATGTTCCCTCTATGTTTCTATGCTGTCTTCCTAGGAGGGGAGATTAGCTGAATATAAGAGACAGAAGTGGGGTTCCACAGGGACTTTCAAAGCTCAGAGTACGGATTCCTTATGTATTCTCCAATATCCTTTGAACCTAAACTACAACAGACATTGATTTTTCTAAAAAGCATTGTCTAATGTGTACCTACAAGGTAACCTAAATCAGGAAGTCCTGCATCTCTGCCTTCACTTTGGATTTATCTACTTACATTAGGTGCCTTCTTATCACTGTACATTGGCATATTAATCCTTACAAAACACCTATGTGAAAGCTGGTTATGTCTATTTATTTCACCCTTCATCAAAGACATGAATCTTTGCCCTAAACTTGTGGTCAACTTGGACTGCAGGAACAGTACAGCTTCAAGAGACAGTCTGAAGACCCAGTGAGGGTAATTATCTCTCATACCAAGGCTGTATCCTGAAGCAGGAATAGTCCCTAAGGTTGCATTTCTCAAGCAGTAAGGCATTTGAGTTACCTAACAGAATCAGAGTTATTGGTCCACACTTGAACAGGACTGCTTCACAATGTCACACTTCCCCTGCTACAACAACTCTTTCTCTATTTCAACCAGAAGCACTACCACATCAGTATGTTAAAGGTGAGCTTGTGGTCGGTCTCTGGGTCTCTTTATTAACCATCTTCCCAATGTGTCACATTGATGATTTTATTGGTGTTTTTCACCATTTTCCATCTCTTTGATCTTTGTGTTGGGGTGAGTGGATGAACCTAGCCTGTTGGAGTTGCAGGAGCTAGAGTTTAGTCTAAAACTCTGCTAATAAATCCTCAGGAGGTAAATTTTGGGTGCTGGTGACATCAAGTATCAGAGCTGGCAAAGGAGGCTTTGGTTTTGCCTGAGGTGAAAACCTTCCAAATAAGTGTTGCTTTAAGAGTTGGCTTGGCTCGAAACCTGGCAGGTCGTCTGGTGAGACTATAGATCACCTTCTTTTTTTAGCCTTTCTTAGATGGAATCAGGACAATGATTTATGCACAGAGTAAATGAGCTATGTTTCCTCCAGCTATTGCAACCCATATTTTTTTCATCTGGGCTCTCCCTCCATTCTCCCCACCCAGTTCTGGCTTTTCATTCCCATGACTGCTTATGAGTCTACTCAACGCTGAGACAAATATTGAGAAAGTGAAATTTGGTTCCTTGCCCACTAATCTTCCTTGTGTGTGATGCAGTCATATCTTGAACGAAATGAAGTGTTTTATTATGGAATTTTCTAAGAAGGGATTCATGCTCGGGTGTGTTTCCAAGCAGCAGTCAATTTAATAATAAATATATTGGTCTTTATGTATTTTGTTTGTCTTTATATAACATGTAATATACAATTTTTTTTCTCAATGGTGTTTTAATTCATGATGATGTCTTTTTTTTTTTTTTTCTTTTTGGGTTTTTTGAGACAGGGTTTCTCTGTGTAGCCCTGCCTGTCCTGGAACTCACTCTGTAGACCAGGCTGGCCTCGAACTCAGAAATCCACCTGCCTCTGCCTCCCAAGTGCTGGGACTAAAGGTGTGTGCTACCACTGCTCGGCTTCATGATTATGTCTTCAGCACAGGAAGAATGTGATAGGATCTCGTAGCCTATGAGGGGAGAGGATAACCTTTAGCAGTAATGATGACAAAGGTGGCTTCTTTTGTAAGTGGTTATAACCCTCTGCACATGTGTAACACTTGGCATCTATCTTGGAATTTGTCCTTCATGACTACTTTGTGGGATAAACCCGAATAACTTATCATTTGGTACGTAGGTGGAAACTGGAAAATCTTGAAATGAATGTTTTTATGGTTGTAGGGTACAGTCCTGTGTGAACACTAAAGGGAGGTCTGGAAATTTGGCTGCTACCCACCAACTTGGTATCTAAGGTCTCTCTTGGATCTGCTATGTAACACTGGGAGCCCTCCACCAATCCAGATGACTACTAATCTATCACTGCCCATTAATTTATTAACTGCTGTTGTTGAGGGCCTTTCTGGTGTAGAACATTCTTGTAGATTCTAGCAAAATACTTAAAGATTTGATCCACATTTCTATACTTTTGGAAGTCACAGTGAATAACAGCACTGGTACTAAGTACAGTTTCTCTTTAGTATAGAACAGTCATCATTCTAGACATGGGCATTCAAAGACCAATCAGACATATGGAACTCATAGTGGTGCAACCAAGTGATGCAGCGTGTAAGTAAAAGGAAACGAGGCACCCTTCCAAGCTAGCTCACAATGTTTTCATGAATATTCACAATAGTTGTGAAGTGATAGAAACATTATTTATAAAAAGTTCCCTTGTACTTAAAGAATGTAGCCAGGCAGCTACTAATCAATATAAATAGTAATGATACTGGCTTTTATTTGTTGAGTGAGGATCTGCTATGTGCAAGAGCCTTTGATGAGTGCTTTGATTTTACTCCTTACAGCTCTATACCAATAATTAATTGGGTTAATTAGTTATCTCAACTTCAAAGAAGTGCTTTGGGTCAGAAAGCTAAAAAGTTAATGTGTACCGCATGGGCAGTATATTATAAGTTAGGGGTCTCAATTCAGTCTGCCATTATAGATTGTTTTGTTCATTCTGAAGAACAACACAGAACCTGAGGTTTAGTCAAGTTTTGTAACTGAAAGGAGGCATATTCTTTCCCATCACCTGCAGTGTTTGGGGGCACAAATGCACAGAGAATTGTATTAATGAGCAGTTGCATTGGACGATACACGAACTCTATTATGGGCACCTTGGAAAGAAGGTGAATATCAAAGTAGAGCCACCCTTATAACAAATAAGCTTGGAGAATGCATGTCTAATGTCTCAAAATAACTTGCATATTTGCATTTATTTTTCATGTAATATCTCCCTTTGTTTTTGAAGGGTCCTACTCATGCAAAGAATTTCCTCTTTGGACCTAATTACAGCCCCTGATCCTAAGTGGTGCTTGGGATTCATGACTACCAGTTGTGTGTGATTCAGGACCTTGGCCCCTTCTATCCTGTGGCTTTTCTATCTTTGCCAAAGCTGCTGATTTCCAGCATTGTAATGTCTGCTGCCTCAGACTGGTTAGGGCCAATGCGCAATGATTGCTATGTATGGTTCAGACCTGTGAGTGGTGGGCGTTTCTCACAACTCACTGGTTAGAGTTCAGTTTCATGAAACTATGAAGGAACTAACAAATGAACTCTAGTGATGGGTACCCAGGAAGAAGGTGCCAAGTGATTTCACGTCTCTTCCACAAGGTGGGCTTGAACATTTAAATAATGAGAATCACAGTTAGCCAGGCAGCACTCAGCAGACTGCCTGAGAAGTTTTGGCTAGCCTATTTTGTAAAAAGAAGGAGCAGGTTGTGAGGGAGAGTGCTGTGGACGATTCAGTCAGCACACACAAATTCTATGCAATTTGAATTTCTAATATTCGCTCTCTTCCACAAATTTAGAGTAGTCTCAATGTCTCTATATCTGACCCAGACTCTCAGTAAGGTATGAAGATATACCTTCTTAAGTAGCTTTGCTATGGATCATTCTTGAAGTGTGGTGGGAAGCTACTATGGCCTGGGTACTGATCTCTTCCCCCAATGTTCACTTTGCTTTCAAAGTCAAAGGCAGAGGACTCGCCATTTGAAGAAAGGTTGGTAGAGAGATGGAGTTGACTATTGGGGCATTGATAGAGCACAGTATCCACCCCCATGCTAACTTTCACTTCTCAATTCTTTTTCTCACTTCCATTTACTTACTACAACTTGGTTTTCTGAGAGTTAATGGATATCTGAACTCATGGCTCTTCTCACTATTGTTGAAGTTAGTAAAATGTTATCTGTGGACATGTATGGGAATTTCATGGGGAGATGAGTTCCAAGATCAGCTTTCAAAGGGGTTCACAGATACAAATGTGTTAACAATTGTCTTAGGATTTTACTGCTGTGAACAGACACCATGACCAATCCAAGTTCTATAAAGGACAACATTTAGTTGGGGCTGGCTTAGAGATTCAGAGGTTCAGTCCATTATCATCAAGGTGGGAATATGGCAGCATCCAGATGGCATGGTACAGGAGGAGCTGAGAGTTTTACATATTCATCTGAAGGCTGCTAGCAGAATATTGACTCCCTGGAAGCTAGGATGAGGGTCTTAAAACCCACACCCACAGTGACACACCTACTTGGACAGGGCCACACTTTCTAATAGTGCCAGTCTCTGGGCGGAGCATATACAAACCATAACATTCCACTCCCTGACCTCCATATCACTGAGTATATGTGGCCTTCTTGGAGTAGGCATGGCACTGTGGGTGTGGGCTTTTATTGTATAAAAATCCTTTTATTAGATATGGAGGTATGCAATTAGTGTTGTTTCAGGCAGCCCTTTAATCATCTTTAAAAACTTAAAAGATTGTTTATTCTCATCAACTTTATCATTATTTTCATAATGTTTAGTGGTTTTTTTAAAAAAAATTATACATGAGAAATGAAAAAATTAAAGGTTTAAATTAATTAATTTTTTATTAGGTATTTATTTCATTTACATTTCCAATGCTATCCCAAAAGTCCCCCCCACCCTCCCACACCCACTCCCCCACCCACTCCCACCTCTTGGCCCTGGCATTCCCCTGTACTGAGGCATATAAGGTCTGCACAACCAATGGGCCTCTCTTTTCACTGATGGCCAACCAGGCCATCTTCTGATACATATGCAGCTAGAGACATGAGCTCTGGGGGCAGGTACTGGTTAGTTCATATTGTTGTTCCACCTATAGGGTTGCAGATCCCCCCCCCCCAGCTCCCTGGGTACTTCCTCCAGCTCCTCCATTGGGGGCCCTGTGATCCATCCAATAGCTGACTGTGAGCATCCACTTCTGTGTTTGCTAGGCTGGGGCATAGTCTTACAAGAGACAGCTATATCAGGGTCCTGTCAGCAAAATCTTGCTAGTGTATGCAATGGTGTCAGCGTTTGGAGGCTGATTATGGGATGGATCCCTGGGTATGGCAGTCTTTAGATGGTCCATCCTTTCATCTCTTTAATTTAAAAATTAAAGGTTTAAATTAATTAATGTTTTTAATTGAAATAGAATCACATGACTTTCCTCCTCCAATTCTTCCCTCCAGCTCTTCTCAGGTATCCTCTTTCTAAGCCCCTCTCATGCTCTCTCCAACTCTGAAGTGAACAGCCTCTTTTATTTATCATTGTTACATATGTATGTATGTGCACAAATATAAAAATACAACCTGCAGAGTCTTTTGTTGTTTGTGTGTGTATACATGTGCTCTTGGTTTGGCCACTCTGTGTTGGACATCTGATGACGAGGCCATCACTAGAAGAGGCTAATTGTTTCCCCAGCAGTCATTAGTTGCCTGTAGTTCTTTGTCTAGGAGTCAGGTCCGATGTATTTTTCTTAATCTTTATATATCTTGGGGACAAATCCTATTGACAAGGTCTTTGGATCCACAGTCCTTGCTGGAGATGGTAGACACCCTAGAAGGGGCTTATGAGAAACTCTCCAGAAGTGATGACAGTCTCACATTTTTAATTCTCAGGAGATGTCATGTCACATTATCTCAGCCCCGAGAGAGATCCATTTTTCCCATAGACCTGGAATACATCACTGGGTAAATTATAAAAATCACCTGCTTCCCTGAATTAATTTCCTTTACAATCATGAGGTTTTCAGTTGTAGAGATTCACTAAGTTGGGCATCTACTCACAGAGAAGGTATTACTTAGTGAGTGTGCTGCTGGCGACGGGCATTTGATCTGCACTTGATAATGAACATGAAGGCTCTCAACATCATTCTGTGCCAGGCGTGAGCAGATCTGATGGCACACTGAAAGAGATCGAGCATCTCGGGGCAGCATAAACAAGTAGCTAGTAATTGGAACACAATGCTTTTCATACTCTAGTGATGCTTCCCAGGGAGCAAGCTTCAGCCACCGCACTGGGCAAGGCTCCAGTGTTGTCTGTTTTTTGACTAGACTCATTGATTTCCATGACCTCGTTCTTGTACCTATGCAAAAGGCAAGGTCCTTTTTGTGTTCTCGTGAACAGCCAGCCTTTATTTGGATCTACATGGATTAAGTTTCTTACCTCCTCTTCACAGTAAATTGTCCCCTGCTTCACAAAATCAAAAATAAACTATGGCAGCACACCCACACAGGGCCCACAGCACGCCATGAGTGGCAGTCACTGACTGAGAGGCAATGTGCCTCCAGCACCTGTTGACATAGCTGAATAACTGTCCTAGGAAGTAAAGACCTGAAGAACAGTTTTTAACAGTATTGGGTGTGGGAGGCTTCTAGGAAGAAGCGAGCACATGAAGACAGTAATCAAGAGCTGCAGGAAGCATGGGTGACTTCATATCACGAAAGAGCTTGTGTTGCGCTTAATCTCCTAGGTAGATCTTGAAGCTATAGTCCATGCTACATATGATTATGACCCTAGTGGGATATAGAGGCTTTCTAGATGTTTGCAATTCAGGATAAGGTCATCCTGGATTATAGCAGGGAATACTTGAAGGGCATTTTAAGAGTGGAAAACCTGTTCAGAAGATCATAGAAACGGGCTGGAAAGGTGGTTCAGTGGTGAAAGCACTGATTGCTTTTCCAAAGGTCCTGAGTTCAAATCCCAGGAACCACATGGTGACTCACAACCATTTGTAATGAGATCTGACGCCCTCTTCTGGTGTGTCTGAAGACAGCTAGAGTGTACTTACATATAATAATAAATAAATCTTTAAGAAAAGAACATAGAAACAGACATACAGGGAGAATGACAATCGGTGCTGGAGAAAGATGTCAGAGTGATACTGAACTCAAGGATGCAGAGGGTTACCAACACCCACTAGACCTACAAGAGAGGCATCTAACAGGTTCTTTGTCAGATTCCAGGAGGAACCAATAATGCCATCATCTTGATTTTGGACTTGTAGCCCCCAAAGCTCTGAGAAACACTTTTCCTGCCATTTAAAGCTGCTCACTTTGTGGTTCTTCAGCATGGCAGATCTAGAAACCAAACCGGTGAGATCAGCCTCTTCATCCACCTACTTAACTCATGCTAAGGCTTTCCCTTGTGTGGACACCACAGACCTCCTTGAAATAGCTGGTGGTGGAAAAAATTACTTCTGTATCAAATTGCTTGCATTTGAAACCAAGAATCAGCCCTTCTTTTCTGGAATCTTTACCGTTCACACTTTAATAAAAGCATTGCAATAATACCTGTGGTTTCTCTGAAAAGATGTGTTGACAGGGGCCCATGTTTTTCTTTTCCCTTTTCAAATATTGCAGAACCCTTTCTTGTCAATGCTATGGAGTTTCAATCAAATAGCACTAGCTGTGAAATCTTTTCAAAGGCTACAAGACCGAAAAAGATCCCAGACTGTAAGGAAGGAGCCTTAATAGGCTTTACACTCCATCTTTGCCCCAGTGTCTTCTCTTCCTTTGCTAGTAAGAAGGATAAAAGACAAGAGGACCTGAGCTCAGAGATGAGTGGGGTGTGGCAGTGCATAGCTCTCCAAGGGGGAGAGGCACTGACATTCTATGGATTATGCTCATTTACTGATTATCCCAGAAATGTCTGTTGACTCCACAGAGCCTGTTGAAATCACAGCAGCCGTCCCATGGCTGCCTTTGATATTTAGAATGAGGAGGTTGGGGTACACTCAGCTCGATTAAGCGCATGTTACTTTAATCAAATAAGGATTAAGGGCAGAAGAAGACAAAAATAGTGCCTTTACTGATTTCTGGGAGATAATTAAATCAGATTTACCACACAAGGAGTGTAAGAATATTAAAAGTCTGTAAAAGAGGAGAGCTTAAACCCAGCAACATTAAGTTAATGCTTTTGGATCAGCAAAGCGAAAAAACCCACCCCCCCTCCCCCCGTTGTTGGGTGATATTAAGGAATCAACATAGTGAGGAGCCATTATAAAGATTATCTATCAAGCAAACAATAACTATTCTCAGTCATTAAAGTGGAACAAGCCACACAAATATATTGATCAAATAGTCTTTAAACTTGGTGTACAAAATACGAAATTTCTCAACACAGAGAAATTTCTCTGCCACTGATGTCTTGTTAAGACCCTTGTTGGCGATTTTACATAAAAACGTAATATGTAATATAGTTTATGCAATTTCCCCAAATAAATCATGGAATCATCAATGGATCTTTATGATCTGTCTGCCTATCCATCTGTCTGTCTGTCTGTCTGTTTGCCTATCTATCTATCTATCTATCTATCTATCTATCTATCTATCTATCTATCTAAACATTACAATTTTCCCAGTATTTCAGTTGTTGAACTGCCATGTGGATTGTGAAACTTCCTTTTTTGTGATTCCTTTGCATTCCTCCAAAACCTATGACATATCCAATTTATATATATATATATATATATATATATATATATATATATGGAATATATGTATAATCCATAAATATATACATATTTATATATAGGATTGCATCTAAGTTTCTACACATATATAATTAAATACATACATATAATAAATATATATTTACATATAAATTGTATATAATTAAATGTATATAATTAATGTATACATATATGTGTGTATATATGTATATGTGTGTATGTATACATATACATATGCCCTTGCCCTTTCCCTGGAGTGAGCTCATGGTATCCTTCCTATCTGGAAAATTTAAGTTTCCTGGATTCTCTTTACTTTCTGACTGCATATTCTCATATAAAATAATTTCCTAGAGCAAAAATATCTTCTGTCATGGGATTCCTCACACAAAATATAAATCCTGCTAGGATATTTCTGGGGTTTCTGGCTCCTTGGAAAAGTTTAAGGAAAGTTGACTTGTTTGACCTTCTTAGCTGACTAAATATACTGGAATTTATTTTCTACCAAGACTATCTAAGATGACTTTGAATTTATGATTCTTCTGCCTCTACCTCCAAAATACTAAGAACACAGGCTTGTGCAATCACATCTTGGTTCCTGTATTCTAGGGAAGCACTCTACACACCAAATGAATGACAGCTCCATCTGCCAACCAAGGGACATCTCCATCTACCAACTGGGTGACATCTTCTGATCCTATGCCACTGTTTATGAGAATTTTACAATTTCAACTCAAATAAAATTATATTGATATTTCCACCCTTAGTTGCTGCAGTTCTCCCCAAATGTATGCCTCCTGTTCTTTAGCTATTCTTGTTACATATTACAAACACATAAACATAGAAGTACAGCTTGCTCAGTTGATTCAGTATTGGCTCCACTGATGTGTTCTGTGCTCCCTTTTAATATTATCGTGCAATGTTGATGATTTATTAATACCTCAAAATCAGAGTTTTTCAGGTTTGATATAAATTTTGAGGGATATGAAGCATTTCTTTGAAGACTCCCTTCTGGACATGACTTTTCCTGGTTGGAATGGTTTCATCTTTAGGGTGAAAGGATCAGAAGATGTCACCCAGTTGGTAGATGGAGATGTCCCTTGGTTGGCAGATGGAGCTGTCATTCATTTGGTGTGTAGAGTGCTTCCCTAGAATACAGGAACCAAGATGTGATTGCACAAGCCTGTGTTCTTAGTATTTTGGAGGTAGAGGCAGAAGAATCATAAATTCAAAGTCATCTTAGATAGTCTTGGTAGAAAATAAATTCCAGTATATTTAGAGCAGAGAAGGACTGAGGGTAGCATTAAGCATCAGATGTGCATTCGTTGCTTTATGGAGTGCTTTGCTCATGGCTTGAAGGTGAACAGATTATTAATCTGATAGCTACTGAAACGTTAGAGATGCAAAGAGAGGGACAGATAGAGTTACAGCAGGGTCATTGGCATTTCATATATTTAGGGGAGGAATCTCAGAGAGCCACGTAGCTTCTGAGACACATAGGAAACAGGGATGTAGAAGGGAATAAATTTACTTTTGATTTTTTCTTTTTCGCTGTGTTTTTAATTATTTAAAACAATTTTTAAAATTTCAACACATTTTGATCGTATCCTTCCCCTTCCCGAACTCCTTCCAGATCCTCTCCCATCCGTAGCTGCCAAGTTCTTTCTCATAAGACAAATAAAAAAACCAATATAACAATCCCTCCCCAACCCAAGAAAACAAAATAGACAAACACACCCAAAGAAAAACAAATAAACAAGCAAGCAAGCAACAGCAGACCAAACAACTGTAACCAAATAAAAGGGCATAACAAAATTGTGGAACCCATTATATACTGGTCAACTAATCCTGAACATGAGGCCTACCCAGTGTTTTCTCATTGGAGAAAACTGATTTCCCTTTCCCTGTAGGTTTAAAAGACAGTTCAGTTGTTATCCTTTACCCTAGTGGCTAGGGTTTCATTCATTCATTCATTCATTAAAAAATATAACAGACAAAACATAAGAAGATAAAACAAAAACTATCATCTTGAAGTTGGACAGGGAAATACAACAGAAGGCACAAGAATCAGAGACCCCCATTTGCACACTGAGGATCCCATAGAGAAACACTAATCTAACAGCCATAACATTAACACAGAGAACCTGGTGCAGACCCATGCAGGTAATGACTTTGAGTCCTCCAGGAGAGGTCATTTTGAGAGTTATAAATCAGAACTAAAGGCTGTAAGATTTATATGTGTTGAATAAATATTTGGTGTAAACAGAGGAAAGAATAGTTTGCAATCTAAGTATGTAGATGGATACATATTTTGGTCAAATACTAATATAATTAAGTGGCTTAGCTTTTTTTTTCCCCTCAGAGATTGCTGTTAAAGTATGAGTGTTAATTTGAAAACACTGACATTTGTGGTAAAAAAAAACCAAGGTTTCCAATTAATTACATTTTTGAATCCTGATCTTTGTTGTTAGTAGCTTGTAGGTTGATACAATTACTGGTGTATCATATCTGTAAATGAAACTTGCTTTCAGAAGAAAAAAATGGGCAATTCAGACCTATTGGTGTGTAAAATATTACTTGTTAGGGAGGACCAAAGGAAACTTAATTTTCTCTATATAATTTCCTTTAAACCTGATAAGGGCATGGCATTGTCTCTGCCATGATTTAGCACATGGTACCATCATGGGATGCTCGTTTCTCATTTTCCTGTCCTCTTCCTTTCCTTCCTGAGGTGTGACTTTATATGTAAGAATCATGGATTCATTTCCTCTCAGGTGTTGCTTTAATTAAATGGGGTTTTGAATCCTGTCAACCATTTAAGAATGAAATCAGAGAATGAGAGGCCACGTTAGATGGAGTTGTCATGAAAATCAACCGACTCCACATTACTGGAATTTTCTTAAACATCGAATGACCAATGCATTATTATAGGTTGTGTGGTCTTGAAAGCAGTGATCCCTCTGAGAATGTGAAGTTCATGAACACAATTCTAATCAAGGGCTCTAAGGCAATTTCAGAGGAACAGCTGCACCAGGTGAAGAACCGAGGTAGGCCTAGAAGACAAACCTTCACAGGTACCTTGGACAGAGGTCACTGGGATTCTTTTTCCTTGATCATCCCACTTCCTCTGGGTTCCCTTTCAAACCGCCCAACTCCCTGAGCAGCCTTCATCTGTTTGGTGGCTCTAGCCCGAAGTTTAGAGGCTTTGCTTCCAGTATCCTTACAGAATCTCCCTGGAGGAGCATCACCACCAGTTTGCAGATGAAGGGACATATGCCAGTAGCCTGCAGTTATAAAGAAAATGGCAAAGCAGAGATTAAAAAAAAAAGTTCTGTTCTAGTTACTTAAAATGGTCCATGATATTCATGTGATTAATCCCAGAGTAAATGGCGTGAAGATCCAGAAATACCTAGAAATTTTCAGAAAGAAAAGTCTCCATTCATCCCACGGCATTTTTTTTTCTTTTAGTCTTAAAACAGTTCACTGGGGAAATCACGGATGATTTCAGACAAAGAAATGCTCCCTATAGCTGTTCAAACATTTTGAGAAGATAGTTTTTCATACGGAGAACCCAAAACTAGGGACTTATAGACTGGTGGAGGCTCCTGAAAGGTTGTTAGAAACAGTTTTATAGAGTCAGGTTTCTGCTGCAAGCAACAGAAGGTGTGGCTATGAGCAAGGGCTGAGGGGCTTTCCAGTGGTCATAGATAGATAATCCCATGTTTATGTTGCTCTATGTCACAAATTACTCAGGCCATAGTGAGGACTGATTGATGAGAGTCTTGTAGCAATTTGCCTTCCAGATATATTTGTAGTCATCTTAGAATTCTCCTTCCTTCCTTCCTTCCTTCCTTCCTTCCTTCCTTCCTTCCTTCCTTCCTTCCTTCCTTCCTTCCTTCCTTTCTCCCTTCTCTTCCCTCCCTCCCTTCTCTTCTCTTCCCTCCCTCCCTTCTCTTCCCTCCCTCCCTCCCTCCCTCCCTCCCTCCCTCCCTCCCTCCCTCCCTCCCTCCCTCCCCTTCCTTCCCTCCTTTCTCCTTCCTTCCCTTCTCCATCCCGCTCTCTCCTCTCCCCTCTTCCCCTTCTCCCCTCCCATATGTCACTTGTTAAAATATAAGGCAAGAAAAATGCAACTTTGGAATATTAGATCTTGGACAGAAGCAATATGATTAACAGTGAAGACTAAAGAAGACCGAGTCCATTGTCAGCTTATTTCCTTCATTTGTCACTTATATCAACTTCCAAGGTCACGAGTCTCCAAGCTCAGTGATGTCATATGTAAAACACCCATCGTCTCAGGAGTTTTGAGGAGTAATTGCACTTGGTGGGTGAAGGTGTTCTGCACAGTAGAAGCTAGAACTGTATCAGATACGTCAATCTGACCTGGGGTTATGACACAAGTCTTTCAGATCATATCGCATCCCACTATTTAGAATTACATCATAGACACAGCTGTCTAAACAACAATGTGTAAATGTCCTCATGTTTCATAATTGGTAATTATTTCAACTTCCTCTCCTTTGATTGACTGCCACAAAAGGACTTCAAATGCTATCTCATGTACTGTGTGTCCAAGCATCATGGACACCACTAGAGCTTGGTGAATTAAAAGTTTTACTATTTGAAAGTGATGGGATGTTCTGAGAAGCACAGAGTGCGCTGCCATCTTCCATACATTACTAAGAAGCTCTTTCTGCTTCTGTGTGTTCTCCATAGCATCACGTGAACCTGCTTCTCCAGATGAAGCAGAGATTGAAATGTCACCAGTATGATCAACTAAATGATGCAGAACACAGAGGCATTTGCCACCTGACCTTAATGAAAAGAGCAGGAAGAACTGAATGAGGCTGACTCCAGAGACTCAAAGGATGGGGAAAGCAGCAGAGTACAATTTAAACAGATACAAGGCAGTATGCACCTTGATTCAAGAAACATGTGTACATGTACATGTGCACACACACATGTGCACATACACACACTACACATACCATATATTCCGACAGCACACATATCACACACACACACACACACACACACTTATGTCAAGTGTTTATTATGGTGTGAACAGGTTCACATTTTTTTTCAATCCCATGAGACAAATAAATGAGATAGATATCTGAAATAGAAAGAAATATACTAGAAAACGAAACAGGTTAACTATCTTTATAAAAGTTTGGATTTGTATCATTTAACTTACTTAAGAAAAGTGACAAGAAAAGAGATAGATGTGAAATATAAGCAGGCTGTAGGCTGTCCTATGAAGAAGACAGAAGATGACAAGCAGTAGGGTATAATAACTGTCTTCCTGTATTTGAAGGCTTGTCACATGGAGAGGGATTTTACACGCTTCAGTAGGAATGACAGAGGTTTGACTTAGTGTAAGGCATGGCTTCGCACTATGAGATAATTCTAGACTATCCTTGCAAGAGCTCTGCTCAGCTCCCCGCTGCTGGGTAGTGTTGAAGAGACATTGAAGAGATTCAGAGGACCCCAGGCCCTCCATAATAGATCTTGGAGGCTTTCGGTCACCTTGAAGAGGCTTGCAGTGGTCTTGGAACCTGCTCGGGTATAAACCTGCACGAACTTGAGCTCCACAGGCTTTGATAAAATTAATACTTCTCAGCAGTTTAGTGCACACTGCTGGGGGATGGTTGCTGATATATTTAGATTATGGGCAGCTGGTGTTAGCGAAGGGATTTATTGGCTTAGTCATCCTTGGTAACAAAGATATGAACTGTCACTCCCTGATTATTAGTTGATATCTCCCATCTCGACTCTTCAGTTTTAGATGTCGTTTCCTTTTCCACTCAAACACAACTTAATATAAAAATATTGAGGCTAGGGACCTGCTAACTTTCCCCAAACTCGTGATTTTTCTAGACATTAGTGGTTGTATCTATTTGTGGAGTTCAATTTAAGACATCAGTTTATCATAACTGAGAAAAAAATAGCAGAAGGCTCAAAGGAAAACCATGGGAACCATAAAAACCCAGGCAAGTGAAATGAGAACATGTGTCCCGGAGAGGCAGGCCTGAGTGGTGCTTGCCATTTTGAGACAGTCTCACTGGGCCTGGAATTTGTGGTGATTCCCTCTGCTTTAGTCTCCCAGTTCAGGGGTTACAAGTATGGAGCCACTACCACTATACTCCCCCTCCCCCAGCAATTTCCTTAGGGCAGCTTTTCAAATGTGAAAACCTGGATGTTGGTCAACTGGTTGTATGAACAATTGAGTTTTCTAGCTTAACAAAGGCCAGTTCCTTACAGAGGCACTTTCTACAGGGACACATAGGTGTGAACTTCAGGATGGCCACTTAGTAGGCACGCTCTACATTTAATGAACATTCTTATGGTGAGATTCAATTCACTGTTAGTTTCAACATAAGCTTCATGCTGATAGCAAAGATCATTAAACTTTAAAACGTGTTTCCAAGGAACACTGTGCCATCTTCACTCAAGAACATCTTTTAAATTGGATAGCTAATTATCTATTTAGTCTGAAAGCAGAGGAACGGGTTTGGAGTACTCTCTGTGAAAGCATCCTCCCGTTCTTGATTTCACTTTTGTGCTGTCTGTCGTCAAGTGCTTGCAAATCACCAAGTCCACAGCTCAGGAGTAAAGAAAAAAGAAAAAAAAGGTACGTAAGACGAAGAGCTGGAAATGAACTTCTCATTTGAAATCTCAGTCTTGCTCTACGAACGAAGCATAAGTTAGAAGTCATTCCACACCCTGATAAAGCAACACCATATCTACTTCTAGCATACCCAATGTGCACTGAGCTCTGATTGTCACTGTGGGAGATGGATTCCAAGGACAAGAGGATGGAACACACTTTGGCTTTTCTTTGAAAAGCATTGACAAGGGAGATAGTCTGTGCTGGAACAAACAGTACTAACAGGAATTAATAGTTTTCAGTTGTGATATGATAGCATTTATACCGTTAGAGAAACTCTGTTCCTTGTTTCTTTCTGGCTGACGAGCACCGTAGAAGAGTACCCCAGTTCCTTCACTTGCCTTCTCCTACCAGGCCCGTTGGCTTTTCTCTTAATCTCAGAGGATGTTTCAGGATGTTCAGGTGGTGTTGACCTTACACCTGCCTCCCCGTGTTGACTACTTGCCTTCTCTAGGCAAGACCCTCAAGGCTGGGTTAGGCCTCAGTTCCCTCTCCAGCCTTCTCTTTGTCTATTCTGATTAGCATAACCCCGCCTCCTTCCTCACACAGGAAGAGTGTAGAGCCTGCCAAGGAGAAGGAGTTCCACCAGATGCTTTCCTTTTTTTACTGAGTGCTGTAATAGGAAATACAAAGGCTGAAATTGCTGCAGCCCTTTTGCTACTGGGGAGAAGAGGCCAGATCCCATGAAGATGACGCTAATGAGCTTCGTGTTTTGTAGAGTCCTCTTTCAAAGCATGGATTACCTATTGATTGAACCCTCTGGGTAGTATAAACGTAAGCCAGCCAGCTTGTATTAGATCCGTAGCACAACAGCAATTAACAAACGGTAACATCAGTCCTCCTTCCCAAGCTCACTGTGATGCTTTGTTGGACACGAGATCTATGATTAACTGAATTTTATTCCACGAAGTATTTTTCCTACTGCCTTTATGTATAAAAGATCTCTGCAAAATCTTCACTGAATTTTTGACTCGCCACCGATTTTTTTTTTTTTTTTTTTTTTTGCCAGTTAGCCATACGTTTATGTAATCGCACAGGAGTGGAGCCTGAATTCGGCAGAACCAATTCTGCATATTTAGGATGCCCAAAGTACTCGAGTTCTTACTCCTTGGATTCTCCATTCCTGCCTGGCAATCATTTGCAGGCCTTTCAGAATAATCAGGGAGAATTAGGGTATTGATCTCTAAGGTAGGGTTCATAGACTGGATGCATTTTTGAATGGCAATACACACTGTGGCATCTTTAGAACTGGTGAAGAGTCTGAACAAACATACTCCATCATCCTGGAGGTCAAAAACTACACATAGCCATTCCCACCCTGCACTTGGTGGACACTATCTCTTCCTCTAGAATGCAGGGCTATTAGCTTATTATGTTGAAGACTGCAATATTAGCAGAGATGGAGAATACTGGTTAGAATCAGTTCTGGGAGATATAAATAATGGATTTTCATTTGAAAAGCAACTTTGAGTTTTAGTGAGAAATTTGTCAAGTTTTTCATTAAATTTGACAGAATAAAGACATCTGATATTTATAGATATTCTTGTAGTGCCTTGCAAGAGACAGATAGGAACACTATGAAGCTATGTGCATCTAGAACAAAAGGGGTTTAAATCATCGGTTACTGTGGGTGGAGAAGTCTGGTGGAGGGGTTTACCAGAGAAAGGGAACTTCCTTTTATCTTTTTCTGTATGTTCAACTGTCTGGTTTTAATTTCCTTTGCAATAAACTCATGAGTTATTTGTATAATCTTTATTTTTTTATGTTGGGTTTTTAATTAGTTCTTTCTTCAAGAGTTTCTTTTTTTCTTTTCTTTTTTCTTTTGGTTTTTTGAGACAGGGTTTCTCTATATAGCCCTGGCTGTCCTGGAATGCACTCTGTAGACCAGGCTGGCCTCGAACTCAGCAATCTGCCTGCCTCTGCCTCCCAAGTGCTGGGATTAAAGGTGTGCACCACCACGCCCGGCATCTTCAAGGATTTCATACAACGAGCTTTGATCTCTCTCCTCTTCTACTGTTCCCACCCTATGCCTACATCATGTCTACATCATGCCCACACCATGTCCACTCCATGCCTATGCCACTCCCAGGCCATGCCAACCTCATGTATACCCCATGTCTACATCATTTTCCATTCCTCCCCTTCTTGTGTACTTTTCTCACATCTAGTCCAAAATATTTGTGGATTTACATTCTTCCACTGAGACGTGGTTGGTTTATCTGGATCTACGCTCTTAGAGAAACAGAACCTCCTTTTCTCAGCAGCTAGCCATTGTAATAGCTCTTCTGCTAGGGGTGGAACTTCCAGGATTTTGTCTGGCTTGGGCTTGCATAGGTCTTGGGGATACTGCCATAGCAGCTGGGAGTTCATATGCACTGCTGTGTCCACAGACACTGTTTTCTTCCAGTCACCCCTCTCGTCTGGCTTTTACTCTCTTTCTGCTGCCTCCTTCACCATGATCTCTGAGTCTGTGGAGGAGGAAATCAAGTATATTTGCTGATTTTAGAGCTTCACTTTCTGCAGTCTCTTATTCTCTACACCTTGGTCAATTGTGGCTCTCTGTGTCGATTATGAACTACTGCCAATGGAAGCTTCTCTAATGAACGTTGAGAGAGGTGTCTTCATCTATGGATATAGTGATTAGTCATGAGTTGGTTTAATATTGTATTCATTTACCAGAATTTGTATAATCTTTAGCTGACTTTTAAATGTCAGTAATTACCTCTAAATAACAGTTGCACTTTCTCAGATGAATATGAGGTTATCGTAAACATTACAGTTGTTTACATGTGAGTTACTTATTCAGATGAATTTAGAGTCCATTAAAGGTCAATGGGATTTGCCACTAAGTTCTTACATATGTGTGGGGCATTATGTAATTTAATGTTTCTGAAAATACTTCTTCAGCTTCCCCTGACTTCATTTGCTTCCTGTAGATATTTGGGTTGGATTTACATCTGGAATGAATATTTTGTCTGGGACATTTGTTCTGATATAAAACAGTATGCTGGATCCCCTGGATATTTATGTGTCTTGGCTTTCTTCCCTTCTTGCTGAATGAGAACTGTTTGCCTTGTAAATGGAACTTTGCAGTAATTTCACACTCCTGCCAATTAAAACTTTCTACTGCAATTGGGTAAAGAGCTCAAGAAAACCCAGAGATTTCCAGATGCATGGGCCTCTGGGGTGATCTGGCCTAACCTTACAGTTCATTCATTGCAAGAAGGGCACCGGGGACCTCAGCAGGATTTCCCTGGTCTCTGCATTTGTGTTTGACTAGGATGGGGACGAGAAGCTAACTCTTCTGGTTCACTCTGCTTCCTGCAGCAAAAAGTGCTGCAGTCATCCAGGAGTCAGTCTGCTCCCTAAGTTGATACTCTGGAAGCAGCACGTTAGGACGCCGGTCTGGAGGCCTCTGGAAGACAAGAAGGGTAGTTAGTGGCATAGGATGGCCTGCAAATGGACAAGAAAATGCAGGCTTAAAGGGAGGAATATCTAGCATATGTAACTAACAAGAATGACATTTCAGCTTTTAATAAATAATACATACTCTTTTAGGAAAATAATAAATAATACTCTATTTAGAAAAGTCCTATAAACACAAAGAGTCCATTTCTCCTGGCCTGACCCCATTGTCAAGAGAAGACGGCAACTGACATTTTGTAATCACTTTCTTCTAGTAAGGCAGACAGAGACATGAAAGTCTCAGATATAAAGGAGTTGCTCTGTTTTATTTTGTCATAAATATTGTGTCATAAGCGTTTGCCTATGTGATTAAATATTGTGCTAAAATGCAAGTTTTAAAGTTTGTTCTTTTTAAAAGTGGGGAGGCAGAGGCAGGTGGATTTCTGAGTTTGAGGCCAGCCTGGTCTACAAAGTGAGTTCCAGGACAGCCAGGGCTATACAGAGAAACCCTGTCTCAAAAAACCTAACCAGTACCCCAGAGCTCTTGTCTCTAGCTGCATTTGTATCAAAAGATGGCCTAGTAGGCCATCACTGGAAAGAGAGGCCCATTGGACTTGCCAACTTTATATGCCCCAGTACAGGGGAATGCCAGGGCCAAGGGGTGGGGGAGGGTGGGTGGGGGACTGGGGGGTGAGTGTATTGGGGACTTTTTGGATAGCATTGGAAATGTAATTGAGGAAATTACCTAATTAAAAAAAAAAGAAGGGTATTGTTGCCAGAAATAAACAGAACCTGAAATAAAAAAAAAATTAAAAACAAAAAAAAATAAAACAAAACAAAACAAGTGTGCTCATTCTTTTACAATTCAATGCATGTACACACAACACACACTATAGGGAAGATGGCTTTGTATGGGGATAGAACAATATAAATTCAAATCTCAGAGACAAGGGCTGGCTCTGTTATTTATCTCTTTCATTTTTAAGTGGTTGTGTTATAGCATCTCCACCATAGCTCTGCCTGGTTTTCACTCATGATGGTCCCTTTGTGTCTGGGGTGAGAGACATGAACCAACATGCCAAGTTCAATACTGTGCTGTCTTAAAAATTGGCTAGATAAAACCACAGATTTTCTATTGTGGTTTTTATTAGTTTAGGTGGCAAAAAAAAAATAGGCCCAGGTATAGAATTAAAGGAAAAGGGTGCAGAGGTTTTGTGTTACATTTTTAGGTGTGAGCACTGACAGTGACAATGGCAGCTGAGAGATGTCAGTCATCTGCAAGCACCAACATAAGGCAATTTAAGAGGCAGGTGACAGAAAGTCAATACAAAACCACACACTTAATGTGATAGCGTGATAGCGTGATAGCGTGTGCTCTCTCCCATCAGAACACAGTCACAATTAAATGCTATTTAGGACACCAACTAGTGAGCCTAGGCTGCTGCCAGGTAAGGCTGGGGTTTCCTCATTATCTATCACTCAGAAACATAATGAAATCATCAGAATTTTGGTTTTGGGCATGCAGCCAACCTCGTCTCCTAAAAACACATGGACTCGAGGATGTCTTGTAGACAGTTCCACCCGAATCAGGCCAATAAAGTAAGGAAGAAGTAATATGTAACCCAGTCTGTTCATTGTTAATCATTTTGGCTATGAGGTGCATTGAAGAATATTGTAAAGGATTTGACTTTGTTTAATACCTGCGTGCCACGAAGCCACTGACAGTTGGGAATATTTAGCCTTGGTAGCAATGTCATCACCTCAGAGATGAAACTCAACTCCAGCAACAAGGCCTCTTTCTCATATGCGACTGTGAAGGCAGCTTAACAAGGAGAGAGCGTGCGTGCCTGGAAAGTGATAAGAGAGTGTAAGACTGAGATGTGAATGGGACCCAGGCCACTGATACTCTGAGCAAAGTAACAAAGGCTCTCCATTCCCATTTCTACAGATTTCCAGTGTATTGATCACTAAAGAAGCTGATCATACCCCTGTTCTAAACACTTCAGGTGGACAGAGGGCTTAGGCAATGCTTCTAGGGAATGTCTGACAAATACCCAGGATATCCCAACAACGATGCAGGCATACTTTGCTTTCTCTGTGTTTTCATGGTGGGTTGGGTTGAGGATGAGCTGGCTGCCAGCAGGGCATGGTTTCATCCTGTGCCGAGATGCTAAATTTGTAGCTCATGGTGGGGGACGAGCTTGGAATGTAATTTCTTCCCTTCTGTAATTTTCTGCCTGCCTGCATGAATGCTAATGAACACCTCGCACATGACAGAGCAATGAAATGTAGCCTTACTTTACTATTTTCGGCAGGTTCTGAAGTCACAATGTCTAGGACCCAGTGTAGCAGTGACAAAATAGTGTCAGCAGACCCTCTCTTCCCTTCTTTCAAATTTGTCTTATGTACAACTTGTACTGAGCTGATAGGTGGTGTCTCTAGTTTGATCCATTCTCTCTATTGCCATGACAGCTCCTGCATTCTGTCTTATCATACCACACCTAGGTGTCCAAGACTCTGGGAAAAGCCTTTCTCAAGCAATATAATTCTTGAAGCTCAATCCCAGACCAACCCAGTCACTTCTTTCCCACTGTGAGTGAGTAACATGGAAACCAGATTGTATTTATTACTTTAACCAATAAGAAGTGGGGTAGGGCATGAGTAGAGAGTTAAACATGCCTATGAGCTGCAGGTTAAATGCTTAAATGATTTTATAATTACACCATCAAATGAATTGACTTATCAGAGGGAAAAAAGTGAAAACAACACTTCTGGTAATCAAATTTTAATTGAGAGACTTGGCTGATTGATGGCACCAGTAAGAGAATTTAATTTAGGGCAGGGAGTCCTTTGTTTGTGAAATCAGTTGGTGGTGTGCTGACAGTCTGGCCACATTTCTGGGAAGGCCACCCACAGATTTTGTGAATGACAGAGATTATATGAGGCATGAGGACAGAGGGTTGCTAACCATAGGTAACCTGCCTCACCTAGGGATGCTGCTTGGGGAGATACTGCCATTGGGATTGATTGATGAGGGACCTAATTACATATAGTTGGGGGTTCACTTCACTTCCTGTTTGCAACTCTAGGCTGCTGGTGGCATTTGCACAGTTTTTTTGGAAGTAGAATGAAAAAGACATGAGAGGAAAGGGGGTGGATTTTGGAAGTACCATAAAACTTAGAGCCAGGGCAGAGAGAAAGGTGAGCCTGGGGACAGATTCTTCAGCAAGAATCCATCTTACTGAAATCCATCTGCTTCTGAGGCTTAATTCAAGCCATGTTTTGTAGAAGGTACATAAGTCCTTGTGCTCCAAGATAAGTACTTGGGGAAACTGGAATATTTGCACACATAGTTGTTCCTTCAAGCAAAGGAATGCAATGTCTGTTATCTTCCCAGAAGGCTGGGAGCAGCTGTGCATTCTAGCCTGGTGACCTTTGCAATGTTTAAGTGACTGGAGACCACACCAGATCCTCCCCGAGACACTCAACATACTCAGTTGTTTTGCTCAGTTAATTTATAAAACCTATCTTTATGGGAGTGTCAAATGTATTTTGCAAAGAGTTCAATGTTTAATCTTCACTTAGCTTTGTTCCTCAAAGATATTTACATATTCTTTATTGTGTACGTGGGATTGAGTTAATTGCCAACCAAATAAGTTTTCACCAAATTGTGCTGTGCTTAAACATGCCTAAAATGGTGGTCAGATTCCTGAAGTTTAAATCAAATATTACTTTGTTGCGTTGAGCTGAACTGTCTTTTTGTCTCATGTGAATTGGTACTATACTACTATGGAGGGTGCAGAGAGCCCTACAATGTTTCTTTATTTCCATTTCATTTTTATAGCATACTTTCCTCGTTCATCTGTGTGAATATAAATGTGGTACGCCAGTGTTTGAAGTCGCAGTCACTATCTGAATGTCCACCATTATACAAGTGCTGATTAAAGGGAGGATGATCAATGATGTACCTAGGAAAATATGTCTTCTCCTCTTCAGCTATTCTTATCTAGAAGTCAAGATATATTTTAAAATTTAATTTAACTTTTCTTTTTTCTTATTCACTTACATCCTGATCACAAGATATATATTTTTTAAAAATCTTGGAAATATACTTGGGCTACTTCAGGCCTGATTGCAGAAGAGCCTCAAAGTGTGCTGATGAAATCAATACAAGGAAGAGAACCAGGAAAGATAAGTTAGTTATGGGAAGCTGTGCATGGACTTCTTTGAACTAGAGAGTGACTACCATTTTCTTAGCAATATCATTACTTGTTTGGTATCCAAAAAAAAAAGAAAATCTGAATGTCCCCAAGATATTTGAACACTTGGTTTTACTGAGACACTATTTATATCTGGTAAGATATAAAGTCAAGGATAGTATCTAACAGAGAATGAATATATCAAGAAATACGGCTTATCTTTGAGCTAGACAAATTGGAATCCTACAGTTTCCTTAAGAATGGAGGGCACTGGAATACGGTACTTTCACTGAAAACGTGAGGCCCAGAAAGGCCAGGAGCACATGGGAACATGGGAATGAAGGCTTGCCACCATAGGGAACCTGTCCCATCCACCTACATATGCTGCTTAGGGGAATTTTGGTCAATTTTCATCTATGAGGTATCCAACTGAAATGTAAAATATAAACACACTACTCATCTATTAAATTCACCACAAAATATTAAATGTAAAAATTGAAGTGAGGCATTTGTGGTTAAAATAGCAAAAGCCGAGGAAACCAAATTCACCGTTGTGAAAGTGTTAAGAATATAGAAATATTGGGTTGGAATTCTTTAGTTCAATCTAGAAATCAGGTAAGAGAGAATTTAAAACTTTTGTATTTACAGAATATATCTCTATATTAAATAAGAAGCACATGAAATATAAAGAGACTTGGAAAATAAATAAATAAATAAATAATAATAATAATGGTATAAACAGATTGCAAGTACCTCAAGGGACTTGCTTCTTTTTTTTAATTTTTAATATTTTTTATTACATCTTTTCCTCAATTACATTTCCAATGCTATCCCAAAAGTCCCCCATACCCTCCCCCCTACTTCCCTACCCACCCATTCCCATTGTTTTGGCCCTGGCATTCCCCTGTACTGGGGCATATAAAGTTTGCATGTCCAATAGGCCTCTCTTTCCAGTGATGGCCGACTAGGCCATCTTTTGATACATATGCAGCTAGAGTCAAGAGCTCCGGGGTACTGGTTAGTTCATAATGTTGTTCCACCCATAGGGTTGCGGATCCCTTCGGCTCCTTCGGTACTTTCAACAGCTCCTCCATTGGGGGCCCTGTGATCCATTCACTAGCTGACTGTGAGCACACACTTCTGTGTTTGCCAGACCCCGGCATAGTCTCACAAGAGACAGCTATATCTGGGTCCTTTCAGCAAAATCTTGCTAGTGAATGCAATGGTGTCAGCGTTTGGATGCTGATCATGGGATGGATCTCTGGATATGGCAGTCTCTAAATGGTCCATCCTTTCGTCACAGCTCCAAACTTTGTCTCTGTAACTCCTTCCATGGGTGTTCTGTTCCCAATTCTAAGGAGGGGCACAGTGTCCACACTTTTGTCTTCATTCTTCTTGAGTTTCATGTGTTTAGCAAACTGTATCTTATATCTTGGGTATCCTAAGTTTTGGGCTAATGTCCACTTATCAGTGAGTACATATTGTGTGAGTTCCTTTGTGATTGTGTTACCTCACTCAGGATGATGCCCTCCAGGTCCATCCATTTGGCTATGAATTTCATAAATTCATTCTTTTTAATAGCTGAGTAGTACTCCATTGTTTAAATGTACCACATTTTCTGTATCCATTCCTCTGTTGAGGGGCATCTGGGTTTTTTCCAGCTTCTGGCTATTATAAATAAGTGGAGCATGTGTCCTTCTTACCGGTTGGGACATTATCTGGATATATGCCCAGGAGAGGTATTGCTGGATCCTCCGGTAGTACTATGTCCAATTTTCTAAGGAACCTCCAGACTGATTTCCAGAGTGGTTGTACAAGCTTGCAATCCCACCAACAATGTAGGAGTGTTCTTCTTTCTCCACATCCTCACCAGCATCTGCTGTCACCTGAATTTTTGATCTTAGCCATTCTGACTGGTGTGAGGTGGAATCTCAGGGTTGTTTTGATTTGCATTTCCCTGATGATTAAGGATGTTGAACATTTTTTCAGGTGCTTCCCTGCCATTCGGTATTCCTCAGGTGAAAATTCTTTGTTCAGTTCTGAGCCCCATTTTTTAATGGGGTTATTTGATTTTCTGGAGTCCACCTTCTTGAGTTCTTTATATATATTGGATATTAGTCCTCTATCTGATTTAGGATAGGTAAAGATCCTTTCCCAATCTGTTGGTGGTCTTTTTGTCTTATTGACGGTGTCTTTTGCCTTGCAGAAGCTTTGCAGTTTCATGAGGTCCCATTTGTCAATTCTCGCTCTTACAGCACAAGCTATTGCTGTTCTATTCAGGAATCTTTTCCCTGTGCTCATATCTTCAAGGCTTTTCCCCACCTTCTCCTCTATAAGTTTCAGTATCTCTGGTTTTATGTGAAGTTCCTTGATCCACTTAGACTTGACCTTAGTACAAGGAGATAGGAATGGATCGATTCGCATTCTTCTACATGATAACAACCAGCACCATTTGTTGAAAATGCTGTCTTTCTTCCACTGGATGGTTTTAGCTCCCTTGTCAAAGACCAAGTGACCGTAGGTGTGTGGGTTCATTTCTGGGTCTTCAATTCTATTCCATTGGTCTATTTGTCTGTCACTATACCAGTACCACGCAGTTTTTATCACAATTGCTCTGTAGTAGAGCTTTAGGTCCGGCATGGTGATTCCACCAGAGGTTCTTTTATCCTTGAGAAGAGTTTTTGCTATCCTAGGTTTTTTGTTATTCCAGATGAATTTGCAGATTGCACTTTCTAATTCGTTGAAGAATTGATTTGGAATTTTGATGGGGATTGCATTGAATCTGTAGATTGCTTTTGGCAAGATAGCCATTTTTACAATGTTGATCCTGCCAATCCATGAGCATGGGAGATCTTTCCATCTTCTGAGATCTTCTATAATTTCTTTCTTCAGAGACTTGAAGTTCTTATCATAGAGATCTTTCACTTCCTTAGTTAGAGTCATGCCAAGATATTTTATATTATTTGTGACTATTGAGAAGGGTGTTTCCTTAATTTCTTTCTCAGCCTGTTTATTCTTTGTGTAGAGAAAGGCCATTGACTTGTTTGAGTTAATTTTATATCCAGCTACTTCACCGAAGCTGTTTATCAGGTTTAGGAGTTCTGTGGTGGAATTTTTAGGGTCACTTATATATACTATCATATCATCTGCAAAAAGTGATATTTTGACTTCACCTTTTCCAAATTGTATCCCCTTGATCTCCTTTTGTTGTCGAATTGCTGTGGCTAGGACTTCAAGTACAATGTTGAATAGGTATGGGGAGAGTGGACAGCCTTGTCTAGTCCCTGATTTTAGTGGGATTGCTTCAAGCTTCTCACCATTTATTTTGATGTTGGCTACTGGTTTGCTGTAGATTGCTTTTATCATGTTTAGGTATGGGCCTTGAATTCCTGACCTTTCCAAGACTTTTATCATGAATGGGTGTTGGATCTTATCGAATGCTTTTTCTGCATCTAACGAGATGATCATGTGGTTTTTGTCTTTGAGTTTGTTTATATACTGGATTACGTTGATGGATTTTCGTATATTAAACCATCCCTGCATCCCTGGAATAAAAAAAACCTACTTGGTTGGATGATTGCTTTAATGTGTTCTTTTGATTCAGTTAGCGAGAATTTTATTGAGTATTTTTGCATCAATATTCATAAGGGAAATTGGTCTGAAGTTCTCTATCTTTGTTGGATCTTTCTGTGGTTTAGGTATCAGAGTAATTGTGGCTTCATAGAGTGAGTTGGGTAGAGTTCCTTCTACTTCTATTTTGTGGAATAGTTTGTGCAGAACTGGAATTAGATCTTCTTTGAAGGTCTGGTAGAACTCTGCACTAAACCCATCTGGTCCTGGGCTTTTTTTGGCTGGGAGACTATTAATGACTCTATTTCTTTCTATTTCTTTAGGGGATATGGGACTGTTTAGCTCGTTAACTTGATCCTGATTTAATTTTGGTACCTGGTATCTGTCCAGAAATTTGTCCATTTCGTCCAGGTTTTCAAGTTTTGTTGAGTATAGCCTTTTGTAGAAGGATCTGATGGTGTTTTGGATTTCTTCAGGATCTGTTGTTATGTCTCCCTTTTCATTTCTGATTTTGTTAATTAGGATGTTGTCCCTGTGCCCTCTAGTGAGTCTAGCTAAGGGTTTATTTATCTCGTTGATTTTCTCAAAGAACCAACTCCTCGTTTGGTTAATTCTTTGCATAGTTCTTCTTGTTTCCACTTGGTTGATTTCACCCCTGAGTTTGATTATTTCCTGCTCTCTACTCCTCTTGGGTGAATTTTCTTCCTTTTTTTCTATCGCTTTTAGATGTGTTGTCAACCTGCTAGTGTGTGCTCTGTCTAGTTTCTTTTTGGAGGCACTCAGAGCTATGAGTTTCCCTCTTAACAATGCTTTCATTGTGTCCCATAGGTTTTGTAAGTTGTGGCTTCAATTTCATTAAACTGTAAAAAGTCTTTAATTTCTTTCTTTATTCCATCTTTGACCAAGGTATCATTGAGAAGAGTGTTATTCAGTTTCCACGTGAATGTTGGCTTTCTTTTATTTATGTTGTTATTGAAGATCAGCCTTAGTCCATGGTGGTCTGATAGGATGCATGGGACAATTTCAATATTTTTGTATCTGTTGAGGCCTGTTTTGTGACCAATTATATGGTCAATTTTGGAGAAGGTCCTGTGAGGTGCTGAGAAGAAGGTATATCCTTTTGTTTTAGGATAAAATGTTCTGTAGATATCTGTTAAGTCCATTTGTTTCATAACTTCTGTTAGTTTTACTGTGTCCCTGTTTAGTTTCTGTTTCCAGGATCTGTCCATTGATGAAAGTGGTGTGTTGAAGTCTCCCACTATTATTGTGTGAGGTGCAATGTGTGCTTTGAGCTTTACTAATGTGTCTTTAATGAATGTGGCTGCCCTTGCATTTGGGGCATAGATATTTAGAATTGAGAGTTCCTCTTGGAGGATTTTACCTTTGATGAGTATGAAGTGTCCCTCCTTGTCTTTTTTGATAACTTTGGGTTGGAAGTCGATTTTATTCGATATCAGAATGGCTACTCCAGCTTGTTTCTTCAGACCATTTGCTTGGAAAATTGTTTTCCAGCCTTTCACTCTGAGGTAGTGTCTGTCTTTTTCCCTGAGATAGGTTTCCTGTAAGCAGCAAAATGTTGGGTCCTGTTTGTGTAGCCAGTCTATTAGTCTATGTCTTTTTATTGGGGAATTGAGTCCATTGATATTAAGAGATATTAAGGAAAAGTAATTGTTGTTTCCTGTTATTTTTGTTGTTAGAGTTAGCATTCTGTTCTTGTGGCAGTCTTCTTTTAGGTTCGTTGAGGGATTACTTTCTTGCTTTTTCTATGGCATGATTTCCGTCCTTGTATTGTTTTTTTTTTTTTTTTTTCTGTTATTATCTGCTGAAGGGCTGGATTCGTGGAAAGATAATGTGTGAGTTTGGTTTTGTCATGGAATACTTTGGTTTCTCCATCTATGGTAATTGAGAGTTTGGCTGGGTATAGTAACCTGGGCTGGCATTTGTGTTCTCTTAGTGTCTGTATAACATCTGTCCAGGCTCTTCTGG
This sequence comes from Mus caroli, assembly GCF_978045245.1. Lineage (NCBI taxonomy): Eukaryota > Metazoa > Chordata > Mammalia > Rodentia > Muridae > Mus > Mus caroli. The sequence goes on along the minus strand of NW_028227267.1, from coordinate 99,544,753 downwards.
CTTTCATAGTCTCTGTTGAAAAATCTGGTGTAATTCTGATAGGCCTGCCTTTATATGTTACTTGACCTTTCTCCCTTACTGCTTTTAATATTCTATCTTTATTTAGTGCATTTGTTGTTCTGATTATTATGTGTCGGAAGGAATTTCTTTTCTGGTCCCGTCTATTTGGAGTTCTGTAGGCTTCTTGTATGATCATGGGCATCTCTTTCTTTAGGATTGGGAAGTTTTCTTCTATTATTTTGTTGAAGATATTTGCTGGCCCTTTAAGTTGAAAATCTTCATTCTCATCAACTCCTATTATCCGTAGGTTTGGTCTTCTCATTGTGTCCTGTATTTCCTGGATGTTTTGAGTTAGGGTCCTTTTGCATTTTGTATTTTCTTTGATTGTTGTGCCGATGTTCTCTATGGAATCTTCTGCACCTGAGATTCTCTCTTCCATCCCTTGTATTCTGTTGCTGATGCTTGCATCTATGGTTCCAGATTTCTTTCCTAGGGTTTCTATCTCGAGCGTTGCCTCACTTTGGGTTTTCTTTATTGTGTCTACTTCCCATTTTAGGTCTAGTATGGTTTTGTTCATATCCATCACCTGTTTGGATGTGTTTTCCTGTTTTTCTGTAAGGACTTCTACCAGTTTGGTTGTGTTTTCCTGTTTTTCTTTAAGGACCTGTAACTCTTTAGCAGTGCTCTCCTGTATTTCTTTAAGTGAGTTATGAAAGTCCTTCTTGATGTCCTCTACCATCATCATGAGACATGCTTTTAAATCTGAGTCTAGATTTTCGGCTGTGTTGGGGTTCCCAGGACTAGGTGGGGTGGGAGTGCTGCGTTCTGATGATGGTGAGTGGTCTCGATTTCTGTTAGTTGGATTTTTACGTTTGCCTTTCGACTTCTGGTAATCTCTGAAGCTAGCTGTTATAGTTGTCTCTGATTAGAGCTTGTTCCTCAGGAGACTCTGTTAGCCTCTATCAGCAGACCTGGGAGGCTGGCTCTCTCCTTAGTTTCAGTGGTCGGAGTATTCTCTGCAGGTAAGCTCTATTCTTGCAGGGAAGGTGCCCAGATATCTGGTGTTCGAACCTGCCTCCTGGCAGAAGTTGTGTTCCAATCACCAGAAGTCTTAGGATCCCGTGGGGAATCCTGTGTGGGTCCTTAAGGGTGTCCGGAGACTCCACTGGCAAGGCACCCGAGTGCTTGAGTGGACCGGAAGGGACTTGTGCCCCAGCAGAGGCTGGGTTGCCTGCTTCCCTAGTTAATGCAGTCTCAGGTCCTGCTCAATTGGATTGGAGCAGTAGCTGTGTTCCACTCACCAGAGGTCTTAGGGTCCCGTGGGGAATCCTGTGTGGGTCCTTGCGGGTGTCCAGAGACTACGCTGGCAAGGCACCCGAGTGCTTGAGTGGGTTTTTTTTTTTTATTATTTTTATTTAAAGTAAAAAAAAAAAAAACCAAATCTCCATGACATCGTTATTTTTGAAGTATAATTTTATGATGCTGCCAACCTTAGGATATTATTTTATATAATGCTAGAGAATAAAAAAAAGATTTCTTATTAATCTCTGTCATAAGCCTTAATGATAACTTAACAGACATATGCATTGTCCTGCCAGTTTCGATGCTTTGATAGCTCTCTCATCTATTTCAGAGATTTGGAAATTTCTTCGCTTTTCCTTACATTGGTTGGCATGTGGGAAGAAATCCATTGGCATGTTTCTCAGGAAACACAATAGAAAGCAGTGCCATCTGCTTCTGTTCCTTAGATAGGTGATCGATTGCTTTAGAACAAGCATAGCTTCCTAAGGTGAGAACTTGGTTCACAAACACGAATTCTACCAACAACTCCTCCGCTTAAGGGTTCTTTCATTTGCAGGATAATTTCTCAGGTCGGTGCTCAATCACGGTGCTGCTTTTAAAAGACGTTTAATTGATTTTAGTTTGCTAAAGATTCAATTGACAGATGAAGATGGGATATAGTTAAGATCTGTAATATGATACTTTGATGTATGTACACTTTGTGTAATGATGGCAGCACTCAAACTAATTAGCACATTTATCATTACCCTGATATACATTCAATCTCCAGAATATGTTCACTTGATAACTGAAAGGTTTTTTTTTTTTTCCTTTGACTGATGTCTTTACACTCTCCCCAACTGTAACTTTCTGCTCATCACCATTTGCCTCCAATTGTTATGAATTCGACCTTCTGGATTGCATGGTTATATGGTATCAGTCAGTATCTGTTTTTATGTTTTGAGCTTACTTTTATTTACATCTTTGTAAATAACAGAATTTATATATTTTTAAAGACTGAACCAAATTCATATGTCAAAAATTTTTTAAAGCAATACATCCTTAGGGTCATTATGTTGACTCCATATCCTAACTACTGTGACTATGGATGGATATGGAGGTTCCAATTGGGGTTCCAATCTTATTTTTTTTTAATGTATGCCCACAGTGGGATTGTTCACTTGGAGAACATGTTCTTTGCTATTTCCTCCGATGTGCAGTCATTGTGAGATACCATTTTCCTCTGTGTTTTGGAGGTTTTGCATTTCCATTTTGTTTAGACTTAGTAATCACTAGTACTTGTCAGAACACAATATGAATTTCTGTTTCCTAGTTTCTTTGATACTTTGTGTTGATTTCCAGGAAGGAGATGGAGAGAATTCTGACTTTGTGTCACCTTTTTTGAAATGGAAATTAGTTTAAAACATTTTTTAAATAAAGTTTATGCATCAAATAGTTCATTGTTCCCCCGGGGTGAGGTAACTTGAAACTTGTGGCCTGTCTCTGAATTTCTCCTTTTCCAAAGCTCACTCCCACTCATCTACTTCACATAGTATCCTAGTATTTATTATGTATTTGCTTCATGCAGTCACTGCATCAAGCCTTGGAAATGTGTTAAGAAATCTAGACAACAGTTCGAACCATAGATTCTGAATGCAGAAATAGGTTTCTTTTTTGAGTTTGGAAAAACTTGTGTCTAATAATTGTTAATAGGAGATACCTGCTGAGGTAGTAGGACAGAAATCCTTGAGAATGTAGGGTATATTAGGTAGGATGCAGAGAGGGTTAAACCTTGTGTGATACAGCGTGTGATGCAGAGGGGAAAGCAGTGCTCTGGAGCGTTAATTCAAATCCCAGCTTTTCTTTTTTTCCAGATACAAGGGTATGGGGAAACTATGAGCTTTTTCTACATCTTAGGTCTCAGTATAAACTAAGGGTTGGAGTTCCCCACCAATACATGTTGACTCATGTTTAGGCAAAGAAGGTGGAGAGAGATGAGCTGGGGTTGCTCTAGTAGAAAAAAAAATATACCAGAGCTGTCAAGGCAATGGACTACAAAATATATGCTGAACACGGAGGGAAGTAAAGAGGCTCAGACAGCGACAGGACAGAATTCCTGATGGCTTAGAAGAGCAACTGTAGAATCAGCAATCGAATGCAGAAGTGGGAGAAAGAAAACTCCTTAGAGAGGCATTCTATGGAAACACAGCATTTTTTTTTTCAGAAGGAAGACGAACTTGAACCCACACACTCCTTTGAGTCAGCTTAAAAGTCGAGTCGCCTCGAGGTCATCTTATCTTCTGTGCCATCAAACCTTTGATTCCAGCAACCCCGTTACAAAGAAAATCACCATGAGCTTATTTCTGGGTTCTACAGTGAAGGTGGGATTTTGCATCAAATATGGGTTAGTGTCATGTAGTAGACCCTCAGACAACTTGTACTAGCTCATACATTAAGCAAAAGCATTGAAAACAATTCACACACCATTGAATGAGGAATGTTTCCTTTTCTTGCGGCAATAAGTCTGATCTGTGTCCATTGTATAAAACATTGTAAGATGCTGAACAATCTGGAGAAAGTGGGCAAGACCCAAACATCTCTGAATTATGGATGAGGATCACAGAGACAGTGTAATTCAATTTCATCCGACTGAACTCAGTTCAATTTAAAAATACTGAATGCTAAAAGCTAAGTCAGGTGGTATAGACTGGTCATGTTGATAAACCACCTACCTGTCTTGTCTAACTTATAACCAATGATCAGGATGCATCATGTCAACCCTCTTATAACATAACTTCATTAATGATAAAATTTTAGGTTATTTAAGTTTACTTAGAAGTAATTTATTGTTTCATTTTTTTATGAAATACTTTTTAAAAAAATTCACAATGCATCAAACACTGGTGAGAAAAATATTATCTCCCTTGAGGTATTATAAAAGAATCGGTCACAACTAGTATTTCTAATGAATGTGAGATTCAAGCAGAATGTATATTTATATATTTACATTTATACAGGATCTCAGGCTGGAGGCCAGGCTGGCCTTGAACTTTGTACCCTCTTGCCCTAGTCCTTTGAGTGCAGAGATGACTTTTTCCAAGTTACTCTTTGTGCCTGTCTGTGTATCATCCTCAGAGGTCATGGTCAGTTTGCAGAAATAGACAGTTTGGAATTGGAGGGATTGAGTCAGGTTCTTTCATGCCCCAGCTGTCTATTTTGGAAAACTTCCTATTTTCATGCTATCATTGCCTCATCTATTACATAACAACCTAGTGTCTAGATAGTATCTAGCCATCTTACAAGTGAGAAAACTGGTGTTTATCAAGGTTAGTTCATGTCTCTAACAGCTAAGGTTCAAGTGCATGATGTCTGATTTGGTATCCAAGTTTAAGGAGGCCTCTATTTTAATTACTCAAATCTGAACACTTTATCTGGACATTTAAAACCCATTATGAATTGTAGCCATTACTACAGCTATTCATCAATAGGAAAACAGAAATGTTTCCTAAGGATGCAAGCAACACTGAACTATGCCAGAATTATTCTGGTGGAGGCATCACTCGTTTAACCTCTGACCCTAGGAGAATATAAGACTAACCTTGATTAGAATGGTAAATGTCATTTGTAATTGAAAGATCCAATTTTTATAATCCTATTTCTGCTGTAATGAAGAATTACACTTTTGACATTTTCAGTTAATGTGCTACATAGCCCTGGGTTGACATATATGATATTAAGGCCCTTAAACCAACAGCTGAAATAGAAATGAATCTTTAACCAATGAATTACAAGTCTTGTTAGAAGGGTGAAGTCAAAGTGCCCACAATCAGTGCTATTTTGAGGCATTTAAATCACATGCTGTAGTCACCAAAATATAGGACAAAATATACATATGTTTTTATAAAAGAAACATAAAAATTCCTGGCTTATAATACACCGTTATCTCTTTGGTGCAGCCTAGAGAGATGGTCCATTTTTAAAATCATTTCCTCTTCCAACTTATTAGCATTTCATAAGTTAATCTTTTGTTATCATATCTTCCAAAGTTGCTCTTGTGTTCACTTACAAGGCTTATTTTTCTCTTTGTCCATCATAGAGAGACTGTCCTTACCTGATGGTGACATTTAGATAGAAGGCTGGCATTCTAGTGTCATGTTTAAGAATGTCTTTTCCTCTGTTTCCCGTTCTATTCTTTCCAAGGTTTGTCTTGCACATAAAATAGTCTGTAAGTTCTTAGAGAAGCTGAACACGTCCATTTAATGGCAGAAGCTAGAATAAAACCATGTCAGATTATTTTTTATTTTTAAAAAACAGAATCTAGTCTCACTTTTTTAAATATGGTTTTGATTCAAATTATCATATGAGTGTTGTCAAACAGGGCACGGACTTGACTATGAATACTGTCTCTCTTTTGGGACTATGATGCGACCATAAGGTTTGTGTTCTGTTTTGAATTTTACACAAATATAAAAATTCGAGTCAAATAATATTTGCTCACTCACCCATAAGAAAACAACTGTCTTAACCCACACAGAGGGAAGACGAATGTCCTTAGGGACTGTTGGCAACACTGATGTGTGGACTTGCAAATTCCCACCAGCATTTTGACAAGTCTCCAGGCAGGAGAGGCCGACAAAAAAAGGGCAACTTTAAACCAACCCCCTTCTGGCTTTGAATGCAGAGAAGATTGCTGACTGCTTCACAAATAGACTCAGAGTTGAACAAGAATGGCATCTAGCTGTTCACGGTAGCTCATTGTCATGGTAGAAGCTGTACTTCAGGCCTGGAGCCTAGAGTAATCTGGTGCTTGCAACTTAGTGCCTTTTACTTTGATTTCAGGGCTCAGGACTCTTCAAAATTAAATTTAAAAAATTATGGGAGATTTCTGTTTAATTTTATTTCACTGTAGACAGAGAATGCATTTTGGATCCTAGAAAACAAAACAAATTAAACTAGGTCCAGGGGACTCCTGAGACATCTGGTCTACCGGAATCAGCAAGGTCCATATTCAGTGACAGCAAGGAGGTGTATTGAGATGGTGATCACATGGTGGTGGTGGTGGGAGAGGGATTGGAGTGAGAATTAAAATGGGTGGTGGTGGTGGTGGTGGTGGTGTTTTTGTGGCACTTGATCTGGGATGACAGAGGCCACAGGGGAGTCTATGCTATGCGGGTGACTCTAGCTAAGATATCTACCTTCCGGGAGTATAGAGACTAAAGTGGCCACTTCCTGTAGCCAAGCTGGACTTTCAGAGGAGGAAGGGAAACATCAACCCACCCACAAATCTTCCATCCCAACATTTGTCCTGCTTGTAAGATGTGCAGGGATAAAGGTAGAGCAGAGACTGAGGGAACAGCCAACCAATGACTGGCTCAACTTGAGATATCTTCCATGGGAGAAAGGAAACCCATGACACTATTAATGATCTCTGCTAGCACAACTGTCTTCTGAGAGGCTTCACATCCAGCAGAGGATGGAGGCAGAGCTCAGGGAGTCTTGTGGAAGAGTGGCGGATAGAATTGATCTAGCCAGCAAATCAGAGAGGTCAAGGACACCACAAGAAGGCCTACAAAGTCACCTAACCTGGGCACATGGGGGCTCACAGAGACTGAACCACAAACCAAAGAGTATGAATGGGCTTGAGCCTATCTCCCCACATCTGTAGCAGATGTGCAGTTTGGTCTTCATGTGGGTCCCATTGTCATGGAAGCAGGGGCTGTCTCTGACTCTGTTACCTGCCATTGGATCTCCTTTCCCTAGCTGGACAACCTGGTCCAACTTAGTGGGAGAGAAGGGGCTTACTCCTGCTGTGACTAGATATCCCAGGGTAAGGTGGTACCAAAGGGGCTTCCCCTTCTCTGAGGAGAAAAGATAGAAGTGATGGGGAGGATTTGTAAGGGTGGGACTTCAAGGAGAGTGGGGAGGGGGCCTTTTATTTGGGAACTTCTGAAGACACCCTTAAGTTGGTGTGCCTTCATTGAAAAACTCAAAGGCAGAGAAAAGAAGCACATCCTTATTGTGCTGGATTGAATGAGAATGGCTCCCCTAGGCTTTGTCCTAAGTTAGTGGAACTGTTTGGGAAAGACTAAGATGTGTGGCCTTGCTGGAGGAGGTGTGTCACTGGGGGTGAGATTTGTGATTCCAAAAGTACACACCAGACCCAGACTCACTCTATCTTCAACTTACTGAACAGATGTGAGCTCTCAGCTACTTTTCTAGAACCCTCCTGCATGCCTGTCACCATGCTTCCTGCCATGATAATAATGAACTAACCATCTGAAATCATAAGAAAGCTTCCAATTAAATGCTTCCATTTATAATAGTTGCTTTGTCATGTTATCTATTCACAGTAACAGAGCACTAACAAAGATTCATAAGGAGCCAAAGAGTATATTATTGACTCACTCTGCTTTATTGTATAAAAGTGGCTGAAGACTAACTGGATCCACTTCACCCTCCACAGTGAAACTGCTCATAAGAGAGACAATTCACATGATATAAAAGTTATCAGGCTTCATGAAGACAAATACTGGACAGGTTTTTTTCTCAGTTGCTGAATCACAATCCTTTTCAAACTTTCCCCTCCTTTGCATTTATCCCAACTTGAGAACTCTGTTAGAAACTCCAGTCATTCAAGTGGGTAGGCGTCCCTGAAAAGCCATGCTTTTATTGATGATAGTTGGAATGAAAGATTAACTTCTTTTTAAAAAGCCTAAAGGAATCTCAAGATGTGTTCCTTTGATTTTACCCATGAGTGAGGGACTGAAAAAATGTTTTATTTAGATGGACAAATACTTTGATGGGGGCATTTAAATCTCTTTATTTGGTGTTGTAGTTTATTCTGCATGTTTATTGTCAACTAACAGTTTAGAATTGATGAGTTGTATGGAAATCCTTTGCAGAGTTGCAAGCCTTCCTTTCTGACTATTGATTCTTTTATTTAACTCAAACTTCTTCTAATAAGAATGCAGTTGTGTACACAAAATACCTATAATGCATATAGTTCACTATATAAACACATACACACATATAGTTTAAGTTCAAGTTTCCCATCTGGACTGGCACTGTTCTTTTTGAGAGCCATAGGCCATCTAACAAAATTCCAACTATTAAAAGTTCCAACACCAGATATTTATAGACCTCACTTGAGTTGCAGGCCAGGGTTTTCCAAGAGACTCCCAAAACATTATGGGCTATTGCTGTTGTTCTTGGTTGTCCCCCAGAGGTGGAGAGTAAGTCCCTATTGCTGAAGATATCATATACTTCAAACACAGGGACCAGAATCTATGAGCTGGAATTGACTCAAAAACCTCCTCCTGAGAACTAGCTTTCATGGTTCCAGAATGTACCATGTAAAGATTCCAAAGGAGAAAAGCATTCAACAGTGTACATATTTCAGATACCCATAAACAATGAAAATGCAGACTTATAGAGCTTGGTCCCAATGGATACATCTGCAGTACAACTGCTACACCTGAGGCTCAGGGATCATTATAGAAAAGATTGCAGAAAGATTGTAAGAGTCAAAGGAACAGGGGGTTCGCAGTAACACTGCATCTTTTAGGGATGTTAGTCTCTATGCTTATAAATTCTCTACAACATGACTATCCAAATGACAAGAACACCAAAGGATATGGTAATATGGAACATGGAAATCCCAGAAGGCCTCAACCATAGACAAGATCTATAAGCAACTAAAGGATGCTAAGAGTGAGAGAAACAGTCTTTCCCAGAACACCAATTACTTATCCAATACCAGATTGTAAGCCCTGAACCTGTTTATATGTATAGGTGGCTCAATGGTTAAGAGAACTGGCTGCTATCTAGAGGACTCTGGGTCAACTCCCAGAACCAGCATGGTCACTACAACCATCTGTGATCCAACTCCAGAAGATATAGTGCCCTCTTTTGGCTTCTGTGGGCACCAGACACAAGCATGATGAACTGAAAAACATGTAGACACAACAAAAATTCATATAAAATTAAATTAAAGAAAACAGACAGTTTATTTGCTTATATTTGAAGAAAAACAAAAACCCCATCTGGTATAGATGTCTTGCTCAGAACAAGAAGGAGATTGATTAGCTAACTTGAGTGTGATTAAAGCAGACACAGCACAATAATGCTGTGGCTTGTGATCACCTTGACTGTAGTGATGGAGGTAAGATGAGACTGGAGTGGGGAGCCTTCACTGAGAGTGTGGCCATAGTTCAGAGAAGGAGGCAGTGGAAGAAAGGAGGGAAGAAAAAACAATTCAATCATGTTTTAGGAAGTAGATTTACTGGAAAAATCCAAAAAAGTGGGAAAGAGAACTACTTATGATCCATATATATATATATATATATATATATATATATACATACATACACATGCAAACATACATACAAACACATATATATGGATGAAGGTAAATATCACCAATCGTGATACAGGGGAAAGATGTCCTCAATACAGGTGCATGGGAGGCACAGGCAAGGATGGAGCTCAGAAGAGTAATTTGTCCAGGAGATTGAGAACTTGTAGTTCATTGAGGACCGGTGAGACTGTGGCTAGAGAGAACAGTCAGGGGCAAAAAAGGAGAGAACAGAAGCAGAAGGATGTGGAAGAAGGGAGGAGAGCTGTGAAGGAATGTCGGAAAATGAGAGAAGGATGCTGGGTTCTGCCCTCCCCATCACACCAGGTGTGGGGTCCAGCTAGTGTGAGAAGCTTTGCTCTAGCGGAGTAGATCCCATCCAGAGCTATACAGTGCACTTCTGTAGGCAAGATGAGATTTAGTTTGTGATATTCCTATGCATGCTGAGAAGTTTTTGGTTTTGTTGATGGAAGCATAGTTTGAGTAGAAACACAGAGAACATCTAACCACCTACCTTGATGTATCTGCAGCTGCCTTCTCATTGAAGAGAACTTACTGTCTATTTAAGAAGTCATTCCTCCTTAGAAACGGGGGTTCATGAGCACACTAGATACTTCCAATATTGCTTGGAACCTGAGAACTTATGATTTGTGAAAATGCTTTGGAAACCTTAAGCTTAAGTATGGGGTGGGCAGTGAGTACCCTGCTGTAAGGTCAGAGCAGGAAGTGAAGAAAGACGGTATTTATCTCCATACCCTTCCCAAACTGAGCTACCTTAAACCTGCCTCTTGTTGCATTGTGGTGTTCATGCTTAGAAATTAAATGAATCAAACAATTTAAGAAATTATTAAACAACATTGATTATGTCCTGTTTGTAGCTGAACATAAAGAAACATGTTCACAGTTGTTTGTAGTTAGATGTCAAAAATGAATATTTTTAGAGCAAAGTTATGACTTTTCATAATATAGATTTTTACCATTTGAATTCGTAACCAGAATGTGTTTGTATATTAGCAAGGGCCACTTGTATTACGGCTCCAGAATGCCATACCTGCCATACTGAAAAAGCCTTGGATAGAAGCAGGTTTTGTCCACGATGAATTCTTGAGATTACATTAATAGGAATTAACCACATATGCTGGCTATATCTAATTTGCTTATAAATCCCGTGGGTGTGTCAAGACCAGGGGCATCACTTACTTTATCCTGTTGAGCATTATTTCTGATGGGATACAGAGATTGAAGTTAGCACATCAGGATTAGGATTAGGGGTTAGACTTGACTGGAAGTTAGCTTTTTCACACAATTTCTCGTTCTGAACGTGCATGCTATTATCCTAAATCACAATTTGCATCATTCAAATGCAAATGGATTTTCAAAATTCATGTGGGAGTTTCGTGGTGTAATTTTTTTTTTCTGGCAAGTGCTGCTCAATTTTTCATTTATTTGAAAGAATTCAGTGATGCAACGGATTCCAAGTGGAAAGAAAATGTGAGTTTGAATGTGCTGCTCATGTTGGAAGGGACGGCGGTGATTATGCCAGATTCACATCTGGTTTTATTTTGCAGTTACTCCTCTTGGCTTCACTAGAGCATATGTGACCTACAGGACACGATGCTTTTAAGGTGACTTTGCCTTGCTCCCCAGATACAGATGTTCCCAGAGTTGTGTTGCTAATTAAATATTGACTATAAAAGTAAGGAACGCAGGCAAGTTTGAAAAGCATAAAAGTTGTTGTGGAGATATGGAAATCCATTCACCGGTAACACTTCATTTTTTTGGCCTTTGAAAAGCAGTGATGATAGAGGACCAACATGCTTTGTAAGTCACCACGTCTCCTTTGGCAATTTATTTTAATGTATTTTGCTCCCAGAGGAAAGGATGTGATTCACATGATTCTTAATGCTTTCCAGCTGTTCAGGGAGAAAATATGGTTTGGATTCAGTTGTAAAAGGGAGTCTCCAAAAACCTGAAGCTCTTGTGTTTCTGTTCTCTGGAGTGGATTCTCACCAGCCTGCTGGTACCTGGACTCCTTTATAGAATTCGTTAAGGCTAATCCTTTTCTCCTTGTTATTTCGTCAACAACCAGCAGGTATCAGGCCCTCTCTAGGTGTCTCTGGGTCTGAGACCTTCCGGATGTAGAATGTGGTTTGTTTCCCTCAAGCGGTCATGTGGAACACTGACCTTGAAGAATGCTCAGTTCAAGAACATAAGCATGGGCCATGAGAGTATGGAAAACTTTAGAATTAGAGTTAACTTCATAAAGTGTGTTAACCGTGTTCTCTCAAATCTATATGTTGAAACTTTAGTTGCCGGGGTGGTGGTCTTGAAAGTGACCATCAGGAGAAGAGCAAGATATGAGGGTGAGGGAACTTCCTGAATGGGCTTAGTGACCCAATAAAAGATGCAAAGAGCATGCCCATCCAGCTGCCCTCCCTTTTCCCTTGCCACAGGAAGTCTCAGGAGTCGTCCTTTCTATCGCATGCAGGTGCCCTGTGAACACTATCTGTACAAAAACCCTGCTCTAGACACTGGATCCACCAGCACCACATTTTGATGCTCCCAACCTCAAGGACTGTAAGAAAGAAAATTTATTTATTTATTTATTTATTTATTTATTCATAAATTGTAGTCAGGACTCTTTAGATTGTGTGAATTGTCTATTACACTGGTAATAGACAGCAACTATGTTAATAGCAGCTTTATTCCTAATAGCTAGAAACTGGGAACAACCCAGAAGTCCCTCAACTGAAGAAAATGGAAAAAAAAAGTAAAGAAAAAAAGAAAAAGTAAAGAAAATGTGGTTCATTTTACACACTGAAATACTACTGAGCTATTAAAAACAAGGACACCATGAATTTTGTAGACAAATGGATGGAACTAGAAAATATCCTGAGTCAGGTAATCCAGGCTCAAAAGAACATGCATGGTACATACTCACTTAAAAGTGGGTATTAACCATAAAGTACAGGATAACCACACTATAATCAACAGCCCCAAATAACAAGGAGGGGTCAAGGGAGGATGCTTGAATCTCATTCAGAAAGGGAAATAAAATAGATATTGGAGGTGAATAGAGGGAGGGAACTGGTTGGGAGAGGGGATGGGGTAGAGAGTGGGACAGGGGAGATCAGGTGTAGGGAGAGCAAGGGAGAGAGAGAAAGGAAATTGGAATTGGCAGTGTGTGTGTGGGGGTGCATCTCTAGGACATGACAGAGACCTAGGACAGGGAGGAGGCCCCAGTGTGTCTATCTGTGGGGGTTATGGATACTGAAGTGGCCACTTCTAGTAGCCAGGCAGCAGGTAAAGAGATAAGAACAGAAAACAACCCCAACAGCCTTTGACCTAAAATGTGTCCTGCTTATAAGATGTACAGGGACGAAAATAGAGTAGAGACAGAGAGAGTGACCAAACAATGATTGGCCCAAATTGAAACTCATCCCATGGTCAAGAGCCAATCCTTGACACTACTAATGATACTCTGTTATGTTCACAGATAGGAGCCTAGCATAATTACTCTGAGAGGCTCCACCCAACAGGTGAATGAAACAGATGCAGAGACTTACAGCCAAACATTAGATGGAGCTCAGGGAGTCTTGTGGAGAATTGGGGGAAGGATTGAGGGACCTGAAGAGGACAGGGATTCCACAGGAAGACCAACAGAGTCAACTAACCTTGACCCTAGAGGGCTTCTAGAGACTGAACCACCAATCAAAGAGAGAGCATTCACTGGACCTAGACCCCCCATATATATGTAGCAGATGTGCAGCTTGGCTTTATGCAGGTTCCCCAATAACTGGAGTGGGGGGCTGTCCCTGACTCTGTTGCTTGCCTGTGGATCCTGTTCCCTTAACTGGACAACCTTGTCTAGCCTCAGTGAGAGATGATGTGTCCAGTACTGCAGTGACTGATGGATCAGGATGGGGTGGGGTGTGGAGATTGTGTTTTGGGGCCTGAGGGATGAGAAGATGGTAGTGGTAGTGACACTCAGGGGGTCACTATTCTCAAAGGAGAAGAGAAGGAGGAATGGGGTGAGGAGCTGCATAAGGTGGACTGGAAGTGGGGGTCGGATATTGAGATGCAAAGTGAATAAATTAATTAAGTAAAACAACATAAATGTAATTTTTAGTGAGTAATGTGAAATTGCAAATGAAATAAAATGTATTAAAGTTATTATAAACAAGGCCTTGTGTGTGTGTGTGTGTGTTTGTATGTGTTTGTGTGTGTTTGTGTGTTTGTCCTGAATAGTAAATTCAAAGCTTCTGATTATAAGTGTTCCAAAAGGAGCCTTAAGAAGTTTCATGAGCTTTCTTTTTATAAGATAGAAATTAATGGAAAATTTTAGCATGAATTGGAAGGAGGTTTAAGTCAGATTCTCTTTTAGGACAAGACAATGTGATAAGACTGACTATTAAGGGAGCTCTGGTAGGTAATTGGTTTTTAAGCCCACTAGACATGTTGGAAGGCTCATGATCAGCTCCTCCTCGAGGACCCCCTGCCCTTTCCTTAATCCCTCAACACCCTATGTTCCTTGCTCAGGCCAGGTAAAACCTTGCTGCAATCTGCCTTCAGTTGGCTGAACTTTTAGAAGGATCTGATAATTAATTCATGGAAATGTATAAAGCATGATTGCTCAAACTCTAGTCTTTTGACATTTTAGCCTGATACTCCTTTGTTTGCCCTTTCCATTGTTGGGTAGTTAACCAAATCTATGACCTTAGTCCACTAGACACCAATATATCTTCTTTGTAATGGTGACAATCAACAATGTTAAAAAAAATCCTTGGTGGGTAAGTCTTTCTCATCATGAAGAGCGACTGAATCTACTGAATATAGAGGCTTTTAATAGTTAACTTCTAACACTCTATGAATTTCTCTCTCTCTTTTTTTAATCCTATGTAGTTTCTTAGAGGCAGAGAAAGACAGATCCTTGTGTCTCACTGGCTGGTTAGCCTGGCATAATAGGGATGTTCAATGCTACTGAGAGATCCTGTCTCAAAAAGGGTGTGGGCAGAACCCAAGGACAAGTACCCCAGATTGTCCTCTGGCTTCCACATACTGCACTTGTGTGGCATGTAGACCTCCCTCCCACAACAGACATATGTGCACACACATGGTCATCCACATACACTAGAAGAAAGAGAGAAGCAAGAGGAGAAAGAAGGGGAGGAAGAGGGAGAGGAAGGCTGTGGTAACACAGGTCAGGGAAGAATGGTCTTGCTTGTATTCTAGACACTTATATTAGTGAGGTGGATATTTCCTCCCTTGCCCAACCCCAGGGAATGGTACCCCAGATGACTTGGAATAAAGCTTGATGCTCCATTTATAACTGCACTAAATTTCAAAAACCACTTCCCATTCTTTACTTCCAACATGTTTTCAAAGTTACACATTAAACAATGGGAAAGGGTCTCTCTCTCTCTCTCTCTCTCTCTCTCTCTCTCTCTCTCTCTCTCTCTCTCTCTCTCTCCTAGTCAGTTTGTCTTTATTATAATGCAAATTATTGACTGGTAGTTTTTTTTCCTGGTATTTAGTAACTGAATTAGGTTTATGATTCAGCAAAACCTATCACAGAGCTGCTCTTCGAACAAAGGCAAAAACAAATTGTAAATCGGTGCTATTTCGTGGTGTCTCTAAACACACATTTGGCATTGACTCCAGAAGACTAAGGGCTGAGGTCCAAAGACTGCTGCCTTTTCCTTGATTTGCATTTGGCTTTGGGAGTTAGATGTTTTTGCATGCGTGCTTTCCTCCTCTCCTCAGTTGCAGATTTATTTTTTTTTCTGTGAACTTTGGTTTAACAAAGGTGGACACGTACTGTGCAATGAAAACATTGACTGTAAATCATTTCAGCTATAAAATGTCCCTGTTTGGAGCCCAGTGATGGCTCCCTTGTTCC
This sequence comes from Mus caroli, assembly GCF_978045245.1. Classification (NCBI taxonomy): domain Eukaryota; kingdom Metazoa; phylum Chordata; class Mammalia; order Rodentia; family Muridae; genus Mus; species Mus caroli. The sequence continues at coordinate 99,529,220 of NW_028227267.1, read as the reverse complement.
TGAAATAAGAAGGATTGCCAACATCTGAATGAGTTGCTTAATTGGTCCACAGGGATAGACCCCAGAGCTGTGCAAGAGCTGAGTATCTGACCTTCTACTGTTCTAGATTTTCCGTGAGACCCAAAGGATCTTCAGGCTGACCATTTACCAATGCCAACTGTTTATTTTGCATGGTAAAATACCACAGGCACCACAGAATTCATAATAACGACAGAATGAGTTTTTCAAAGGTGTGTGTACTTGACAGGAAAAAATATGTGTGCTTTGTAGATTCAGTTCAGAGTAACTGGAAACATTTCTTTATGGTCATTGCAGGGCTTGGGACACCAGTCACAATGTTATCTATGAAGCCCAGGTTGGAGGGATGCAAAAAGCCTTGCATTGGTCACAGAGCAAATAATTAACTAATTTACTCTGGATATTTAAAATATGCCCTGAATTCTTATTGCTTCCTAAAACCGTCCCTTTCAGAAAAAGGAAATATGCTGCATAAGTGTGCAGACTCTAGGAGAATCATTGCCAGAGTACCTGGTGACCTGGTATGTGTTGACTGCTTTGTTTTTCATAAGTAGAAACTAAGGAGACAGTCCATGCTCTGAAGCTTAGGGATGTGACTTCTCCATGATGGTAGAGGCTTTGGGGAGACCCCTCCTTTTTTGCTAAACATGAGAGAAAGTATTAGAGTATTCCTTTGCATTTCTGTCTTTTAATGAGTGGGTGTGAAGCGGATATTGAGTGCTGTAGCTCCAGGATTTTTTGGGGGTGTGTGTGTCATTTTCAGAAGCAAGGAAGACTCTGAGGATCCATGAGCTAAGGATTTGATGACCATTTTTCTTCCCAAGAATCTAGGGATAACAGCAGTGGTCAATCTATCTCTCTGTCTCCACTGCGGTTGCAGTATTCCTTATGCAGCTGGTATATTGAAAGAGAGAATGATGGGCAGATGCCAGACTGACTGACTGAGAGTATATCATAAAGTAAATTGATTCTTTGGGATGAAAGCAACAAGGAACCTATTATAATAGCTAATCTGAAGGGGGAGTGTGTTCACCAATGCTGAGGTGTTTCATTAAACCTAACAGTACTCAGAGCTCATGACCTTGAGGCAAGGACATAGTGCTTCCTCTCCAGCTCTGCTTGTTCTGTTAAGCTGTGTCTTTTCTCTCGGTGTGAGACTCCCTTTTTCTTTGTTTACTGCTTTTGGGCACTGAATTTAAACTCTTGGGGGAGGGGACAGAGCTCAGGAAAAATCAGTGATGACTAGTATGTTACCTTCAGGTATATAAGGCCTAGGAGTGGTTCCTTGAAGGAAGAACCAGGTTATGATACCTTAAACACAGAGATTGCAATATCATCCAAAGTATGAATGGATGCAGAAAGAAAAAAGAATTTCAGTCACAAGGGAGATTTGCTCTCTCTAAAGAGAAAGGAACCTGTCTTCACTTTACAGGAAGGAGCCTTTAGAGGCACTAACATGATAGCAGAGCCAGGAAAGCCTGATGTAGGAGGGAGAGAGGCGCTTGGAGAGATTTACAGGCTCAAAAGAGACTCAGGAGACGTTTTCCAGACAACTGCTACAGAAAACAAGGCAAGAGGGGCTCATGGTCTAAGAGTGTATTCAACTGTGACCACAGGCATATGTTCAAGGTAAGTTTGCGTAATTGGACTGTGGGAGACTTCGAAAAAGCAGGAAGAGATTTAAATTTGACAAGTAAGGGTGCACAGGAAAAAATGTTGAAGAAAATGACATAATAAAAGTAAGGCTTTAAGGAGAGATAATACATCAATAATATATACTATGTACTAAATTATGTCATTGAAAGCAGGGCAGCGCTGTGAGGAAGGTTTTCGTGTTCAACATAAAAATAGAAGTTTCTAGCTCTTGAATTAGAACCCATGAAGTTAGGGTACGGGGTGCTTGGAAAATTCTCCGATGAAGAGAGACTCTCTCACTTCATTTAGTATTTCATTTAGTATTGCTTCATCCCTAGAAGGCACAACTAATTTGTTAATAGGAAAACTGCGCCATCCTTTCAGACATAGAGTCAATTCTTTATTGGAAGAATGAGAGAAAAGAAAGAAAAGTCCAGCTCTTAGAAATCCAGTTTTCAAAAAGTTCAACAAGCTAAAGAGCCCAAGTGAGGAAGCCTCAGTTCCCCTTGGGAGGGAGAAGAAAGCAATCAATCAATCACAAGTGCAGAGGGAGGCAGGGACCTGGGAGGAAAAGTGAACTGGGAGGGGGAGTCGGGGGAAGAGGCACCTGGTCTAGTATAGTGAGGGAAAGGAATGGAAACAGGCAACCTGTTTCCTATCGGGAGATAGGAGGTTGGCGGGGGTGGGGGTGGGGGTGGGGGTGGGGCGAGATTATTAGAGACCTAGGAGATAAGACTCTCAGGACTCAAGGAGAGGGACCTTAGATGAAATGCATTGGGGAGAGAGAACTTGTATAGACCATCTCCAGCAGAAAGACAGGGCATCAAGTGACATCCCACAGTCAAAACTCTGTTCCATATTTGTTCCTGTCTGAAAGAACTACAGGGATGGAAGTGGAGAGGAGCCTGAGAAAAAGAAGGTCGATTGACAGGCCCAAAGCAGGATCCAGCTCAAAAGGAGGTCCCAAGGCCTGACACTATTACTGGGGCTATGGAGTGCTCACAAACAGTGACCTATTATGACTACTCTCTGAAAGACCCAACAAACAGCTGAAAGAGTCAGATGCAGATATTTGTACCCAACCAATGGACAAAAGCTGCTGACCTCTGTTGTTGAATTAGAGGAAAGCTGGAAGAAGCTGAGTAAGAAGGCGGCCCTTTTGGAGGACCAGCAATCTCAATTGACCTAGACCCTTGAAATCTCTCAGAATATGGAACACCAATCAGGGAGCATCGACCAGCTGATATGAGGTCCCCAACAAATATACAGCAGGGGACTGCCTGGTCTGAGTTTAGTCGGAGAAGTTGCACCTAACCCTGAAAAGTCTGGAGACCCCAGGGAGTTTGAGGTTGTGGGTGGGGAAACATCCTTGTGGAGCAAGGGGGTAGGGAGGAGATATGCGATGTAGAACAGTCGGAGGGTGGATTGGGATGGTAATAGAATCTGGAGTTTAAAATTAAAACAAAAAGATAAAAGTATGAGATGAGAAAAATCTTTGCAAAGAATAAAACTTAACTTTCCACTTGAAAATTCCAAAAAAAAAAAAGAAAGAAATCCAGGTTTCCTCTTCCAACCGTTCAATTAGTTATTTGATTTCATTATTTTGAATAGTATAATGATTGCTTTAATTTTATTTAGTGTGAAAGGAAGGAAAACGATGGTCAGGATGCATCAAAGCCAAACAAAGCAAAACAAAAAACAAAAAATAAAATAATCAATAGCAGAGTGATGATCTCTGACCTAGCCCTGCAACTCAAACTTGGGATGCTGGCGGCAACTAATCCCACACTGCTGCACGCCTCTTATATTGATTGTCAACCTTACAAGACCCAGAATAACAACTCTAGATGGCGTTAAGTGGGTGGCACCATTCCATTTCCCTAGGTTCTAAAATTTAAGGAAAAGGAGAAAGATAGTGAGCTGAGTTTCAGCCTTCTTCTCTCTTTACTTCCTGACTACAGATACAATGGAGTCAGTCATGTGACTCTCCTGCCACCATGTCACCTTGCCATGATGGACTATTCTCAAACTGTGAGGTGTAATAAACTCTTTCTTTCTTATACTGTATCAGTGATGGAGTCATCTAAGGGATAAGGAAGGTAACTACCACAGCCTACTCTCTGTCTATTCTCAGTCCCATCCCAGTATCCTCTAACTGTTCTCTGTAAATGACTTAATGTACATAATAGTTCCAGAAAGTATACACATGTTTACTTAGCTGTTCCTGACATTACAAAAGGACTAACATGTTGTATAGAGTATTTTGGAACTTATTTTATTTTTGAGTTTATAATAAATTCACAATATTACCCCCTTCCCCTTTCTGCCTCTAAACTCTCCCATCTACCCCGGTCCATTTTCCTTTAAATTCATGGCTTCTTTGTTCATTATTAGTCATTTTATGCATATATGTGTGTGTATATATATATATATATATATATACACACACATATGTGTGTGTGTATGATATATATGTATACAAATATATATTTCTAACTGTAACCTGTTCAGTCCATATAATGGTACTTGGATATATGTTTTCAGGGCTGAGCATTTGGCACTGGGTAAGAATTGATGTGGTCTTCCGTGGCAGAAGACTGTCTCAGGATTCCTTAAATCCAATGCTATACTGCTACGATTCTTCCATGTTGTTAAGTATAGCTGTAGCTCAAGTGTCTGAGTTTCTGGACTAACTGAAAATGGAACACCAAGATCTGGGCTGAACTCATTAGTTCTCCAGTAAGAAGCTGAGAGGCTCCAATTGTCTACGGTAGCTTTCTTTTTCCAGGTCCAGAAGAGAAAGTTCCATTGTAGCTGTCTTTTTAGGAGTCGGGAAGACTTCATCAATCATTTCCAGTACTTATCAAAGAAGCTCAGAAGAAATACTTGTGTTTAGCTGCTAGTAAAGTAAATAACCAGGTATCATTAATACCAATTGGGTGTTAATTATTACTAATGGGTTAATTGGTGAATTCACCTGAAACTAACTATATATTCAGGCGATTTCTCATAGATAATAGACATCCATATGGTCTTATCATAATCATTATGTAATGTAGTGTTTGGGATATTATATTGTTAGTACATTGTTATTGGTTAGGTTGTGGCTCCTGAATATCCCTATGTTGTGCTTCTCCATTAAATCAGAAGGTGGGTGTCATATCATTTTTCCATTACCGTAATAAAATACTCTGACAAAATCAACTTAAAGGAGGAAAGACATATTCTGGCTCACAGTCCAGGAACACAGTTCATCTTGAAGTAGTTGTCATATTGCATTTGCAAACAAGAATCAGGGAGCAATGAATGCCATGTGCTTAGCTTACCTTCCCTTTTTAATACAGTCACGGATCCAGTTGAGAGAATGTGAGGATAACCCCTCACAGGTATGTCTGGGGGTGTCTTGTCTTCTAGGCAGTTAAGATCCTGAAAGTTAAAAATTAACATGAGCCATCCCAGTAGGGATTCACTTTAGAGTAGTTCTAACCCACTTTACTAGCCTTGTAAGAAGAGACATATAGACATACAGAGGACAGATTATACAAAGACAAGAAACGAGCCATATAGGAGTTAAGGAAGAGATCTCAAGAGGAACTTTAATTTTATAGGTGTGGCCTCAGAGCTTGTAAGCAAACAAATTTCTATTGCTTAAGATGCCCAGCCTGTGACATTTTGTTATGACATTCATAACAAACTGATATACCCAAAGTTATTTTTATTGCTATTGATAATTTGTGAAGACTCTTTAGGGTCAAATTCTGGCCTCACCAATTGTAAACCCTTGGATAATTCAAGTTCTACAAAGACAAAAGGACTTCGTCATTCTTCCACTGTTCTTTCAGTCATGAAATATGTCTGGCACAATTTCTGGTGCTGTGAACAAGCAGAGGGAGTTTCTGAAAGGTGAGAGAACAGATTGCTTGGAACCCTGGGTTTTGAGGAATTGTACGTACCTGGTGAATTCCTGGGTGACCTCATTATCTTCCATGTATTTTGCAAAGTGCCACAAAAGTTGGAGCTGTTGACAAGAATCTGCATTACAAAACTTCAAGAAAAATGTATTTTCTAGCAAAAAGCCTGGAAGCACATTGGAACCACCGAACCTATTCTTGCCAAGCACTCTGGACGAGCACCATAATTGTTTCTTTGTTTCTTTCCTCCCTTCTCTGGGTGGAAAGAATGAAAACAAAGCTCCACTTACTCTACAAGGTGCTGTTATCAGGATGGAGATGGGAATTATTCTTCCTTACTGAATATTGCGTACAAAGGTAATGTTTCAAATCCCTTAGCTGGTGGTGTTGGCAGGACCGAGTAAACAGCCCGTTATCCATGTTCTGCCTGGAGGGACGAAGCTTGCGTGGCTCTCCTGCCAGGATGTTGTCAGTAAGATCTGACAGTGATCTGGGACCACATGAGGGAGGTGCTGGCTGAGGTTAGGCACTACTGAACTTTTCCTGGTGGCATTCAATGGGTACTGAATCTCCACTCCTATCCAGTAGTGAGAAATTAGACAATGGAAGGTTGGGCTTTGGAGTTTTGCTTCTGTTCTTCCTCTTCCTTTGAGTGGCAGAGTCCAGTGGGGTGTGTGTGTGTGTGTGTGTGTGTGTGTGTGTGTGAAACCTAGTGCCTCACTTTCACCAGGAAGCTATCAACAGAAAAGCGGGGGAGGAGGCAAGGGGGTTGTGGGGGGGAGACTTGAAACTCTGTCAGTAGGGTGAGCAGTTCCTGGTGCTTGCCAAGGTGGTCAGTGGAAGCTGGAGGAAGCTCATCTTCCCAGTCCTTGTTCTACCTCATTAGGAGGATCACCTGCTAGAAGACTACACAGATCCTGGGGCCCCTGTAAAACATTATTAAAAATCCCCAGGATACAGTGGAAAATCACTTGACAGAATTTTTAAAAATCATAATATAAACAATTAAAGAATTAAATGAATCAGAGTTTTAAGTTTTAGGAATATTAAAACTATGATGTACGCCGGGCGGTGGTGGCACACGCCTTTAATCCCAGTACTTGGGAGGCAGAGGCAGGTGGATTTCTGAGTTCAAGGCCAGCCTGGTCTACAGGGTGAGTTCCAGGACAGCCAGGGCTACACAGAGAAACCCTGTCTCAAACAAACAAACAAACAAACAAAAACCAAAAACCCCTATTATATACAATGTTTCAGAAGCCACTGTACATTCTTTTGAAACAAATGAGAAAATTAGGAAATGTCATCACTACATTTCTGTAACCTATACATCCATTATGTATGTATGTATGTATGTATGTATGTATGTATGTATGTATGTATTATCTATCTATCTATCTATCTATCTATCTATCTATCTATCTATCTATCTATCGATCTTTCTGTCGATAATCCATACACTCTTATAGGGCATGGTGACACACACCTGTAATCACAGTAGAGTCAGACGGACCTCTTTGAGATCAAGGCCAGCCTTATCTACAAAGTGAGTTCCAGGACAGCCAAGGCTATGCATAGAAATGTCTCAAAAATCCAGAAGATGATGATGATGATAATTCCATCCACTCACACATTTATCTATGCACAAATTTCACATAGCTTTTAGAATGGAGATATTGAAGAATCAAAACAGAACCTTTTGGTAAGAGCTCAGAAGGAATGAGATAGAGCTTTTGCTCGACTTTTGCCCCTGCGTTTCTTTTAGATAGGAACAATTCTGGGTCAAAAAATTTGAAGGTGTGTTGGTGACCCTGAAAGACTCTAAAACTCCCAAAGGGAGGCACTTACTCAAGCCTTGGGTCAGCCGCGCACCCAAGAAGACACTGAGACCGGTACTTAAGATGTATAGAGAGTAAGATTTAATACAGCAACGACAAGAAAGCATACAAAAAGCACATATACCAGATATCTGGGGTCGAATCTCATGCAGCCTGCAAGGTGCAGAGGAGATTCGGCCATTAGCCCAAACTTTTCACAAGCTTTTATAGGAAGGAGGCAAGGGGGGAGCAGGGCAGGGAAAATACAGGTTTTACGTCACTAAGTGATTCAGCCAAGGGTTTTTTCAAAGTGCTTTTCGCAACGCGTCCCACACTTTGGCCATGTACTTGATTCATTGGAACTGAGGTTTTTACTCACACACTTATCTCAAAAATGTCCCTGGCACAGTCCTTAGTTGGGAGGGGTTGGACTGGGTTCGTTCCAGGAGACCCTTATCTCAGAAATGTCCCTGGAACAGTTTTCATTTGAGAGGGGGTCTGACTCTGGTGTGAGAGTTCAGAATGTACTCTGGGGTGAGAAGTTCTGGTGGTCAGTAATTTTCCTCTTTCATTCCCCACTCCTTCTAGTGAGTAATTCTAATCTTAGAATTTCAGAAGTCTATATTTTTATGCGGAGAATACTGCATTTACTCTATTTTAACATGGGAACAAAAACAGAATAAGAAGCATTAGTAAACAAAACTAGGCAGGGGCCCTTTTAGCGAGGCTTGAGGGTCTGGGCATGATGTAGGTGCACGTAGATCAGATCTCTGGCTGGAACTGGTGAGATGTCCTTGGGATACCCAGCTCGTTTACTGTCTCAGCTGTTGGGATCCCTGGAGCAATGTCGTCCGCGTACTCAGTCCAATCCTTTTCAGTTGTGACCAGACCACCTACAAGCCTTTTAACTTAGCATACAGATCATTATTATAACAACATAGGTTTAAACACATCATTTAAGACTATAATGGGCATAGGAGTCTCATAAAGGATAAAACTGAATCAAGAGGAAGTATTTCTAGTACGTTTAAGTAGGGCATAGGGAAGGAACACCAAGTCTGTGCCAGTCTCTACGATTAATTTTGTCAAGGTCTGTCATAGAGTTTTAAACTAATTTATTTTATCTGTCCTGAGCTCTGAGGTCTATACACACAATGTAATTTTTATTTGACCTCTAAATGCTTGGCCACACCCTGACTTACCTGGGCAACAAAGCAGGGCTATTATCTGACACTATTGCTTTTGGCACTCTGAACCTTGGAAAAATTTTCTTCAATAATCTTCTTGATGACTATGTGAGCAGTCTCATTTATCCATTTTGAGAACGTTTTTTCTCAGTAAAGTTTATTTCTCAGTTGATGTCAGGTCTGTCTTTTCAAGGGAGGTCTAGTTTTCTTTCTTTCAGTTTTTACCATTTTATACAGGGTTTCTTTTACCAGTCTTAATTTGTCTATAACTTGATAGTCTTCAGACTGCCAGGATCATTGCTCTTTGGGATGCCTGTTTTTGGCGGTTAGATCTGCCATCTGATTTCTTTTGTTCACAGCATCTTAGGTCTTTTTCTGCAGATGTCAACAGCTTTCTTTGTCTGTATATTGTTCCATACAGTGGCAAAAGCATACCTGCTGTCAGTGTAGACTTTTATAAAGCTTGTATCAAAGCCACAAGTTTAGCTTTTTGGGCTGAAGTCCCTTTAGGGAGGCTGCTGGCCTAGATCACTTGCTTTTTGTCCACCACTGCACTGCTGTCCCCGCCTTCCGCTTACCTTCAATCGTGAGGCTACTGCCGTCCGTGTACCAGCTCAGCATATAGGGTAAAAGGCTTAGTCAGATCTGGCAAAGCCAGAGCAGGGGCTGCAAGCAGGGCTGCCTTTATGCTGTCAAAGGCTTTTTGGTGTTTTTCAGTCCAGGTGAATGGGACTTTTTCTTTCTGCAAAAGCCCGCCGTCCCCAGAAACTCACGTACTTGGCGCGGGGTGGTGGGGGTTGGGATCAGCATCACAGTCTTTTTTCTGGCCTCGGTGAGCCACCGCTTTTCGTCGTCTCAGCACCTCGGTACGACATAACTGAGCTTTCTTGGCTGATACCCGGTACCCCAACTCACCCAGTTCATTCAGGAGCTTCTAGGAGGGCCAGAATTTTTTCTTTGCCCCCAGCCAACCGCAGGGCTTGGGTTAGCGCCAAGAGTTCATGTTTTCCAGAGCATTAGTCAGCCATCGGTCAGGGGGCTGAACCACACTTTTAGGGCATGTGCCAAGTTTTGTCTCAGAGTCAGTTTATCTGCGTCCTTGACCAGAAGCCACTATGTGCAGACAAGCAGGTCATCCCTCAGTCACCAGGTCTAATTTTTCAAGTGCCACTGGTCTTTTAGGGTCCCAATTTCTGAGTAAGAACCTCTTTGGCAATACTTTTGTTCTCAGTCACATTTAGGAGTCCCAAAGTTGGGGACAACATTAGGGCAGTCTCAATAGCATCTAAGGCCATCCAAGGTTGTTCTTTATTTCTTATACGAAGGGCTGTTTATCTTTTTAATTCAGCAAAACCTGGAATCCACAGTCTGCAAAGGCCTGCAGTGTCCAGGAACCTTTTAAACTTGCTTTGCACTGGTCAGTGGAGGAATATGAAACACAGTCTCTTTTTAGCTGCTTTTAACAGGTAGACCACCAGTCTCTTTTAAGGACTCAGCTTCTGTGTTAGCACCCCTTCTGCTTTTTCTTTACTTTTAGCCACAAACAGGTGAAGGGTTTGGTCATGAGGGGGGGCTCCTCTTCTTCTTGTTAGGGCAGTCTCTCACTCAGTGCTCTTTTTCCTTAACAGATAACAGTAAACACTTTGATCTTCAGCCAAAAGCTTGCTTTTGTTGCCGGGTACTAAGTTTTCTAGCTTCCCTGACTTTTGTGACCAGCATTTTATTTCTCTTATCTTTTTTAGAAAATTTTCTGGCTCCTTATTTCTTGCAGATCATCTCTAAGTGCTAGTATTATTAGCAAGTGTCACTTTGCTAGGTTCTAGTCTTTGTCAGTTATCTCTCTTTACTCCTGTTTCTTAACTGTAATGGAGATCTCATATAATGTCTCTCTTTCTATCTATATATATCTCTTTCTTGTCTTTGCTTACTTTGAATGTTATCTAATTATTACATCTATATTCTGTCACTTAACTTTTTTCATAGTTTACCTCTTTTTACTGTTAACCTATTTCTTTTGAGTCTGCTGAAGCTTTGCTCTCAGTTCTTCTTTTTCAGACCTCTATCCTTTTCTTAACTTCTATAACTTTTTATTACCTATTTCCTGGGTCAGATTGATGGGACACTTACTAGTCCCACAGACATGAGACCTTTATCTGAGCCCAGCAGTTAGACTCGCAGGTGTTCCTTACCTTGGACAGAAGAAGCCCCAAGTGAGTGGTCTCCCTCACCGGAGCCCAGAACAAACTCACACAGCTCAGGGCAGTGCCTGAGAAGAGAAAACACATGGGGCAGAGAAGGGAGTGCAGCTCTATTTGGCTGCACCAGACCACTGATATTTCAAAATGAACACAATTTTTTCTCTGTTAACAAGAGACAGGATACAGGGGGCAGGAGAATGAGCCTTTCTCCCACCCAAGAGGCAGGCAAAGGCTGAAAACAAATCCTTTGATGTGAAGAGCCCAGCGCTGAGTCTCCGCTGCGTGCCGGAACGCGGTGTAAACTCCTGGGAGTGGCAAACAAACGCTGGCAGGCAGAGGCAGCAATTTAACTATTTAACTACCTGATAGACACCCACCCGGTGTTCTCTGCACTGTCTTTGGGGAGGGAGCACGCAGCCAGGCCGGCACAAGGGAGTGCGGGTAGACTCTGGGGGGGGGACCAAAAGAGGGACGCTGTAGTCGGCCCCTCCCCAGCTGTGGCAGGCTTCACGGCCACTCCGGGACTGGCAGGCGGGGGCCGGCAGGCCGCTGCACTCACTATCAGCATTTTACAACTCATTCGCAGGGCACAGACAGCCTCCGTTGCTGCTGTGTCTGCAGAACTCAGAACCTCAGCACCACTGCGGCAGCTCTGGATCTCAGAGCTCTTTTGAGCAGCCTGGGGAGGACCGGCCTGGTGGTTTTCTTTCCTTTTTTAAAAACCATTGCTGACAAATTCTGTCCTGACGTCAGTCCAAGTCTACAGTCGACAAAGGGTTAACACACACACACACACACACACAGTCTGTCACGTGACAAAAACTACAAACAAGCACACCCGTCCACATCAAACACTATTTTCTGACGGGGTCGGATTCCACATTGACTCCTTTTCCTGATAGGGGTGGGATTCCACATCCACTCCCGCCCTGGCAGAGAGAACACTCTCTCTCTCTCACTCTGCCAGGCAACAGCCAGGTCTTTTTGACTGTTCTGTACCCTGGGCACTCCTTCCAGGGTCTCCCTTGGAACATCTTTTTGGGGTGCAGACTGTGAGGCCATAGACAGTCGTCCTCTCACAGCCACTGCCAGAATAAACCCACAATCTCAGAATACACAAATGCAGCAGTTCCACACCTACACACCCAACAGATTGTCCCATTTCTAGAATAATAGCAAACAACAAGAGTAGACACAAGACTCAGACAAAAAGAAACCAAAAACAGCGGCGACTTCCCGTCGCCCACAGGCAACTCACAGATTCAGATGGCCTCTCCAAGGCCGGCCGGCTAAGACCTTCCACCAAAGTGATGGTCTCTCGGCCTTCAGAGGGGTCCGCCAAGCGTCCTTGGCCCTCCCCTTGTCTTCCTGGGGCGTCCCCCAGGGCGATCGGACGGTGGACACCAGACACGTCTGTCCTATCCACCCCGCGCTCTCTATTGAGACCTGCCTGGTCTCCAGCTCCCAGAGCACGGTCTCTGGTGCTCGTACTGAGCACAGAGCGTCACGCAAACCCAGAACTGCGATCGCACCAAACAGCAGAACGGCCTACCTGGCCTCCAGATACAGAACACAGACACCAGACCAAAGCAGAACAGTAAATCTTACTTCTGAGTGGGTCCAGGACTTCTGGGTAGTCGCGCTGATTCCCGGCCAATGCACCAAATGAAAGACTCTAAAACTCCCAAAGGGAGGCACTTACTCAAGCCTCGGGTCAGCCGCGCACCCAAGAAGACACTGAGACCGGTACTTAAGATGTATAGAGAGTAAGATTTAATACAGCAACGACAAGAAAGCATACAAAAAGCACATATACCAGATATCTGGGGTCGAATCTCATGCAGCCTGCAAGGTGCAGAGGAGATTCGGCCATTAGCCCAAACTTTTCACAAGCTTTTATAGGAAGGAGGCAAGGGGGGAGCAGGGCAGGGAAAATACAGGTTTTACGTCACTAAGTGATTCAGCCAAGGGTTTTTTCAAAGTGCTTTTCGCAACGCGTCCCACACTTTGGCCATGTACTTGATTCATTGGAACTGAGGTTTTTACTCACACCCTTATCTCAAAAATGTCCCTGGCACAGTCCTTAGTTGGGAGGGGTTGGACTGGGTTCGTTCCAGGAGACCCTTATCTCAGAAATGTCCCTGGAACAGTTTTCATTTGAGAGGGGGTCTGACTCTGGTGTGAGAGTTCAGAATGTACTCTGGGGTGAGAAGTTCTGGTGGTCAGTAATTTTCCTCTTTCAACCCCATCCCTCTACTGGGGGCCCTGTCTATCTACTGGTGAACATATTGGCACAGGGGATAATTTCCTGAAAAGAACACCAATAGCTTATGCTCTAAGACCAACACTTGACCAATAGGACCTCATGGAACTGACAAACTTCTATAAGGCAAAGGACATTGTCAATAGGACAAATTGGCAACCTACAGATTGGAAATAGATCTTTACTAACCCCACATCTGATAGAAGGCTAATATCCAAAATATACAAAGAATTCAAGAAGCTAGACTCCAGAAAACCAAATAATCCAATCAAAAAATGGGGTGGGTATAGAACTAAACAGAGAATTCACAACAGAGGAATCTCAAGTGGCTAAGAAGCACTTCAAGAAATGTTCAAAGTCCTTAGTCATCAGGGAAATGCAAGTCAAAATGAGCCTGAGATTCTACCTCACACCAGTCAGAATGACGAAGATCAAAAACTCAAATGCTAGATAAAAATTGTTTAAATAAAAAATGTTAAAAACAAACAAACAAAAACAAAGCGAAACAAAAAAACCAACCCCCCCAACCTAATAAATCACATATGCCATTAAAAAAAAAAACCCCAAGTGACAGCAGATGCTGGTGAGGATGTGGAGAAAAAGGAACATTCCTCCACTGCTGGTGGGATTGAAAATTGGTACAACTACTCTGGAAATCAATCTGTTGATTCCTCAGAAAATTGGAAATAATTCTACCTGAAAATCCAGCTATACCACGGCTGGGCATATACCCAAAAGGTGCTCCAACATATAACAAGTTCATAGCAGCCTTATTTGTAATAGCTAGAAACTGGAAGCAACCCAAATGTTCCTCAACAGAAGAATGGATATGGAAAATGTGGCTCCTTTACACAATGGAATATTATTCAGCTATTAAAAATGGGGACCTCATGAAATTTGCAGTCAAATGGATGCAACTAGAAGATATCATCCTGAGTGAGGTAACCCAGACTCAAGAGGATATGCATGATATGTACTCGCTGATAAGAGGGTATTAACCAAAAGGTAGAGAATACCCCTGATACAACCCACAGCTGTAGGCAGTTTAACAAGAAGGAAAGAAAGCCCAAGTGATGATCCTTCAATCCCGCTTAGAAGAGGGAACAAAATCATTATGGGAGTCAGAGGGAGGGAAGGACCTGGGTGGGAGAGGGGAGGGGGAGGGGAAAGATGTGGGGCAAAACCATGTATGGGGGAGACAGGAGAGAAGCTCAGAGGGCCAGGAGAATGAATGAAAATATGCAGCTGCTGAGCGGTGGAGGGAATCTCTAGAAAGTCCCATAGACTTGGGATGTGAGAGGCTTCCCGGACTCAATGGGAATGACCTTAGCTGAAATGCCCAACAGTGGGGAGATGGAACCTGAAGAGACAGAGAAGTGGTTGTTTTCTAAAAACATATTAACTGTTGTGTATTTGAGTTACCCTGCAGAGACAATCATGTGACTATAAAAACAGTACATATATAAACATCTAATAAGATGCCCTGACATGTTTATTTTCATGGTCACATGGCAGAACACTCTTGTGCAGATAATTTCCATAAATTCAGTTAGAAAGGTCACATGTTGTACTACTTAAGAACATGTCTCTATTAGCAATAATCAGAGATCACTCATGAATCATTTTCCCTAAGGAGCACTCCGAAACTCAGGTTCTCATTTGAAAGTAAAAGGGACAGTGGCATCTTTGAGCTCACCCAGAATGACCCTCTCTGTTCTCCAGGAGGGGGCAAAACTAACTTTAAGGTGTGAAATAATCCTGCTGATAAGTATGCTCTTTGTGTTCGGTTCTTAGTCTAGTTGTTTTTCTAAACTACGTATTTGTACTTTCAAAATGATACTTTTAAAACCATTTACCCATCTTTGTTGATTTCACAAGCTCTCGTTTTAGATGAAAACTCCCTAAGATTTTTACAAATTGGCTCAATGGTTAATAGTGTGTGTCGTCATTCCAGTTCCAGGGCAAGGTGAAGCCCTTTGGCCTAAGCCAGCACTTAAGGGGCCTGTGGTGCTCATAAACTCACCCAGGCACACAAACATGTACAGGATATAAAAGAAAACTAAAGTCTAAAAGAAAAAGAGTACCAGATCTAAACATGTTGCTATTATACACTTTAATATTGGCATACATTAGTGATCTATCTATAACTCCTGAAACAGATATAAATAGGTTAGTTTATTTGTTTGGGGCAGCATGTAACAATATATCCCTGGAGCTTGATATATAGACCAGACTGGCTTCTAACTCATAGAGATCTGCCTGCTTCTGTCTCCCACATATTGAGTTAAAGGTATATACCACCATGCCTGGCTTCAGTAGAATTTTGTTTAACAGGTCCTTGCGATATTTCTGCATTTCATGATTTTCACCTTCATAGAATTTTCAACACAGTTACTTATTTTTCATAAGGCTTGGCAGGTTATTCTTTTTTTAGAGCCACCCCCTTGTTATGGGTAAATTAATTTCTCAAGTCTTTGGATTTTCACTTTTATCTTTGGAGCCTCTGAGGCTTTATTTTCTTGCAATCAATCACTCCCACGTCACCCTCTTCCCATCTTATTTTAGGGGACATTGTCCTTATTTTGATATTACCTTTGATAATCCTGCATGCTACCTCTTTGCTCTGGCTGCTAGCAGCCTGTAGAGGCCAACAGAAAACTGAAGCGCATGATAAAAAGCCTGACGCCATTTGTGCAGGGTCCCAACTGTACATCTGTCACGATGCTCACCTAATGGTTGTACTTCTCCATAAGCAATAAACGGAGAGCATTAAGCAGATAGATCGGTGTCTGGGATGGCTGCTTAAGATACTATGAATAAATAAAATATTAGTCAAGTAGATAAACACCACCTGAATTGCCATGTTGCCAGAGACAACTGGGAACCACAATGCTAACTAGGAATTTCATTTTTATTGGTTTCTTGGGTTTTAGTTAGGCGAAGAAAGATCTGGAATTTAGATCAGGGCCATTGGTTCCGTAATGGGAAAAAAAGGAATAATAGCATCACTTACCAAGCAATGTACCTCAGCCCTGACCCAGGGTAATTTTTTTTTCTAGAATAAGAGTGTACTTATATAACTAGGAATATTAAGCTTTATTTTTAAATTTGTAAAACTGGGTCTGTTAACCCGGTTAGGCAATTTTAGACTAACCCAGTAGGGAAACTGGGTAAAAGTGCAGTCAACTTGGACTTTGCAGGGCATTAGGGGAGCGCTGGGGCCTGTGTCTGTTTGCTCTAGTGTTGTTTCTTCCCACTGTGCTCTGCCCAGAGCTGCAGGGAGCCAGACCGTACTCCATGGTCCTTGTTCCACCAAACTGGGTTCTGTGGTTCTAACTCGGTCATGGTTCTAACTCAGATTTTAGTCTCCTCCTCTGTGTTGTATGAGTGTTGCCGGGGATTTTGGTACAAATAATGGTAGTGGCTTTTCTCTGTGGTTTTCTCCTTGCTGTGTATAAAGCTGTCTCATGTACTCCTAAGGTGGTAATTTGAATTACCCTTCCAGTTTGATCAATGAACAAATGGTCTCAGAAAAGCTACAGGACTCATTTGAACACCTACTCTACCTGCTCATGGATAAGACAGTTTTCATTACCCATGTTCTGCTCACATTGCCCTCTACCTTTGCAACGAGACAGAGCATGGAGTCATCCAGGCATGGAGTCTGACCCCTTGTTTTCTTCATCTTTATTGTTACACTGACCTGGAAGGCACAGTCTGAGATATCAATGCTGTGCTAAGCAAGTGGGGCAGTTCTAGTTCACTGCTTGAATAAACTTGCCCTGGACGGTTACCAGACATGCAGATCATTTTGCCCAACTGAAAAATGAACCTTTATGTACAGAGCCATTGAAACTTTATTTATTGCCCATGGCTGCAGCGGAGAGCCGAGTCTATCTCTACACTGTAGCAAAATGACCTTTGACTTTTATCTAATGATATATAGTTCAAAAACATGTTTGCATTTATGTCAAATTTTTTTCTCCACAAAACACCAAAAGTGATCTTTCATATTTGTTTGTATTTGGCCAGTGTAGTGGCAATACTGTGGGGTCTGGATTATTTTACAGTCATTTAGACCACACATCTCCACTCATGGTGTTTATAACTCAAGGAATTTACATAATTTCTTCATCAGTATGTACTGAAGTTCCAGTCCATGAGCTGACTACGTTCCCAAGCCTGACTTAAATGCCCAGTGCTGCTGGTTGAGTGCAGTAAATAAATGCATGTGTCTGTGGCTCACACTTCATCCTTGCAGCGACATTTCTGCTTGGAACCAAGAGAATTGGTCATGAGTTTGAATGACCCTTGACATTTGGCAAAGGGAATTTAATTCATCTCAGCAATGGAGTAGATCTTCTGGGATTGGATGGAACATGATTTTGAAACAGGGCCTCCATTTTTATGAAAAATATTGACACCAGGATTTCTATGTTTTCATGTCAAAGTGGTGAGTCTTACTAAATAGAGGGAATGCAGATTTTATTAATGTAGTATGTTGTGATAGAATGCCAAAATTTGTCACAATTACTCTGAGGAGAGATTCAATTTCATTGCCATTTATTCTTAAAAACCCTAGAGAAAAATCCATGTAAGCATTTGTGGCTGTGGTGCTGGCACTCTGCAGACCTCGGGCTGTAAACCTTTGACACTGGGTGGACTGGCTGCTGACATTAGGAATTAGATACCGGCATGGAGTTTCCACCACATTGGAGGGACATTACTGACAAAGGGACTCTCTTATATTCAGTGTAATTGATTCCACAAGAACGGTGGCCCATCTTACTGGGCTGTGGTGCACATGTCTGTAATCCCAGCATTAGAGAGACTTAGGCAGGAAAATTGTGCATTTACAGACAGTCTGAGCTACACAGTGCCTTAAAAGATTGAAAAAAAAAACCATCTTTGGTAGGGAGGGCGCTCTT
The DNA here is from genome assembly GCF_978045245.1 of Mus caroli. Classification (NCBI taxonomy): domain Eukaryota; kingdom Metazoa; phylum Chordata; class Mammalia; order Rodentia; family Muridae; genus Mus; species Mus caroli. Next base: position 99,511,266 of record NW_028227267.1, on the reverse strand, counting down.
GAGTTGTTCGATCTGCTGTGGCAGTTGATTCATGCTGCCTTAGATACATTTTAAGTTGTTCTTATTTACAACCTGTTGTCCTTTTGGAGGCAAGAGCATAGGGCTAGCCCACTCTGTGATCATGGAACTGTGTGACATTAGTTCACAAGTGAATAGATGAAGGCAGTGGATCTGGTCTTATTAAGACAATGCCCTCATCATCAAGGCTCAAGAACACTGACTTTAAAGAGACCTCATGGAAACAAGGAGAACTGTAATAAACTGCAGCAGTAACATTATATGTGCTCCTTCCAGCCAGCAGCACAGATCCTTCTTAAATCCTACCTCCATAAGCTTGAGGTTACTCACAACTTGGTAACTTAATCAGGTCATCTAATGACGAAGAACTTATTTATCTACACTTCTTTGGACTCCACTCTTCTTATCTGTGCCCGTGAACAGAATGTGTGAGAACAAGATGCCAAAATAATCACTGTACTGTGAGTGCAAGGAAGGCAGTCTACGCAAAGCAGACCAAAGAGACCATTGAGAGCTTCTGTCATAGCCACTGACAGTTAGGAGGCTGCTGCTCCAGGCTCCAGACAAATCTACACACTCTTAGGGATGGAGCCATATGCTAAGCGTGACTAAGTAGCAGAGCAGGTTAACAGGGGAACCCAAGGATAAGCAACCCAATGTTTTTAATGTTTTACAGGCCAGCCATTATGAAGGAAAAGCAAGTAGAATCAGAATCCATCAGTTAATCACACGCTACATTGAGGAGATTCCTAGGTGGCCAGATGCAGATTTCCACCTCCAAGGAGCAGATAATGTGTCCTCAGCTTACAGGAAGCAGAGTGACTCTTGTTATAATGTCCAGGGAACATCCTGTATCTCTGACTATGCAGGCCGTTTCTCATTTATCTGCTTCCATCCGTAACTCTCGGAGGAATTTTCCTTTAGGCACTATGTTGCCATATTGTGATGAATTATCAGGCGGGCATTGTTTCTGAAATTGTAGAGAGCAGAGCACAGTTCTTGCTTCTACATTTCAGAACTCTCTTAGTGTCCAAAGAGATAGAGGCAGTGAATGGTGACTAGCTGAAGATTCACACAGCTGGGGGATAGATGACAAATGAGGAAGAAAAGCAGTCCTCTGAAAGAAGGGGAAACCCAGAGGTTTCTATCCAGTGAGGTCAGCATGGCCTGCAGATTGTGCAAGGCGAGAGGGTCGTCTTGCTTAGCCTCTGCTTCCTCTGCATCTTCATGGCTGGTCACAGCAGCGGACACTGCTTTGGTTTCATCGAACTGTTCCCTGTTCTTTTCCTTCTCTTCAATGTCACTGCAAAGAGGCCTGAGAAGGAGCATGCAAATGTCAAGAGCAACGCAAATTTACATTCGTGAACTGATAAATGCAAAGCAGACCTTATTTGTTTGCAATTTGTACAGCATGCGTAGTCTTGTCCCATCGAAGTTCTCCTTTCTGGGAGGTTTGTGTAACATTTTGCAGGGTCAGCAGACCTATACCAGTGAAGCCAGCTCTGAAAAGGAGGCCCGGGACAATTCTTTCAAAAAATATTTCCTTTGAAGGATCTTCCTGTGGTTAGTCTCATGGAAAGTAGCGTTGGTTGCACAGAGGTCTTTTAAGGAAGAAAAGCAGTATATAAATAGTAAGTATTGTTAAGCCAACTCAATTCTCCACTCCATGAGGCAGACAATATGCTCTCTTGATAGCTGGGAGTGGAAAGGGAGGAGAGAATGGGAGCTGCAGATGTGGGGAAAGCCTAACTCCCCATACTGTGCCCTGGAATGGAAGGAGAATCCTGGCCCTTCTCATCCCAGTGACCAGGGATGGGAGAAACATGATGCTAAAAGCAGATACTGCTGCACTTACGTTTTGCCTGGAACCTTCCAGATAGACATTTTAAAATCTCTCTCTCTCTCTCTCTCTCTCTCTCTCTCTCTCTCTCTCTCTCTCTCTCTCTCTCTCCCTCCCTCCCTTTTCTTTGCCCACGGAAAACTGAGGCGCAAAGAGATTGCACACTTGCCAGAGATTGCAGTTAGCGTGTCTTATTGTGGTTTTAGCTAGTCTTGCTCACAGAGCTAAGAGCCCAGAGGTGTGATTTGTAGTCAAACCCCTTGACAAAGATATTTCCATTCTGCTTTTTCCCAAGACTTTTATCTTAGGGTCTGAAGCTTGACCAATAAAAATTTTATTTGAGTTAAATGGCATAATCTATCAAAAGGAGAGATGTAATAGTAGTTAATCGCCGCGGGTTGACTCCTCCAGTCTGTGAGGGAGCCCTGTAGGAGTGGGAAGGCATGAGGAGTATGGCAGCCTCCCATGGGTATGATGAAAGAAAGAGCAAACAGGAAGAGACCTTGGCAATGGACTTCAGAGTCAGGCACTCCCAAGTGTAAATACCCCTTCTATGTCCCCTGTTACTTTTCGAAGTAATTTTCAACATTTATTACAACAATAGGGACATGTGTTTCTAACCAGACATTAGCATGGGACCGAAAGGTGAAGTGTAGAGTTTGAACATCAGAGTCCATGCGTGGGCTGCATGCCCTGGGCCCTCATTCATGAGCTGTATGGCTTGGACCCACAGTAAAGTGTCCGTAACGTGGAGGCTCTTAGAGAGTCTACAGTAGTGGTTCACAACCTGTGGATTACAACCCCTAGGCAAACCCCCGTCTCCAAGACATTTACATTATGAATCATAACAGCAGCAAAATTACAGTTATGAGGTCACAAAGAAAGTAAGTTTATGGTTGCAGGAAGGGTCACCACAACATGAGGAATTGTATTAAAGGGCCACAGCACGAGGAAGGTTGAGAACCACAGATCTATAGTGTTGCCTCAGAGCAGGTACAAAGAGATGATATACTCTCCTAGTGCATCCTCCACTGCTGTAAGAGGATATCCGAGACTACTTAGATTATAATTAAAATGAACGTGGCAGATGTCAGAGAGTTCCTGAGGCAGGGTGAGGGGTCTGCATGTGGCTAGTGCCTCCTTGATGTATTATTTGGTGGGCAGGGGGAGGAATAGGATGTGCGTGGACAGAGTTGGTGGGAAGCAGCTGATGGTGTGCCACCCACTCCTGCCATGGTGCTATTAACCTCCCTTCAAGAGCTAATCATGGCTGAAGGTCCCACCTCTCTTATACTGTCACATTGGGAATCAAGTTTCCAACACATGACTCTGGGGACACATTCAATCCACAAACCACAGCACACACACACACACACACACACACACACACACACACACATATGGTTCTTAGACTGGTCCCTGTTGTGTAGTGTGTGTTCCATAAACACTACTTGTTTTCAGATTAAGTGCTTAAAATAGTAACTGATGTTAACAAATATTAACTAGCTAGTTGGAACTGAGTTTTAGCACGTCTGTGCCACACACTGCTCTCTCTAAGTTCTTGAACGGTTCCTTATGTTGGCATTGAATATCCTTATACTTGCTTTACACTGTCTCCCTATTGTTATTTGATTAAGTCCTATTTCTTATCAAGCATAAACGGATTCAAAAGTACAATGCAGACAAGATTTTATTCTCCCAGGCTTGAAGAAACTGTTATGGGAGTAAAGAACACCATGTTTCTGTTTTCACTGAGAGTCAAAGGGGAATGCCAGCTGCATTTGGCCTTGTTCTCTGGGCTCTCAGGGTGTGCCCTGGGGGTTTCCTGTTTAGCTTCCTAACCTGTGTGTCCAGACTTTAAGCTTCAGACCTGGAGCTGCTCCAGAATTTTGTTCTCGTGGTGTAAACCATGAAAACACTATCCAGGTGGCACATATTAAGGGAGCCCATTTTCAAATATATATATTTTTTCATTATTTTCCAGGAACCTGTGTAATTCCTCATCGTGTGTTGTCTGGTATCTGTTTCACTGTGTACTCAATATTGTATGTTACAAATGAACATGAAATGCCGGTGACTGTATTTTTCTACGTAGTGATCATTTATTCGTTTACCCATCTTTCATCACCCAAAACACGTTTAGCAAGGGTCTGTCATATGGCAGGAATTATTGTTGTTATAGAGGATTCAGCAGTGAACAAGCAAGACATAGGGCTGCCTCGAGGGACAACCATTCCAGTGAAGGGCATGAGTCAATAGCCAAAGTAAGTAAAGTGTGCAGGGCGGGTGTGCTACCTGGAAAGGCAGCACGGGAAGGGCTGGCAGAGCACGGAGATTGAGAAAGCTTCCCCAAGAGGAAGTGATGATGTTTGACCAGAGGGTGGGCATGAGCTATCTGAGAAGAGCACCTGAGGTAGAGAGGACAGTAGTCACCATGTCTCAGAGACAATGCTGAGAGAGTAAGGAAGAACAGGGAAGCCGTTAAAATAGCTGGAGGGGAGTGAGTGTCAGAGATACTGATTGGAAATGGTGTCACATGAGAGACAAGAGGTAAACCATAGAGGTTCTAAAAGTCAAGGGGAGGAATTTTACTTGGAGGAGAGGGGGAGCTATTGTTTTTATGGGACCAGGTGACAATTTGACTCTCCTTTTGATAGGATTACTCTGGTTCTGCTTTGAGAGGACCTGGATGAGAGGGAGGGGGAGAGAGGGAGAGGGAGAGGGAGAGGGAGAGGGAGAGGGAGAGGGAGAGGGAGAGGGAGAGGGAGAGGGAGAGGGAGAGGGAGAGGGAGAGGGAGAGGGAGAGGGAGAGGGAGAGGGAGAGGGAGAGGGAGAGGGAGAGGGAGAGGGAGAGGGAGAGGGAGAGGGAGAGGGAGAGAGAATGACACACACACAAAGAGACTGATAGTTGAAGAGACCTCAGTTACGGTGTATCATATACCTCAGAGAGGGAGTACAGTGACGTGGCGAGGGAGCTGGCTTTGGCTTGGTGATGAGCTTCTAGACCAGGCACTCTGGAAAACTACTATCACTCTCTCAAATACAACACAAACAAAATGCATCAAAACCAAGCCAAACTAAACACAATTTTTACCACTCAACCCTACGTAACTTCACTCCTGGGCACCTATCACCGAGAAATGAAAACTTATGTTTACACAAAGTCTTATACGGAGTTACGCATAGGGGTTTTATTTGCAATGCCCATAAACAGAAAATCACTACAATTCCCTTCCAATAATTTCTAAGAGTCCCAAGGGCATTCTTTTTAGTAGAAAAAAAAATGCTGGCCTCAAATAGTCTCACACTGTTTTCATTTACATGACATTAAAGAAATGGCATAATTCTAGAGATGGGAGTTGGGAACCAGGTTGAGGGATCTGGCGGCTAGTGCGGCATGGGAAGTGCTCTGTGGAGAGGGAAGATCTCTAAAGACAGCTGCATAGCTGGGTGTTTGACCTTGCACACACCAGGTGTGTCTGGTGATTTGGAATTTAGCTCACCGACAATGTCTGTTTCCTGTCTGATACTGTGCCGTAGTTGAAGATGCAATCATGAGAGAAAATGTAGGTGAAGGCTTCCTGAATCCTAATTATACTGTCCCTGATAGGACTTACTGCAAATCTAGGCTTCTTTCTAAACACGTGCTAAAAGGTATGGTTAACTGGTGTGGAGCAGAGGCAGAAGGAAGCTTGTGGCCGCAGGGAAAGAGGAATGATCTGGGGGGCAGGTGGCATTGTGGCTTATTCTTGGGGTCCCTGTGTTCATTGGGATGTTTGATTGCATTTGCGGCTCCTTTTAAATTTGTGAAGTTGCCTGAGACATAGAATTATTTAATAATAGTATAAGAGGCCAATTAAATGAAAAATAAAATAAAATAAGTGTAGCAACCAAATTTGCTGCCCATGCTGATATCAGGTACAACAAAGAAAGGAGCTCAAAATGACTGTAGGAGCTTGAATCTGGGCCACAGTAGGATGGAGCCACAGTCCACCCTCATGGACACTTGGGGGTGTGCCTTAGAGCTCAGCTTAATGAAAGTTCAAGAGAGCTGTCATTTATTCTTGATGTCATTGCACGCTGATGTCATCCCAATCTACACACCTACTAGAGATCATCAGGGGAGTGAGCATAGTTAGAGTAGTTAAGGTTTAGGATAACCCAAAATACAAAGATTTGGGAGATGGAGAGGAACCAGAAAGCCAAGGTAGACAGAGTGTCCAGGAAAAAAACTAAGGAGAAAAACTAATTGGGGTTGATATTAAAGGACGTAGGTATGATTGGTCTCAAACGATGCTGAAATGTCAACAAGACGAAGACAGGCATGTGACCATGGCTTTGGCAGTATAGCACTCATGGAGCACTCCATGGGGCTTTGAAGGTGAAAGTGTTCCTGGTATATAGTTCACCAGCGTGACAGGAAGAGTTAAGATAAAAACCCTGATCCTGAGAGCTGGCGGGAAATACCTCTAAGGAACTATTTATTCTCCCCCATTGGCTAGGGTTCCACAGAGAATGTAGATACTGCAGAAGGGAGGCGAGAAGAAATATAAATGCCAGGTGTGCCTGAAGGGTCAGGAAGGGATAGGATCCCCTGTCTGCAAGACAGAAGCAGCATCTGGGGTGTGGCTGTGAGGGGAGTTCACTTGGAATGGCATCTATCTTTGCAGGTCTGTTTAGAGGGTTCCATCTCAGTTAAATTGCAAGCAAGATGTCTGAAGCCAAGGGTGAGAATGGCGGAGCTAGAGACTTGAGAAGGGAAGAGGAAGTATAAGGATATGCAAGTAGCAATGCACCACGGAGTACTGCCTGTTTGGTGGCAGCAAAATCATCCATAAAAGTAAATGAAGGGGAGTGTGACTGTGGCTTTCTAGTGTGTCTCCCTCAGCTACTGCTAACGCAAGTATGTTGGACTGAACCTCTCTATTCTTATCTGTTGCTATGACTTCAAAAGTTCTGCCTATTTAGCGAGTGATTTGGCAGGTACCACTAGCCACCTCCTTCCTGTGACCCAAGTTTCTTTTAACCCCTTGAGTGAAGAGATTATTTTAAAATTGTGGTTGTTTAAAGGAAAGGAAAAGAAAGGAGAGAAAGGACATCTAATGGGAAGTATAGAAATCAGAAACAGGACAGAAAGTGGAGCAGTTCCTTGTTTGATCATTTAAAGTACTTCACCAAGTGCCCCCTTCAGGTTGTTACTAATAGAGTTAGTGGGAACAGTCTGGACTCTTTCAGGTGTGCTAAGTACTTATGTGGCGTCTAGTAGTGGGCCAGGCTCTGTGTTATGTATCAGGGATCTAAGAGTATATGAACTCTAGACACTGTGGAGATAGAGATGTAAGAGGTACTAGGCTGTGGGGAGAACGGTGCATGGGTGTGATATATCCCTTGGCTAGGGATGCTATACTTCAGATCACAGGAGGGAAGTGGAGTTAACTGATGTGGATTGGGGAGAGGAATGTAGTTAGTGTAGATGGGCAGGGTGCAGGAGACAGGGCGGAAGTGTGAAAGGGGCTGAAGGTCAAGAAGCATCTAATTCCTGTCATTCATGCAAACTCCCATCTCTTCGAGTTAGTTGTTTCTGAAACTGTTTGTGTGTATGTGTGGCCCATTACCATTATCATCCATTACCACTGAGAGCATACAGGTGGAGACCAGAGGTCATGGTGGGCATCTTCCCAGAGTTCTCTCACTTCCATTATCAAGACAGGGCCTCTTACCTAACCTGGAACTCAGAGATGTGACAATGCTACCTGGCCAGTGAGCTCCGGTGGCCTTCCTGTCTCCTGGCCCCAATGCTGGTATCACAGGCATGTGATACTTCCATGTCTTCATTTTTGAATGGTGGCTCCATTCTTTTGAATAATTTTGAAGGGTTAATATGCTTTGTAAGATGAAGTGTGTGCCTGTGTGGAGACAGAATGACCTTCTGGGGATAAGCTTTCTCACCTTTGCTAGGATGGAACCAGGAGGAAAGCTCACCACACTCACCTTCCATAGGAAGGTGTCTCCTTGCTACCTCAGCCTCTTTTGGGCAGGCAGGGAACTCATTGTAACTTGGCATATGCTTTGTCACATGGGTCTGTTTACAAAAAGAAAATGTGTTATTTCGAAGGAATTATAAACAGATTGTGTCACCTAAGGGCAGTGTGGTATCCAGCATTGATGTCTTGCCTACCAGTTTGCCTATTGCCCTGGAATCGCAATTATATTAACCCAATACCTGTATCAGACTATTCTATGCTTGATGCCATGCTGGGAAGTCTTACACGACTTACTTCATTTCCTTCTCATGACAGCCTTCTGGGGTTGGGTTCACTCTTCTCATTTGCCGAAACACAAACACTAAGTGTGGTTCCTGAGGTCATGTGACACGGATATCAAGTCCCTCGGCAAGGGTTCAGTGCCTCACTGCAAAACAGAAACCAGGCTTCTTTGTGTTATAAGGAAATTCCTCTTACATTTCAAATTCAAGATGTGCCAACCATAGTTAATTTTAGTTTGTGCTTTTACTAGGGAATCTAACAAGAATTTAAATGGTGGAAAAACATTCTCCCCCCTTTATTCAAAGCCCACTCCATGCACTGGGAAATCCTGAGCAATTGTCAGTTCTTTATCATGGTTGTTGGTAAATAATAATCCTTTCTTGGGAAAGTTCTACAAAAGATGTCAGTGGGGTAAGGAGTGGCACATTTCCAAAGATGAGCTTTTTTTTTGTTTAGGTCCTTTTCGGGTCACTTCTTTTTCCTGTTGTGTAACTGGAATCCCTCAGTTGGATGAGGCAAGCCTGAGTCCTCCTGCCATGGACTCTTGGTGGTTGTTGATATACCCTGCTCTTGAGATTTCTCAGAGAGTCTACTGGGCAGCTTCAGGTTGTACCTGGTGGTTAAGGAGCCCTTGGTGTTTGCTTGGTAAGTGGTAAGCGTTCTTTGTCAAGGGATGATAGGAAGAAAGCTTATGAAATCAGCTGGCTTCTGCATCTTGGCCCCACTCTCTAGGAAGGAGAGTTTCTGCATGAAGCAGAAACCAGCAGTCACTTCCCTGTTTAGGGCAAGGCTCCTCAGGGCTGTCTGAAGCCTTCCATTACTGTTGTGCTAATCTATTGTTCTAAGAATAGAGGAACTAATTTGATTTCTACAGCAAGACTTGGGTCTGCACTAACTCACTTTAGAATTGTATGGTTGCTTGTAATTGTCCTGCTGGCCAATGAACAACTTGCGTGAATTTAATCTCCCGTGCTGATACTGTTGCTCCTATTTCGGTTTTCATTCTGTTGTGTGATGTGCCTCTTCTTTAGCTCTCAGAGCTGATAGAATCTCTTCTGGTGAGTGTGGTGGTGTGAGCTCTGGGAAAGGGAGTACTCCCTATGGTGGTGACCTTCTTGTTTCCCTTTGTTGTGTTTTGGGCACTCTCTGTCTCTGGACAGAACTCAGGGTTTTCAGAACCCATTTGCCAGAGGCAGCAGGAGAGCCAATGCATCCCTCCCTGCAGTGCAGCCTGAAGGGTCCTCAACCCTTGGATCTCACTCGGGCATAGCTGGGATCTGGGATCTGGGACTAAGAAAAGAGACAGTGGCCAGTGCAGGGATCAGAAGGAGATGCACTTGAGTGTCTTAAAGATAGTGTGCTGCTTCTCTCTCTCTCTCTCTCTCTCTCTCTCTCTCTCTCTCTCTCTGTATGCATCAGAGATTGAAGTTGTTAGAGGATGTTTTTTGTTCTCTCTCTGCCTTACTTTTTTGAGACAAGGTTTCTTACTGAACATGGGGCTCTCTGATTAAATTAGACTAATTTCCTGCAAAACCCCAAGGATCTTCCCATAGCTGCCTCCCAGGAACTGAGATTATAGGTGCATGTCACCACATGTGGCTTTAAAAAAAAAACTTCAGCTCTAGTGACAAAACCCAGGTCCTCATATTTGCATGGAAAGCACTCTCCTGAGCCCTGCCCCTCTGATTTCCTGGCTTTGGAAATTACATCATTCAAAGGATGTAATCCGCAATGAGGTTCAAAGATTAAGCTAATTTCTAAAAAACTAAGCAAAAGCTGTATGAAAACAGGTTTACTTATTTCTCTTCTCAAGAAGAATTTCCTTCTGTGAATGATTTTATAAGCTGGTTATGGGGTTCATTGTTCAGGATTAAGGAGGAGAATAAATGTGTTTGTAAGGTTAAAAATCCAAAGGCATAAAGGTTTAACACTTACATGTTCAGGGCAAGCATGCATGGTGCATAAACACTTTTCCTACTGTTGTCTTTTACCCCAGGTTCAGTGAGACATCCTGCCTCAAAAAAGCAAGGTGAAGAGAGACTGAGTGAAGGGCATACAGGGGCTATGCAGGCTGTCTAGGTAGCTAGTCAGGTACTAGTAGGGCTATAGGCAGGTGAAGGAGGACCTGTCAATCACGATAAACTTTGGGCCTTCCATGCTGTGTCTCTGGTAACACACTAATTTTAATGGAAGGAAAAGTGTAGAAATTGTTCTTTCTTCTTCTTTTTTTTTGGGGGGGGGGGAGGGGTTCGAAACAGGTATAGCCCTGGCTCCCTGGCTGTCCTGGAACTTACTCTGTAGACCAGGCTGGCCTAGAACTCAGAAATCTGCCTGCCTCTGCCTCCCAAGTGCTGGGACTAAAGGCATGCACCACCACTGCCCGGAGCAATTGCTCCTTCTTAAGGTTAAAAACATCACATGAACTCCAGGAGGGTGGAGGTACCAGAACTTGATGGGAGCCCATTGGTGCCCATTGAACCTGGAGTGAAAGACGACAGCAGTAGAAGAGTTAATGCACCATGCATGCTTGCCCTGAACATGTAAGTCTTGAACCTTTTTGCTTTTTCAATTTTTAACCTTACAAGGTTGTTTCCTTCTCATCACGTGGGGCTGCTTTCATGGACTCATTTTCTTCCTACTTTAGTTCTGTTAAATGTGTCTTTTGGGCAACGGTAGGGATCTGGATCGTGTTTCTGGCCTTGGGTGGAGATAAGGCATTCTGAACTATTCACATGAGAGTAAGGTTTCTATGTAGGAGGAGATTTCTGCTGAAGAACAAAGTCCTGCTATCGTCCCCTCCCTCCAGAGTTATTCCCAGTGTGCCTCCAGTTATCTGGTCCTGAAGAGACCTGCCAGAAAAGCTGTCTAGTCCAGAAACTTCTGGGAGTAGAATAAAGCCTACCTAAAATAGTGTGCCAGGGCCTTCATCTCCTTAGCCGCTGTCCACTGCCATCTGGTGAGTGTTTCCCAACCCAGACCTTTGTCACTGTGTACTCTCACCTTTGAGAATGCCTCCTGTGTTCCCTATGCTGCAGTATGTGTCTTATCTGCAGTCCTTCGATGCAGAGCATGAGAACAGGGAGCTGTCAGGAGACCGGAGCAAGGTCCTGATTGTATGGTCAGTTGTGTCAAATTGTTCATTGTCAGCTGTCCAAAAGATCGCCTAGGTCAGCAGTAGTGTGGGAGTGAGGGGGCCGTCTCCTTCTGTTTTGTGTGCGTACGTGACTTTATTTTCCATGCTTTTACATGTCTTCCTCAGTTTTGAGTGGTTTCAAAGCCTGGGACCAATCTTCGTTAACTAGTGTTATTGTTAGCAGCAGTAAAACATTTATTTCTGAAAATAATGAGTACATTTTTATATTAACTTTAAATTATATTAAAATGTATATACATTTTCAAGTACTTAAAATCTCAAATGGTGATGTATGCTTTCTGAGTGATCTCTCAATAGTTCAATGTCTTGCTTGAATGTTAAGTGTAAAAAGTGTGTGTGGCAAGGTTGAATCTGCAATGGTATGGATTATCTAATAGAACTTGCTGTACCATCTAGTCATTTTGACACACGTAAGAATCATCAGAGAGGAGGGAGCCTCAATTGAAAAAAAAAACAAAACCCACCTCTGTAGGATGGGACTGTAGGCAAGCCTGTAGTGCATTTCTTTTTTTTTTAATTTTTAATATTTTTATTACATATTTTCCTCAATTACATTTCCAATGCTATCCCAAAATTCCCCCATAGCGCCCCCCACTTCCCTACCCACCCATTCCCATTCTTTTGGCCCTGGCATTCCCCTATATTGGGGCATATAAAGTTTGCAAGTCCAATGGGCCTCTCTTTCCATTGATGGCCGACTAGGCCATCTTTCGATACATATGCAGCTAGAGACAAGAGCTCCGGGGTTCTGGTTAGTACATCATGTTGTTCCAACAATAGGGATGCAGATCCCTTTAGCTCCTTGGGTACTTTCTCTAGCTTCTCCATTGGGAGCCCTGTGATACATCCAATAGCTGACTGTGAACATCCACTCCTGTGTTTGCCAGGCCCCGGCATCGTCTCACAAGAGACAGCTATATTTGGGTCCTTTCAGCAAAATCTTGCTAGTGTATGCAATGGCGTCAGCGTTTAGAAGCTGATTATGGGATGGATCCCTGGATACGGCAGTCTCTAAATGGTCCATCCTTTCATCACAGCTACGAACTTTGTCTCTGTAACTCCTTCCCTGGGTGTTTTGTTCCCAATTCTAAGAAGTGGCACAGTGTCCACACTTTGGTCTTCATTCTTCTTGAGTTTCATGCGTTTAGCAAATTGTATCTTATATCTTGGGTATCCTAAGTTTTGGGCTAATATCCACTTATCAGTGAATACATATTGTGTGAGTTCTTTTGTGATTGTGTTACTTCACTCAGGATGATGCCCTCCAGGTCCATCCATTTGGCTAGGAATTTCATAAATTCATTCTTTTTAATAGCTGAGTAGTACTCCATTGTGTAAATGTACCATAATTTCTGTATCCATTCCTCTGTTGAGGGACATCTGGGTTCTTTCCAGCTTCTGGCTATTATAAATAAGGCTGCTATGAACATAGTGGAGCATGTGTCCTTTTTACCGGTTGGGACATCTTCTGGATATATTCCCAGGAGAGGTATTGCTGGATCCTCCGGTAGTACTATGTCCAATTTTCTAAGGAACCGCCAGACTGATTTCCAGAGTGGTTGTACAAGCTTGCAATCCCACCAACAATGGAGGAGTGTTCCTCTTTCTCCACATCCTCGCCAGCATCTGCTGTCACCTGAATTTTTGATCTTAGCCATTCTGACTGGTGTGAGGTGGAATCTCAGGGTTGTTTTGATTTGCATTTCCCTGATGATTAAGGATGTTGAACATTTTTTCAGGTGCTTCTCTGCCATTCGGTATTCCTCAGGTGAGAATTCTTTGTTCAGTTCTGAGCCCCATTTTTTAATGGGGTTATTTGATTTTCTGGAGTCCACCTTCTTGAGTTCTTTATATATATTGGATATTAGTCTCTTATCTGATTTAGGATAGGTGAAGATATTTTCCCAATCTGTTGGTGTTTTTTTTTGTCTTATTGATGGTGTCTTTAGCCTTGCAGAAGCTTTGCAGTTTCATGAGGTCCCACTTGTCAATTCTCGATCTTACAGCACAAGCTATTACTGTTCTATTCAGGAATTTTTCCCCTGTGCCCATATCTTCAAGGCTTTTCCCCACTTTCTCCTCTATAAGTTTCAGTGTCTCTGGTTTTATGTGAAGTTCCTTGATCCACTTAGACTTGACCTTAGTACAAGGAGATAGGAATGGATCAATTCGCATTCTTCTACATGTTAACAACCAGTTGTGCCAGCACCATTTGTTGAAAATGCTGTCTTTCTTCCACTGGATGTTTTTAGCTCCCTTGTCGAAGATCAAGTGACCGTAGGTGTGTGGGTTCATTTCTGGGTCTTCAATTCTATTCCATTGGTCTATTTGTCTGTCACTATACCAGTACCATGCAGTTTTTATCACAATTGCTCTGTAGTAGAGCTTTAGGTCCGGCATGGTGATTCCACCAGAGGTTCTTTTATCCTTGAGAAGAGTTTTTGCTATCCTAGGTTTTTTGTTATTCCAGATGAATTTGCAGATTGCACTTTCTAATTCATTGAAGAATTGATTTGAAATTTTGATGGGGATTGCATTGAATCTATAGATTGCTTTTGGAAAGATAGCCATTTTTACAATGTTGATCCTGCTAATCCATGAGCATGGGAGATCTTTCCATCTTCTGAGATCTTCTATAATTTCTTTCTTCAGAGACTTGAACTTTTTATTACACAGATCTTTCACTTCCTTCGTTAGAGTCACACCAAGATATTTTATATTATTTGTGACTATTGAGAAGGGTGTTGTTTCCTTAATTTCTTTCTCAGCCTGTTTATTCTTTGTGTAGAGAAAGGCCATTGATTTGTTTGAGTTAATTTTATATCCAGCTACTTCACCGAAGCTGTTTATCAGACTTAGGAGTTCTCTGGTGGAATTTTTAGGGTCACTTATATATACTATCATATCATCTGCAAAAAGTGATATTTTGACTTCATCTTTTCCAATTTGTATCCCTTTGATCTCCTTTTGTAGTCGAATTGCTCTGGCTGGGACTTCAAGTACAATGTTGAATAGGTATGGAGAAAGTGGACAGCCTTGTCTAGTCCCTGATTTTAGAGGGATTGCTTCAAGCTTCTCACCGTTTACTTTGATGTTGGCTACTGGTTTGCTGTAGATTGCTTTTATCATGTTTAGGTATGGGCCTTGAATTCCTGATCTTTCCAAGACTTTCATCATGAATGGGTGTTGGATCTTGTCAAATGCTTTTTCCGCATCTAACGAGATGACCATGTGGTGTTTGTCTTTGAGTTTGTTTATATACTGGATTACGTTGATGGATTTCCGTATATTGAACCATCCCTGCATCCCTGGGATGAAACCTACTTGGTCAGGATGGATGATTGTTTTGATGTGTTCTTGGATTCGGTTAGCAAGAACTTTATTGAGGATTTTTGCATCAATATTCATAAGGGATATTGGTTTGAAGTTTTCTATCTTTGTTGGGTCTTTTTGTGGTTTAGGTATCAGAGTAATTGTGGCTTCATAGAATGAGTTGGGTAGAGTACCTTCTGTTTCTATTTTGTGGAATAGTTTGTGAAGAACTGGGATTAGATCTTCTTTGAAGGTCTGATAGAACTCTGCACTAAACCCATCTGGTCCTGGGCTTTTTTTAGTTGGGAGACTATTAATGACTGCTTCTATTTCTTTGGGGGATATAGGGCTGTTTAGATCATTAACCTGATCTTGATTCAACTTTGGTACCTGGTATCTGTCTAGGAACTTCTCCATTTCATCCAGGTTCTCCAGTTTTGTTGAGTATAGCCTTTGGTAGAAGGATCTGATGGTGTTTTGGATGTCTTCAGGATCTGTTGTTATGTCTACTTTTTCATTTCTGATTTTGTTAATTAGGATGCTTTCCCTGTGCCCTCTAGTGAGTCTGGCTAAGGGTTTATCTATCTTGTTGATTTTCTCAAAGAACCAGCTCCTTGATTGGTTGATTCTTTGAATAGTTCTTCTTGTGTTCACTTGGTTGATTTCGCCCCTGAGTTTGATTATTTTCTGCCGTCTACTCCTCTTGGGTGAATTTGCTTCCTTTTGTTCTAGTGCTTTTAGGTATGTTGTCAAGCTGCTAATGTGTGCTCTCTCTAGTTTCCTTTTGGAGGCACTCAGAACTATGAGTTTTCCTCTTAGAAATGCTTTCATTGCGTCCCATAAGTTTGGGTATGTTGTGGCTTCATTTTCATTGAACTCTAAAAAGTCCTTAATTTCTTTCTTTATTCCTTCCTTGACCAAGGTATCATTGAGAAGAGTGTTGTTTAGTTTCCACGTGAAGGTTGGCTTTCTATTATTTATTTTGTTATTGAAGATCAGCCTTAGTCCATGGTGATCTGATAGGATGCATGGGACAATTTCAATATTTTTGTATCTGTTGAGGCCTGTTTTGTGATCAATTATGTGGTCAATTTTGGAGAAGGTACCATGAGGTGCTGAGAAGAAGGTATATCCTTTTGTTTTAGGATAGAATGTTCTGTAGATATCTGCCAGATCCATTTGATTCATAATTTCTCTTAGTTTCTCTGTGTCCCTGTTTAGTTTCTGTTTCCATGATCTGTCCATTGGTGAAAGTGGTGTGTTGAAGTCTCCCACTATTATTGTATGAGGTGCAATGTGTGCTTTGAGATTTACTAAAGTTTCTTTAATGAATGTGGCTGCCTTTGTATTTGGAGCATAGATATTCAGGATTGATAGTTCCTCTTGGAGGATTTTACCTTTGATGAGTATGAAGTGTCCCTCCCTGTCTTTTTTAATGACTTTGGGTTGGAAGTCAATCTTATCAGATATTAGAATGGCTACTCCAGCTTGTTTCTTCATACCATTTGCTTGGAAAATTGTTTTCCAGCCTTTCATTCTGAGGTAGTGTCTATCTTTTTCTCTGAGATGAGTTTCCTGTAAGCAGCAAAATGTTGTGTCTTGTTTGTGTAGCCAGTTTGTTAGTCTATGTCTTTTTATCGGGGAGTTGAGTCCATTGATATTAAGAGATATTAAGGAAAAGTAATTGTTGTTTCCTGTTATTTTTGTTGTTAAAGTTGGCATTCTGTTCTTGTGGCTGTCTTCTTTTAGGTTTGTTGAGGGATTACCTTCTTGTTGTTTCTAGGGCGTGGTTCCTGTCCTTGTATTGGTTTTTTTCTGTTATTATCCTTTGAAGGGCTGGATTCGTGGAGAGATAATGTGTGAATTTGGTTTTGTCGTGGAATACTTTGGTTTCTCCATCTATGTTAATTGAGAGTTTGGCTGGGTATAGTAGCCTGGGCTGGAATTTGTGTTCTTTTAGTGTCTGTATAACATCCGTCCAGGATCTTCTGGCTTTCATAGTTTCTGGTGAAAAATCTGGTGTAATTCTGATAGGCTTGCCTTTATATGTTACTTGGCCTTTTTCTCTTACTGCTTTTAGTATTCTATCTTTATTTAGAGCATTTGTTGTTGTGATTATTATGTGTTGGGGGGTATTTCTTTTCTGGTCCAGTCTATTTGGAGTTCTGTAGGCTTCTTGTATGTTCATGGGCATCTCTTTCTTTAGATTTGGGAAGTTTTCTTCTATAATTTTGTTGAAGATGTTTGCTGGTCCTTTGAGTTGAAAATCTTCATTCTCATCCACTCCTATTATCCATAGGTTTGGTCTTCTCATTGTGTCCTGTATTTCTTGGATGTTTTCAGTTAGGATCTTTTTGCGTTTTACATTTTCCTTGATTATTGTGCCGATGTTCTCTATGGAATCTTCTGCACCTGAGATTCTCTCTTCCATCTCTTGTATTCTGTTGCTGATGCTCGTATCTATGGTTCCATATTTCTTTCCTAGGGTTTCTATCTCCAGTGTTGCCTCATTTTGGGTTTTCTTTATTGTGTCTAGTTCCCTTTTTAGGTCTAGTATGGTTTTGTTCATTTTTATCATCTGTTTGGATGTGTTTTCCTGTTTTTCATTAAGGACTTCTACCTGTTTGATTATGTTATCCTTTTTTTCTTTAAGGATTTGTAACTCTTTAGCAGTGTTCTCCTGCAATTCTTTAAGGGATTTTTGTGCATCCTCTTTACTGACTTCTACCTGTTTACCAGTGTTCCTTTGTATTTCTTTAAGTGTGTTATTAAAGTCCTTCTTGAAGTCCTCTACCATCATCATGAGATATGCTTTTAGATCCGTGTCTAGCTTTTCCAGTGTGTTGGGGTGCCCTGGACTGGGCGAAGTGGGAGTGCTGGGTTCTGATGATGGTGAGTGGTCTTTGTTTCTGTTAGTATGATTATTACGTTTACCTTTCGCCATCTGGTAATCTCTGGGGTTAGTTGTTGTTGTAGTCACTGTTTAAAGATTGGAGCAGAAGCTGTGTTCCACTCACCAGCAGTCTCAAAATCCTGTGGCGGGGGTCGTGGGTAGGTGGCGGGTGTCAGCCGACCCTACGCTCTAGCTACGCAGGTGCTGGACTGGTCGGATGAGGCCTGTGGCCCTACTCAGGCCGGTTTCTGCTTCCCTAACTAATGTAGTCTCAGGTCCCGCGGGCAATTGGATTGGAGCAGAAGCTGTGTTCCACTCACCAGCAGTCTCAAAATCCTGTGGTGGGTGTTGTGGGTAGCTGGCGAGTGTCAGCCGACCCTGCGCCCTAGCTACCCCGGTGCTTTTCTGACCGGAAGAGGCTTGTGGCCCTACGTAGGCTGGATTTCTGCCTCCCCCACCAAAGCAGTCTCAGGTCCCGCGTGATTGGACTGGAGCAGAAGCTGTGTTCCACTCACCAGCAGTCTCAAAATCCTGTGGCGGGGGTCGTGGGTAGCTGGCGGGTGTCAGCCGACCCTGCGCCCTAGCTACCCCTGTGCTTTTCTGACCGGATGAGGCTTGTGGCCCTACGTCGTGCATTTCTTAATTAGCGATTGATGAGGGAGGGCCCAGACCTTTATGGGTGGTGCCTGATCCTGGACTCTATAAGAAAGCATGCTGCCCTGCTTAAGTTCCTGTCCTGACTTGCTCTGTTGATGAACTGTGATGTGGAAGCAGAAGATGATACATACCTTCCTCCCTGAGTTGCTTTGGTCATGGTCTTTTAATCACAGGAAGAGAACCCTAACTAAGACACTCTTATGACAGAAGGCTTCTGTTATGAGCTATGTAGGAGTGTGGGGGATATGCACCCCATTTTCCATATTCACAGGTGGTTCTGTACTCTAGAGAAAAGAGATTGGCTGTGGTCATAGGACTGAGTCAGGTGCCTCTTGAGCCTGAGGATTTCCCACTGATTGCTGGGGCTGGGTATCACTGATGTAGTACACATGTGGAAGATAGAGAAGCAGGTGCAGTATCCAAATATGAACTAAAGCTTGGAGGATACTGGGGATCAGAGGATCCAGGCTTCTTGGCACCTGTGATGATGCAATTTTATGGTATGACCTTGATATGGTACCTAGCTTTTATTTATTTATTTTAAAATGAGTCTATTGTTGTGAAGGTATAATTTAGATGTGATTAACATTTATTAGGAAGCTTCCTCTTACCTTCTTAAATAATTATAAAACGTCAACATAAAAAGATTAGTTTGGCTGACAAGTTAGGAAATCCAGTCTATGGTCCATTGGCACTGTTCCTTTAAAAATGACTTTTTACTTTTCTTTATGTATGTGAGTATACTGCCTGCATACATGTTTGTGTACTGCCTGTATATATGGTCCCCATGGAAGCCAGAAGAGGGTATCACATCCTCTGGGACTGGAGTTACAGGGGGTTGTGAGATGCTGTGTGGGTACTGGGAACCAAACCTGGGTCTTCTGGGAAACCGAGTGGCTTTAACCCCTGAGCCATCTTTCTAGCCCCATCCATGTGGGTCTGGATGCCTGGGATGAGTCAGACTATCATGGTGGGAACATGTGGTAGATTAAAGGCCTCAATTCATTGCCATGATGTGACAGAGAGACGAGAAGGCACTGACTCCCACTGTCTACATAGAGATCCTCATCGGGTCTGTTGAAGGAGTTTGAAGAAAAGCAGGTTGTTCCCTGCAAGGAGAAAGTATGTCATGTTTCCAGCGTGTCTCCAGACTGTCCAATCCGAAGAAAACTACAGAGAGAGTCTCCAATAGAATAACAACACTTATTTGGACTAGCAGAGACACCGTCAAGGGCATATGAATTCTATAGCAAATGACAAGACACCAAGGTGCTAGGGAGCTTTCAACGACAGTAGAAAGGATGACGTCAGATATATGAGACAATAAACATTGTTCCCAGAAAATAATAGCAAGAGTAGCATCAGTCTGAGGCATAGCTGACAGCTGCTGGGATGATGTCCTTTCAGACATAGCGTGGGCAGCAGCCTGTGCTAGTTTGTGACTCTGATAGTTTTTGTGATCATTACTAACCAGGCAATCATGTAGAAGATCCTTTCTTCTTAGAACCTTCTGGCTTTATTTATGTTTTTGTGTTCTGAGTTAAGGTTCAGACACTAGTGTCAGCAAATACTTTATTTTAAACCTATTCCACAGCTGAAGAGTTTTCTCTACCCTATACCCATTTTCTGTATGTGCAGAATGTGGTCCACCAGACAGGACTGCTAGTTGGTGTTCACCAGGCTCTAGAAATAGACATTTTATAAGTTTCTTATAGAGTGCTGTCCAGGTAGATGGGATGGGCCATGGTGAGGCAGGGATGGACTATTTGTTCAACACTGGTATATTCATAACCCCATTCTACCGAACCAATTGGATGATAAAGTTGGTCACATACAAGGCAGATTGGACAGTGACTCTCAAGATCTTCTCAGCTTCTCTATCCTGGTTTTGGAGCTTCGCCTTCATATCTCTGGTGAACGGATGGAGGTTGGGCTGCAGAGAAGCAGCCTTTTCCTCTCCACCCCTTTGGACTTAGCTTCCAACTCCTGAAGCACAGAGCCCACACCCAGAGATGTGTGCCTCTTCTAGTCAAGAATTCAAGAATTCTTTGGGTTCTTTCTTTGTGGCTCAGGTCTCCTATGCCTGTTGCTTGGTGCTTTCATGGGTCTCCACCATTCATTCCATCACATGGTCATGACACCCTAGCAAGCATTACAACAGTAAGTAATGACATCACCCTGATCTCTGACTCATCTCCACAGGGTGTTCTTACCTTGCGTTGTCTGCCTACAAATTTCACTTTTATATGGGCAGCAGTTATAATGGACTGTGGGCCTATTCTCATTCATATGGTATGTAATTGTGTATGTAATTACCATATTTTCAAGTGAATTCCCATTTGGGGATGCTGGAGACTAGAATTTATGTCCTGGGTTCAGGTGCAATTTGGACCATGACTCAAGTTGATAGCTTCCCTGCTCTCTCCATGCAGAGGACCTTTTCAGCAGGGTGCCCATGTGGCTTTATGTGGCTCTGTAGCATCATAGAAACCAGACTGCATAGTTCCTTCTCAGGCTCACCCCATGTACTGTAGCAGAGGAGAAGAAAGTAAGCATGATAAAAAATCGTGCTTAAGAAAAGAAGGGAAACAAATGGTGGTGATTGTTTCACAGTAATTATCCTTTCCTGTTGGGAAGAACTCAGTTATCCTCTTTGGAAATCCTCAATAAGATGATATGCCCTGATCATTGTTCTTATGGCTTCTGGCTTTGTCATTTGGTTCTTTCTGCTTTTTCTGTTTGTCTCCAAGTTAATGCTGAGCTGGACACTGAAGAGAGTGCTTCACTGTGGGGTAAGTATTCTTTCTGAGTGATGGCCTTGGTATAGAGCCCTTGCTTTAACCATTGGTCCATCCCTGGTTTTTGTAGGCTGGGTTTGGGATGCCTTCAGCTGCACAGGAAGTCTTCAAGTTGTTTTGTCTCTCAGAAGTTCTGTGAGTATGAGTGAGAAATATCTTTTATAGAGAAGACAGGGCTTGGGCCAGGAAGAGGAAATAATAGATGTTACCATGAAAACTTAAAGCTATCCAGCATGCCCTTGCTTGGCCCTGAGCTTAGGATGCTGCCAGTATAGATAACACCTGACAGTTAGAAGGCTGGTCTCCAGGGTGCTGATGTGAGGGGCAGGGAAGCCTCTGGGGAGAGGGGATGAGTGGAGATTGATGCAAGAGCCTTCGTCAGTGTTCTTTCTGGATATTTCTCTTCTACACTTGCCCTTTCACACATTTAAGCCTTCTCTCCTTGGTGTTTAACTCCTTAATCTCATTTTCTCTGCCCTACCATATCCCCAGTCTATCCATCTTAGTGACAACCTTAATGGTGGGTTATTTGGGAAAATGTCACTTCAGTTTTCGGCTAGTAGGCTTATGAAGTATGCATGCAGGACAGGGCACCATCCTAAGCCCTGCCAAGGCCATTGCTTTGCTACTTCTGTTAAATGCCTCTTTGATTTGGGGTACACATGTTGACTTTTGTTTTTTAAATCCTGCCTGGTTTCAGATCGTTGAGTTCTGTCAACTTGTGAGACCACAAACAGAGAGCTAGGCTACCCTTCACCAAGTGATGTGTCCTTCCATCTCTGCTACTATTTATTATCTCTAACCTTGAATCATGGGTTAAAGGGGGGAAGGATGAGGAATCAAACATTCCTATTTTCTCTGCGTTGCCGCTTCAGTCAGCAGGTCATCTGCCATTTAAGATCATAGTGTTTCCCTTTGACAGACTGTGCCACTGAAGAATAAATGCCACCAGCTCTTCAGTCTGTAGTGCCTAAGTCTTCTGTGCATACTGTTTGATCACGTCTCCTGTGCCTTTGCAACATGTTAAAAATTGTCTTATAGCTCCCCAGTTTCAGGTGCTAGTTTTTGTGACGTACAGTTTTACATCTGCCTGCGTGTGACAGAAGGCATTTTAAAAGAGCATACATTTAGACACATTTGCATTGACGTAGTTTATGTAAGAGGTTAACCCCCTACACTGTCGGTCCCAGATGTTAGAAGAGTTCAGGCATCCTTACATTCCAGGCCCCACAGCTTGTAAAACCAGTTTATCTTATAGAGTGAAAGGTTCTCATACCTGAGACTTGAAATCTGTAACACTTCTGGCAAATAGTAGGTGGCATTATAAGTCATGGTTCATTTAATATAAGGCCACAGACTATGGAGGTTCAGATCAGAAGTATTCTCTATAAATATGAGATATATATATATATATATATATATATATATATATATATATATATGTGTGTGTGTGTGTGTGTGTGTGTGTGTGTGTGTGTGTGTATGGATGCCTTTGGACACTTGAGATTGGAACCATACATATCTGTTAATCGAAACTGTGGTTCTTTGATACCCAAGTATCTAGGACTCCTGCCAATACAGAGGAAGTTGATCTTTCTCTATTTGCCATTTCTATTCAGATATAACACGAAGACCCCGACCAGCCTACTGGCAATAGCAGGAGAGTTCTAAACATTTAGACAGTTTCAATAGTATCGTGTCTATCTCAGGTCCTTGGCCTGCCTCGGGTTGATTGTCGGAATGCAGTCTTTTCCATGAAAGTCTAGCATCATTGTGAAGAACTACATGGGAATGAGACATCTTGCTAGATGTTCAGAATGTGTGCTGGGGCATTCTCACATTTTCATCAAGGAATAGACAAGGTCCCAAGAGGGCCTATTCCTTGTCAGCCAAAATCTTCCATAAGGAGAGGAACTCTCATTTGTGTGTGAATAAATATTGACTATTGCAAAACAATGCAATCATCTCCTCCCCCCACCCCAAAACCTCAGTGCGATAGGCCTTGAGTAAACCTCTTTCCCAGGGCACTCTTTCTCTCCTTGCTGTGTTTGATTTGCAGCCAGCAGCACTTTCCTCCATCTTTATGCCTTTTCGTGAGGGGCTGTCTATGCCATTTATGACCTAAGAGAGTAAAACATTTCTACATGCTGCAGCAATCAATCACCTGGAACTCCCCAGGGTTTCTCTTGACATGTTTGTGGCTTCTTGAATGTCTTCCTATGTTATATAGGTTAAGTTTGAGACAAAAATTGTATTTAATATTTTCCCTCTCCAAGTAAAATTACACTGGAGTTTTTCCTACTTTAGGTTGAGATAGAGAACAAGAGAAAAATCTATATATCCAATCTATGTATATACATTATATATATATATATATATATTGAATATATTAGGTTCATATTAATGCAGAAAAGTAGGTGCCCGAGGTGTCCAGAGGCATTGGAAACCCTGAAGTTAGTGTTTCAGGTGGTAACCTAAAATTTAAAATCAGAGAGTTTTGTTGGAAGAAATGAATATTTGTGAAAGAAGAAGGTGATAGTTTCCAGAACAGTTCATAGTCCCTGGCTGAATTACAGCTCTACAGAGCAGAGCCCACACAAGCAGTTTAAGATAAAGGGAGTGAATTTTAGTGTTAGATTTTTTTTGTAATGGTTTAGACCAAGCATTTCCCTATCTTTGTGGGGTTTTCTCATCAGTTTCTCTATTCTTTTCAGTTGCCACTTTTTATTTTTTAAAGATGTTTTTATTAATCATTATAAACTCTGTGTGTGCGTGCGCACGCGTGTATGTACGCGTGTGTGAGTACGCATGTGAGTTCAGGAAAGCAGGTGCCTGCAGTGGCCAGAGGTATTGGAAACTCTGGAGTTAGAGTTTCAGGTGGTTCTGGAAACTGAACTGATCTCCTGGAAAAGTAGAATGTCCTCTTACACTCTGAGCCCCCAGTGCCCTCACACTTAAAACAAAACAAAACAAAACAAAACAAAACAAAACAAAACAAAACAAAAGAGAATGTTAGATCAGTATGTGTGCAAACTGTAAGGTCTTTTCTCCCTATGTGTTTTTCTTTTCTGAAATCTTTCATTTTCATTTTTTGTCTCCTGCTCCTGGTGTTTAGGAGAGACCATGAAACCTAGCATGCTGACTTGATGGAATGTGATTTAGGGAACATTATTCAAACTCTCCAAGCTTCAGTTCTTCCTTATATTTTAAATGTGCATATAAAATATACAATAGAAAAAGGAAAACATCTCCAATAAGTGGTGCTGGTCTGACTAGCTGTCTGTATGTAGAAGAATGAAGATAGACCCATAATTGTCCCTTTGTACAAAGCCCAAGTCCAAGTGGGTCAAGGACCTCAACATAAAACCAGATACCCTGAATCTAATAGAAGAGAAGGTGGGAAAGAGCCTTGAACTCATTGGCACAGGGGGAAATTTCCTAAACAGAACTCCAATGGCTCACGCTCTAAGATTAAGAATTGATAAATTGGACCTCATGAAACTGTAAAACTACTGTAAAGCAAAGGACATAGTCAGTAAGTCAAATTGGCAACCTACTGATTGGGAGAAAATTTTCACTAACCCCATATCTGATAGAGGGCTAATAATATAAAATATATAAAGAACTCAAAAAGTTAATCACCAAAAATCCAAACAATCCAGCCAAAAACTGGGGTATAGAACTAAACAGATATTTCACAATTGAGGAATCTCGAATGGCTGAGAAGCACCTAAAGAAATGTTCAAATTCTTTAGTGATCAGAGAAATGCAAACCAAAACGACCTCAAGATTCCACCTTATACCAGTCAGAATGGCTAAGATCAAAACTTCAGGTGACAACACATGTTGGAGAGGATGTGGAGAAAGAGGAACACTCCTCCACTGCTGGTGGGATTGCAAACAGGTACAACCACTCTGGAAATCAATCTGGAGGTTCCTCAGAAAATTGGAAATAGAGCTATATGAAGACCCAGCTATACCACTCTTGGGAATATACCCAAAAGATTCCCCACCATACCAAAGGACACCTGTTCCACTATGTTCACAGCAGCCTTATTTATAATAGGCAGAAGATGGAAAGAACCCAGATGTCCCACAACAGAAGATTGGATACAGAAAATGTGGTTCATTTACACAATGGAATACCACTTAGCTATTAAGACCGAGGACATCCTGAGTTTTGCAGGCAAATGCATGGAACTAGAAAATATTATCCTGAGTGAGGTAACTCAGATCCCAAAGGACATGGATGCACTCATTAATAAGTGGATATTAGCCAAAAAAGAAAAAAGAAAAAGAAAAAAATTCATACAGAATGCACAAGATACAGTCCACAGAATTCAAAAGGCTCAACAATCTGAAGTGCCCAAGTGAGGATGCCTCAGTCCCACTTGGGAAAGAGAAGAAAGCAAAAACAAGTAGGGAGGGAGGGCGGGAGGGAGAGAGGGATGGATGGAGGGAGGGAGGGAGGAAGGGACTTGGGAGGGAAGGAGGGACTTGGGAGGGAATGTGGCAGGGTGGGGGGACAATAGGAGGTAGAGGGGAACTTGATCTGGTATTGGGTGAGGGAAAAGGACTGAAGCCCTGAGGGCCAGCAGAAAGAATATAAACAGGTAACCTCAGAAAATAGGAGGTTGGGGGGACCCCCAGAATGCACCAGTGACATGGGAGTTGAGAAACTCCCAGGACTCATAGGGAGGGACCTTTGATGAAATGCCTGACAGTTGGGAGAGGCAACTTATAGAGCCCACCTCCAGCAGGAAGACAGGGCATCAAGTGAGGGATGGGGTTGCCATCCCACCGTCACACCTCTGACCCATAAATGTTTCTGTCTGAAAGAATTACAGGGATGGAAATGGAGAGTTACCTGAGAAAAAGAAGGTCCAGTGACAGGCCCAAAGTGGGATCCAGTTCAAGGGGAGGTCCCAATACCTAACACTGTTACTGAGGCTATGGAGAGCTCACAAAAAGGGATCTACCATGACTGCCCTCTGGAAGATCCAACAAGCAGCTGAAAGAATCAGATGCAGTTATTTGCACCCAACCAATGAACAGAAGCAGCTGACCCCTGTTGTTGAATTAGGAAAGGCTGAAAGAAGCTGAGGAGAAGGACGACCCCGTAGGAGGACCAGAAGTCTCGATTAATCTGGACCCCCGAGATCTCTCAGACACTTGATCACCAAACAGACAGCATACACCAGCTGATGTGAGGGCCCCAACACATATACAGTAGAGGGCTTCCGGGTCTGTGTTCATTCAGAGATGAAGCACCTAACCCTCAAGAGACTGGAGGCCCCAGGGAGTTTAGAGGTCAGATGGGGTGGGTGGGTGGGGGCATCCACGTGGATACAGGGTGGGGTGGGGAGAAGGTGTGGGATACGCAGCAGTCAGAGGGCAGATGGGGAGGGGCGGGGGAAATGGAATATGGAGTGTAAAAAAATGAATTACAAATAAAATTAAATTAAAAAAATAGAAGCAGAAATTTCACATTTCACAGTGGAAAATTCCATTTGAACATAGACTGTATGGTGTCTCCTTGGCATTGTGCATCCTTAAAGGAGAGAAGAATTCACAGATTGTTTCAAACTTTAGTGAAATATGTATCGTCATTTTCTTGTGTATAGTATTTGTGTGTGTGTGTGAAAATTTAGTTCTCCAATGAAGTTGAAAGCAGCTAAGTATCTCTAAATAAAATGCTAACAGATAAATGCTCACAAAAATCCCCCAAACAGAGAAGCTGAAGCTCAGTCCATGCTTAGTCCACGTTCTCACCTCCTTGTGTTTGCAGTTCTTTCTAACCATTCATTGCTAGACTGAGCAGGGGTGGGCACACACTTCTGTTACTTAGCTTCTGCTGACAACCGTAGTAAGTGAAGGATCTTGGTTAGAGTTACCAAGTCTTTGAAAAATAAATTCCTTTAAAGAAGGAGGTAGGGGAGGAGGAGGAGGAGGAGGAGGAGGAGGAGGAGAAGGAGGAGGAGGAGAAGGAGAAGAAGAAGAAGAAGAAGAAGAAGAAGAAGAAGAAGAAGAAGAAGAAGAAGAAGAAGAAGAAGAAGAAGAAAGAAGGAAAGAAAATGGAGACTGAAATAAATGAGAGGTTGGGAAAAAGAAAGAAAATTAGAAGAAAAAGCAAAGCCTGTTTAATGTACTTGATATCCTAGAGAGAAGAGAAAGGGACTCTTCATAGAATTCAAAAGATTGAAACTCTCTCTTTTTTTTAATTAGGTATTTATTTCATTTACATTTCCAATGCTATCACAAAAGTCACCCACACGCTCCCCCACCCACTCCCCCAACCACCCACTCCCACTTCTTGGCCCAGGCATTCCCCTGTTCCCCTGTTCCCTGAGGCATATAAAGTTTGCACAACCAATGGGCCTCTCTTTCCACTGATGGCCGACTAGGCCATCTTCTGATACATATGCAGCTAGAGACACGAGCTACGGGGGGCGGGGGGTACTGGGTAGTTCATATTGTTGTTCCACCTATAGGGTTGCAGATCCCTTTAGCTCCTTGGGTACTTTCTCTAGCTCCTCCATTGGGGGCCCTGTGATCCATCCAATAGCTGACTGTGAGCATCCACTTCTGTGTTTGCTAGGCCCCGGCATAGTCTCACAAGAGACAGCTCTATCTGGGTTCTTTCAGCAAAGTCTTGCTAGTGTATGCAATGGTGTCAGCGTTTGGAAGCTGATTATGGGATGGATCCCCAGATATGGCAGTCTCTAGATGGTCCAATTGAAACTCTCTTAAGGGACTAGTTTTCTCTCTCTGCTGGCTTCCTCTTCAGGCCTACTGGTTGTTGCTGAATGCTCTTAAAGGTTCCCTTTCTCACACTTTCATCCTGCTCTTCTCAGGCTGGAAGCTTGTCTCTCTTTACCTCTGCAGGGATACTCATTGTTCAAAACTGTGTTATCAGATCTGGTCCCCCTGAGACCTCTCTTCCTCATGCCTGCCCCTTCAATGTTCCCAGGGGTTTAGTTCAATTTTAAACTGTGGGAGTGCTGGGACCATGTCTTGTTTTTTTGTTTTAAGGCTCTATCTTTTGCAGAGCCAGGTTACCATTCTGCGCATATTGTAAATGTAAACTGAATACATTTGCGTATTTGGAGTGTTTGAAACTTTTCCTTGATGTAACTAGACGATAATAATAATAATAAACTGTAAATCTTTTATTATTGCATTTAAAAGATATTTAGTACCTGAGACTCTTCTTTACAATTATCTCTGCTAATTGTACTCTTGTCTTAATACCAAGCAGCCTGATGTGAACATCAGGTAAAAGTTTACAGACAACAGGGAGCTTCCAAGGCAACTAACGCCATCTGGAAGAGTTAACCGATAGAAACAGCAAACTCAATAATAAATTCACAGACGTGGGAGAGATTTTGTAGATAGCCCGAGAAACTCTCCCAAGTGTACTGGGAAACGGCGTTAAACTCCCAGGACCTAAGAGAGGATTCTGGAAGTCATCAGTTTGGATTCCCCAGCCTGTTCTGCTCCACTCAACACGGAAAACAACATGCAAATGGAATGCATTGTAGAGGCCAAAGGAAAAAAGGAAAAAAGTCAAAACCCAGGAAGCAGGGAGTGTGAAATAGTCCTTCAGCAAGCGTCTTCCTTGTGTATGCTACAGCTGTCTTTGAGCAAACACAGCTTTTCTCTGCTAAACCTGCAGCAGAGTTACTTGGGCGTCTTGAAGGTCTCTTACCAGATGTTATCCCCTGGAAAACAAAACCTAACAGAACACAGCAAAACCGAGCATGGCGCAACCCAAGCCCACACCCAACTCTGGTTCTAACTAGGCACACTCTCAAGTCAGGAAGAAGCTGTTCTTTCGAGCCTCTGTTTCTGTCAGAGGGCTTATGTTTTCCGTTCTCAGTATGGATGCTGGGTTCTCTGCTGCAAATGCACGCAGGGTACGGAGGGTAGAGCAGGTTCCTGCTGAGTACTGTGGAAATCGTCATGACTAGAGCTGCAAGAATGGAAGGTGGGGGGAGAGAGAGAGAGAGAGAGAGAGAGAGAGAGAGAGAGAGAGAATATGAAACTCCCTTGCTATTCTTTTGGTAGCAATAGTGGTGAAGTGAGGCAGATACCGTCTTAGGGCTTTTCTCTTTCCTGTTTCTTCACGGCTCCTTGTTTTCTCGTTCTCCTTCCCTATTCTCAGCCTGTTCCTGTGTGGTATTATGTCTTGGCAGTGTCTAGTATTTGGCCACTCACACCGTGAAGGGAGAAGCGGCTTCATATTTCTATACTAGCTAGACCCCATGGGATTCTTCCCAATGTCTGGACACTCCGCTTTTCCATCTATTTCCCTTTCTTCCTGCCCATCTTACATTAACTTTCATTGCTCTTTCAGTGATGATTTTTTCCAGGTGTGGTGCTGCATGAGATGGAAAAATATAGGTCTTGAAATGTTGTGCTATTTTAAGGTTTGTTTTGATATTGTAAGAAAAAAATGCTGTGCTGTTATTTTCTTATCCCTCTGCCCGAGTACTAAGAAATGTGGAAGAAGTTAAATAAAGGCAAATATCCAGTCTAGTGTGTAATGAGAATTTATTCTTTTAAAATTATTTGTGACAGAGTCTTGCTTTCCAGGATGGCTTGGGATTGGTGACCCGTTTCACCCTCCCAGGGGCTGGGCTTACAGGCTTGTTCCATCACAAGCCGTTTGTGAGGAATGTTTAACAACTACCCCTAAGACCTGGTATTTACCTACAACAGAGTAGACCAGTGGCAAATAATAACATGGTCACAACATCTCATCAATTTTAGTGGCTGGAGTTACTGACTTAGGACCTGGCCCTGAAACCAAGCGTGGTAACAATAGTGAAACGAAAAGAACACGGTCCCCATAGGAAGTGTTCAGCAAGCAGTGAGGGAGAACCCAAGGCAGTGTAGCTTGCAAGAGAGAGGAGTGGATTTGGCCACGTTTCTCAAGGGCTTCTACAAACAGGCAGAAGTTGCCTGGCTGAGCTGCAGGAATGTTTCCTTCAGAATTTATTACTTGGGTGAGAGATTGGGACAGATGGTATCTGAGCTCTGCCTTGACCTGGGGAGGATGCTGGGTTGTATAGTTAGCTAACTCAGGCAGAGGACATCACCTGGGGCAACGATAGAAATCTGGCTGAGAGCATTTCCTGTGTCTTTGACTTCATTTCACCTGGCCCCTCACAGCCTGCTTCCTGTTGGTTGTGAGTCAGGCAGTTGTGGTCCCTAGTGGCAGTTAGGGAAGTCTGCAAGCTCGCACAGGAAGGGTGAGGCCTCGGGGATCCTGGGAGGAAGGCAAAGTCTGGGCTCAGCAACTTCCATCTGAAAAGTTTGTTTGATCATCTGATGAGGGAATGCATTTATTGCTACCAGGAGCGCAATATTCTTCCACTCGGATCACAAGAGTTTCCCTCTGGTTCATTTTAAAGAAGTTAGAGAGGGAAAGGCAAAGCAATGTGCAGGTTGCTAAAGGATGTATTCCTAAAGGCTGCACAGAGCCTTGTAGTGAGGTCCCTGTAGAAGGAATTCAGAACATCAGCTGAGACCTGTGTCTGCTCCAGGGATGTGGGTGTGATTGGTTTGGGTTTTTTTGTTTTGTTTTGTTTTTTTTCATTGAATTTTCTGGAAGGCATGGAGAGAGAGAGAGAGAGAGAGAGAGAGAGAGAGAGAGAGAGAGAGAGAGAGAGAGAGAGAGAGAGAGAGAGAGAGAGAGAGAGAGACTCTGTAATAGATTAGGTGTAGAAAGCTAACTGGGAGAAGAGAAAAGAGGCTCATGGGTTCAGGAAAGGGAGAGAAATGGCATGAGAGATGGATGGATGGATGAGAGGAGAGGAGAAGAGCAGCTGAGAGCGAGATGTTGGAAAATGGAAATGAAAAGGAGCCATAGATTTTCTTTGAGTTAAAGGAGCAGAGAGCTGTAGCTGGGAAGCAAGGTTGCCTTTTAGAAATGAGAGAAGTGAAAATTCTATCGCCCGGAAACCAGGAGTCTCACAATTACTGTGAATAGGAGAATCCTTTAGGGTGGCATGCATTCCATACTCTTTCCATGTCCCAGACATAGGCACATCTGAAATTCTTTGTTGTTCTTCAGGAAGCTGATGGATCAATCATTAATGAAATATATCCTAAATGAACTTGATATTTAAAATATCAGTTAAAGATATCCTTCGATATAACAGTTCATGTCTGCAGAAATCAGAAAGCTTATGCATACTGGAAGGCAGTGGCTTTGCCTGCCTCCTTTGAGCAAAACTTGATTTGAAATGAAAGAACTTATAGTCCTTAAGACCTATTGTGATGATGATAAAACACTTGGGAATCACATATCCATGCTGAGCTAGGTGCCAAGAGAAGTGTGTTTCCTGGTAGAAAGGGAAAGAGAATTCACATTGATAAACACCACCCATGTGTCAAACATTGGTCATTCAAAAAGTGTGAGCTCCTGAGGATTCACGTGTGGCTTCTGACCCAGACATATGCTGAAATGCAGATACACGCAGTAGCTGGTGTAATCTCCTATTCACAGTAACTGTGAGGCACAACATGAGTAGCTGGTTTGAGAACGCACGAGACCTTCTATTAACCCAAGCACTTAAAGAAAGAAGGAGTCCCAGAGATAATGTGAAACCAGTATCTCCCTCCTGAAAGGCTGTGTCTTAGGGTAACCTCCCCCAAAGCTGCACTTGAGTCAAGGGCTTGACTACAAGTGATTTCTCTGGTATGCCTTGTCTCAGGAAGTACCAGGAGACAACTTACAAGTAAGATAAGGAAGGGAGGGATGCCAGCCTATGTAAAGATGACAACAAATGGATCACTGCTATGGATAATTGGCATTCAGCTTTGCTACCAACCTTCTGGAAGATTGTGGGATATACCATGGAATCTTTTGACAGCTATGTATGAGTCTAGTATCTCAAATCTTTCATGAATTGAGAGCTGGGCCTGGGGTGATTAGCTTTCTACTGCTGGAGATCTATCCAGGGGCAGAGAGGTAGAGAGGCACTTAAACAGGGAAGGGCCACAGTTAACTCCTGGGTGGGTGGACAGTGTTTGCTGAGGTACCTGCAGGCTCAGCCGGTCCCCTACTCATATACTTCTCTCTCTAGTAGATACATCTTATCTGGATCTTCCATGCCCTTAAGTTGATCCACAGAATCAGGACCAGATGTCTGCCTCTATTGCTGACTCCAAGAAGTCATGAGAGAGAATTAGTCTTGCCTTTTTCTGCTCTTCCCTAAGGAGGAAATGTATCTAAGGAGACTGTAGATAGCTCCGCATCCCAGAGCAGGCTGACTCCTGTCCTGTGAGTCCTGTGTTTTTCATAGTCCCTTTCTCTGCTTGTCTCACACATTTGTAAGAGGACCATGGCTTTTCTTCTGATATTTTCCTATGAGGTAAGCACAAACCTGGGGCTGTCTCCATAAGATGTCAAGAATCCAGTGGAATAAAATTTCTCCTCTTGCGCCCACCAACAGCTCACCTGGGAAGCTAACTTTGTCTTTCACAAAGCAGTTGGTCAGAGTGGACCCCCAGGGAGAGGTTTATCAGGGCAGGGAGACATGAACCATAATCAGAGACTTAAATTCATTTCTCACATATTTTCCCCAGAGACCCCATGCTCTGGTTGGCCCACTTGTAAACAGTCAAAATGGTGGGGAAAATTTCCACTAAAATTTTATTCACTTTTTCAATCATCGAAGGGCTCTTACTCAGTTCATTTGGTAAAGTTCAAGAAATAAGTCGAAAAGACAGACAAACCCCACTCCCAACGCGTGCGTGCACACACACACACACACAGCACACACACACAGAACACACAGAGAACACACACACAGAACACACACACAGAGAACACACATACAGAACACACACATACACAGAACACACACATACAGAACACACACACAGCAGGAACACACAAAACACACACACACACACAGAGAATACAAACACACACAGAACACACATAGCACACACACAAAATACACATACATACAGAACACACAGAGAACACATACACACAGCACACACACAAAACACACACACAGAGAACACACAGAGAAACACACACACACACACACACACACACACACACACACACACGCTGTTTGGGGGATAGCTCAGTTAGTAAAATGTTCCCATGCTTGTCTTGCAGGCATGAGGACCTGCATCATATTATCCAGAAACCTGACTAGCTCATTTCTGAAATAGTTTTTTTGGTGAGGTGAGGAAGCCACAAATATATTTGCTTGTCTTTCCTGTTAAAAAAAAAAATAGGAGCTTGTTTCTAGTAACTTCACCTTTTCCCGTATTATATTATTTTCTCATTTTTTGGTGTGACTGACCACTTATTGGTGTGTGTGTGTGTGTGTGTGTGTGTGTGTGTGTGTGTAGTGTGAAGGGTTGCTAGCAGAGACCCAAACAGAAAGGATAGTGTGACGGGCTTTAATTATTCCCTCAAGGTTTCCGGTGTTGAATACTTTCTGCGTTCTCATCAGTTACTCTTTGACAGGGCACAATTTCCCTCTGTATTTTCGGTTTTCAGAGGCTAGGACAGCGAAGGTGAAGCCACGTGATCACAGGCTGGCTGACCTCCGCTCGTCGCCATTTCCTCTCCTCTCTACCCTCTGCTCCACTTCTGCTATTTCCTTTAGATAAGAAGCCAAATCATCCCACAGGAAGAGCAAGATGTCATGTAGCTCCCCAGCGCTCCCCAGCGCTCAGGAGCCTTGTGGCGACCCTTCAGGAATAGCCTTTGCTTCTCCAATGGTCTGTCACCCTGCACAGAAGTCTGATTTTCAGTTGAGGGATTGAGTACAACCCAGGCCACTTGTGGCAGACCTCTTCATCTCTCTGGGATCTGCGGAGTCGTGCCCCGAGGCTGGCCACCTAACTCAGTTCAGACTGTACAGTGTTTTACCGCCAAGCCTTACACTGTGGTTTTGTGGTTGGGACAGTTTACATGTCAGAAGTGGGGGATTTTTCTGCTGATATTTTACATTTGTTTTGTGTGCTGGCTTTAGGACAGCAAGCAGGCTGAGCAAAACTGCCTTTCTGCTCTATTCAGTGACAGCATGTTCTCAGGCACACTAATTCACACCGCAGCATTAACTCTGGTGAGGTGTGGGTTAGAAGTAAACAGATGGTGTCCCATCCAAGAGGGAACCGGAACCGACCCTGCTTAGCTTCTGAGATCAGACAAGAACTGATGCATTCAGGGTGGAAAAGGGATGTGGAGAGTGGCGCAGAAGGGGGCGCTGATGCTATAATTTCCAATGGTTAGAGGCTCTTGCCTTTTTCTAGGGCCTTTAAGCTGAAATCTCAAGGGGGCATGAAGAAACAAGGAAGATTTTATCCTTCTCTTCATGTCTTAGCTCCCCGAAACCACCAAACTGCCAAGGCTGAGGTTCAGACTGTAGCTGATGCATGCAAGCTCCTCTTATATTATTTTGTGTTGCTGTTTGCACGCATCCATCCAGTGCGGTCATTCACCAAGAGAGGTAGCCATTGCATTGTTTGCTTAGAGCCGAACCAGGGTCTCCTTGGAGCCAAAACTGGGCTTATTTCATCAGACCACCATCTTTTTCTTTCCATAGTCATTTGTGTTTCAGCTATAAATAATACAATTTATGTTTTAAAAATCACAATGTAACTTGGATTTATAAAAATACTCAGGAGAAAGTCATTTTCTGAAGGCTGGTCCAAAACACCCATGGAAGGAGTTACAGAGACAAAGTTTCGAGCTGTGATGAAAGGATGGACCATCTAGAGACTGCCATACCCAGGGATCCATCCCATAATCAGCTTCCAAACGCTGACACCATTGCATACACTAGCAAGATTTTGCTGAAAGGACCCAAATATAGCTGTCTCTTGTGAGACTATGCCGGGGCCTAGCAAACACAGAAGTGGATGCTCACAGTCAGCTATTGGATGCATCACAGGGCTCCCAATGGAGAAGCAACCCTATAGTTGGAACAACATGATGAACTAACCAGTACCCCGGAGCTCTTGTCTCTAGCTGCATATGTATTGAAAGATGGCCAGTCGGCCATCACTGGAAAGAGAGGCCCATTGGACTTGCAAACTTTATATGCCCCAATATAGGGGAATGCCAAGGCCAAAAGAATGGGAATGGGTGGGTAGGGAAGTGGGGGGGGGGCATGGGGGACTTTTGGGATAGCATTGGAAATGTAATTGAGGAAAATATGTAATAAAAAATATTAAAAAAAAAAGAAAAAAAAGTTTCTGCCTCAGCCACCAAATGCCTCTAAGTCCCAGTCATCTCTCCCAGCAGTCTCTCCCTCAATCATCTTCTCCCCATCTGATCCCACCTATTCCCATCCCTAACTATCCCAAATCCACCCACAAAATCTATTCTAGTTCTCCTTCCCATGGAAATTCTTGTATCCCCCTTTGTGTCCTCCTTGTTACTTACCCTCTCTGAGTCTGAGGATTATAGCATGATTATCCTTTCCTTTACAGCAAATATGTACTTTACATATTGAGTGCATACCCTGTTTGTCTTTCTGGGTCAGGGCTACTTCACTTAGTATGATTGTTTCTAGCTCCATCCATGCCTGCAAGTTTCATGATGTTATTTCTTTAAACAGCTGATTAATACTCCACTGAGTAAATGTACCACATTTTTCTTAATCCGATCTTTGGTTGATGGACGTCGAGGTTGTTTCTGGCTACTATGAATAAAGCTGTGGTGAACAAAGTTAAGCAAGTGTTCTTGTGGTAGGATGGGGAGTCCTTTGGGAATATGCCCAGGAGTGGTATAGATGGGTCTTAAGGTAGATCCGTTCTCAATTTTCTGAGACACTGTCATATTGATTTTCAAAGTGGTTGTACAACTTTACACATCTACCAGCAATAGAGGAGTGTTCCCCTTGCTCCACGTCCTCATCAGCAAGAGCTTTTGATCTTAGCTTTTGAGTTTTTGATCTTAGCAATTCTGATGCGCGTAAGATGGAATCTCAGAGTCATTTTGATTTGCATTTCCCTCTTGACTAAGAATGTTGAACATTTAGCGCTTTTTGGCCTTTTGATATTCCTCTGTTGAGAATTCTCTGCTTAGTTCTGTACCCCAATACTTAACTGGATTATTTGGTTTGATGCTGTCTCTTGAGTTTCTTGAGTTCTTTATATATTTTGGATATTATTCCTCTGTCAGATGTGGAATTTGGGAAATGTTTTTCCTATTCCATAGGCTGCCACTTTGCTCTATTAATGGTGCCCTTTGCCTTACAGAAGCTTTTCAGTTTCTCGAGGTCTTCAGTTTCTTGATCTTAGTGCCTGAGCTGTTGGTGTTTTGCTCAGGAAGTTGTGCCCTGTGTCAGTGCATTCAGGGCCATCCCTAATTTTTTCTTCAGGGCCATGGGTCTGGTTTCATGTTGAGGTCTTTGATTCACTTGAACTTGAGTTCTGTGGAGAATGATAGCTGTAAATTTATTTGTCTTCTTCTACATGCAGACATCCAATTAGGCCAGCATGATTGGTTGAAAAAGATGCTTGCTTTTTAAAAAATGTATATTTCTGGCTTTTTATTGAAATATAAAAACAGGTATCCACAGGTTTGTGAATTTATGTCTGGGCCTTTGATTCAACTTTATTGATCAACATATTTATTCTTTTGCCAAACTATGAAGTTTTTATTACTGTAGCTCTGTAGTGCAGTTTGAAATCAGGGATGGTGTTACCTCTGGAAGTTCTTTTATTGTACATAATTGGATAGATGGCTCAGGTTTTAAAGGTTAGGCTCACAACCACAAATACTCTTTAAGAGTACTTTAAGAGTCTAGGGTACAATTTTTGCGATTTGACTCTCATTTCTCCCCTTTTACACTACTTGGGCTGTTCTGTTAACTTAAATACAACGTTTAAACAATGGCTATTCCATCTGGAGTCCTTTCTGTGTTTGTGCATGTTTCATTCTCTTTCCCCCTAGGACTTTTCATGTCACACTTGTCTCTTCTGGCTATACTTTACCCTTTGATCCATTCTAGGTCATTGTCTGTAGAAGTCACATGGAATTAATGGAACATACTGTGTAGCTATTTAAGTTGACATCACAATTGCCTTGGCCAAAGCTTTATAATTCAAAAGATACCTAGAAACATATCAGTCAACAAGGCTGGAGAAAGGGAAGGAAGGAATCATGGGACCAAGAACATGTGTCAGTCTCAGTTGCCATTCAAGTAGGAGAACCAGGGGTTGGTCACTAGAATCCACTTAATGCATGCCACACATGCTTATTATCTTAAGACTGAACAAGAAAGGCAGGTCCTG
Organism: Mus caroli; assembly: GCF_978045245.1. Classification (NCBI taxonomy): domain Eukaryota; kingdom Metazoa; phylum Chordata; class Mammalia; order Rodentia; family Muridae; genus Mus; species Mus caroli. Next base: position 99,474,047 of record NW_028227267.1, on the reverse strand, counting down.
GGACTCACTGGCCACTGGTAAGTTTCAGGCCAGCTTGAGATTCAATCTCAACAGAAGTGTATAGCACCTTAAGAACTTGGGTTGTCCTTTGACCTCTACATGCATGTGTGTACCGCCCCCCCCCCCCACTTACCTGATGCCCCAGGAATGCACACATGTACATACACACAACTGAAAGTTTTAGTATAAGAGAACATTCATTTTTTTCTGCTCTGATCATGCTGCTCTCGTCTCTTCTGTCTCTTACCCTCTTCTTCTGTCCTTTGACCTAGAACTTCCCCACTTTTGGGGTCATTTCTCTCTCCACTAATTCCTTCCCAAGTAGCATGAGTGCTTATTTCAGCTCAGGGGTCTCTTTCTGGTGAGCCTTTCTCATCAAGCTTGAAATTTACTTGAGATGGATCATAAAAGAAACCCATTTATCATTCATTGTTGTTATGAGTAATCATAGGAAAAGAGATGCTAATGTGAAGCAGATTGAAGTCTCTGTTTAAAAATACAGTCACGTTTGGATCACAAGATGGCTCCATTGATAGAAGTAGTTGTCATGGAGATTGACTGCCCGAGTTCGATTTCCAGAATCCATAGAGCTGAAAGAGAAAGTCAACTTCTAAAGGTTGGCCTCTGATTTCCACATGGATGTTTGACATGTGCATTCACATTCCTCATTCATAAATAAAAATGTAAAAATATGAAAAACACAGTCACTTTGCTCCTCTATTACACCAACCTTAGCCAACCAATCATCTTCATAAAACTACCAACCTCGGGACTTCAGCCTAAAGAAAAAGTCAATATACAGCCTTCTATATCGTGTGGGTAGTTGTCTAGAAGTTAACCTGAAGGACCTCTGCTCTCTGTGAAGTTTGGCTTTTCAGAGCCCCCACTTCCATTATGTGTGAGTTTCTACATGAACAAAGGCACACAAAGCATAAAGCATACACATCCATTAAAATTCGGCTTATTTTAACTTCCTGATTGCTTTTGTTCATCAAAGTGCTTATTTGAAATAAGTGAGGTTAATGGCAGTCCCTCCCTCCCGACTCTGTCCTCTCCCCCAGTCTTTATTTCCAGGGCAATAAGAACTTCTTGTTCTTTGCAAACAGTTCAGCTGTGATCGGGAGCTGTAATTTGTGTTGGTAGGTTTTCTTTGTGGCTCCCAGTAAAAGACAACTGTCTGCTATAATGGCTTGTACAGCCACAAGAAAATCACTGTTTATTACTCTTAAAAGAAGATAAACTCTGCTGTTCCTTCTAGCTTGTTTTGAGCTTTCTCTAGCAAACATCTCAAAGGGCAGAAAGGCAAATAGCTTAAGGGCAGACAACACACAGAAAGTTAGAGCTGGACTTAAATTCTAAATCCATCATTTACCAAGAGGCACCCGATAAATGACTTAATCTTTCCAAATATGTTTTTTCCTGTATCAAAGAGCTATTTGTGAAGACAAAAATGAAATAGCCTCTGGTAAAGACTGATACTTTGATATACTGTAACTCTAATTAATAATGTCTAAATAATATGAATTGGTATTATGAATTCTATTTAGTGTTATATGTGACTAAGAAAATAATATTTTTCAAGGTTTTTATATTTATTTGTAAAGTATTTAATTTTTTTTAGTTTACCTTTTCTTTCTTTCTTTTTTTTAAACATTCTTCTCCTTTGATTTCCTCTTCTGAAGTAGTTTTACCAGGTCATTGCCATTATTAACACTGAGCAATCATACATAACTTTTGATAAGCTGGAATAAGTGGGGGTTGGCTCTTTGGGTATCAGTCAAACAATGCTATGTTACATCCATTTGTTCTTTTTCTGCACTTAGATATCTGCTCCAGATCTTTATGGAGGCCATGGAGTATGCTAAAGGAAGAAGACTTGGAGAGAGAAAACAGACTTAAAAGCAGGCAAAGTTTCTTCTTCTTCTTCTTCTTCTTCTTCTTCTTCTTCTTCTTCTTCTTCTTCTTCTTCTTCTTCTTCTTCTTCTTCTTCTTCTCCTTCTTCTTCCTCTTCTCCTCCTCCCCCCCTCCTCCTCCCCCTCCCCCTCCCTCTTCTCCTCCCCCTCCTCCTCCTCCTTCTTCGTTTAAAATTAGATATTTTCTTTTATTACATTTCAAATATTATCCCCTTTCCTGATTTCCCTTCTGAAAACCCCCTATTCTCTTTCCCCTCCCCCTGCTCACCAACCCACCCACTCCCACTTCCTGTCCCTGGCATTCCCCTATACGGGGGCATAGAACCTTCACAGGACCAAGGGACTCTCCTGCCATTGATGATCGTCTAGGCAATCCTCTGCAACATATGCAGCTAGAGCCATGAGTCCCACCATGTGTTTTCTTTGGTTGGTGGTTTAGTCCCTGAGAGCTCTGGAGGGGGGGTACTGATTAGTTTATATTGTTGTTCCTCCTATGAGGCTACAAACCCCTTCAGCTCCTTGGGTACTTTCTCTAGCTCCTTCATTGCAGATCCTGTGCTCCATCCAATGGATGGCTGCGAGCATCCATTTCTTAAGTTCCTTCATATGGTCTAGAGACTTGAGTCTTTGCCACATCCCAGACACTGTTTAGACACCACACTGTTAACCATTTATTGTCCAGGACTCTTCATGGTTGAGGTTAATTTTTCCAAGAGAATTACTTCAATTATTTCTATTGCCTGAAAGCCTGTCTATTACTCACTGAATAAATACTCTGTGTGTGTGTGTGTGTGTGTGTGTGTGTGTGAGAGAGAGAGAGAGAGAGAGAGAGAGAGAGAGAGAAAGAGAGAGAGAGTTAGACTGATAGACTTAGTCTATTTTATTTTAGAAATTTTATATTAAATAGTGATTTAATTGATGACACAGTCTGGATAGTTCTACAGTGGCTATCTTTATACTGGATGAACTAACCTTGAGGCTGTTCTGTCTGTAAGGTTGGTTCCCTCAGAAGTCCCAGTTTGGTACTGAATGCCTGGAGGATTCCTGAATGATCACTTGTTTTCACTCTACATTAAGATCTTGAAGAAGCTGGGTTCTCATATCAGCATCAGCAGAAGCAGGCAGCATCAGGGTAGATGAATGTTCCAGGAAGACATGAAGGCAAGCAGTCAAAAATCTCCTTTTACCTGGGCTGCCACTGGATGGTGGCCTCCTTCAGGGTTTGTCGCTTAACTGGATGAAAAAAGAAGATGGCCTAGTAGGCCATCATTGGTAAGAGAGGCCCTTTGGTATTGCAAACTCTATATGCCCCAGTACAGGGGAACACCAGGGCCAAGAAGTGGGAGTGGGTGGGTAGGGTAGCAGGGAAGGGGGAGGGTATAGGGAACTTTCTGGATAGCATTTGAAATGTATATAAAGAAAATAATAAATAAAAAATATTTAAAAAGTGCCTTCCAGGTGTGCTAAGTGGCTTGTCTCTTGTTTTCTACATCCAGCCAAGCTGACAACCATCGTGAAGCCTCAGAGTGTGCATGGGGTGAGGGACTGACTGATTTAAAGGATTTATTAGGGCAATGGGCTTGCACTGATTTGAAGGCTGAGACATGCCAAAACTGATCATCTAAAACCTTCGCTACAGTCTAAGTTGAGAAGTCAAAATCAGGGAGCGTGTTGGTGTAACTCTACTCTTCGACCATAGCTGAAGACACAAATGTCAGGAGCCCCAGAATTGAAAAATATGGGACTGCCTGACAGCAGAAGAATGTCCTGGCCCTGGAAAACTGAGGAATGAGCCTTGCCTGCCATGCTGCTGCTCTCTGTCAGAGTCTCCTTTGTTCTTTTATAGTGTTTTCTTTGGTTCCCAACCACCTTCCATGCTCTGCTGTTCAAGCTGACCTAATGCCCTTCACTTCTGCTATGCCCTCTGACAGTGAATAGCAGTGCTCCCCACCAATCAGAGAGAGGGGTATTGTTCATATTTCTTTGCTATCCCTCATCAGCTAATTAATTTTCCACAATACAAATCTCTTCATCGATTTTCTGCCCTCCCCCTATATGAACCTCCTCACCCAGGCCTCTCTGCTGTGTTTTCTAGATTACTCCAGCAGTCTCCAGGATGGTTAATCTTATTTGTCAACTTAACTGGGTTCTAGACTGGTTAACATTACTGAGTGTGTATGTGATCGTACTTCCAGAAGAAGCTAGCATTTGAATCCCTAGATAGGGAAATCATCTGATCTTACCTGAATCAGGTGGTTATCATCTCACCTAAACAGAGGTTTTCATAGAACGAAAAGGCATATGGGAATTCTCTCTCTTTGCATTAACAATGAGTGTACATACTGATCTTTTCCTAAACGTGGATCATAGTTTCTTCAATTTGCACACAAATCACGGGAATCACCCTCAATGATAGCACAAGTCAGTTCTTTATAATTATAATGGCTACTTATCATCTATTATCTATCTATCTACCTACCTATCTATCTATCTGTCTGTCTATCTATCTATCTATCTATCTATCTATCTATCTATCTATCTATCTATCTATCTATCTATCTATCTATCTATCATCTATTTGTATATCTATATCATCTATCCAATCATCTTTCTAATTTTCTACCTATTTAATTATCTATCTATCTATCTATCTATCTATCTATCTATCTATCTATCTGATGTTTGTTTTTAATTGGCATCTTGCATTGGCTCTTGTGTTTGTTTCTTGTGGAATCTTTAGCAATGCATTTCTCCTAATGGTTTTGTGGTTTTTTTGATCCCTTTCCTCCAACTGCCAGTTTGATGGTCTTTCTAAAATATACTTTCAGTTATGTTCACCTAGTTGCATCCATTCAGTATTTTCCATTTAGCCCACAACCAGAATCTTTTCACTGCCTACTTTGTATTACAGTTGTATGTACTTTTGCTTTGCTCCTTTTCCTTGAATAGAAACTAAGAGCAGGGACTATGTGTCCTTAGCTTTATGTTCCCAAAGTATAGAGTGGGGTAGCTCCTTCTACAGAATGCCTATGGGAAAATTGCACCAAATGAAATGAATGCTATATCCTTTATGTTTCCCAAGACAGATATAATGATTAATTAAAGAAATATGTTAAAAACATTGACAACAGGAAACTGGGTCATCTTCAACAACTATATCAAAAATTTCCTGGGTTATTTACACATTTGTAACTCTGGGCTTATCTGAAAATATCTTTTATCAATAAACTACTTAATTAAAAAACCCTCGTCATTGTCATTACATGGTTAGTGTTGTAGATATGAAGTCTCAAAAACAGTGGCCTGCGTTTATAGATAGACTCCAAAGAAGATGGTGGTGGGAGGTAGTCAACAGAGCTAGAGGCAACAAATAGGACAGCATGAGTCAATGGGGTTTAGGACTCTCTACAGACAGCTAATGAACATTTAATGAGCATCCCAGAGGGGTTGACTGTTCCATACTGTTATTTAAGGACCATTTTCTGTTGGCCAAGATTACTTGGTGAATCTACAAAGCCAAGTGGCCTTTTGCCAGATTTCAAGTGATTTTTTTTTTGTCTTGTCAGTTCCTCCCTGCCTCTCACTGTTACAGGGAATGGAGAAGAGGAAATGAGATGGGACAGACTCTAGTTTTGGTCTGCTTCAAGCACTATTTTGTGATAAAAATGGAACTCCTTTCTGCTCCTCTTAAAGACATGAAAACTTTTCTGCTTAGAATCCCCGACTCATTTTGCTTGGAAACAACTGCATTCTTTCTGGGGTGGATACCCTGAGTTCAAGTGCAATTGGTCAAGCTGGGGAAGAGCTTGTGTCCAGTTCTGGGCAAGAGCCTCACAACTTCCCACTGATGATGAGAAAAAAGTTTTCCTCTTTACAAGGAGTTAGAAGTCTAAGCATAATCAATAGTAATGTTGAACCTAGCCAGGGCGTGTTGGATGCTTTGATTACCAAAAAAAACAGTTTATTTTTTTAAGCTTTTATTTTTATTTATGTGTATGTGTGTCTGTCTGTGTTTTCTATGTGTGCATGGGCACCTGTTCAGGATAAAGGAGGGCATGAGATCCCCAGGATCAGGAGTCATAGGCACTTGTGATCCTCCTGACTTGAGCGCTGGGATCTGAACTCTGGAATCACTCTTAACCATTAGTTTTTTCCCATCTCCTCCCTTCATTTGTTTCACCTATACATGCATACAACATGTTTTTGATCGAATTTACATCCATTCTCTCTCCTCTAGTTCTTCCTCAATCTCCTTACCGCTTACTTCAATTAACTTCATGTTCTCTAAAAACAAAACAAAACACAAACTAAACAATACAGCCAAACCCTCACTAAGCCTACTTAGTGCTTTCTGTATGTGCATGGGTATAGGGCCATCTGCTGGAGCGTGGGTAGCCTTTATGCCACTCGATCACAGAAGACATTTTACCAGATTCTTTCTAGAAGCCATCGATTGGCACTAGCTACTCCGCTAGAGAGTGGGGTTTCATGAATCCTTTCCTCTCTAGGCTGAGAGTTCAGGGATCATTATGGAAGAGGAGATAAAGATCAAAAGATCCAGAGGTATCAGATATCTGCAGGAAACAGCGTTTGAAAAGCATGTGTGTTTTGGTGCACACATGAACTCACGGTTTCTGTGCCTGCGTGCACAAGATCTACACAAGATCAGGGAAGCCAAGCAGCTTGCCGGTAAGAAAGATAATCTCATTGCAGCTTTCTAGCAGTCAAACCCAGCAGTTTCCAATAATATTCGAGATTGTGCATAGCTACTGATTTATATTCCAGGAACTAAGGGAAGCACACAATCTAAAATACTTCATTCATTCCGGTCATATATTTGTCCTGATGGATGGATTATAACTGTTAAACTCAATCTAATGTATAATGTCAATCTAAGATATAAAGGACATTTACTTGACACTATTTAGTGAGTAAATAGTGAGTAAGGAAGAAACATCCTGTACTTAGAGGAATAAGTATGCACTAGAATCTCAGTGGGGGGGGAAGGGAGGGATGTTGCTGTGATGAATGGCAAATTCCCTTGGACATTTCCTCTAGCTTTCATGAACACAAAATGTGGTTTTGTGCAAGTGTTTCTAGTCTGTGTGTTCCTATAGTCTGTGCGATCTTCAGAATTCCTTCACACTATATTCTCATGCTGGTAATGGAGAACTCAGAAAGGAAGCAATTTTCCTTTTTTTTTTTTTTCTAACTGAAAACCTAGAGGGCCCTCAGTGTCCACTGTGATTTAGGTTTCTATGTGGCCACTAACCAAAGCACTTTAAGATGTGTGTATTTTTTTTTTTCTAGCTAAAATCCCTTAAGAGCATCCATACAGCTTGACAATTTTTAGGACAAATCCTCTTTAAGTGAAAAATAAACAGGGTTTTTTTGAATCTTTCCTTCTGTTTCAGACAGAAATCCCAGCTGTTTGCTTCTTGCTTCCCTCCAACAAAAAGAAAACAAGAGACTGCATTCGTGCACAGCCCATAAAGCTTGATGTTTCTTGCAGGGCTTGTAGCTTCTGCTGAGCATCTATCTGGCCACCCCCTCCCCATTCTGCATAAGCTCTCCCATCCTCCCGTGCTTCTCCAGCCTCACGGTGACTCTATGAGCTCAAGCCTTCCTTACTTTCCCCATTGCTTATGTATCTTTAGATTCATCTCTAGTCTTAGCCGGCTGATGGACCATGCTGCCAGTTACCTTTACAAAACATCATGTGCGTGTTTTTGGTCTCAAATCTGCTGGGAACTGGTGACAAGCCTCTCATGGCTTCTTAAAGTCTTTAAAATAAAATGTCAGCTTCTTGGTTTGAGGGTTGGAAGTTCAATCTAATTGCTGACCCTCTTCCTTTATTGATTTTTTGGGGTCAATTGTGGATTAGATATGTAAGCAAACGAGGCCAAAATGTGATACCTAATGGCTGCTGAGAAAGCTGCAGCTTGGGGCTTGGCAGGGGGATGATGGGGGAGGCAGTGGCTGGGATGTGGTCCTTATCCCAAGCTTGCCAGAGGTTATGAACAGCCACTGAGAGAGATACTGGGCTTCCTTTCCTTTTGTTTCAGGCCCCCAGGATTACGGTTCAATTGGATATGACTGCAGGACTTGAGAGACTTCTTTAAATCTTAGGGAGTGGCCTATTTGATTCTGGAAACGTGGTGAGCTGGTCTTGTATGCATATCAGAGAGTTGCAGGGGAGTGCGGTCTTGGAATCCAGCTTGGTTTGGGAGTTTCTTCCTCCTGTCTCCTGTTTTGGGGGCATTGAGCTGGGATGCTGAGGTAGAGGTACATCCTTATCCATGTCTCTTTGAACCAGGAAAAACTTGCTTTCACAGGTGGGGAAATAGATGGTGAGAAGGCTGTGACGAGGATCTAGGAAATCAGTATTGCCGCCACATCCTTGTATTATCCATCTTCAAGCTGAAGGGTGATGCTTGTGGTAGTATAACATTTCCTAGAAGAAGAATTAATACCTTTCATTTGGTAGCGTGTGCCCTGGCCTTCCTGGCCTCAGAGAGGCAGGTTGAAGTAGAGTTTCTGAGAGAGTCAATGAAGACTGGAAAACATGGTCAACTCAGTTGGACTTTGTCACGTGGGTTCTCTAGACACAAAGTTGAGTTCCAGAACACAAGCAAAAATTTACTCAGCCATTCTGCTACTAAATAAAGTAAAATAAAATAAAATAAAAATAAAAATAGAAATAAACACCACTGACCTCCCACTTAAGAAAACACAGTACAACTACTTAGTACTCTATAAGTCCTCAGCACATCCTCATATATGTTCATTCCAGTACCCTACATTTATGCATTGATTTCTTTATTATGTTAGGTTGTTTGGGTGACAAGTAGGAGAAAGCCACCAAAGTCCCAGCAACGTCTCTGGCCCCATTTGCCTTCATCTGGGGTGTAAATTGCTTTATGATGAGGATATTTTTCTCTGTATTTTGTTTCTTCTCATGGATGGTCTTTAGTGTCAAATAACTTTACAGTAGGTGCTACAATTTGAAAGGAAAACCCTTCTTTTCCAAGTGCTCTTACATGAAACATAACGGAGAAAGTATGATTAGCTCAGTTTGAAGGGCAATCAAGATCCCTTGGCCAATTCCAGTAACCAGGGATGGACACTCAGAGCAGCTAGATTTGGGGTATGTGTCCTAGTTTACTCCATGGGGCACGTAGTAGGGAAGGTGGAGGGAGAGCCCTTGATAATCACATTAGAAGGGGTTTGGAGTTTCTTGAAGGAAGGGGACTGAACAGGGACGAAGTCTGTATCTACTATATAAGCTGGCTGCCTCATACTGTAGCTCTGTGTTTATCTTTCTCATTTGGTTCAACATTGGATTCAAAGGTACCACACACTGAAAAAGATTGCATGCTATCGATCTTAAGAAATTAGAAGGAGGTGATGAAATCTAGATTTTACCCCATTAAATGGGTAGGAAACTGAGTTCCCAGCCTTGCTGCCTGGTGGCACTATGGCATTTGCTGTAAGCATCATAGCCAGCTGGGTCATCCATCACATTAGGAAAGGATACTGGCAGACCCCTTGTCCTACTTCTCTTGGCATCTCCCTACTGATACCTGAGGCTCCATGTGAGCTGGGACCCTGGAAGCCTGCAGAGACAAGGCTCTGGCCAAGCTATTTTCCTTGCTCATTGGGATTCTTCATGCTACTCAGTTTTCCCAGCTCACGGGAGCGTCTCCATTAAGATGGAGTCAAGGGTTCTGCCATCAAACTGGTTGATACCCCTAGTTATATTTTTAATCATGTGTCCCAAAATATAGATGAGTACCTTAGAAATAATTTCAGCTTTATAGAAAAGTTACTTGAACAGAACAGACATACCATATCCTCTTCCACCCAACTTCTCTTTCAATAGCTGTGGTGAACTGCTAAAGAACTAAAGAAATGATATTACCATTAAGTATACCATATCCAGATTTTAGCAGCTCTGTGGCAATTAATATTTTTTCTTTGAGGATACCATTTTGGCATTAACTAAATTCTTTTGGATTAATCACAGAGTTAATTTTGTGATGCTAAGAGGCAGCTATTATAACTGATTGCCCAAATGGTGTGTATTTATCATCCTTCCTTGTAAGCATATTCTATGCAATGTAAAATTTTAGCACTCATTATGGAAGCTGGAGACTACTACCCCTTTGGGACCCTCATTCTCTCAATCCTGATCTGCTTCAAGAGAAGCCCCCATCACTTGCTGGATTGAAAGGTGACACGAAATGACGAGGCAATACGCCAACCGAGTGCAGAGACCAAGAAGACCAGCCAACCTCCTTCTCAACTTCCAGCTGATGCAGATGCACACAGAGATCCAGCCAAGCTTAGTTAAATCTGTGCTAGAGCAGAAGGGCTACCCAGGTGCACAGTTGACTTGTGGCCAAAATGAATGTTTATTATTGTAACCCACTGAGGGTTTGCTAGCCCTTTAATATTACCGTATTCTGGATAGCCATGCGACGGGGTCAGGACAGTGTCTAGAGTTTACCATACAGCAGCACAGGTTACACTATCATCAACAAGTTCAGATAAATTTGTTAAATTTTCAGATATTGGGTCATTGAGTGATCAGAATTGTAAGTGGCTTCAGTAAATATTTCTGAACTCTTTCCATTTCAATGGATTTGAATAGAAAACTTATACATGTAATATTCTTTAAAGTGTTTATACTTTATTATGGGCATGTATGTGTGTGCTTGCAGGAGTAAATGTGTATCAAGTTCAGAAGAGATCATTGCATGGCCTGGAACTGGAGTATGGTTATTTGTGAAACACCAAGTGGGTGCTGGGACTGAATCAAGGTTTTCTGCAAGAGAGGTAAGTTCTCTTAACTGTAGATCCAACTCTCTAGATCTGCATGTATTAGTATAATATGAGGTAGAACTAGATAATTTTTGACTCTTTGATGTGAATGGTTTGTGCATATTGACTAGGAGTGGATCACCACACTAAGCCCCAAATGTCTTTCCTTCTAATACTAAGGACATAGATATACATTACTCTATATCTCTGCTATATCTCTGTTACTGTATCCAACTAAACTGTCTCTCGTGTCAGAATTGCCTGCTGACTATTGCAGGCACAAATCTGGAATTTAAGCTTGATGTCTTCAGCCATCCTACAGACAAAACATTTTTATTGTTGTTTTTAATTCGCAGAGTAGACAATGTCATTAAAAAGCATTTTTCAAACAGTAGGATGTTGCTTTAGGGGGTGGAATCAATTGTAAGGGGAAGTCATACCACGAGGAACAATGTATTACTCAGTATTGCTTTCTGCTTCTTGGAACTAAGTGCCAATTCCCCAGAAGAGGCCCCAGTTTTCCTTAAAAGATCTAACCTTCCCTCTTGCCCTTTCCTTTCTCTTAGATAACTTCAGCTTCTTTCTGTGAAGTTACAGTTTCCCCAGGATTGTAAGGATAGGAATGGCAGTTCCAAGGTTATGCTGTTCTCCTGCCAAAGAGTGTTTTACTTTCCAGTCAGCATGTTGTGACTAAGAGGGTAAGAGAGTGGCTGCAGCTAAGATGTCTACCATCTACGGTGGCCCACACCACATTTAATGTCTATCTTTGCCTTTGAAAGCATAGAGGCAAGAGGATAGTTTTTAATGTAGTCTTAGAAAAGCACCCTTTCCCCGAATGCATATTCTACAGACACTAGAGATGAGACAGCTTAAACTATGAAGTCATCTGATTTATAATTAATCAGATTTTCCTGTAGGTCATATCTTGCTTGATCAGAAGTATTCATGGCAGTATGGCCTTACACCAGTGGGTCAGACTTTAAATGGCAAAATCTATAATCTCTTCCTCCCTGTTATTTATTATAGCAAAGTCTCCCTTTAAATGAAGAGTTTAATGCTAGCAGTACCTAGCAGGACGGAAACTTAAGCAAGTAAGTTGTTAAGACCTCAAATGCCCATCTATCAGAACATCAAAGAGATCAAAATGCTGGCATTTGTCACTTACACTCGAATAGTAAGAACACTACACAGTGCTCCAGCATCTCCCCAGAACCCAAGACCAACACTTGTGTGGCCTCTGTCCTTTAGCTGCCCTTTTGCTGCTATGGCTTCCTGCATGCCTCTTAGCCTTGTCTCCACACTCACTTGGTATAATTCCACTCCTCCCAATTCTTAAGATGCGTGATGACATGAGTCACTACCCTAAAGAGGTTTAAACATTGGATAAGTCACAACACCTGGAAAATTATATTCTACCCCATGTATCACAACAGTCCTGAGACCTACAAGTCCCCAGAAGATAGTTGTTATAGCAAGCACGAGTTGGTTTCAGCCAAGAAACATAGGGAGGGGTACAGCTGGGGTTTTTTTTTTAATAATTCCATCTTTGTAGATGTTTTAAAAATAGCTGAAGATGATAAATTTTCTCTAGGCTTCAGTTCTCTGATGCCTACCTTCTCCACCAGATGTAGACTATTTCTTCTGTGGTTCTTTGGGATTCTTTGGTCCAAATCCTCATCACTGTAAGTTTAATGGCACTTGGTTCTGGAAACTCTGAAGGTTTGTGGTATAGCTCTCCTATGCCATGTCCTCACTGATGTGCCACCCAACCTTTCAAGGTATAACTGTGCCTTTCATAAAGTAAAACAAGCTACGCTGTCCCTGAGCCTTGTCATTCTGTGATCTTAAGGAGGCCTAACCATTCCTTTTATTATTTATCTCCATCTTTCCTTATATACTCACATCTTGGACATAGTACTACCGGAGGATCCAGCAATACCTCTCCTGGGCATATATCCAGCAGATGTCCCAACTGGTAAGAAGGACACATGCTCCACTATGTTCATAGCAGCCTTATTTATAATAGCCAGAAGCTGGAAAGAACCCAGATACCCCTAAATAGAGGAATGGATACAGACCAGCACAGGGGTAGCTAGGGCGCAGGGTCGGCTGACACTCACCAGCTACCCACAACACCCGCCACAGGATCTTAAGACTTCTGGTGAGTGGAACACAGCTTCTGCCCCAATCCAATTGCGCGCGGGACCTGAGACTGCATTAGTTAGGGAAGCAGAAAACCAGCCTGAGTAGGGCCACAGGCCTCATCCAGCCGGACCAGCACCTGGGTAGCTAGAGCGCAGGGTCTGCTGACACCTGCCAGCTACCCAGGACACCCGCCACAGGATTTTGAGACTTCTGGTGAGTGGAACACAGCTTCTGCTCCAGTCCAATCCCGCGGGACCTGAGACTGCTTTGGTTGGGGAGGCAGAACTCCGGCCTGAGTAGGGCCACAAGCCTCTTCCGGTCAGAACAGCACCTGGGTAGCTAGAGCGCAGGGTCTGCTGACACCCGCCAGCTACCCACAACACCCGACACAGGATTTTGAGACTTCTGGTGAGTGGAACACAGAGTCTGCTCCAATCTTTAAACAGTGACAACAATAACAACTAATCCCAGAGATTACCAGATGGCAAAAGGTAAACATAAGAATCTTACTAACAGAAACCAAGACCACTCACCATCATCAGAACCCAGCACTCCAACTTCGCCCAGTCCAGGGCACCCCAACACACAGGAAAAGCTAGACACGGTTCTAAAAGCATATCTCATGATGATGGTAGAGGACATCAAGAAGGACTTTAATAACACACTTAAAGAAATACAAAAGAACACTGGTAAACAGGTAGAAGACATTAAAGAGGAAGCACAAAAATCCCTTAAAGAATTGCAGGAGAACACTGCTAAAAAGGTAGAAGACATTAAAGAGGAAGTACAAAAATCCCTTAAAGAATTGCAGGAGAACACTGCTAAACAGGTAGAAGACATTAAAGAGGAAGCACAAAAATCCCTTAAAGAATTGCAGGAGAACACTGCTAAACAGGTAGAAGACATTAAAGAGGAAGCACAAAAATCCATTAAAGAAGTGCAGGAAAACCAGACCAAACAGGTGATGGAATTGAATAAAACCATACAAGACCTTAAAAGGGAAGTAGAAACAATGAAGAAAACCCAAATTGAGGCAACACTGGAGATAGAAACACTAGGAAAGAAATCTGGAACCATAGATACGAGCATCAGCAACAGAATACAAGAGATGGAAGAGAGAATCTCAGGTGCAGAAGACTCCATAGAGAACATCGGCACGACAATCAAAGAAAATACAAAATCCAAAAAGATCCTAACTCAAAATATCCAGGAAATCCAGGACAAAATGAGAAGACCAAACCTACGGATAATAGGAGTAGATGAGAATGAAGATTTTCAACTCAAAGGACCAGCAAATATATTCAACAAAATTATAGAAGAAAACTTCCCAAACCTAAAGAAAGAGATGCCCATGAACATACAAGAAGCTTACAGAACTCCAAACAGACTGGACCAGAAAAGAAATTCCTTCCAACACATAATAATCAGAACAACAAATGCACTAAATAAAGATAGATTACTAAAAGCAGTAAGAGAAAAAGGCCAAGTAACATATAAAGGCAAGCCTATCAGAATTACACCGGATTTTTCACCAGAAACTATGAAAGACAGAAGGGCCTGGACAGATGTTATATAGAAACTAAGAGAACACAATTTCCAGCCCAGGCTACTATACCCAGACAAACTCTCAATTACCATAGATGGAGAAACCAAAGTATTCCACGATAAAACCAAAATCACACAATATCGTTCCACGAATCCAGCCCTTGAAAGGATAATAACAGAAAAAAACCAATAGAAGGACGGAAACCACGTCATAGAAAAAGCAAGAAGGTAATCCCTCAACAAACCTAAAAGAAGACAGCCACAATAACAGAACACCAACTCTAACAACAAAAATAAAAGGAAGCAACAATTACTTCTCCCTAATATCTCTTAATATCAATGGACTCAACTCTCCAATAAAAAGACATAGACTAACAGGCTGGCTACAGAAACAGGACCCAACATTTTGCTGCTTACAGGAAACTCATCTCAGAGAAAAAGATAGACACTACCTCAGAATGAAAGGCTGGAAAACAGTTTTCCAAGGAAATGGTAGGAAGAAACAAGCTGGAGTAGCCATTATAATATCTGATAAGATTGACTTCCAACCCAAAGTCATCAAAAAAGACAAGGAAGGGCACTTCATTCTCATCAAAGGTAAAATCCTCCAAGAGGAACTATCAATTCTGAATATCTATGCGCCAAATACAAGGGCAGCCTCATTCATTAAAGATACTTTAGTAAAGCTCAAAGCACACATTGCACCTCACATAATAATAGTGGGAGACTTCAACACACCACTTTCACCAATGGACAGATCATGGAAACAGAAACTAAACAGGGACACAGTGAAACTAACAGAGGTTATGAAACAAATGGATCTGACAGATATCTACAGAACATTTTATCCTAAAACGAAAGGATATACCTTCTTCTCAGCACCTCACGGTACCTTCTCCAAAATTGACCACATAATTGGTCACAAAACAAGCCTCAATATATACAAAAATATTGAAATTGTCCCATGCACCCTATCAGATCACCATGGACTAAGACTGATCTTCAATAACAAAATAAATAATAGAAAGCCAACACACACGTGGAAACTAAACAACACTCTTCTCAATGATACCTTGGTCAAGGAAGGAATAAAGAAAGAAATTAAGGACTCTCTGGAGTTTAATGAAAATGAAGCCACAACATACCCAAACTTATGGGACACACTGAAAGCATTTCTAAGAGGAAAACTCATATCTCTGAGTGCCTCCAAAAAGAAACTAGAGAGAGCACACATTAGCAGCTTGACAACACACCTAAAAGCTCTAGAACGAAAGGAAGCAAATTCACCCAAGAGGAGTAGACGGCAAGAAATAATCAAACTCAGGGGTGAAAACAACCAAGTGGAAACAAGAAGAACAATTCAAAGAATCAACCAATCGAGGAGCTGGTTCTTTGAGAAAATCAACAAGATTGATAAACCCTTAACCAGACTCACTAGAGGGCATAGGGAAAGCATTGTAATTAACAAAATCAGAAATGAAAAGGGAGACATAACAACAGACCCTGAAGAAATCCAAAACACCATCAGATCATTCTACAAAAGGCTATACTCAACAAAACTGGAGATCCTGGATGAAATGGACAAGTTTCTAGACAGATACCAGTTACCAAAGTTAAATCAAGATCAGCTTAATGATCTAAACAGTCCCATATCCCCTAAAGAAATAGAAGCAGTCATTAATAGTCTCCCAACCAAGAAAAGCCCAGGACCAGATGGGTTTAGTGCAGAGTTCTATCAAACCTTCAAAGAAGAACTAATCCCAGTTCTTCACAAACTATTCCACAAAATAGAATCAGAAGGTACTCTACCCAACTCATTCTATGAAGCCACAATTACTCTGATACCTAAACCACATAAAGACCCAACAAAAATAGAGAACTTCAGACCAATTTCTCTTATGAATATTGATGCAAAAATCCTCAATAAAGTTCTCGCTAGCCGAATTCAAGAACACATCAAAACAATCATCCATCCTGACCAAGTAGGATTCATCCCAGGGATGCAAGGATGGTTCAATATACGAAAATCCATCAATGTAATCCCTTATATAAACAAACTCAAGGACGAAAACCACATGATCATCTCGTTAGATGCTGAAAAAGCATTTGACAAAATCCAACACCCATTCATGATAAAAGTCTTGGAAAGATCAGGAATTCAAGGCCCATACCTAACCATGATAAAAGCAATATACAGCAAACCAGTAGCCAACATCAAAGTAAATGGTGAGAAGCTGGAAGCAATCCCACTAAAATCAGGGACTAGACAAGGCTGCCCACTCTCTCCCTACCTATTCAACATTGTACTTGAAGTCCTAGCCAGAGCAATTAGACAACAAAAGGAGATCAAGGGGATACAAATCAGAAAAGAAGAAGTCAAAATATCGCTTTTTGCAGATGATATGATAGTATACATAAGTGACCCTAAAAATTCCACCAGAGAACTCCTAAGCCTGATAAATAGCTTCGGTGAAGTAGCTGGATATAAAATTAACTCAAGCAAGTCAATGGCCTTTTGTACACAAAGGATAAACAAGCAGAGAAGGAAATTAGGGAAACAACACCCTTCTCAATAGTCACAAACAATATAAAATACCTTGGCGTGACTCTAACTAAGGAAGTGAAAGATCTGTATGACAAGAACTTCAAGTCCCTGAAGAAAGAAATTAAAGAAGATCTCAGAAGATGGAAAAACCTCCCATGCTCATGGATTGGCAGGATCAACATTGTAAAAATGGCTATCTTGCCAAAAGCAATCTACAGATTCAATGCAATCCCCATCAAAATTCCAACTCAATTCTTCAACGAATTGGAAAGGGCAATCTGCAAATTCATGTGGAACAACAAAAAACCTAGGATAGCAAAAACTCTTCTCAAGGATAAAAGAACCTCTGGAGGAATCACCATGCCTGACCTAAAGCTGTACTACAGAGCAATTGTGATAAAAACTGCATGGTACTGGTATAACGACAGACAAGTAGACCAATGGAACAGAATTGAAGACCCTGAGATCAACCCACATACCTATGGTCACTTGATCTTTGACAAGGGAGCTAAAACCATCCAGTGGAAAAAAGACAGCATTTTCAACAAATGGTGCTGGCACAACTGGGGGTTATCATGTAGAAGAATGCGAATCGATCCATTCCTATCTCCTTGTACCAAGGTCAAATCTAAATGGATTAAGGAACTCCACATAAAACCAGAGACACTGAAACTTATAGAGGAGAAAGTAGGGAAAAGCCTCTAAGATATGGGTTCAGGGAAAAAATTCCTGAATAGAACAGCAAAGGCTTGCGCTGTAAGATCGAGAATTGATAAATGGGACCTCATGAATCTGCAAAGCTTCTGCAAGGCAAAAGAACCGTCAATAAGACAAAAAGACCACCAACAGATTGGGAAAGAATCTTTACCTATCCTAAATCAGATAGGGGACTAATATCCAATATATATAAGGAACTCAAGAAGGTGGACTCCAGAAAATCAAATAACCCCGTTAAAAAATGGGGCTCAGAACTGAACAAAGAATTCTCACCTGAGGAATACCGAATGGCAGAGAAGCACCTGAAAAACATGTTCAGCATCCTTAATCATCAGGGAAATGCAACTCAAAACAACCCTGAGATTCCATCTCACACCAGTCAGAATGGCTAAGATCAAAAATTCAGGTGACAGCAGATGCTGGCAAGGATGTGGAGAAAGAGGAACACTCCTTTATTGTTGATGGGATTGCAAGCTGGTACAACCACTCTGGAAATCAGTCTGGCGGTCCCTCAGAAAAGTGGACATAATACTACCAGAGGATCCAGCAATACCTCTCCTGGGCATATATCCTGAAGATGTTCCAACCAGTAAGAAGGACACATGCTCCACTATGTTCATAGCAGCCTTATTTATACTAGCCAGAAGCTGGAAAAAACCCAGATGCCCCTCAACAGAGGAATGGATACAGAAAATGTGGTACATTTACACAATGTAGTACTACTCAGCTATTAAAAGGAATGAATTTATGAAATTCCTAGGCAAATGGATTGATCTGGAGGGCATCATTCTGAGTGAGGTAACATATTCACAAAGGAACTCACACAATATGTACTCACTGATAAGTGGATATTAGTCCAAAAACTTAGGATACCCAAGATATAAGATACAATTTGTTAAACGCATGAAACTCAAGAAGAACGAAGACCAAAGTGTGGACACTGTGCCCCTTCTTGGAATTGGGAACAAAACACCCATGGAAAGAGTTACAGAGATAAAGTTTGGAGCTGTGAAGAAAGGATGGACCATCTAAAGACTGGCATATCCATGGATCCATCCCATAATCAACTTCCAAACGCTGACACCATTGCATACACTAGCAAGATTTTGCTGAAAGGACCCAGATATAGCTGTCTCTTGTGAGACAATGCCGGGGCCTAGCAAACACAGAAGTGGATACTCCCAGTCAGCTATTGGATGGATCACAGGGCCCCCAATGGAGGAGCTAGAGAAAGTACCCAAGGAGTTAAAGGGAACTGCATCCCCATAGGTGGATCATTATTATGAACTAACCAGTACCCCAGAGCTCTTGTCTCTAGCTGCATTTGTATCAAAAGATGGCCTAGTAGGCCATCACTGGAAAGAGAGGCCCATTGGACTTGCCAAATCTATATGCTCCAGTACAGGGGAATGCCAGGGCCAAGGGGTGGGGGTGGGTGGGTGGGGGACTGGGGGGGGTGTATTGGGGACTTTTTGGATAGCATTGGAAATGTAATTGAGGAAATTACCTAATTAAAAAAATAAAGTAAAAAAAAAAAAAGGAATGGATACAGAAAATGTGGTACATTTACACAATGGAGTACTACTCAGCTATTAAAAAGAATGAATTTATGAAATTCCTAGGCAAATGGATGGACCTGGAGGGCATCATCCTGAGTGAGGTAACACAATCACAAAGGAACTCACACAATATGTACTCACTGATAAGTGGATATTAGCCCAAAACTTAGGATACCCAAGATATAAGATACAATTTGCTAAATGCATGAAACTCAAGAAGAATGAAGACCAAAGTGTGGACACTATGCCCCTTCTTAGAATTGGGAACAAAACACCCATGGAAGGAGTTACAGAGACAAAGTTTGGAGCTGCGATGAAAGGATGGACCATCTAGAGACTGCCATATTCAGGGATCCATCCCATAATCAGCTTCCAAACGCTGACACCATTGCATACACTAGCAAGATTTTGCTGAAAGGACCCTGATATAGCTGTCTCTTGTGAGACTATGCCGGGGCCTAGCAAACACAGAAGTGGATGCTCACAGTCAGCTATTGGATGGATCATAGGGCTCCCAATGGAGGAGCTAGAGAAAGTACCCAAGGAGCTAAAGGGATCTGCAACCCTATAGTTGGAACAACATGATGAACTAACCCATTATGAACTAACCAGTTCCCTGGAGCTCTTGACTCTAGCTGCATATGTATCAAAAGATGGCCTAGTCGGCCATCACTGGAAAGAGAAGCCCATTGAACATGCAAACCTTATATGCCCCAGTACAGGGGAACGCCAGTGCCAAAAATATGGGAATGGGTAAGTAGGGAAGTGGGGGGGAGGTTATGGGGGACTTTTGGGATAGCATTGTAAATGTAATTGAGGAAAATAGGTAATAAAAAAATAAAAAAAATCAAAAGACATTTAAATATTCCAAATCTACAAATGTACTAAAAGGAGTAAATATTTTAAAAAATAGCTTCTATTTCTAGAGGGAGTGTAGTTTAGTGTAGTGTAGTGTAGTATTGTATAGTATAGTATAGTATAGTATAGTATAGTATAGTATAGTATAGTATTGTATAGCATTGTATAGTATGGTACTGTATAGTATAAGATAGTATAGTATAGTACTGTATAGTATAGTATAGTATTGTATAGTATAGTACTGTATAGTATAGTATAGTATAATATAGTATAATATAGTACTGTATAGTATAGTATAAGATAGTATAATATAGTACTGTATAGTATAATATAGTACTGTATAGTATAGTATAATATAGTACTGTATAGTATAGTATAATATAGTACTGTATAGTATAGTATTGTATAGTATAGTATAGTATAGTACTGTATAGTATTGTATAGTATAGTATTGTATAGCATTGTATAGTATAGTACTGTATAGTATAGTATAGTACTCTATAGTATAGTATTGTATAGTATAGTACAGTACAGTATAGTATAGTACAGTATAGTATAGTAGTATGTATAATATAGTATTGTATAGCATTGTATAGTACTGTATAGTATAGTATAGTATAGTATAATATAGTATAGGGTAGTATAGTACAACATAGTATAATGCCTATTCTTAGAATATCCTGTCTTTAATAACATATATGATCACCAGGGTATGTGTACATAGGTTCAAAGGTCAAATAATTCAACAAGACTAATGACAGGAAAGATACTTTCACTTTTACAGTTTGTATAAGTCTGTTCTAGTTCGCAGGGACTACTTTTCTATTTGGTTGCAAGCACTGGTCTCTGATCTTTAACTATGTGTTCACCTTAGCTTGGCCTAGTTTTACTACAACTGAAGTTCTCTATTTTAATGTCATCCCCTCTTGCTGTGATGAATTATGCCAACAAAAGCAACTACAATGATAAAGGGCTTACTTGGATGACAGTTCCCGTCATTGTGGGAAGGTCAAGGTGGCAGGAACTTAAAGCACCCAGTCACCTTGTATCAACAGTTGAGACAGAGAGGAATAGACAAATGCTAAGGCTCATCTTAGTTCCCCCATTTTTATACTAACCCAGGATCTCACATACAAGGAATGGTGCTCTGGACAAGGAGGCAGACTTATGACTAACGGAGATAATCCCTTACATATATTTCCACAGGAAAACCTACAGTCTTTCACTGAAAAGCATTAGGGTGATATGCCAATTTTCCCAATTCTCCCAAGAGTGTTACACAGCTGGCGCTGGCTTAGAAATTTGTATCATAAGTTGAAGAATGATACGTAATGGATGTCTTATAGCATTGGGCTAGATCTCCTCCAGACCACTAGATGAGAAGGGCTGGAATCCTTCTGGCTGATTTCTTCATAAATGAATCTCTTGTCAGCTGCTGCACTGGGGGGAGGGCAGTTGCCTGGGTGTGTTAGACAGAAAAGAGGATCTGACAGCGCGACTTGTTACAGGAATTCAAATACTTCAGCTTGCCTGGCTTGCTAAGACACGATCGTCACTAGTGCCTGGGTTCCTCTGGGTTTTTACAGAAAGAAACGGCTCATTTCATAGTCATCTTCTTGTCTCCACACTTGGTGTCCAGCTTTCTCTGCTCCATACTGTCTTCCACTCCAAGCACATGGTAATGTCTTTTTTACTCTTGTATCCTCTTGCATTTGTAGCCCTTGTGCTGGTTACATATCTAGTTGCTGGGACAGAATAACTGGCTAAGGAATGTTAAGAAAGGAAGAAAGGATTTAATTTGGCTTACAGTTCCAATGAATGCAGCCCACTGTGGCAATGAAGGTGGTGGTTAGCTGTATTGTATTCACCATCCACAACAGGCAGTGATGACTATGCTCAGCTGGCTTTCTCCTGTTTACTCAGTCTAGGACATCAGCCCATGGAATGATAAAGTTCACATTCACAGCAGGCGTTTATCCTTAAATAAACCATCTTTCAATAATTCATTACGAATGTGACCAGATGATGTATTCATGGTGGTCCTAAAGCCTCATCAAGAGAACAATTAAGATTAGCCATCAGAGCCTGTTGAGATCAGGCTATGTCTTTCTCTAAGTTACTCACTGTTGTAGAAACAATGGCTTTTTCAGGCTGGGCACTGTCTTAGAAGCCACCATCTTAAAGCAGCTTTGACTTCATTTTGAAGAAGAAAGATGACTGCAACTCCTGGGTAGACCCAGAAACAGCACCATCTCTCAGACATCACACATCCAGGACATACAGATAAATAAATGTTTGATTCTGAGAACAGAAAGGAAGCCATCCTGTAAGTTTATTGGGGTAAACGGATAGTGCAAGAATACATGGGCATGTTAAAATCATATCAGGGAAAGAAGGCTCGAGAGCTTGTTGGACCCACCACTGATGCAAAGCTTTACCCATAAAGTAATAGATAGCTAATTCCAAGATGGCGTGGCACTACAATAGCCTCTCTCCTGATAGGCGGTATTCGAATCAAGGACTGTGGACCCTTGTTTCTAGAGCTCTGGCTCAGCCCTGTCCCCCACTGTTAACACAGCCTGTTCAGCTCCCTGTACATTCATGTGTTATCTGGATCTGATTCTAGCCTACCATTTCCTGATCTCAGGCTCTGGTTTGGCTTTTCACCCACTACTGAACTCAGCAGCTTCTCAAACCTGCTCACAGCTGCTCCAGTGGCAGCTGTTGTTGCAGCTCCTGCCTGACCCTGACCTGGTTGTTTATCTCAATACAGACTCTCCCCAGACTTCTTCTGAACCCCTCTTGTATTCCATCACAGCATCTTTTAATTTGTATTCATTCTGTAACCCATACATATTTGCATCTAGGAGGCATGTAGATATACAGATATATCTACTGGCTGTTATATAAGAATTAGAATTAGGAATTAAGACTGGACTAGAAGAGCCCACATTTTTCCCAGCTTAGGCTACCACAAGGAATGTGGATCAGCTGTCATTGAAACCACTAAACCTTGTGAAAAGAAACAAACATGTTCTTCCTGCTTTCTGCATAATGGCAGAGAGAAGCAGGGCAGCCCTGATGAGTTTATTTCTTAATTTTTTAATTAAGAAATATACATTTCCATAGAACTTTACTGGGTTTTGTAAGAAAATATCTTCCATGGATTTTTCACGTGTCACTTGCTATGACATCTGAAGCCATAGAATTTGGGATGGTTTATGAACATGTATAAGCATGTTCTGCTACACAATTGGGATTTTTCAGGTGTCTTGCCATGCTTCAAAATAATCACATATCAAATTATTTTGATTGAAAAGGGGGCTGGAGTTAGAGCTTAGACCTTCCAAACACTGTGTTTCTCCCATGGGGGCTTTAATAGTACTTTCAGGCTCAAGAAGAACAATCAAATTCAACCTTATTTGGCCTTCGTGACATCTGATTATATACAGTGTTTGTTCAAGAGAATTATTTTCTTTTCTTTCCAACCACTCTCATTCCTTTAACACAAATCATATCATTTTAATCACTATTTTCCTCAATAGCATGATAAGCATAGCAGGAAGCGGTGTGGAGAGACAGTGATGGGTGACAGGTTTCTCTTTTGTGAACTTGATCCTGGCTAAATTCAATAACAGGATGCACAGTCACATCACAGGTAGCTGAACCTGGATAACACCAGCTGGCATGGGAGAATAGACAAAGGCCACAAGACCTCAACTCTACACAAAGAACTGTAGGCAATGAAGGGCAGGGACGCTGACAATGTGAGAAAGAGTCTTCCCCAGGATGAGAATATAACAAACGGTTTTCCGAAACAGAATTGTTACCCCTGAAACATACATTATACACACTGAGCAAGTTTAGGAATATATATGTATATATACAAATATGCATGTGTTCATGTAATAACAATTGATGAAAAGAGAGGCCATGAATTTGAAAGGAGCAATGAGGGATGCTTTGGAGAGAAAAGTTAGGAAGAAATAATGTAATTATATTATCATCTCCAAACTGAAGTAGAATGAAATAAAATAAGTAGAGAAGATCACCCTACAGCAACTGCTTTGCAGTTTGCACACTTCCTTTTGCAGATATGTGAACCCTTTTCATGATGAATAACTCATGTGCATTCTTTTCCCCTAAGTATAATCTCCATATTGTTTTTTAAATTTTTCTTGCTGAAAAAGTATTGTATAAACAAATTTTGATACACACTTCTTCTTATTTGTTTACATATTTCTGTAAGCTTTTTTTTTCTCCTTGAACTACAATTCTAGGTCGAAGAATGGGTACCCTTCACACACTGATAAAGAGAGCCAAATTGCCTTTCTCTTTTTTTTTGTGTTTAATTGTTCCATATTTCTTATTAAGCAAAGATTTAAAAACCAGTATTTAAGCAATCGTTAGAAAAACAAAACACTTTTCACATACAAGTAACACAAAGACACAGCAGTAAAATAAAATGCAGAAAGAATAGAGTGTTGTAGGTCCTAAGGGTTATTTTCTCCTTTTCTCTTTAGTTCTGGACAAAAGAGCTGATGAAGTCACATTTGCTCAACAGCTAGATATCAGCAAGCCTGCATTATCATTTACTCTCCAAGACCATGCTTATTTCTTCCTTCTCATGTATGGCTGTCAGGTGACCATAATATCTCCATTTCCATCTTCTGTATTTTCAGTGAGCTGGTTTTGCTCTTTGTTCTTATTTCTTGAGCTCATGTGCAGGTACCTTTCTTCTGCTTTCTGATAAAGAGTTGAGAAGCAAATAGTTCAGCCCCAAAGTTTTCAACAAGTCCGGATGCTTGCTCATCAAAAGGCTCTTGATCATATGAATGGTTCTTTATTAATCAAAGATTCTTGATTATATCTGTGACCTGGATAACTCACTTATCTCCAGTATATACTGGTTCTGCCACTTTCTGTATACTCCAGTATCTCAGTGAGAAGCTGAATAAGGGCATCACAATGATGGCTGTATCCCAGTCTCTGGCATCTAAATGTTTGAGATGTAACAAAAGGGATGGTTTAAAGTGCTTAATTTATAGACTTTGAGGTGCATAGGGTTCTGGGTTCTCTCCATGGTGTCAATATACTTACAAGAGTACTTACACAAAGAAGGCAAAATAGTTAGAAGCAATACAGGATGAAGGGGGTGGAGGCAAGCTGTTGAGTGACATGGGAAAGGGATCATAAGCTAAGGAATGCTGGCTTCTAGAATTAGAGAAAACGAGCAAAAGGATTCAAGACTTAGAGGCTCTTGAAGAAGCCACTCCCACTGAGATGTTGGTTTTTGGACTTGTGAATGAAAACATTTGAATCATTTTGTCTCATATTGTTTATTATAATGTGATACAGCACCAATAGGAAACTAATACAGCATCCACATTTCCTTTGCCTCTCACTCTTATTTCTTGAGATCACATTTTCAAATTAAATGCTCATTCCCTTGTCTTGGAGACTCCTTTCGGGAAATTCTCAACCTAAGCTAGAAGGTAATTGGGCTTTTACTAAAATATTTTAGGTTAGATTTTTCCTGTGGACCAAATGTCAGACACAGGCTATATGGTTCATTTTGGAATCTGTCCTCTTCTATCAAGAAAAGTAAAGCTCTACTTGTAGATATTTAAATATCTCCACTGACCATGGGAAGAGGTGTAAGGGGCCAGAGTATGTTCCACCTCAGTGAGTTGAAGGGGAGGTGATGGGAAAGGCAAGGTTAGACATTTTCCCCCTGTGGCTGAGGTGGCAGGTAACAAAGAAGAAAACCCCCCAGGTATTTCACCTCATCTCCTTTTGGATCATGTGGCATCGTCTACAGTAGGTATGAAGCCCCACTAAGAACCTTCGCTTTGATCTCTGTCTCTCTAGTTCTCTGGGCTCCAGTTCTCTGGGCTGCCTCTTATGCCTTCTTCACACATCTGTGGACATTGGGGGATACTTAAACGGCTTCACCAGATGATGGAGTCAGAGCTCTTGAAGTATGTGAGAAGCCGCAAGCGCCATTACAAAATGGTGCTGGTTTCAATAAGCTGACACCCATGAATATGGGTAAACAATCAATGTACGCATGTGCCATAGAGTTTTTTGCTGAGTCACTGTCTGACTCGAGGCAGGTGAATGAGGTGCTGAGGGCACAACCAATCAGGTGTAGACATGTAACTCCTAGGCCTATATAAACAGGGCCAGTTCTGGGGCTTGGGGTCTTTCGCCTACGCAGTCAACGCTCTCCCAATAAACATGTTGCAGAAGGATCCTGCTGTGGCATCTTTCTTGTTGGTGAGTCAGGCGTCTCACAGAAGTATAGAGTGATTACTAGGAGAATGGGAGATGGTGAGATTGTCTATCTGTCTCTCCATCTGTTTATACATCTACACACATATATACCAATGGAAGTGGGATTGTGAAGGCCTGCTGGCTCCGACCCTGTGAAGAATTACAAATAGAGAAGAAGTCCATCTCAGCTGCTTTCCAATCTGTAGAAGCCACTTCTAAATAAGTCAAGCCTTTTCTGCCCCCAGTTCCTCTTCTTCATGTTGTGAACCCAGAAGCTGTAGTTAGAGAGCAGGATCTTTAACTGGAGATGGTGTCAGAAAAAGAGGGAAAAAATGACTTCTTTCTTTTTTTCCATCACTGGAGCTGGAGCAGGTGGAAGCTTTATATCAGAATGAGATTACACTGGAACACACATGAATGACGTAAACCAGCCTGTTTCAGGTACTCACATAATGAGAAGACATCCTGTTGTCCAAGAAACGCCAGATAAACTGTGAGGACTTTCACAGGGATAATTTGAACTACTCGGGAGAGTGGGGTTTTTGCTTTCCTCCCTGAGAAGCGATTCATGGACAATTTTTTGAGAGAAAAAGCACAATTACCCAAATCATTTTAATCCCAGGTGTTCATGAAAACCTTGCAACTCATCTTGTTGAATTTTCTTTCTTCCCACCCAACTGACTGGAGATGACAAGAAAGATACAAACCCCCACCCGCCTACAAATCATAAACTATAAATTATAGTTTGGGGCCCACAGTCATGTGAATTCTTAAAGTAACTTTTTTTTCCATTGAAGGAGCAAAAGTGGAGCAGTTGGCATTTATTATTCTGAACAATTATTCAGTCACAATTCTGACAGAAACATTCTATTTTAACATTGCCTAATACTCATACTTAGAAGCACCATGTTTCCAATAATGACCAGAAACAAAAAGTGTATGAGATATGTTAAGCCATGATGACATAAAGAAAATCTTATCTATGCAATACACCTCTTATTATTGCAGGCATTCATACCTCTTGCACACCTATGTGCGCAATATCATGAAATTGTGAAGAATATCATGTAAAGCACATACATTACATATAAAAACCAGAACAAATTGACCTGAAAATCAGATTGGCTACAGAAAATCAAGGAGCATGAAAGATGTCAGGGTATTTGAGAATTCTGTCTTCTCCTTGAAGGGAAGATGATGTGCAAGCTTCTGGGGTGAGCATGGAGGCTGGAGCATATTAGGAGAGTTGTTTGCTTAGAAGGATGGGCTGAATCTCATAACAAGGCAAGAAAAAGATACTAAAGTTTGGGATAGTAAGGCGGACTTGGGAGAGAGAGATTGAGGATTTAGAAAGTCATGTGAAAGCTACCCCTCAAGCTGGAAGATGGTAGACCATAGGCTCATAATTCAGGTAAGAGAAGAGACAGCAAGAGATATGGCTGTGTAGTCACCAGGTACTTCTCTGCACCTTTAGGCAGGGCACTATTTGTCCCTGTGCAAGGATCAATGGTCAAAAGAAACCATGATAATGGCAGGGTAAGTGGTCTTTGTTTGGTGGTTCTGGATGATGTCTGTGATAGGGAGAATGAGAGCACACTGAGAAAGCAAGCAGTGATGGTCAGTGGAAAACTAAGAGCCTTTCCTAAGATTTATGTTGGATGTACATGTTCTGATAGTCCAGATGCTATCCTTGATCCAATCTTTTGGGAAAAGTGTCTGTATGGAATATACTAAGACATAAACAAACATTTCTAGGTATGAGAAAGTTGTGAATGTCTCCCTTGTAGGACAACATTATTGTTCATTGAAGTGACAACTTCAATGTCACTTCTAACACTATATTCTCAATATTTACAAAAGCATTGATTCAGAAGCTTGACAGCTAGGAGGGTATGGGATTTGGGACACAAACTCTCACATATTTACTTAGTGTCAGTGACAAGAAACAACTTCACAGTTTCTTTTCTAGAGCCAACAAATGGAAATGGGAACATGTGTGCTAGCTTCATTGCATGTAAAACAAATCACCATTTCCTGAAATTATCATTCTATCCCATTATAATTTACATTGTTATTTTAATAAATCTCCATTAATATTTTTCTTTAGCTGATTTCTGAAAATTATCCAACGTATAGATGTTATCAAGACTTTTGTTTTTAGTGTTTCTCTTTGGCACCATAACATTCATCATGTCTTGGGGTTGACAAATGTTATCTAGTGATTGATGATGTTATTAGTTCTATTCATAATAGCCAAGAAAACTGTAACTAAGTGTCCATTAATTAATGAATAGAGGAAGAAAATGTGACACACACTATGGAATATCATTTACCTATAATCATAAAATCTTGTCATTTGTGAAAACATGGATAACATTATGTCAACTGAAATGCCAGTCAGAGACAAGTACTTAATGAACCCAATTACATACTATGTAACGTATCTTATAGATGCTAAGCATAATGGTAGTTTTGAGAGGGAGGCCAGTGATGGTGAGTGGGGAAATATGAGGGAAAGTTAGTTAACTCATACACATTAAGTTATACCGTATAAATTCAAGTTCTGGGTACTATTACATAATAGGGCAAGTAGAGATAGCAGTCATGTATTAAACATTTCAAAAGATTTCATAATTCTTGTCATATTGACCTTGGCATAGTAGTAGACTTCTGTAATCTGAACACTGGGAAATCATGGGCAGAAGGGTCAGGAGTTCAAAGCCATTATGAACTACATAGTCAAGTTCAAGGCCGTCCTGGGGTGCATGATGCATGGCCAGCCAGTGCTACAAGATTTCTGCTCAGTATCAAATAATTGAAGTTTCATTACAAAACAATGATTAAAATATGAGGAGATAAATATGTTTTATCTGATTTAAAGACTATATAACTATATATGTATTGCCAGTTCATGGTATGCCATTACTATTTTTAACTTTTATGCATGTGATGTATTAGTTAAAAGTAAAATGTGAAGTAGACCCAGAGGGATAGATCAATCAGTAAAGTGTTTTACTTTACATGCATGAGGACCTAAGGTTGATTCTGAGAATCCACATCTAATATAGCAAATAATGGTAGAATACTCTTCTATTCCTGCCCAGAAAGACAGGAACAGAATGATCCCTGGACTTGTATGCCAACAGTCTATAGTACTTGGTGAGTCCTAGACTAGTGAGAGATCACATGTGCTATCTCTTTTAACTGTTAACTTGATACAATCTGGGAAGAAAACTTCAGTTAAGGAATTGTCTAGGTCAGGTTGGCTCATGGGAGAATATATTGATTATTAATTAATATAGGAAAGCTCAGCCTACTGTGGGGCATACCACTGAGGGCTCATGCTGTCTAAGAGTAGGAGGGATAGCTGAATACAAATGGGAAAGCAACATGGGCTCCTCTGTTTTCTCTAATCTTGAGTGTGCATGTGATTGGGGATAGCTGCTCAAGTTTCTGTTTGGCACCCCTTAATGATGAGTTATAACCTGGGGCTGTAAGCCAAATAAGCCTTTCCTTCTAAGCTGGTTTTGGTCAGAAAGTTTAATCACAGCAACATAAATAATTATAAAACCTTGTTCCTACAGAAAGATGGACCGTGTGCAAGGAATAACACTCAAGGTTGTCCTTTGCCCTCCACTTACATATGCACACATATGCATATATACTTTTTTATACATGCTAATACAATACAATACAATATAATACAATACAATACAATACAATACACACACACACACACACACACACATACACACACCACTCTAAAAGCATGTCTCCCTTGCCTCTCTCACACCCTGCTGGAGTCTAGTTGAGAAGTAAAGTAAAAGATTAGATAGGCTGATTCTTGCAAAAGTTTGTCCTAATTTGGATGATTAAGAGGTACAAGCAGAAAAAAAACCCAATGATTGTTATGAAATTATTAGTAATTAATGAATATTTGAAATAATCAGGCTACTACTCAGGCATAGATTTTATTTTAAAAGTGCTTTATATAAAAGTCTGGCACTAAACATGGTCCAACTCTGGAGAGAGAGTTATAGCTGTGACAGAGAACACAGCTCTCCATTTTTTCCAATGTGAGTTCTTGGGTTGAGAGGGAGAGAGACCAGGCATTCAGCAGTAATGTGCTGGGCATCTTTCCTGAGAGAGTCTATAGAGGATCTGCTTCTCCAATACAGAGTTAAGTGACCAATGGTAACCTCTTGGGCTGATAGCAAAACCATCAGGGAGATGCTGAACTTGGAAGAACACCAAGAATTCTCCGCATCTACTTGTTTGTGTTGTTTAAATAGATAAAGCAATTAGACTGCCTCCAGAGGTAAGTGGCTTGCCAATTTCAATTTTTCAGAATTAATTTCCTTTGAGTTATACAAAGACAGATAAATACAAATCTGCTATTCTGTTTTAACGAAGTTAAAAGTTAACTGATTTTTAGCTAAAATCCTCTCCAAAAGTAAATACAAACTTTAGGTAGGTCCTGCACAAAGAAAGAAAAAAATTCTGATATAATCTCACATCACAAGAGGTTGTTTCTTAACTTAAAAATTAGTTTGCCCTATAACAACCTGAATCCAAAATCCTTCTCTGTAGGGATTCTCTCTATGAGACACTATGTTACAGCAAACATTGCTTGAGATTTAGTTCTTGCACTGTAGATTTGAATGTGTACATTTTTGCATATAAGGTGGTTTTTGGTATGTTTTTTTGTTTTGTTTTGTTTTTTTTTTTGGATTGGGGTCAAGGGGAAGTTTTTTTTTCAATTGTTTTTGTTTTGTGTTGTCTTGAGAAATTATTTCATTCTTATATCTGGAACTTAATATGGCATACCTAAGCTGGTATTGAACTCTTAATGATCAATATTCATTCCTTCATGTCCCAAGGGCTGGGAATATACCCTTGGCATGAACTACCACCACTGTCTTATTTTACTGCAATGTAGCTGCAGGGTTATGGAGGGAAATAAGCACAAGTAGTCCTATGAGCTTGGTGATGGAGTCCTTTACATTTCCAAGTTAGTCATATTGGTTGATATCAGCAGAGACCTGTGCTTTATAACTTTAGCAAAGAGAAATTGACTGAAGAATGGGAGGACTGTGTAGAAGACATCTGGGTAAGTAACAAACTTGAGCTGCCCAATCGCCATGACTTTGGAAGGATACTTTTATGCAACTGTCGGGAATCTACTGAGAGTGTCTGCTTTAACCTGTGTCCTTGAGAACAGCCAACTCCAGCGGCTTGTGTATATTGCTCATTCTGCTGTTGCTTCACACATTATCCCAGAGAGTACAATTGGTCTGGTTCAAGTCACATGTTTTCCCTTACATTTTCTCAGCACAGACCTAGGAGACCAGAGCAACAGGCAGGGGTATGGTCTGCCACAGGAAGAGCTGATGTTAATGACAGGAGATGAGGGCTAGGAGCCTGAGTTGATTGCCACTGTTCCGTGGCAAAGCAGAACTATCAGATAATCACTTTCCTCTTGCTTCTAGAGTTTCATCACCAAATACAAAGCCAGCATAGACTCAGGTAGAAACATGACATTCAGAATAATAATCTGCATCTGTGACATATTTTGTATGTTCTGTTGTTTTATGAAGTCTCCATGGAAATTTTTGGAGGAGAAGTCCCTGAGCTGGCAGAAAAGCATAGATTGAAGGGAGTTCAACCAATGGCTGAAGCATACTGACAGCAGTGTGTGTTCTTTTGTAGAAACACAGTCTTCATTATCTAAAGCGTAAAAAGCCACTCATTTCACTTTCCATTTCTCCCACAATCATTACAATAATAGTATGGCCTATATAACCCATGCAAATTCTTGACAAGTTTTAATGAGTAATTGCAATCAACATTCTATATATGTTTTCCTTGACACCGGGAATTGCAGTGCATTTAAATGTAATGAGAAACTGCTCCTATCTGATTATAGTAACATAATGAGATGGTTTCTATATTAGGCCTGCATTTAATTAAAAGAATGTGCTAAAGATGGGCACCTAGGAAATGATTTGTATAATTAATGACAAACAGTGACTTTATAAATAATCTTTAAAATATATTTCCATCTCCTCCCCACTTTATACAGATTTGGGAGGTTTTTATGTGAATGGCCTCACATAATAGCATCATTGTTGTATCTTTTAAGAGCAATCCCCTAAGTCTGAGTCGGAAGCAGACGTGGATTTACTTGGAAGTAAATGAAGCTTAGATTTGAACGCCCCTCATTTGTAAGACGCCCCTTTCAGATCCCTGCAGCTAGCTTTATAGTTTTGTGTGGTTTCATAAAAATTACCAATTGTACCAGTTTTAGTGCCTTCCAAACTAGAGCTATTTATAGATTTTTTAAAAAAAGTTGTAACTATATTAGTGTTAACTATCTCCCAGGATACCTTGATGGTTCAACCTATACCAGTCTGCATGTGGTACATAGTAGAATCAATGGTTTTATTAAGAAAACAAATGTGTGTGTGTGTGTGTGTGCGCGCGTGCGTGCACGCCATTTTCTGAATATTTTCTAGAGCACAGGCTAGACACTGTATATGAGTAGAAGTCCTATATTAAGGAACATGAAAACATTAAGGACAAATCGAGTGTACACATTCACTGGGCTCTCCTTGGCCTGACCCCCAAGAAGATGATGATCTCCGATGCCTCCATTATTTTGCTCCATTTTTTCCCTTCTTTTCACCATTCCCTCAGTCATCTTTGTTCTTCTGAATTTTCTGAGAGGCCATCATCTGCTTTTGCCCCTCTATGCACTGTGGCCAGTCTCTTCTGATGTCTACTGCTAGGTTGCTCACCCACCTATCAGAACACCTGGAAGACACAGGGACACATAATTGGCCTCTGCTCCTATGAAAATATGAATGAGCATCTTCTAATCAGGTGCCTTCTGCAATCTCACTGACAGGACTGTGCAACCAATTCCCTTCTCTAAAAAACACTTGCACCAAGATGTTTTTGGGAAACACAGCATTTTATATTTATGTGTATGCTTTTCTTTTTGTGTGTATGTTTTCTTACTTGAACTTTAATTATTTCAAACCTGTGAGGTTACATGGCTTTGTCTTATGCTTTTGACAGGTCTGTTCATCTCCTGGCTTGTTACACATAGTAGAGGCACAAGAAATAAATGCTGATGTGTATGGGATGACTTAATATTTTCATCAAAGGTGCATTTAGCATCTGTATTTTAGACACAGCTGTTGTGAAAGACTGTAGGCAACACAGGCCCTGCTAAGCCTTTCTGCCAGAGGGTTTACAGAGTCTATATAGATTCAAAGAATCAGAAAAGAACATGGCAAGCTATTGTTACCTCTCATAAACTGATTTATACTGGGAGCCTTTTAACTAGTTTAACTAGTAGATAATTCCCACTATCGACATATGTGTACCTTCATAACAGTTTTATGGACAATACTTAACAGGCTTTCAAGTTTCTATAAAAGTATACATGCCATAGACAAGTAACGTAAGCTTTCAGAGATACTTAAAAATATTTCACACTTGAAAATACAGAGATAGAATATGTCAAATGACAAAGAAACAATTTTATTTTTTTTAAACATGAAAGTAACAGAGGATCTATTCAGGGAAAGTGGAACCAGTAGGAAGATAGGGGCCAAGATGGAGTGGTAGGTGTGAATATGAATTAAGTACATTACATACATGTATCACAATGTTGTTATGAAACCTATTATTTTGAGTAAGTAATCTATTCTAAACAAATAGACTTTTACAGTAAAAATAGTTCTAACATGTCTTTTGTCCCAATACCCAAATGAATAGAATTTTACTATGTAAGGAACTATTATTTTAAAATATCATTTGGCAAAATAACATATTTTCCAGTATAGAGATGAACTTTTGGTTGTATCAAACAAATGTCTGAAGTTTCTTTCTAATTAATACCAGTTACAAAGAGACAGGTTTTCTAATTCTACTCAGGTACCTATACTATCAGTGTTATTTTACTCCTAAAGTGTGTGGGAGCCCACTCTGGTTACAGAACCTCTCACTGGTACATTATGGGATTTGCTTATGTGTTAGGATGTGTCACATAGGCCTTGACTGGTGGTGTGGTTATTATTGTAAACTTGACCGACTCTGGAAACATCTAGGACCCAAACCTCTGGGAATTTCTCTAAAGGAGATTCTAGGCCGGGTTAGCTGCTGTGTAAAGGCACCATTACAAGGCATGGGATTTAGGAAGAGATCTGAGCACCAAAATTCATCTGTCCCGGTCTCACAAGGCCCTGCGACCATGTGTTTTCCACCATCATGGGTTATATAACCCCAAGCTGTGAGACCAAATAAATCCCTTCTTTCTTAAGTTGCTATCATCAGGTACTTTTTCAAGACAAGTGACTAATATGACTGGAATAAGAGGATTGAGGACCGTGAAGGTGACACTGTCATATTGTCTGACAACAGGCCGTATCTCAGCAAGTCTGTGAAGGGCTGTATAAAAAGTCCACTCATATTTTTTTCTTTTTTACATATACTTTTATTAGATATTTTCTTTACTTATGTTTCAAATTTTATCCCCTTTCCTGGTTTCCCCTCTGAAAATCCCCTATACCTTCCCCTGCCTACTCACCAACCCACCCACTCCTGCTTCCTGGCCCTGGCAGTCCCATATACTGGGGTGTGGAAACTTCACAGGACCAAGGGCCTCTGCTCCCATTGATGACCGACTAGGTCATCCTCTGCTACATGTGGGGCTAGAGCCATGAGTTCCACCATGTGTTTTCTTTGGTCAGTGGTTTAGTCCCAGGGAGCTCTGGGGGTACTGTTTAGTTCATATTGTTGTTCCTCCTATGCAAACCCCTTCAGCTCCTTGGGTCCTTTCTCTAGCTCCTTCATTGGGGACCCTGTGCTCTGTCCAATGGATGGCTGTGAGCATCCACTTCTGTATTTGTCCAGGGCCTCTCAGGAGACTGCTATATCAGGCTCCAGTCAGCAAACTCTGGTTGGCATCCATAATAGTGTCTGGGTTTTGTGGTTGTTTATGGGATGGATTCCCAGGTGGGGCAGTCTCTGGATGGTCATTCCTTCAGTCTCTGCTCCATACTTTGTCTCTGTAACTCCTTCCATGGGTATTTTGTCCCCCCTTCTAAGAAGAACCAAAGTATCCACACTTTGGTCTTCCTTCTTGAGTTTCATGTGTTTTGCAAATTGTATCTTGGGTATTCTGAGCTTATGGACTAATATCCACTTATCAGTGAGTGCATATCATACATGTTCTTTTGTGATTGGGTTACCTCACTTAGGATGATATCCTCCAGATCCATCCATTTGCCCAAGAATTTCATAAATTCATTGTTTTTAATAGCTGAGTAGTACTCCATTGTATAAATGTACCACATTTTCTGTATCCACTCCTCTGTTGAGGGACATCTGAGTTATTTCCAGTTTTTGGCTTTTATAAATAAGGCTGCTATGAATATAGTGGAGCATGTGTCCTTATAACATGTTGGAGCATCTTCTGGGTATATGCCCAGGAGTGGTAATGCTGAGTCCTCAGATAGTATTATATCCAATTTTCTGACAAACAGCCAGACTGATTTCCAGAGTGGTTGTACAAGCTTGCAATCCCACCAGCAGTGGAAGAGTGTTCCTTTTTCTCCACATCCTTGCCAGCATCTGCTGTCACCTGAATTTTTGATCTTAGTCATTCTGACTGGTGTGAGGTGGAATCTCAGGGTTGTTTGGATTTGCATTTCCCTGATGACTAAGGATGTTGAAAGTTATTTTTTTTAGGTGCTTATCAGCCATTTGGTATTCCTCAGTTGAGAATTATTTGTTTAGCTCAGTACCTCATTTTTAATAGGGTTATTTGGTTTTCTTGAGTTCTTTTTATATATTGGACATTAGCCCTCTATCGAATATAGGATTGGTAAAGAGCTTTTCCCAATCTGTTGGTTGCCTTTTTGTCTTATTGACAGTGGCCTTTGCCTTACAGAAGCTTTGCAGTTTTATAAGGTCCCATTTGTCAATTCTCGATCTTACAGCACACTCCACTGGTATTCTGTTCAGGAATTTTTCCCCTGTACCATATCTTAGAGGCTTTTCCTCACTTTCTCTTCTATAACTTTCAGTGTATCTGGTTTTATGTAGAGGTCCTTGATCCACTTGGACTTGACCTTTGTACAAGGACATAAGAATGGATTGATTCACATTCTTCTACATGTTAATTGGAAGTAGAGCCAGCAACATTTGTTGAAAATGCTCTCTCTTTTTCCACTGGAAGGTTTTAGATCCTTTGTCAAAGATCAAGTGACCACAGGTGTGTGTGTTCATTTCTGGGTCTTCAATTCTATTCCATTGATCTACCTGTCTGTCACTGTACCAGTACCATGCAGTTTTAATTACAATTGCTCTGTAGTACAGCTTGAGGTCAGGAATGGTGATTCCACCAGAAGTTCTTTTATTGTTGAGAATAGTTTTTGCTATCCTAGTTTTTTTGTTATTCCACATGAATTTGCAAATTGTTCTTTCTAACTTGGTCAAGAATAGAGTTGGGATTTTGATGGGGATTGCATTGAATCTGTAAATTGCTTTTGGCAAGACAGCCACTTTTATTTTATTAATCCTGTCAAGCCATGACATGGAAGATCTTTCCTTATTCTGAGATCTTCTTTGAATTCTTTCTTCAGAGACTTGAAGTTCTTATCATACAGATCTTTCACTTGCTTAGTTAGAGTTACACCAAGGTATTTTGTATTATTTGTGACTATTGTGAAGGATGTTGTTTCCATAATTTCTTTCTCAGCCAGTTTATTCTTTGTGTAGAGAAAGGCTATTGATTTGTTTGAGTTAATTTTATATCAAGCTACTGCACTAAAGCTGCTTATCAGGTTTAGGAGTTCTCTAATAGAATTTTTAGGGTCACTTATATATAGTATCATATCATCTGAAAATAGTGATATTTTGATTTCTTCCTTTCCAATTTTTATCCCTTTGATCTCCTTTTGTTGTCTAATTGCTCTGGCTAGGACTTCAAATACTATATTGAATAGGTAGGGAGAGAGTGGGCAGCATTGCCTAGTCCCTGATTTTAGTGGAATTCCTTCAAGTTTCTCTCCATTTAGTTTGATGTTGGCTACTGGTTTGCTGTATATTACCTTTATTATGTTTAGGTATTGGTCTTGAAATTTTGAGCTTTCCAAGACTTTTATCATGATCGGGTGTTGGATATTGTCAACATCTAATGAGATAGATGATCATGTGTTTTTTTTCTTTGAGTTTGTTTATGTAGTGGGTTACATGGATGGATTCCTGTATGCTGAACCATTCCTGCATCCCTGGGATGAAGCCAACTTGGTCATGATGGATGATCGTTTGATGTGTTCTTGGATATGGTTTGTGAGAGTTTTATTGAGTATTTTTGCATCAATATTCATAAGGGAAATTGGTCTGAAGTTCTCTTTCTTTGTTGGGTCTTTATGTGCTTTAGGTATCAGAGTAATTGTGGCTTCATAGAACAAATTGGGTAGAGTACCTTCTGTTTCTATTTTGTGGAATTGTTTGAGGAATATTGGTATTAGGTCTACTTTGAAGGTCTGATAGAATTCTTCACTAAAGCCATCTGGTCCTGGTTTTTTTTTTTTTTTTGGTTGGGAGCCTATTAATGATTTATTCTATTTCTTTAGGGGACATGGGATTGTTTAGATCATTAATCTGATCCTGATTTAACTTTGGTACCTGGTATTTGTCTAGAAAATTGTCCATTTCATCCTGATTTTCCAGTTTTGTTGAGTATAGGCTTTTGTAGTAGGATCTGATGATGTTTTGGATTTCCTCAGATTCTGTTGTTATGTCTCCCTTTCCATTTCTGAATTTGTTAATTAGGATTCTGTCCCTGTGCTGTCTAGTTAGTCTGGCTAAGGGTGTATCTATATTGTTGATTTTCTCAAAGAACCAGCTCCTGGTTTGGTTGATTCTTTGTATAGTTCTTTTTGTTTCCACTTGGTTGATTTCAGTCCTGAGTTTAATTATTTCCTGCTGTCTGGTCCTTTTGGGTGAAGTTGCTTCTTTTTGTTCTAGAGCTTTCAGGTGTGCTGTCAAGCTGCTAGTGTATGCTCTCTCCAGTTTCTTTTTGGAGACACTCAGAGCTATGAGGTAAATCCATTTGTTTCATAACTTCTGTTAGTTTCACTGTTTTGTTTTTGTTTCCATGATCTGTCCATTAATGAGAGTGGAATATTGATGTTTCCCACTATTTCTGTGTGTGGTGCAATGTGTGTTTTGAGCTTTAGTAAAGTTTCTTTTATGAATGTGGGTGCCTTCGAATTTGGAGCATAGATGTTCAGAATTGAGAGTTCATCTTGGTACCTTTTACCTTTGATGAGTATAAAGTGTCCCTCCTTGTCTTTTTTGATAACTTTAGGCTGAAAGTCGATTTTATTCGATATTAGAATGGTTACTCTATTTTTTGCCTTGGGACCATTTGCTTGGAAAATTGTTTTCCAGACTTCTAAGGTAGTGTTTTTTTTTGTTTTGGTTTTTTTGTTTGTTTGTTTTGTCACTGAAGTGGATTTGCTGTATGCAGTAAAATGTTGGGTCCTGGTTACATAGCCAGTCTTTTAGTCTATATCTTTTTTTTTTTTTTTTTTTAGTTTTTTTTTTTTTTTTGAGACAGGGTTTCTTCTCTGTGTATCCCTGGCTGTCCTGGAACTCACTCTGTAGACCAGGCTAGCCTCGAACTCAGAAATCCACCTGCCTCTGCCTC
The DNA here is from genome assembly GCF_978045245.1 of Mus caroli. Classification (NCBI taxonomy): domain Eukaryota; kingdom Metazoa; phylum Chordata; class Mammalia; order Rodentia; family Muridae; genus Mus; species Mus caroli. Next base: position 99,434,936 of record NW_028227267.1, on the reverse strand, counting down.
CCAAGTGTTGGGATTAAAGGCATGTGCCACCACTGCCTGGCAGTCTATATCTTTTTATTGGGGAATTGAGTGAATTGATATTAAGAGATATTAAGGAAAAGTAATTGTTGCCTCCTGTTATTTTTGTTGTTAGAGTTGGGATTCTGTTCATGTGGCTATCTTCTTTTCGGTTTATTGAAAGATTACTTTCTTGCTTTTTCTACAGTGTAGTTTCCTTCCTTGTGTTGGAGTTTTCCCTTTATTATCATTTGAAGGGCTGGATTTGTGGAAAGATATTGTGTAAATTTGTTTTTGTCATGGAATACTTTGGTTTCTCCATTTATGGTAATTGAGAGTTTTGCTGGGTATAGTAGCCTGGGCTGGCATTTGTGTTCTCTTAGGGTCTGTATTGCATCTGTCCAGTATGTTCTGGCTTTCATAGTCTTTGGTGAGAACTCTGGTATAATTCTAATAGGTCTGTCTTTATATGTTACTTGACCTTTTTCCCTTACTGCTTTTAATATTTTTTTGTTTTGTTTTGTGCATTTGGTATTTTGATTGTTATGTGATGGATGGAGTTTCTTTTGTTCCTCAAACTATTTGAATTATGTAGGCTTCTTGTCTGTTCATGAGCATCTGTTTCTTTAGGTTAGAGAAGTTTTCTTCTATAATTTTGTTGAAAATATTTACTGGACCTTTAAGCTGGAAATCTTCCTTCTCATCTATATCTATTATCCTTAGGTTTGATCTTCTCATTGTGTCCTGGATTTCCTGGATGTATTGGATTAGGATCTTTTTGCATTTTGCATTTTTCTTGATTGTTGTGTCAATGTTTTCTATAGAACCTTCTGCACATGAGATTCTCTCTTCTATCTCTTGTAGTCTGTTGGTGATGCTTGCTTCTTTTCTTTTTGATTTCTTTCCTAGGTTTTCTTCTCCAGAGTTGTCTCCCTTTGTGATTTCTTTATTGTTTCTACTTTCATTTTTAGATCCTGGATGGTTTTGTTCAATTCCTTCACCTGTTTGGTTGTATTTTCCTGTAATTCTTTGAGGGATTTTTGTGTTTCCTCTTTAAGGGCTTCTACCTGTTTCTTGTGTTCTCCTGTATTCTTTAAGGGATTTTTTGTGTTTGCTCTTTTAGGGCTTCTATCTGCTTAGCTGTGTTCTCTTGTATTTCTTTAAGGGAGTTATTTATGTCCTTCTTAAAATCCTGTACCAGCATCATGAGATATGATTTTAAATCTGAATCTTGTTTTTCTGGTGTGTTGGGGTGTCCAGGACTTGCTGTGATGGGAGTACTGTGTTATGATTATGCCAAGTAGTCTTAGTTTCTGTTGGTAAGATTCTTGTGTTTGTCTTTTGCCATCTGGTAATTTCTGGTGTTAGATATTCTTGCTGTCTCTGGCCGGAGCTTGTTACTCCTGTGAGTCTGTAAGCCTGTGTTAGCACTCCTGGGAGACCAGCTCTCTCCTGGGAGGACAAGTGCATAGAGGACTGAGGAACAGCCCCACCTACTGGGTGCAGATGGAGGCAGGTATGACCCTGTTCCAGCCTTTCTGCCTCTTCTGGCCTTTGCACTCCTCTGGGAATCTTCCTTATATAGTCCCTAGAGAGAAAATGGCGATCTCCCCTGAGTCCTGGGGTCAGAGCATTCCCTGGAGGCAAGCTCTCCCCTGGCAGGGAATGTGCACAGAGCCCACTCATACTTTTAATGGACTTCTTACTACCAATCACTTTATTGAATAAGCCTACAACTCCGAATCTACTCTAAAAGTTCAGTATCTTTATCTCCAAGAGACAGCATCAACCTTAAAATTTTCTATAAGCCATTATTCAGGGAACTATCTTGGCTCAAGATAACTTTGAAGCCATGAGATTTGACAGAATAAAAAGATTAAAGGAAAAAAAATACACTTTTTTTTGCTTTTATAGGTTCCCATGACCACTATTCATTGTAACTTCATCTCCTTTTTTGTCTCAAGAATTAAGATATTGCACCTTTTCTTAGCACTAGGTCAGAGCTGAAGGTTTTAACATAAATTATTTTTAGGAATAGGAAGTGGATTTAATATTAGGCAACTTTAAGAGTTTGGGACAAGATTTCCTTTTACGAATGTACACTTCAGTCAGGATTTCCTTAAGAATTAATTTAGTAAATTTGAAAGTACATAAAGCAAACAGCAAAAACCTTCCTTTAACCCTCCCCCACCCCCACTTAATTGCAACATTTTGAAAAATGACAGCAACCTCCATTTATCGCTTAACCTATTGATGTGCTCACGGTGGTACCATTGATTTGCAATCTCAAGGCAACCCCTTCTTGCTGCTGGGAGCCAAGGTCTATTCATTTATTATTGTGTGTACTCATGGGAGGGAGATGGGTCTCATCGACCCAGCAGTGCACCAGCTGGTAAATATTTAATGTTTATTCCCATCACTGATATTATTTCAGATTTGGATATTGACAGTCATTCACATAACAGATTGGTGTAGCTTACAGTTTATAACACACTCTTTAGCAGTCTGCAGTCTCTTTCTTTATTGCAGAGGCTTATGTGTCTGTAGTAAATTTGCTGTGTTGTGTTTAAATGTTGTATAGTCTACATTTAAATTTTAGATCATCTTGGTGTCTTTTGACGGAGGCCCCTACTTGTTCTCTATCATTGTATATTTTCAGAACTACAATCCTTGAAGATGCTCAAGAACTTCAACCTTTAAAATTAGTATGACATTATTTTCTTATATTATTTATCTCTAGAAATCCTTTACTGCACCAGCTCAGAGTGTGCATGTGTGCTTTCAGATGCTCACTGAAGTAAAGCCTGGCTTAACTGGAGGCTGTTGGTTATTCACACGTAACTTTCAGGTGTGGGCTTTAATTTTGAAATCAGCCTGACTGCTTGTCTTTGAAGCATTGCTACTTTGCCATCTATTATATACTTCCTGCCACTACAGGGACCCTGTCTGTTTAGAAGTCTTTGTAACAACTCTTCTGGAAGCTTATACCCGGTCAACCTATTGTCATCAGTTAGAATTTGATTTCCAAATCACATCTTAAATTGTGGTTCTTGTATTGATTCCTGTTTAGTACGCCTGAATCATTACACATTGTGTCTATACATGGAGACTTTGATTTCCTCCTCCTCCCCACTCACCTCTGCATCCTCTCCTTCTCTTTTGTCGTCGTCGTCTTCTTCTTCTTCTCCTCCTCCTCTTCTTCCTTCTTCTGTGAATCCTACCTTGCCTCCACATGAGAAGACTCAAAAAATGTTTCCTTAAGTTTTTGAGACTATTACTTGCCATTTCTTCCCTCCAAACACTTCCATACACTCCCCCTTGCTCTCTTTCAAATTCATGGCCTATTTTTCCCCATTATCTGTTATTACATAGACACACACACACACACACACACACACACGTTTTTCTAGGTACATAAACACAACCTTCTCAGTCTCATCGGTAATGTTACTTGTGTGTATGTTTTCAGGGATGATCATTGGGTATTAGATAACCACTTGGTGGGCTCTTCCCATGTAAGACTATTTCTCCCATTCGCAGCATTCCAAAGTTGCCTGTAGACTTCCTTTTTGTGTGTGAATTTCATTTTTTTCCCCACAGGTGATTTTGGTTTAGTTTTTCTGGCTTTGAACACAACAATCTCTACTGTTCATATTCAAACCTGGAGAAAATTGGTCCAGATATCAGACAAGTGCTGTTCTATTCACTCAGCTGAGAGAGATCAGCAGTCCTTTCAAGGGGAAAATTTCTATATTGCTTGAACTTCTCTGGGCTTTCTGACAGGTGTGCCTGCTTCTGAAGTGGTGATGTTGTTAATTTTTGGTGCTGTGTTATGCTGCTTTTAAAACACCATTTAAAAATGTGAATAAATAAATACGAGCTATGGCTTATCATTAAAAATTGTACATTACCTTGGCCTCCCTGTGAAATTAGTACTTTCATTTTATCTTTCGGGAAAGCTTACATGAACACGAGAGATAGAGGGCTTCTAAACAAGTTTTACAGCAGACATAAATGGACAGAAAGCTAGAAAACAGAATGTATTCATTACTTTTCTATTACTGTGATAAAACAGTATGACCAAGGCAACTTGAGGAAGGGCTTATTTGGGCTTACAGTTCTGGAGGGATAAGAACTTATCATGGTGGTGATGCTGAGAGCAGGCATGCCAGCCAGAATAGCAAGCTGAGAGTTCATATCTTGAACCAGAAGCAGCAAGCAGAGAGGGCAAAGTTCAAATGTCATGAGGCTCTGCAGTCCCAGTGGCTGCCCCAATGACGTGCTTCTCTCAGGAAAACCACATTTTCTTTCTTTTTAATCAATCAATTAATTAATTGATTTTTACACTTCATATTTTATTCCCCCACCCTCTAACTCTTTCACATCCCATACCTCCTCCCTACCCCCTGCCTCCACATGAATGTCCCTACCCCATCTGATCTCTAAAATCCCTGGGGCCTCCAGTCTCTTGAGGGTTACATGTATCATCTCTGAACACAGACCCAGCAGTCCTCTACTGTATATGTGTTGGGGGGGGGGCTTATATTAGCTGGTGTATGATGCCTTGTTGGTGGTCCAGTGTTTGAGAGATCTCAGTGGTCCAGATTAATTGATACTGCTGGTCTTCCTACAGGGTTACCCTCCTCCTCAGCTTCTTTCAGCCTTCCCTAATTCAACAACAGGGGTCAGCAGCTTCTGTCCATTGGTTGGATGCAAGTATCTGTCTCTGACTTTTTCAGCTGCTTGTTGGGTCTTCCGGAGTATGGACATGCTAGGTCCCTTTTTGTGAGTGCTCCATAGCTTCAGTAACAGTGTCAGGCATTGGGACCTCCCCTTGAGCTAGATCACACTTTGTGCTTGTTACTGGTCCTTCTTTTCCCCAGGCTCCTCTCCATTTCCATCCCTGTAATTCTTTCAGACAGGAACAATAAAGCCACATTTTCTAAGCCTCCCAACAGCATCACCAGGTGGGGACCAGGTATGCAAATGCACAAGACTATGTGGGGCATTTACAAGCCATCACACCACATATGTTACCAGTTCCACGTTTAGTTAAGCAAATGCCCTGAATGGTAATTTTTGTATATTTTAGTAAAGAATATTTAAATATATTTCAAGATAACATTTATCCTAATAAAACAAAACAAAATAAGCAAAATACTATGGGTCCCAGGTGACTAGAAAAGTTTCTCCGTGGAATGTGTCCTTGTTAAGTCTGCCTATTCAGACTTTCTGTCCCCGAAATTGTGATAAAGAAGTTTCTGCAGTTGTCAAGTGACCCACTTCTCTGTAATTTATTATAGAATCTCAACGAACTAAGATGTTGTTATCTTGAAATTTCTCATAAACTGGTACCTAGGCCTCCCAGGAAGATATCCTAATAATTCTCTATGGTCTGAGATGTTCTATACACCCCTTACTGATTCACCTACCTACAAGAGAAGAGGGATTCTCTTCGATTTACCAGGAGATGTGGTTTGAATATGAAATCACTTCATAGGCTTATGTATTAGAACGCTTGATCCCCAGCTTGTGGTCCTGCTTGGGAAAGTTATGGCACCTTTAGGAGGTGAAGCCTTGCTGGAACAAATGCCTGATGGAGGGAGGGAGGGAGGAAGGCTTTGAGGTTGTATCATCTGACCCCACTTGCTCTGTCTACTTCTTGTGTTCTGATGAAATTTCAGCCAGCTTCCTGCCCCTGCAGCCGTCCCTTCCCTGACTGGAGTCATGTCTTCCCTGCTATGATGGACTCTGGAATTGTAACCCAAAGTAATTCCTCTCTTCCCCAAGTTGCTTTATGTCAGGGCATTTTATCATGGGAAGGGAAAGAAAACTAACACACCGGGTATGGATCTGGATGAGAAATAGTTTTCTGAAATGAGAGATTGATTTCACAAAATCTCACTAATAACTTTCAAGGCACAAGAATTTCCTAGGGTTTGATTTATGGATAGCATGTTGTCATATGATAGTCATAGTGATATCTCTGGGAGAAAAACACCAGGAATTAATCTTCTTCTTAACATGTTAGGATAATTAAAAAAAAACACAACAAACAAACCAACTTAATGTTTGCAAAATGAAGATGTTAAATGTGGAAAAATTTGGCATTTGTAACATTTTATATTTTGTTTTATTCATTTTCACTGTGGCAATTCAACCTTGAACCTTGAATGCGTCAAGCATGCATTCTACCACATAAGCTCTGTCCTGAGCCTGATACTCGAATGTTGACTGATATGTTTAAAAAAAAAACTTTCACATTTAAAATAAAGTAACAAAACATTATTATCAACCATCAAATTATACAGCTATGGTGGTTTAATTTGTCCTAGAATTTGATATTCTTTTTATTTGGCCTTCCATGTACCTATGAAGGAAGGCAGAGAAGCATAAACGCCTTTATCCCAGGGATATGGCTTTGAAGTAAAGGCAGAGTGATTATAAGCAATGCCATGGTCCTTCCACCCCAGGCCTTCTTGTGATGTCAGGCATTGTGTCTATCACTTGCTCTGTCTCCTCGACTAGCTTCTCTGAAAGGTAAGGGATGTATCTTTTTGTAGTCTTGTGTTTAGGATTTTAGAATTCGGCATGCATTTCTTGATTATAAATGATCTGCTGAAGTAAGGCAGGATGAAAAATCTTGAGTTTGAATCTTTCCTTGACAGTGATAGACTTCTAGACAAAGCAATTAATCTGCTGCCTGGAACAGTCTGAGAGGGCATGCATTTATATGCGAGCACATTCACTTCCCCACGGAGAAGACAAGTTTACGTCTGTTTCCTTTTCATTGCTACTTCATAGAAGTTCTCACAAATTAGAGTACCACTTGAAATCACAGAGGAAAGACCAGAGGATTGTAAAGGAAATCAAAGGTAGATATAAACGAAGCTAAAATTGAACCTAACAAAGACAAACAAAAAAAGAAAGGAAAAACAGAAAACACCCCATAGAGGCTATCAGCCTTTGTGTTCTGGTTTGAAATGTGGTCACTTCTCTCATTGCTACTCCCTGTCCTCATCAGAGCCACAGAGCTGCCAGATTTTGGACTAGTTAAATAAAGCCCCCCCCCAACCCTTTAAAATAACCTGTCTCAGGTCTTCTGTACTAGAATTTCAAAGCTTGAAACATAACCTGGGTTTTGATTGCAGCTTCACTGAGTCCACTGGAATAGCCTGTGTGGGTCATTTTCCATCACTGGACTCAGCTGGGAGAATTCCTCCGTGAATGTCACAGATGATGTAGCAAGGCCACAATCTAAACACAGCCAGGAAAAGAGATGTCGTTGTATCAACATTTATCTGAATTATTTGGAAAGTAGACCATTCTTTTCTATTCTTACCTTAGTCAACTCTTTTCATCACCACATGTTGTAGTCAGTTTTCCATTGCTGTGAAGAGACATCATGACCACAGTAACTTGTATAAAGAAAAGCATTTAATAGGGGCTGGTTGCAGTTTCAGAGGGGTTAGTCCATTGTCAACATTGTGGGGGACATGGTGGTACACAGGCAGACATGGGCTGTGAAGGAGCTGAGAATTCCAGATATGCAGGCAGCAGGGAGAGAGAGAGAGAGAGGGAGAGAGAGGGAGAGAGAGAGAGAGAGAGAGAGAGGCCTAGAGCATAGTGTGTGTGTGTGTGTGTGTGTGTGTGTGTGTGTGTGTGTGTGTGTGTGTGACTGTGGGCCTGGCTTGGACTTTAGAAAACTTCAAAGCCCACCCTCAGTGACATACTTCCTCTAACAAGGCCACACCTTCCAATCCTTTCAAATAGTGCCATTCTCTGGTGACTGACTAAACATTCAACTCTGTGAGCCTATGGGGGTCATTTTTATTCAAACCACCACAGGTTTTTTTTTTAAACCATAACTTTGATGGCAATCAAAACTTACAGGTGTATGTAAGTGGGCACTTAAAGAAATGGCCCTTGGTCCTGTGAAGGCTCTATGCCCCAATAGAGGGGAATGCCAGAACCAGGAATGGGAGTGGGTGGGTTGGGGAGCAGGGGGAGGGAAGAAGGAATAGGGGATTTTTGGAGGGGGAACTAGGAAAGGGGATAACATTTGAAATGTAAATAAAGAAAATATCTAATAAAATAATAGACAAACAGAAAAAAAATGCTTTTTTTGGGCAATAAATATCTTTGTGTTAGAGGGTATTTTGTACACAAATTCTTAGAAGGAAAATATTGATATAAATGTGTTTCAGTGTTAATTTTGAATATAACACTTCCCAGTAATGTGTGAGTAAATAAATAGAAGAAACAAAACTTTTTTTTCCCCCTCTACTAGTTATTAACCTAGGTCACTGTTTACAAGTACCAGATGCACATTTTTATGAATGTTATTTGTACACAAAACCAAATTATAATTCTTGCACATTCAGGAATGAAAGAAAATGATTTGAAAGCTTGAGTGTTTAAGATGTAGAGCTAAGACTTTGAATGTGAATTAAAAAGTATGCATTATTAAAAAAAAAAAACAAATGGGCAATTTCTCTTGTGGAAAATGCTACACTGTTCAACAGTTGTACCCTGAGTTCTTGAATTATCTGGTTCCTTTATTATCTGTCCTTCAAAAATCCTGCCTGCATTTTAGATACTTTTCCACAGAAAACATAAATAATAAGAACATAATGTTATTTCTATGTATGTTTCCAGGGCTGATCATTTGGTGCCGGATAATCAAATGGTATACTCTTTCCTTGGGAAGACCGTTTCTCCTCTCAGCATATCTTAGTTGCTTATAGTTCTTTGTGTGTGATGGAGGCTTCTTGCACTTGCCCTTTGCATCCAGTAGTGCATCCATTATTGTCCTTGTTCAGCTCATGCCTAGATAATCACATTGGTGAAACTTTGTGGGTGTAGCTTCTGACCTTACTAAGAAACACAATTCCATAGCATTTAGAAATACCTCTCTCTCTCCCTCTCTCTCTCTCTCTCTCTCTCTCTCTCTCTCTCTCTCTCTGTGTGTGTGTGTGTTTATGTGTGTGTGTGTGTAGAGAGAGAGAGAGAGAGTGAGCTTCTATATGCATATATGCATTAACAATAACAATCAAAAAAGAAGCCATGAATTTGAAAGAGAGCAGAAGGAGGTATGTGGGATGGTTTAGAGGGAGGAGACAGAAGGGAGAAGTGTATAACCTTAAATATATAAAGTAATCATTTTATAATAAAATAGAAAAGAATGATCCAATGCTCATTAGTTCTGTTAGTCTGTCTGTTAGTTCTAATGGCTAACAGAAATATTTCACACTTTGAAATATAGGTTATGAATCTGTAGTGACCTTGCCTCCTCACTTTTTTTTTTTTTTGATACAGGGTTTCTCTGTGTAGTCCTGGATGTCCTGGGCTCTGTAGATAAGGCTGGCCTCAGACTCAGAGAACCTCCTGTCTCTGCCTCCTGAGTACTGGAATTAAAGGCATGCATCACCACAGAATGGCACCTCCTCGCTTTTAAAGGCCATGTCAGACTCTATGAGTTGCTAAGTTTTAATGATGTGTTGAATTGCTTGTTAGCCTTGTAGCTGTTTGGGTTCAGCAAAGCATACCAGACTTATTTAATTAACAGAAGCTAAGTCCTAATTAACTGCGCATGACTCTCAAGTTATTCTTTCCATACGGTATCTCTTCACTCTAGGAAAAGCTAAATTTTAAATCATAGGTTAGGTTGGGAAGAGTATTTTAAATTCTGGCACACTTGCCAATCTTTTAATATTATTTTCTGTGATAACTCTTATAGTTAATTATTAAAACATTTCCAAAGAGAGTAGAATCATGCATTAAATGTGGCAAGTTCTATTTTTAGGTGGTAGGTACTACTTGAGCAAGAGGGAACTCTTCAGGTATATAGATCCTGTATAAATAAACTGACAGCTGACAGATATTGCTAGAGGAGAAAGTGAAGTCTTTTCAGTCAAGGTAGGGTGTGAAATAACTTTGTTTGCTAATAATGATCTAGATGTGTTCAATTGCAGTCTGGCCAATGGGAAAAATGGCTTCCCCAGTATCTTTTAAAAAACACTCTGTTAGATTTTGTTCATTTCTATTTTATATGTGACGGTTTTGCCTGCATGAATATGTAACATGTGCATGTTTGGTGCCCATGGATACCATAACTCCTGGAACTGGAGTTATGAATACCTGTGAACCACCATGTAGGAGCTTCAAACTGAACCCAGCCAGGTCCTTTGTGAACCACCATATGGATGCTGAGAATCAAACCTGGGTCCTTTGCAAGAGCAACATGTGCTCTCAGCTACTTAGCTGTCTCTCCAGCCACTGACCTTACCAGTTTCTTTAAGATAAAAGACTCAATGACATTTCTTCATAGTTAACTAATTTACCTCATTCAGTACAAGCAATTTCAAATTCTATATTCAGACCCGCATATACCCCATTGTTTGTTTGCATAAGGAATTTAGGTATATAATAAAGCCTCTATACTCATGATATCTAAATATTTCTAAGTAAGATCTCCGATCATTTCAGTTTAGAGAGCTTGCCCATGACTTTTGCTAACTTTCAAGAGCTTGTGCTTAATAGAGTTTTCTATATTGTGCATTTAGTTTCTTTTTGGAAAACCCAGTGAGTTTACTGGGGTTACTTACAAGGCTGTGAATGAGGGTTTACTTGCATGATGGCAGAAGACTCAAAAACAAATCCATCAACAAAAATCCAAGCCCAGCCTGAGGGACAGCTCACAGACACTGGATGCTTCTCTGGCGCTTCCCACCAGAGTTAGAAACAGCTCCCGTGTTGGAGTGAACCTTGTACCTATTTTTAAAATCCCATATCGATCCCAGAATTAAAGATTGTCTGCTTGCTATATTCAAAGTAGGTCTCATATATTCCCTATCCTTCACTAAGCTTTATACATATCTCTTTAGATAGTGTATAGGGGACATAATTGGCAGAAAAAGATAACTATATACAGGACTGTAGAAGGTAGGGTAAATGAAATCAGTGGCTTTTCCGAGTGTCCCACTTACATGGTTTTGTTTGTAAGTTTCTTTGTTTTTAGATTGAAACAACTAGGTGATACCATCTAGTCAAATGCTTTTCAAGTCTGATTTGGAGACTTACATTCCAGTGACCAATCACTTCATCAGAGATGCCCCAGATCAGCTGCAAATGCATCCTTTTCGGATTATCTTAGGATCTTTACTTCATGGCATAACAACCCATGTGGGAGCACTTAAAGAAGCCTGCCTGGAATTTCTTAGGAGTGGGTGTGAACCCTCTAATTCCTCTGCTTACAAGAGTAGGATGAGGTCTGGGAAAGTGGGACAAAGCTAAGAATTTGACACAGTACTGTGTAGCCCATGCTCGGTAAATAATGCAGTGGCAACATTGTTTCTGTTAGGGATGATGATACTATAACTAAAAGTTGTTATATTTAAAGATATTAGAACTATAATATTTAGAATTAAAATATTGTTATTGCAGTTTTCCCTGGACTTATAATCAAATCTTCATTCAGCCTATGGGACCACCTGTTATTATTCCATTGAGTATGAAATTCAATTCACATAATATATCCAGCTGGAAATACTTAAGAAAAATCAAATGAATGCCTTTATTTTTTAAAGTATTTTTTAAATAAAAATAGGTTTTAATACTCTGAGGATGGCATGAAATTTTAATTTAATTGGTTAGCGGTCTAAATTAGACTGAATTGTAGTTGAATATTTTCTTATCACTTGAGAAATGCTATTGAATGTCTTTTGATTGTTTTTCTAGTTGCAGCTGAGTCTAACAATTTCTTTTTCTGAATGTATTTAGGAGTTTGCAAAAAATTTTTGCTTACAATAGAGACTTAAACAATTATATGTTTAAATTTAGTTAGTAGGCTGCTTAAGTAATTATATCTTTAAATGCCAGAGTGAGCTGTGGTGTTGTTTAGACTTCCACAGGATGCTGGCTCTATATAGTTATCTCACTATGTTAAGCGTGTGTCCACTTGCACAGCTCACTGCTTTCCATGGACATCACTTTGATTGCACTTAGAGATCAGCCAGACAATGTTGTGCCTAGTGAAAGGAATACTTTCCCGTGCATTGAAAATTGGCCTCAGTGGGAGAAGATGCATCTAATTCTGTAGAGGCTTGATGCCCCAGTGGGTGCATGGTGGGTGGTAGTGTGTGGGTGGGGGGAGCACCCTCTCAGAGCCAAAGGAGAGGGATGGCGGGGTGAAGAATTCTGGGAGGAGAGACCGGGGAGGGGGGGGGAAATGTTTAGAATGCAAATACATAAAATGCATAATTAAAAAATAAAAAATAATAAAAAAAGAAAATTGAACGGAGAATAATCTCATTGTGAGAATCATTTTCACTGTCAACTTGACAGAATTTAAAATCATCACAAAATGTTTTCAGAAAGGCTTAGCTGAAGACTCACCTTATGTATGAATGTACCCATTCTGTGGGTTGAGGTCCCAGACTGTAGGAGTAGAAGCGTGGATGGGAGGCGAGCTGTTGGGGCACCAGCATCCAGCACCGTGCTTCTCTGCTGCAGATGCAGTGTGAGTGGTCAACCCACGGTCCTGCCATCAGGACTTCTGTGCAGTGACAGACCATGCCAGCCAACTCTCAGCCCAAATAGACCAGTCTGTGCTATGGTGCCAGGTTGTTGTCTTGTTGGTCTTGTTCCACATCAATGACAGAAGCCACTAATACATATACACACTGAAGGTTATTATTCTAAGGTATAGAAGTGGTTATGGAGAAGAGGATTGGTGGAAAGACTGAACCCAGATGTCTAGATGTGCTACTAAGGCAGAGTGGGAGTGGAAAGCAGACATGCAGGAGGCATGGATGCTCATGACTGATGACTATGGGCTGATGACTATGGAATCAGATTCACAGATACTAGGTCATTAAGTGTTCTTAATTTTGATAATGTTAGAAAGAATTTAAATGCCTTTACACCTAGGTTTACAGATATTTAAATAATATGAAATAGTTTAGTGTAAGTGTAAACTTAGTGCATTTGCATGCCATACCAGCTCTCATAAATATAATGAAATAAACTGTAATGGTTAAATTTATATTTGCTTTCCTTTTATTGCTTAGACTCAAAGAAATATCTTAAGATTTTTCTTTTACATTTGAAAATAATATTTAAAAGCAGACTATTAAAACTTAATTGCCTCAAAACTTTAAGAGGAGAAAACTCTTCAGACATAATTACAGCATCCATATTTAATGATGACCACGGAAACATAAATATGAAATTATTAGATGTTATTAGGTTGGGCAGCTGAGATGGTAACCAAATAAACAAAAAAATTGGTAGTCTAATTTGTGGATTCCAGAACAGGAATGATTAGCTAATATATTTAGCTAATGACCCTAAGTCCAAGGCTAAGATGGAAGCTGATCAGATTTGTAGAAGTCTGTGGCTGACATTAAGGGCTGTGCATCTCTGTATTTGTAACATATCCTCAAATGAATAAGCAAAGTCTGATGAAGAATAAATACATACCTGCCATTGAAAGTAGCCTTGACCAATTTAAAAGACATAAATTTCCAGCTTGAACACACCAGTGCCAGTCAGAAAAAATCCTTACCAGAACCAAGCACACAGTTGCGAAGACTCAGTGTACTTTGGGGCAGGTGGTCTTCATTTATATACAAGGAATTGCCCAGTTAAGCAGGATCATAGCTTCCACAGAATTACTTGTCTTGCTCAGTGTTTTCCACTTTTGCCAATCCTATGGATGGACTCAGGTCATTAACATCTAACAAGATGCCTTTGGCAGGGAGAAGAGGACAGCTCGAGAAAGTCTTTTCTCAGGAGGACAAATGATACGCATTTTTCCCTTTGATGAGGAAAGAGATAGACACTCCAATTCTGTTTGTCTTCCTCCATTTGATTAAGGAGAAAATGACTCCAAATCTCAACTCCAAGATATCAGATGTTCCAAAGTATGTTATAACTATATGAAGCACCACCATGATGACAAATACAATGGAGCTCTTTGCCTCTGACTTTACTAACATGCTCAGGCAAACTATAAATTAGTCATCTTTGCCATCAAGTCAAATTCCACTTCTACCTGTAGTTATCCATGATGCAGAAAAAGAGGCTGAAGTAGAGTTGCCTGGGTAGTATTTATTACTAAAGAAGCCAGATGAACCAAACTGCTGACAGGTGTTCTAGGCTGAGGCTGATGTCCTAGGCTCAATTTCAAGTCTATAGCTTTCTGCTGCGACCTGTATGTGCATATATGTATCAAGGCAGAACACTAGTGCTTCTGTGAGATGCGTCATATTTTGAGCATCGCTGACTCAAGGTTAGTGCTGAAACTTCTGTCAAATCCTGATTGAAGCTGCTATAAGCCACACATTTCCAGATGCAGTTCTCCCTTGAAGTGTATGGTAAAACTTTCAGAGGAGCAATAGCCTTGACTGATGGTTTGATTTAAAGCTATACTTGGGAAGCCTAGGATGGAAGGTCTTGTCTTAGGCTGAGATTTACAAAACTACGCATGAGCCAGGAGTTGTCATCCATTCCAGAGACTGACTAACAAGACCATCCAATGGCATTTCCACAAAACTTGATGTTCAGTAGAGGAAAATTCATGTAGAAGGCCATAGAATTAAGGTGACATTTTAAAAAAAAGTTTATATAACAAAGAGTTAGTGCACTCTTCTGTGATAGGACCATGACACTGTGGGTATTGGATGGACAAAATATGACAGAAATCACTTCTCTGGAGAGTGCGCCATCCTGGAAAAGTCTCTGACTTTAGGTTAAAGTCTAACTTCTTTTCATAGGACATTTGGAGCCTGAAGCAAAGCACCTTGGGATCACAAGGCCTGATTAATGGCCTCAGCTGATTTCAAAATGACTGACATCTTTCTTGATATATATTTCATGAAACATCTCCAGGTCTGATTACCAAGATGAGGATTCTAGTCATAGTAAACTAGTTACACTTCTCTGCACGCCATACTCTTTTGCTTCTGGAACTGTGAAATTGCTTTGAGTACTATTTTGAACTCACTTATCCAATCCTTTTTCTCTAATAGGAGTATTCATTTCCTGGGCTGCTTACTATCTCAGGTGTCAATGCTTGGTGATGCTTTTCCCAGTTCTCAAGTCTGTTGTGTCTGTTCCAAATGCCCCCACAGCACTTTTTTCTCGCCGTGGTTATCATACAAAACTCATCCCTTGTAATTTCCTGTTTCCTTCAAGTTTATGTTGCTTGAAAAACTGTAGCTCATTAGGGGAAGTGGTTCTATAATGTTGTCATTATCTCTCCAGAGTCTGGCACAGTGCCCAGGTTCAGACAGGAGCTTAGAAATATTTTTAGACTATGAGAGTATTTGTCAACATCTGGGAATAGCAACTTTCAATGAAGCAAGTGGAACTTAGAAAACTGTATTCTACAGACTCATTCTGATGCAAGCATGTGTTGTCTATTATCTCTGCCTATCAATTGATCTATTAAGCTATCATCTATCCGTCTATGTATCTATGTATTATCTATCTATCTATCTATCTATCTATCTTTCTATCTTTCTATTTATCCTCTATCATCTGTATAATCTATCCAATATCTATCTATTATCTATGTAATACATATCAATTACATGAGTACCTCTAACATCGACTTGCTTACCAAATGTCATCTATCTACCACTGAACTTAAAAGGCACAAAGTTATTTAAGGGACATTTGAGGATTTGTTCCATATAAATCTGTCACTCTGACAAAGTCTATTTTCCTAAATGCAGCTTCAAGAATGTATATCCATTCCAGTGACTCTTAGAGAAAATTGATAGTGTTCTCTGGATATTAAAACCGTCTCTGGGACTAACTGGTGACCTGGGACAGGGGACACTCCTGGGAGTCTATGGAGTGATCCTAGCTGAGGCTCTTAGCAGCTGGGGATATGGAGACTGAAGTGGCCACCACCTGTAGCCAGACTGGACTTCTAGTGGAGGGAGGGGCACATTAGCCCATTCATAAAACTGTTGGCTCCCCCAAAGAAAATGAAAATAAAGAAATGTACATATCAGACAATTTAATTATATGCAAAATACAGTATTTGGTCTAAAAAAAAAAAAGCAACTTTGACCCCAAATTTGCCCTGCTTACAAGATGCAAAAGGATAAAGGTGAAGCAGAGAGTGAGGAAAAGGCTAACCAATGGCTGGCCCAACTTGAGAGCCATCGCATGACAGAAAGCCAATCCCTGATATTGTTTATGATACTCTTCTATGCTTGAATATAGGAATCTAGCATAACTGTCATCAAGAGGCTTCATCCAGCAGAGGATAGAAACAGATGTAGAGATCTACAGCCAAATATCAGGTAGAGCTCAAGGAGACTTGTGGTCTAGTGG
Organism: Mus caroli; assembly: GCF_978045245.1. NCBI lineage: Eukaryota > Metazoa > Chordata > Mammalia > Rodentia > Muridae > Mus > Mus caroli. The sequence continues at coordinate 99,418,589 of NW_028227267.1, read as the reverse complement.
AGGATAGCATGGGGCAAGCCAGAGGGGTCAAGGACTCTACAAGAAGACTCACAGAAACAACTAACCTATGCCCTTTGGGGTTCACAGGGGCTGAACCACCAACCAAAGAGCATGCACAGGCTGGACCTAGGCCCCTTACACATTTGTGACAGATGTGCAGCTTGGTTTTCATGTAGGTCCCCTAACACACTTAGTTGCCTGCCATTGGATCATCTTCCCCTGCCTGCTTGGTTCTCAGTGGCAGAGGATATGCTTAGTCCTACTGCAAATGATGTCCCAGGGCAAGCAGGTACCCAAGGGGTTGGGGTTCCCCTCTTCTGAGGAAAAGTGGAGGAGGTAATGGGTTGGGAAGATTTGTGGGAGTTGGTAGAGTAGGGAGGGGGAAGCAACCAGGATGTAAAGTGAATATACAAATAAATAAACACACACACACTGTATATATAATTGGAAAGTGCTTTGACCAATATAATGTGGCAACAAAGATACAATTTCATTACAGTGTGTGATCTGAATACGAGGATTTCCCGTCATCTTTCTCCCTGCCATCTCGGTATCTGTTTGTCATTTTCCTTATTTTCTGTTCTTTTCTCTGTTTCATGGCACGTGTTTAGAATATACCCACAATAGTGGTGTGAAATCCCACACCAGCGTTGTAGCCATCTGTAGGGGCTCTGGCTAGTAAGTCTACCTCTAGTGTCATCGGACAGGTAGAATCCAGTGTGGAACATGTGAGCAGACAAGGGCATAGATGACTCTGTGTGTTACCTTTAAGTCTTCCAGCTAAGGCCTTTGATATAAAGGAGCAGAGATAAGTCATCCTTCAATACACTGTGAGTTTCCAACTCACTGAAATGAAAAAAAAATAACAAGTGACTATTATTATAAACATTAAACTTGTGGGCTGGGTGGATGGCTTCATTGCAAGCATGAGGGCCTGCTGGTACGTGGTTGTAATCCCAGCGCTCAGTAGGAAAATACAGGATGATCCCCATGGCTCAGTGGCTGTCTAGCCAAGACTTCTTGGCAAGTTCCAGGGCATTAAGAGATCCTGTCTCAAAATTTAAAATGCGGAACAGCACCCAAGGTTGTTTTCTAGTCTCCACATATGTAAATGCACACATTGTGAACACATAAACCTCCTACATATATACACATGAACACTACTAAATTAACATGATATTCATGAAATAGATCACAATACATTCCACAAAGTAATTCTCTTGGCTGTCATGTTTATGATGGATTGATTTCTTTCTGTACTCAGAATAAGCTTCTTTACAAACCTGTATAAAAGAGAAGAAAATCTCAGGGCCATAGATATGTCTCTCTGGTTAAGAGCACTTGCTGCTCTTCCAGAGGATCTGAGTTTGAGTTCCAGCACCCATGTCAGGTGTTCACAATCATAAGTAACTCCAGATTCAGGGGATGCAATGCTTCTTGCATTCACATGCAAATACACATGCATGTGCACACACACACACACACACACACACACACTATTTACAAATACTTTAAAATAATACAAACAAATCCTTAAAAATGAAGAGAAAATCCCAATGAAGTTCCAAAGGAAGGATGGGAAATTAAAAGTATTTTTAGATGTTTATTTTATTTATTTTAGTCTACATATGTGAGTGTTCTGCCTGAATATACTACATGCATATTTGGTTACAACAGATGTCAAAAGAGGGAATCCAGTCCTCTGGCACTGAAGTTACAGATGCTTGTGGTCCACCAAGTGGGTTGGGTGGATGTTGGGAACAGAACATAGGTTTCCTGCAAGAGCAACAAGTACCAAGTCTTAACTACTGAGTCCTTTCTCTAGTCCCCAAAATGACAATGTAAAAGTTGAGGACACTAGAAACATGGTTAAAAAAACATGAGCAGATGAGACTAGCTGAAATGCCCAAACAAAGGGGAGGGAGAACCTGTAGAGACCATATCCAGAGATGAGGCAAGGTCCCCAGATGGTGGATGGGGCCATCCAGTCATCTTGAAATTCTTAACCCAGAAGAGCTCCTGTCTAAAGAAAATACGGGGACAAAGTGTGGAGCAGAGGCTGAAAGAAAGGCCATCCAGAGACTGCCCCACATGGGGATCCATCCCATATACAGACTCTAAACTGAGACACTATTGCTGATGCCAAGAAGTGCTTGCTGATGGAAGCCTGACTCCTGAGAGGCTCTGCCAGAGCCTAACAAATACAGAGGTGGATGCTCTCAGCAACCATTGGACTTAGCATGGGGTCCCCAGTAGAGGAGTTAAAGGACTGAAGGAGTTGAAGGGGTTTGCAACCCCATAGGAAGAACAATATCAACCAACCAGACCCCCCCTCCCCCCGCCCCCAAGAGCTTCCAGGGACTAAACAATCAACCAAAGAGTACACACACAGGGATCAAGGCTCCATCCACATATGTAGCAGAAGACAGCATTGTCTGGCATCAATAGGAATAGAGGCCCTTGGTCCTGTGAAGGCTCAATTTCCCAGTGTAGGGGAATGCCAGGGTTGTGATGTGGGACTAGGTAGGTGGGTGGGGGAGCCCTCATAGAAACAGGAGGAGGGGGATGGGATGGGAGAGGGGGGCTTCTGGAGGGGAAATGGGGAAAAGGGAAAACATTTTAAATGAAAATAAACAAAATATCCAATAAAACACTGAAGCAATGCTCTAGACAGCCAAAGAATAAATATGTAAAAGATGTACCTAATTGTATTTACCCACTTTTGTTATTATAATAAAATACTTGTCACTGGAAATAAAACCACGAATTTCTCTTGCAGAGATCGCTATTTGGGTTCTTAATGCCTACATCACAGGCCTTAAGACTGGCTCTACTTCCATATTCCTTTTGGATTCTGTGGGAAAGTGTACTCACATGCTCACAAGTATATCACCCCTCCCCTATACACGCTTAATTAAAAGTAAAATAAATCTTAAAGAAATCAATCATTGAATATGAACAGATGAAATATTAATGTAAATTCAAGCTGAGATAAAGATTAAGCACATGAATTAAGAATAAAAGTAGGTTTCACGCATGCTAAGCAAGAGCTCTATGCAGTGAGATACATCCTCTGGTCCTTCCCTTGGGATTCTCTTGTCAAGCAAACTGTAGATCAGAAAGTAAACAGCGCTCCTGCTCTCCCCTCTCTTCTCTCTCTAATGAGTGTGAACCGATTGCTAGGAATGACCAAATCCAGATATTAGAATCAACAGGAAGATTCTAAAACGTAATTCCCTTAGTGATGAGCAGCTACACATTTATCCACTGGCTCAGTGGGTTTAGGGGTTGAGGGCAGAGTCTGGTTAGCAGCAGTTGCTGACTATGCATCAATAGTGTGTCATGGACAATTACAAACTGACCAGCATGAAATTGTAAAGTTAACTGTCTGATGAAATTTCCCCAGATGTTACAGTTAGCTGTTATGAGCCAGCCTGTGCTTGTCCCAGCAGTCCTCTGTCTCCAGGCTCAACCCATTGTACTGTATCAAAATCATAATGTGTAGAAGTATTTCCAGGGTAAATCTGTCTCACTTAGGCCTTTTGTCAGGCAACATTTGACCTTGAAGCTGTACTGTCTCTGTATCTTATGATTGAGATGGGTAACCTTGAGAAGCATGCTATGCCTCAGTTTCCCCAAGTATAATACAGGGATATAATCACCACTCTATCTGGTAATTATGAATATAAAGGAATATATATTATATTTAATGGCCATATGTATATGTATGTAATATATATATATATATATATATATATATATATATATATATATCTTAAGTAATTTCTCAGCCTGTTAGCTATTATTTGTCTCTTTTCATAACTGGACTGTTTGAAGAAGGCTGTCCAAACCTGAGCTGTAATTTTTATGTGCGTTGGATTGTCAAATGTAGCTTAGAGGTCCGACTTAACAAAGAATTTAAGATGAACCCTGATTAAGAATTTAGACTGAGGACATGTTCAGCCATCATCAAAGAAATATCTTTCTAGAGTAGATGGGAACCAATACAGAGACCCATAATTGGACAGTGCATAATGAGAGACTTTGGAACACTCAGTCCTAAACGGGTGTCTCCATCAAATCCCTCCCCTCAGAGCTCAGGAACCTTGTGAAAGAGGAGGTAGAAAGAGTGTAAGACCCAGAGAGAAAGTGGAGGACAGCAAGGAAACAGTATCTTCCAGACACAACATGACTAATGCACATATGAACTTACAGAGACTGTGGCAACATGAACAACACCTATGCAGGTTCAAAGCCAGATGGAGTCCCAGTGCCTATGGGGAAGTAGACACAGGGTCCCACTCCTAACCAAGAAGCTATCTCCAGTTGACAACTGCTTGCAAGGTAAAAGTAAGTCTCCTCCAATAGAGTCTCGCTGGGTATAAAAGCACTCTTAAGGTGGTTTGCATGCCCAGGACACATATCTTAAGCATATCTTAAGGCCCTATGCTCAACAGTTGTCTCATATCACACATTTGGGCATTGTTTACTTTTACAGGTGATATATATATATATATATATATATATATATGTGTGTGTGTGTGTATATGTGTATATATGTATATATGTATATATGTATATATGTGTGTGCTTATTATATATAATGGTGTTTTAAAATGTATTTTATGTGTTTTGTTTATTTGTCTGTGTGTAATTATGTATGTGTTTCTCCTATAATTTTGCCTTTACTTTTCTCTCATGTAATACATCCAGACTGTAACTCATCTCCCTCCCATCTGACTCATCCAGCAGGTCCAGTTATTCGAGGGTCTCAAGGGGACCTTCTCCTAAGAACCAAATGGGGGGAGGGAGAGACGAGAACCTTGTGCAATGAACGACACACGGAAGCAGTCTGAGTAGCATCAAGGTCTCACTGTATTAGCAAGGCTCAAGGCTTAAATGCACAAGCAAAGGAGGAAGTACTTCTCAGCAGGAGGAATGGGGCAGCAGAAATGCACAAGCAAAGGAGGAAGTACTTCTCAGCAGGAGGGATGGGGCAGCAGAAATGCACAAGCAAAAGGGGAAGTATTTCTCAGCAGGAGGGATGGGGCAGCGGAAATTTTTCTTTTGGTGACTACACGGGGAAGCAGGAACTTGGTGGTATCAGGGTACATCTTGAGGTCAGGACATCCGGTGCTGACTTATGGCTGGAACAATCTGTGGTTGTTCTCGGAGCAGTGCATCGGTGGCCTGCTTTTGACCCCCTTTTCTTCTCGGGGATAGAAGCCCAATTCAGAGATCAGGACAATTGTGTTGTCTTAATAGCTCCCAACACCCCTCTTCCTAGTTTCCCCTACCTCCACTTTACCTCAGATCCACTGCTCCTCAGTGTCCCTTCAGAAAAGTGCAGCTCGAACACCCCCCACCCCACAAAGGGATACCAACCAACATGGTGTAGCTAGATGCAGTGAGGCTAGGCACAAACCCTTATATCAACGATACTCAAGGCAAGGCAACCCAGTAGGATGGAAATGGTCTCCTGTTCTTTTTTATTCTTTAAAAAAAATATTTGCCTGCATGTTTTCTAAAGAAAGAAAGAAGAAAGGTGTAGAGTTGAGTGGGTGGGAAGTTGAGGAAGATCTAGAAGAAATTTGGGGAGAGAAAACCATGATCAGACTACATTGTATGAAAAAAAATTTCAAAAAAACATTTAAAGTAAAGACAATTATGAATGTTAATGAAAATGGCGACTAAGATCCACGGAATATTCCATTAGATCCCCTACTCTAGGCTGGAATGAAGAGGTTAAGAAACATTTGATCTGCTTTAAACATTTCCTATCGACCTACACCAATGTGGTGAACCTCGTTTAAGGATACTTGCTTCACAGGCAGCGTGCATCAGAAGGGTATGTTCTTGAATAGAAACTTGCTCTCACTGGATCAGACCTGGTCCATGCTTTGATGAATACTGAAAGCACGAATCAGTCCCTTGAAATGAATTTCTGAAGAAGAGCTTAAGGGTTCAGAGCCACTTCTCACATCATTAAAAAGCCTCGCTCTTAAGGAAGCCCCAGTTCACTTTAAATCATACAAACTTAGAGCCAGAAGGCACCTTGCAGTTCATTTTTCATTCACCTAACAGGGAGGAACTTGCTGCTAACTAGGTCTGAGGTTTAATAAGCAGATGGGAAAAAGCCTCTGGCACCTTCTCAAACATTTCCTAATTTCTCAGGTGTTTTTCTTTTTCCTTCCATCACTTGAACTTTCTAAAGGAATTATTATTACATTTATTTATTTGTGTGTGTGTGTGTGTGCTACAGCATGTGTGTGGGAGTCAGAGGACAGCTTTCTGGCATTGGATCTCTCTTCCTAATTATGTGGATCCTAGAGATTTGGAACTCAGATCATCAGATTTGGTTGCAAAAGCCTTTACCTGCTGAATTGTTTTACCAGCTCTTTTAATAGGGATTTTTCAAAAGGTAGTGGGAAGTTCCTGTTAATGTTCAGCAGTTCTCCATAAACAAAAGGAGAACTAAACAACAAAGGAACACACTAGAAGGCTACTTCTGAACAATACCATCGATTAGCGTGGGGATAAGTCCTTGAACAACAGAACATCTGTGTTTTTACATAAGATCCCATTCTGAAGCAGGCTGTGGTCAGCACCGGGGTTAGGAAAGATCCACCCTGTGTAGGTGGCCACATTCCCACCACTCTTCGCATATGGAACCCTGCTTAAGTGGAAGAAATGACATGGTAGGAGGATACAATTACAGTGGAGGCTGCCCACCCGAACACCAAGAATGCTTCCTGCCTTGGACGGTTTCCTCAGTGGTTCACAAATCTGGACCTTTATCTTATTGAAGAGTGTTTTAAGACTCCACACATGACGTGAATGATCAAGGAGGGAAAGGAAGGGAAGGGAAGGCAGCCACAAGTTCTGTAAGTTCTTATTTCACCTGAGACACAGCAAAGACCGGTTTCCATAAATTCTCCCAGGAAGCTTCAGGACGAATATGAAAGCTAGGTTGCATAGGGTTTTTCAGCCCTAGGATTAATACGTGGCGAGACTGTTCTGCAGCAGTCGCTCTGACTTCAAATCTTGTGGTCAATATTTTAATACCCAGGCAGCTTAATATGGAAGCAAAGTGTGGATGCCGCATCAATAATGGGATTTGCCTGAGTAAGGACTCCTTCTTCTATAAGCTTCTGAGAACAGAAGTGCTGTCCGATGGATCCCCATCAGAATGCATGGCAATGCTCTCAGCTTGTACTAAATAGGAATATTCCAGCACTGGCATGTTTGAATTGTGGCAGGCCCAATAAGACTTTCAATGGCTGTGTTTTCAAATACCTTAGTGTATAGAAAACTAAGACTCAACTTACTTACTACCCCCGCCCCCAGGGCACTAGTAGTTTTCATGGTGTGAAGAGGAAGTATGACCACGCAGATGACAAGTTCTGGGGTCTTTGAATATACATGGAAGGTCGCCACGATGGAAATAACACAATTGGGGCCAAGTTGAAGATTGACACCCCAAATTAAAATCTGATCATTCATTATTTCTGTGAGGAGACCACATTTAATAAACTCCTGGGTTGGACTGGAGAGATGGCTCAGTGATTAAGAGCACTGGCTGCTCTTCCAGAGGTCCCAAGTTTAAATTTCAGCAACAGTGGCTCACAACCATCTGTAATGAGATCAGATGCCCTCTTCTGCTGTGTCTGAAAACAGCTACAGTGTACTTACATATAATAAAATAAATAAGACTTAAAAAAAATAAACTCCAGGATTGGATTATACAAGTAATGGTATCACAGTGAATAATTATTATGTATGGGAAAAGTCATTTCTGCAGAATTCATCCCTAAGGAATATTGAACCTGAAATTCTTACTTAAAAGACACATAGAGTGGTCTGGGGAGATGGGTCAGTGAGGCAAGAGCCTGGCGTACCAGTGTGATGTTCTTATTTCCAATTCCAGGACCCACATAAAGGCAGACATGGTAGCATGTGGGTCTGTAATCCCAGGGCTTATATATGGAGATGAGAGACAGAGGCAAGAGGATCACTGGAAGCTCATAGACCAGTTAACCTGACCCACAAAGTAGGGAAAGGCAAGAGACTCAGTATTACACAAGGCGGAGGGCTTACAAGGACTGGCATTTGAGGTTGTCCTTTGTGCATGCGCATGTATATGTGCACCACGGCACTCTCATGGATGTACTTACACACAAGGATCTGTGTCAATGGGAGCCATGAAAGACTCCCTTCTCCACTAGGTTATGTGGATCATGGGCCAGCCTGTAGCAGGAAGCCCACCTCAGCTAGCAAGTCTCATCCCAGAGTTTCACCTGGGAGGATTTGAGATCCACAGAGAAGCAACCACCAGAGTAACAATAACAACAAAACCAACCACATAAACAAACTCCCCCTAAACAGTCTCAGGACTGTGCTTGTTATTCCCTCCATCGGAAAGGAATGTGTTCAACCCACTGATGTTTAAAATGCTGCTACTGGCTGATGGAACTCTGATGGAAAGCAAATTCTTCCTTCTTCTCCTCCTTCCTTCTCCTCCTTCTCCTCCTTCTCCTCCTCCTCCTTCTCCTCCTTCTCCTCCCTCTCCTCCTTCTCCTCCTTCTCCTCCTCCTTCTCCTTCTCCTCCTTCTCCTCCTCCTCCTCCTTCTCCTCCTCCTCCTCCTTCTCCTCCTCCTCCTCCTTCTCCTCCTCCTCCTCCTCCTCCTCCTCCTCCTTCTCCTCCTCCTCCTCCTTCTCCTTCTCTCTCTACTCGCTCCTCCCAGACACAATTCTGGATGCTTTAACTTTGAGATTAAATGGAAGGGTTAAGTGTGTTTTCAGGATGATGAGAAAACTGCGGGCCTCCATTGACCTCAGGATCTGTTTGTCTCTGGCCTCCCAGAGAAGGATTTATAGATGCATTATGCCCTGCCTAGCTTTTTGTGGGCAAAGGGAACGTCAACATCACATTCATACTTGTGTGGTAAGAACTTTGCCAACTAACAATCAACCCAGCCCTGGAGTGGCAGTTGGGTACTCTTCCTAACACTGCCCCTTTATAAATTCAGATTTCTCTCCTCTGTGTCGTATTAATGTGTGTGTGTGTGTATGTGTGTGTGTGTGTGTTTGAAGGGGTAATTGTTAAAAAGCCGCGGTGGCTTTGTACCCACCAAAGAGCTCTGGGTTATGCACAGAGTTATTTTTAGTTTGCCTTAGCTAGCTCAATGATTGGGCCATTTCTTCTTTTTTATCCTTTTTAAAATTATTTTTATTAGATATGTTCTTTATTTACATTTCAAATTTTATCCCCTTTCCTCATTTTCCCTCTGACCCCCCCCCATCCCATTTCCCCTCCCCTGGCTTACTAACCCACCCACCTCCCGTTTCCTTGCCCTGGCATTCCCCTATACTGAAACATAGAGCCTTCATAAGACAAAGGGCCTCTTCTCATTGATGTCCCAGAAGGCCATCCTCTGCTACATATGTGGCTGAAGACATGGGTCCCTCCATGTGTACTCTTTGGTTGGTGGTTTACTCCCTGTGAGCTCTGGTGGTACTGGTTGGTTCATATTGTTCCTTCTATGGGGCTGCAAGCCCCTTAAGCTCCTTGAGTCCTTTCTGTAGCTCTTCCATTGGGGAACCTGTGCTCAGTTCAATGGATGGCTGTGAGCATCCACTTCTGTAATTGTCAGGCACTGGCAGAGCTTCTCAGGAGACAGCTATATCAGGCTCCTGTTGGCATTCACAATACTGTCTGGGTTTGGTAACTGCATATGGGATGGATCTCCACGTGGGACAGACACTGAATGGCCTTTCCTTCAGTTTCTGCTCCAAACTTTGTCTCTGTATCTCCTCTATGGATATTTTGATCCCCCTTCTAAGAAAGACTGACATATCCACACTGTGGTCTTCTTGATCTTCATGTGGTCTGTGAATTGTATCTTGGGTATTCTGAGCTTCTGGGCTAATATATACTTATCACTGAGTCCATACCATTTGTGCTTTTTTGTGATTGGGTTAATTCACTCAGGATGATGCTTTCTAGTTCCATCCATTTGCCAAAGAACTAACTTCATGAATTCATCATTTTTAATAGCTGAGTAGTACTCCATTGCACAAATGTACCATATTTTCTGTATCCATTCCTCTGTTGAAAGACATCTGGCTTCTTTCCAGCTTCTGGCTATTATAAATAAGGCTGCTATGACCATAGTGGAGCATGTGTCCTTATTACATGTTGAAACATCTTCTGGGTATATGCCCAGGAGTGGTATTGCTGGGTCCTCAGGTTGTACTGTGTCTAATTTTCTGAGGAATTGCCAGACTGATTTCCAGAGTGGTTGTACCAGCTTGCAATCCCACCAGCAACAGAGGAGTGTTCCTCTTTCTCCACACCCTCACCAGCATTTGCTGTCACCTGATAAAACCAGATAGATTAAAACTTTTGGGAAAGAGCCTCGAGCACATGGTCACAGGGGAAAATTTCCTGAACAGAACACCAATAGCTTATGCTCTAAGATCAAGAATTGACAAATGAGATCTCATAAAATTGCAAAACTTCTCTAAGGCAAAGGGCACTGTCAATAGGACAAAAGGGCAACCAACAGACTGGGAAAAGATCTTTACCAACCCTACATCTGATAGAGGGCTAATATCCAATATATGCAAAGAACTCAGGAAGTTAGACTCCAGAGAACCAAATAACCCTATTAAAAATGGGGTACAGAGCTAAACAAAGAATTCACAACTGAGCAATGCTGAATGTCTGAGAAGCACCTAAAGAAATGTTCAACATCCGTAGTCATCAGAGAAATGCAAATCAAAACAACCCAGAGATTCTACCTCACACCAGTCAGAATGCCTAAGATCAAAAACTAAGGTTGGGCCATTTCTAAACGTCCCAGTGGCTAGCACCCACTCCCCTCCAGTATTCCTGAGTTAACATTTTCTACATTTCTGCTTTATCCTTGCTGCCCTGTTTCCTTTTGGGCAGCCTTCCCATGGGTCTGCTTTCCCTTTGTACTTACATTTCGGCCTTCTCAACCTCCTGCTCCTTCATGATGTGGTCCCTCTTACTATGGATGGAATCCCTTCTTCTCTTCCCCTGCTTTTCTTTCCCAGGAATCCTAAAAGTCTCTTCTCTTTTCCTTTGCCCAGCCATTGGCTGTTGGCAACTTTATTTCCCAATCAGAATCAACTGGGACCAGGCTTCCTTTAGCCTATGTACAGGGCATTGCAAACAGTTCTTTGGGGCAACACAGTTAACATGAGAACACAAGCTGCTACAGTTTTTCTGCAGAAATTCATTTTTGAGGGCAACTTAAACATTTCCATCACTTGCTAATGCCTTTGGCCCAAACCACTATCTAACTGTGTGGTAACTGAATGCTTTCCCCACTTTGTTGAACTGTGAGTTCCTAGTGACTGAGGCTTTGTCTTTTGGTCTGCCATGTTCTTTCTTGTGACTGTAACATACTGCACCCTGGAAAACGTTGAAATGAATGTGAGGGCATTGTTCAAACTGAGCTATCATGTCTCAAAGAAAGCATAGGTCTTAGTCAGGAAGGAGGGACTGTGTTGTGATAGCACACATCCCTTCTCCTAAGTGCATTGTGATTTTCTCTATTTTCAAGAGTTGAGTCTTCTCTCAGGTCACAGCTGAACACTCTGTTTTTCTAATAATGCATAATAAGGTATTCCAGAAATCAGACCTCCAAAGATGGAAATCTACTAGGAGAGTCTGACAAAGGCTCTGAAGGATGGCTTGAAAGTATTTATACAGCAGTTTATTGACACTGATGCCAGACATTTAGACATGCAGACAATTTAGACAATTAGAAACAGATGGTACATGCAGCTGAGAAAAGAGTGTAATCAGAGACCCAAAGACAGGTAGTCGAGATGTCAAAAGCAAGTCAGAGCTAACAAGACTTCCAGGAAGGGTTTAGTTGAGCTAAGTATCCTGACCTATTCCAGTTAGCAAGAACACGTGGGACTGTTATACAGTGGGATATAAGCACTGTGCACTTCTTAGTGGTTACTGCTAGATTTGACAGGTTCCTTCAGTGACTTCTCAGGCTGCCGTGAAGAGAGCATGCATTGTTTCTTGCCACCATTAAAAAACATATAGAAGTATTTAGAAATACAAGCCTAACATTTACAAGAGTATTCATATGCACTGAAAAGAATTTGTTTCAGAATTTTTTTCCAATAGCAAATTTGCCCTATATATGTTTAAGGCGGTATTTTCGCTGCACAACTTTTAGGACGTCTTAATTTATGTTTGCAGAAACTCAACCAATATGTGCTCAGCTCATCTGTAGAGCTTGTGTTAGTAAGGTTTACAAAGAGATAAGAGTTTAGTAGCTGTGAGATTTTGATCATCTTATGTAATTATGCTGTTCTGATCCAGTCCCCCAAAGTAGAAAGCTGAGGTGGATATATTCACCATATGGGTCTATAAGTCTGCAGCATGCAAGACAAGTAACAAGTTTCCTCACATTATTGTAAAATTCATGTCTACATACTGGAAGGTGACCTAGCCCCAAACGCTTGTTTATCCAACCCTAACATGCTCTTCTCACTAGTTTGCATATGTCTCAGGCAGCCATGGTCTGTGGTGTGATGAGAGAAGTGAGCAGAGAGGGAACGGAATCCTTCCAGGTTTGCCCCAGGTGGAAGCAGCAGTCACCTTTCACTGCATCTGAGAAGGAAGTCTGTGTGCTGCTGCAGCAGGTCCGATGTTTACAGGAGTCTGGAGCTGGGCACTGCATTTCTCATGGAGAATCAAGCGTACCCATCAAAGCCTCAGAGGAGAAGGGAGCGTCGCATGGTGCTATTTTTTCCTTCCTGAGTTTGAGCTTGTAAGACACTCATTTTTATTGGCTGTTTGTTTTAGCTTAAGTGATATTTTTACACTCCTTTTTCTAGATGGAAGATTTTATTGTAAGTACAATTTTATTATAATAGCCCTTTATAGTTTATGTGGTTTATTAAGTTTTGCTTTTACTTTTAGCAGGATTACACTGTATGCCTCTTCTTGGTTTGGAACTAATTTTGTATACCAGGGTGGCCTTGAACTCATAGAAATCTACCTACCTCTCCTCCATAATGCTGTGATTAAGACTTGTACTACCAACTTCATGGGGTTTATTTAAAAACGTAATGAATTTGATGTCGTCAGGTGGGTGGTGGGTAATGTACAACTGTCGCTGTAATGCCACTGGCCACATGAACACTCCCCTCAGATGTCAGATCTCAGGGCTGTCCCAGGAGGGATCTCACTTTTCATATTTTAAAATGTACTTTTGCATATGTGGACAGTGATCTTTTCATGTTGATTTCTATATTGGTCTTCTATATATCTCTGGATTTGCAGAGGCATTCAGTGTTACCACTAAGAGAGAGACTGTCAACAGGAAGGAAAACAATGGCTAATGGGTTTCGGAGTAGTGATGGCACAGAATACAAAGGAGTGAGTAGCCAATGATTGTTAATGCCCTACACTACCAGATGGCCAGAAACCAGGGACTGGATAGCCCAGAGATCCAAACATGCCTGGAAAAATAATCAATACAATGATTCCTTATGATACTCTGCTCTGCTCACAGACTGGTGCCTTGTCCAGTTGTTATCAGAGAGGTTTCCTCTGGTAGCAGATGGGAGTGGGTACAGAATCCCACAGCCAGACATTACACAGACAGAAAGACTGAGTTGGAGGTATTTATCAGGTCTCTCCCCTTGGAGCTTGGGGAACCCTGCAGAAGGGAGAAAACACTGTAGGAGTCAGAGGAGATGTAAGAAACTAAGAGAGCCTATGGAGTCAGCTAAGCAGGACCCACAGAAACTCATTCAACCAATACATGGCCTTCATGAGTCTGTACCCAATCGTTTGCATATGTTATAGCTGTTACCTCAGTGTTTTTGAGTCTGTGTGTATCTCTGACTCTTTTGCCTGCTCTTGAGACCCTTGAGATCCTATTGGATTGTCTTGTCTGGCCTCAATATGAAGGATTTTTCACTTGTCTTATCTTTTTCTTTGTTCTGTTTAGCTGTTAACTTTTGGAGGCCTGCTCTTTTCAGAAGAGGAGACAGAGGGGAGTGGATCTGGTGTAGAGGGAAGCTGGAACAAAGGTTAGCAGGAGTGGAGGGAGCAGAACTGTGGGTTAGATGTATTATATGAGAGAAGAATCTATTTTAAATTGTAAAAAAGGACGGAAAGAAGGAATGTGTAGACATAGCTTATTTTGAGAATGAATAAACAAAATCTGCTAGTGGGGGAAGAATATGGGTAAAAGAAAATCTATGGGCTGCAGAGATTGCTCAATGGTTAAAGACCCTTGCTGTCAAACCTTGTTGGGAGCTATTAAGACAACACAATTGTCCTGATCTCTGAATTGGGCCTCTCCCCCCAAGAAGAAAAGGGGGTCAAAACCGGGCCACCAACGCACTGCTCCGAGAACAACCACAGATTGTTCCAGCCCTAAGTCAGCGCTGGATGTCCTGACCTCAAGATATACCCTGATACCACCAAGTTCCCACTTCCCTGTGTAGTTGCCAAAAGAAAAATTTCTGCTGCCCCATTCCTCCTGCTGAAAAGTACTTCCCCTTTTGCTTGTGCATTTAAGCCTTGAGCCTTGCTTAATACAATGACACCTTGATGCTATTCAGACTGTTTACGTGTCATTTCCTCGCACTTGGTGTCCGTCTCTGTCTCCCCCCATTTGGTTCTTAGGAGAAGGTCCCCTCGAGACCCTCGAATAACTTGACCTGCTGGATGGGTCAAAACCTAATGGAGCGAACAGCTTGTGTCCCAAGTTGTCCCTTGACCTCCATAAACATCCTATCTCAGATTGCCCTAACTAATAAATTAAAGGAATAAGTAAATATAGTGAAAATTCAGACCAAGAAGATCTAGGACATTCAAAATCAATAAAGTCAAACTTCCATTCTCAAGTAGTCAACAAGTATTCTAGGAAAAACAATCCTTTAGTAAAACTTTGCAATTGCAAGATCTGTGGTAACTGTAGTTGCTGAGGCATTGGAAAATGCACAGTAAAAGATAATTCTCCTCCTGTGTTGTATTTCAAATTAACGTTATATGCTTGTGGATGCTTTATTTTATTTTTATTAGTTTTTAAGGTTAGAACACAAAGCAATGGGTTTCGTTTGTGGCGTTTTCATATTTAGGTGTCATTATACTTTGCTCTTAATCAGTATTCCCCCCTCCCCCACAATCCCTCAGTGTTGTCTCTGGGAATCCTCCCTGGCTGGTTCCCTTCCTTCTGCCAAATAGATAAACCTCATTCCACACGCCTTCCATCACATTGCCATTTCGTGAGATCTCTTTTTCTTTTAGGATTTCCTTTCCAGTTTCATGACCTGCACTCTCAAACACATAAATAGGTTCATAATACCCCATAAATATACACAGGCATGTGATATGCACACGCACACATGCACATGTACACATGCACATGTACACATGCACATGAACACATGCACATACACACTTATCTGCACACAGACACACAATTTAAAGTCCACACGTCAGAGAAAACATGCAATACTTGTCTTTTTAATATGGCTTATTTTGTTACCATGCTGATTATCAATTGTATTCATTTTCCTGAAGAATTTCATGATTCCATTTTTTCCTTTGTAGCTACATAAAATTATATTGTTCATGCATGCCACAGCTTCTTTATTCATTTGCCAGTTGATGGACACCAGAGTTGACTGCATTCCCTGCCTGTTGGGAATCCTGTAGCAATCGATGTGGGTGTGTATGTAGTCAGTGCACAGATGTATCTCTACAGTATGTTGGTTCAGAACCCTTCAGCTGTGCTCCCCAAAGTGATATAGGTGGGGGACTGTGATAGCTCTGTTTTCATTTTTTTTCTTGAGAAACCTCCATACGGATTTCCATAATTGCTACACGCTTTACGAGCCCCTGGGCCCCAGTGATGAATCAGGGTTTTGCTCTCCCCACATCCTGGACAGCCCTTCTTGTCTCTCATTTCCTAGCTGATGACTATTCTGATTGGGGTGAGACAGAGACTCACAGAACTTTTTAATTTTCACTTTCCTGATGGCAGTGAGAGCTGAACACATTTTCAAGTCTTTATTGGCCATTTCTAATTCTTCATTGGATAACTGTCTCTTCAATTCATTGGTCTAATTATTGGCTATAATTTTGCTGTTTATTTTTGCAGTTGTTTACATATCCTAGATATTTATTACCTGTCTGGTGTTTAGCTGGCAGATTTTTTTTTTTCTATTGTGGATGCTGTGTCTTCACTATGATCTTTCCTGAGTACAAGCTTTTGAATCTCATGTAATGCTCTTTGCTGGGAGAATTTTCTCTGCTCCCAGAGTTTGTACTTCAGAAACTCCTTGCCTACCCATGTATCCTGAAGTGTTTTACTTATGTCTTCCTCTAGTGTTGGTGTTAAACTTCCATGGCTTTCTCAGTGATCATATAGTTGTCTGTGCATATACAGGGCCTTGTTTGTTCATTTGCAAAGGTGTTACTATAAATAATTTAGCAATAAGCCTCTGAGATCCCCAGTGGTGAGTAGTTACTGACCTAGGTCTGTTCTTTTCTCTTCTTTTTCTTTTCCCTGTTTTCGTTTTTTTCAAATTTTACAGCTATACTTGTAAAACAGATACCTCACAGCCTACTTACCTATTTTCATGTCAACAACAATCATTTGCTTCCATGAGTTTCTTTTTTTTCTTCCGTTTTGTTGTTTAAACAATCACTCTTGTGTTTGTCATTATTTTCTAAGTGCTTTTGTTTAGTTGTATAGTGAAATTGCTTAGTCTTTAGCGTTAGTCACAGTTGCCAGCTGGCTTTGAGAAGACCAGGCTGATTCCACAACAGACTTCAAATTGGCAGTTAAGGAGACTAGGCCTAGAAACTGGGCAAGTCCAGGCAAGTCAGTTACTAAGAGAAAAAAACCCAGGCTCCAGCCTTCATGCTCAGGTAATGGAATGTCCCAGACACCTGTCCTGAGGCAAGGACAACGGGTCAGCAGCAGTTTCCAGACTTCCTCATCTACTTCCTCAGTAACAGTTTCCAGATCTCCCCAGCAAGTTTCCAGCCCCCACATCCCAGTAATGGAATGTCCATAGAGATGGGCCCAACAGATTAACATAGAGGTGACCTAAGCTGGAATTCCCTAATGTGCTTTAAATCAGGCCTGCAAGCTCACTTGAGTGTCTCTATCTTGGTAATGTGAGACCCTAGAATGGTGAACTTCTGCAGAATAAAATACTCTTTGAGTTTACAACCTGCAGTTATACCAGAAACATGAGAAAACATCTTGTTTTTACTAAGTTTCACATGTCATGAATATTTTGCTGATGTTAAAATGTAACTTTTCTTTATAGTGGATTTACTATACATGTTTTTAGTGTACAAAGACTAAGTATGTCTGTTTAAATTTATGACTGGGTGGACAGAGGAGGTCCTACCTGAGCGACTCTTGAAACTGGTAGATGCTAGGAGAGGAAAAATCAGTTTCTTTCATGAAGTTGCCTCTGTCAGGTCGACCATGCCCCAGTGGAAGATCACACATCCTTGCATACATGGGCAGCATAAATGGGTCTTGGTGGGTGAAAAAAAGAGGACATAAGGGCATGGGTGGGTTAGGAAAGGTGGTAGGTGAATATGGCCTAAACTCATTGCATAAAAAGAACGAACTGTAAAAGGGGAAATGGTGGCTTTGTAGAAGTACATTTTGCACAGGACGTTTTTCTCTGTTCAGGTTTGTGAAAAGTCTCAGAATTTTCTAATTTTTCAAAACGTCACAAATATTTTGCATTTGAGCTTTATCCATCTGGAATTCATCATGACATATGGTGAGAGGTAAGGGAGGCAGCTTGTTTCTGTGCAGAGGGAGCCAATAATGCCAGGACCACTTAATAATATACCAACCATTTCCCACCTAATTGAAATGCCACTTCTGTGGGTTTATTTCTGGGCTTAGTCTTGATCCATAGACCTATTTGAATATTTTTGTAATGGTGCCAGAGTGTTTTCATTCCAGTAATTTTGTAGTGAATTTAAACATCTGGTAAGGTATATATTCTTTTTACCACCCTCCTTTCATAACTAACTTTTCTAACAAAGACACACTATAAAATCTAATAAGTCTTAAAGAATTTTATGCATCCCTTCTCAAAAAGGAGCCACATTGAAATTGTGCTAGATTAATAAATTACTATTGATGGAAGTATTTTGACCAGAACCTCCATATTGTATAAGCATGTATTAGACGTTTGCGCCTTCGTTAGAACTCATTAGAATATTTTGTATCCTTTCTTAAGTGGACTTCCTTATCTTTTCCAATTAGTTTTAATTAGTTTTATTTTTAATATTAAGGACACTACCCAATCAAGTTATAGTCAGGTTAGTGAATTATCAAAATGGTATTACTAATCTTTTAAATTTCTATAATTCTGGGGGTTTTATAGACCTATTGATTTGTGATCATGGCTGACATCTACTGTTCAGTTCAGACAGTTTTCATAACTTTATTGGCAATTTGGTTCCTGAAATGACTTTTGAAATATATAGTATTATTTCTTTAATATTGATGTTTGGTGTCTTTAATCCATACATAGGATTTTGGTGGGTTATAAAAATCACAGGTATTTTATACAATATCTGAAACTTGCTTAAAGAAACTGAGAATTTTCAGTGGAAGTTCTAATTTTACCATAATTTAATTTATAGATCTCTTAAGTCATTAGAACTTTCTATTTTCATTTGAAATTTCTTCAATATCCCAGAGACATATACAAATATTTTTATTAAATAACTATGTTATTTTACATTTAAAACTTCATATCCACCTAATGTTTGTTTTTAAAATATTAAATGATACAGTTATTAAGTTTCTCTTTCTCTCATTTGATTCCCCAGTTGACCTAGAATGGTTTCAAAAGTGATTGTCCTCTCCTCCAATATTCTGTCGTGATAACTTTATAGTGAAAGAAAATGGTCATATATCTATCTATCATCTTCTTCCACACTCTGGCTGTACTGTTCATGCCAAGGCAATACTGCATTGTGTTAGCCAGCAGGTTGGTAAGAAGGTCCAGTAAATGGTTCTAGTTTGTGTTTTCATTTTGGTGGTTCTTGGTATTTATAATTAAATATGGGATTCACATCACAGTATTTATAAGAACTAAAGAAGACAGCGAGCAGGAAGGGAAGTGGGTTAGGATTTAATCCACATACATATTTGTGACAAGTGCACATCTTCACAAGACATTTCAAATTTATTGAAATGATTTTCCTCTCTATTTAGATATTATTTAATTCTTCAGAATAAGTTTTGTTCAGTTTTGAGATAGCCTTACTACATATCTTTGCCTAGCCTAGAGCTCTCCATGTAGACCAGGCTGGCCTTGACCTTAAAGGCATGTGTGACCACATTCAGCGGTCAAGACATTTTTATGATCAATTTTTCCAGGCATTTGATATTTTGATGCTATTTTCAATTGTACTTTTTCAGTATTTATTTGTTATAGAGAAGCAAAAGTTGTTTTATGCATTATAAGGTTTATAAACTTAAGTTCTTTGGCAGATATATGTGCTATCACAAAATGTTTCCAGTTTGGGGTTGAGTTATAAATAGCATTTCAGATTGAATATTTTACTTCATTAGTAGTTTTTTGTAAAGGAAACTTTAATTTTTTTCTTTTACACTACAAATCTTCACTTTTAAAAAGGCTCTGTTTTAGGCTGTTCTATTAAATAAACCTTTACCTGTCTCAAGCTTACAAAAATTTCTTTTCATGTTTTCATCTAGATCTTTTAGAGTTTTAAACTTCATGTCCAGCTGGCTATTCCACTGAGATGTGACTTTTGTATACAATGTGAATAAATATCAAAATTCATTTTCTCCATCCAGTTGTTCAGCACCACCTGTTTCAAAACCTTTTTACCTTTCCCAGAATTACCCCAACTAAAAAATTCTCCCTAAGTCTAAATAATTAACAGATGTTCTGTGTTTCCCATTGTACTTCATATATTCCTATACTGAATAAAATCTCTATACTGTTCTTACTTCTGTATCTTATATAGTTGAATATTCACACCAGGTGAAAAAGGTTGTGATGATGAGATTAGACTTTATACAAGTAGATGCTGACAGTACCGAGGTGACGATCCTGCTGGGGGTATTTATGATTTTATCTTACTATCAACTCAGAGCCAAGGATATTGAAATTTGTCAATGTGTTTGTTCTATCGATCATATTAATGTTTGAATTGCAGACATTTCTAGGGTCCTTTATTTCATGTATTTTTTTTAACTCAGGAAGTAGAACTTATATTTTAAAACATTTCTCAATACCTATATGGATTGTGATGAAATTCTTCTTCTTCTTCTTCTTCTTCTTCTTCTTCTTCTTCTTCTTCTTCTTCTTCTTCTTCTTCTTCTTCTTCTTCTTCTTCTTCTTCTTCTTCTTCTTCTTCTTCTTTCTTCTTCTTCTTTCTTCTTCTTCCTTCTTCCTTCTTCTTCTTCTTCTTTCTTCTTCTTCTTCTTCCTTCTTCCTTCTTCTTCTTCTTCTTCTTCTTCTTCTTCTTCTTCTTCTTCTTCTTCTTCTTCTTCTTTCTTTTACTGTGGTGAATGTCTTAATGTTGCAGATACATTTTTCAACAAATGCACTAACAGGACAGCACCAACAGGCATGATCTTGCCAGACAGCCTCGTATAAATATAATTGTTCCTTACAAAGACAGATAGACACATTGCAAACTACTCCACCAGCAATTTCTTTTAGTTTGTGCAAAATAGATTGCTAAAGTTGAATTTTGAGGTCTACATTTTTTTTCTGCTTGTAGAAAGTCTAGTTACCCATAAGTTTCCTCAAATTAATGCGATTGCTCATTTATATTGCCATTTATATTTTGTCTTTTCTTCAGCTTCTTGGAATTTATGGGTTCTTCCCAGAATCTCAAAGTGGTATCTCAAAAAAGTAGAAGAGCATCTATTTATATAAAGCTCTCACTCCATGCCAAATTCCACTTAAGCCAATAAAATGCAAATGGGGGGAAATTATTCTGGTATGTAACTCATTGCTTACTAATTTCTGCCTGTCACCATTAGCCTGGCTTCTTCATTTTCATTAAGCTCATCCTGATTTCATTAAGATTCCAATTGTTTGCTTTCTCAGCTGCCTCATGACTTATACAAAGATGTTCTTTGCGAACTTATTGCTTTTTAGATTGAAGTCTTTCTATTTAAAAACAATTGTCAACCCCTGTTAGAAGTGCCATTTCTGTAGTCAGGAGGTCTGGGATTTTATCCTTGTTCTACATCTAAAGAGGTATGTGAGCTTGCACACCATCCTATGAGAGTCAGGGTTTAGATTTGTTAGATTAGGAGGTTGATTTTAGATGACCCTGGTGATCTTGTACAGCCTCCATATCTAAGGACTAGAAATTTACTAAAATTCACCATCAGAAATTCCATCGTCCACATAGACTTCAGTGATTGAGGGATTATCTGTGCTTATTTGGTTAGTACAATTTTGTTCTACATGGATACATCCTGCAGATGATGTCAATTAGGGTATTTTAGGGAACACAAGGGCAACACATTTATAACAATCATCTTTTCAAGATGACAAATTATTCATATAATGGGTCAATATAAAAGAAAAAATTGTGTCATAGTTATAAAATACCTCTACTATATTCACTGGCCTAGAGTTAAACAAAAACTGTTTTGTCACATTTCTGATTCCCCTAAGACAGTATTTAGCAACATATTCTCGCAGCTATGGGAAAGGGAATCATTAGTATTATTTATTTTTTATTTTTTATTTGTTGTCTCTTCCTATTATCTTCTTCTTCCTAAAAAAATCATTCCCACAGTCACTGGGAAAATAAAAATGGATTATTGCATGGTGAGGAACAATAGAGATGGGGATAGCAGGTTGCATGTGATCTTTGGAAGGGGGATTGAGAAAATGAGGGCTCTAATCAGGGAGCATAGGAAGATAAATACAGAAGAAGGGGAGTTAAGTAACAGCAAAGATATCTGGAAAAGTCAAACAACTGTCATCATGCTGTCAACTATCTACCTAAAATACCTTTGATACATATAGTTCACATATAATACATATTATATACATAATATATACATATATAGTTTAATGATATTTTCCCATATATTATGTTAATGCTTCCCCCAAAAGCTATAAACAAAATCCTTAATATCAGGCATGAGAAAACTTCTTCTGAATTATTGGTCAAAATTGCCAAAGACCCTCTCAAACATACATTGCCATTGCTATTGCCCTTGGTTGACACCTAGAGATGGATAGTATGGCCCTAGTGTGGAAGATACCATGATCTTTAGAAATAGGACATGAAGGATCCAATCTAGATCTGACCTGAAAGCTTTCTTCCTAAAGACTTTCATGGTATCAGAAGGCAGCATGCAAGCTTCTAAAGGAGAGAAGCAACCAACAGTACTTTTCCACTATGATGCATATGGACCACAGTAGCCAGCATAAAATAATAACCCTAAGGGTTCATTAGTGCCATGCATATCTTGATGATAACCAACAGCTTTCTAAGAAGATTTGAGACCTCCTCAACAGGAGGAAAATCATGCCTGATGTGGAAACCTAGCCAACTACCTCGGGCCAGTAAAGTCATAGACTTGGAGGAGAACATACTTAGTCATTTTACTAAGCCATAATCCCCACCTACATCCTGATTATTTTGTCTTTGTATTCACTGATAACTGTAGCCCTCACTGTTTATGAAGGGAACTTCACTTTGCAATAGATGGACACCATTAAAGACAACCATCACTAAAATGCAAAATGGTGGAGCCCAGTCCTAACTGATGTATCTACAACACAGCTCTTGCACATGAGGTTCATGAATCAGTTTGGACAATGTGGCAGAAAGACTAAGAGGTAAAAGAATAGGAAGTTTGCTGTGTGCTCGTGTCTCCGAGAAAGGGCAGAGAAGCTACACCTATGAAGTCTACCAGCTGCTTAAATATGAGCTGGACAAGTAGGACACCAACAGCCATCCTAATGATGAAAGCTTGCAAAGGATCCCCAGGCAAAGACCTACAGGTAATTGAGGAATTTGGACAGCAAGAGAATTGGATTCCCCAGGGAAGTGTGCACAAATTGATTATCCAAACCCAGAGTCATCCCTGTAAATATATACTTAGAAGTATAGTCTTACCTTGGGAGTTTCTATGGCTGTGATAAAATACTGTGATCAAAAGTAACTTGGAAAAGAAATTATTTCTACTTGTCCACATCACAATCTTTCATGATGGGAAGTCAAGGAAGGAATTCAAGGCAGGAACCTGGAAGCAGGAGCTGAAGGTGAACTGTGGACCTATTGTGTGCTGGTTTATTCTCTATGGCTCATCTAGACTGCTTTCTTATAGCATCCAGGACCATCATCTCAGAGTGGCACCACACACAGGAAGATGGGTTCTCCCACATCAATCATCAATCAAGAAAATACACAACAGACTTGCCTACAGGCCAATTTTATGGTGGCATTTTCTTTATTGAGTTCCTCTTCCCAATGATTCTAGCTTGTATCAAGTTGACATATAAGTAATCTGCACACCCAGACACTCAGGCTCATAAAACACCAATATGCAAACAGACACACATAAATATGTGTATATGTAACAAATGTATGAATTTGAAAGAGCAAGAGAGGGCACATGGAAGGACTTAGAAAGATGAAAGGGGGGATAAATTATAAATTATAATCTTTAAAAAAGTTATTTAAGGAAACTTTTTTCTCACATTTAGTAGAAGTTATAATCTTGGATTTTAGAACCTGCTCAATGTAAAATTAATGCAGGTTGAGTTATTGGGTCATAACTGATTTAAGCAAGCAGAGTTGTTTATAGCAGGTGAGGATGAATATCTCATTGCCCAGCTGTAGCCATGGGCTTTTCCACCCATGCCCAAGTTCCCAAAATAATGACTCTGAGACTGAATGAATTATTTATGCATAATTTACCTAAGCCAAAAAAAAAAAAAAAAAAAAACCCTTTGGCTAGTTCCTGCTAGCTCCTAACCCAATTATCCCATTCAGTCTCTTCAAAGTCCCAACACACCATTACAGTTACCTCTCCTTAGGTTCTTGTGACCATCTTCCTCTGAGTTTGGTGTGAATCTCTTCATTGTGCCTGTCTGTATCCCAGAATCCTCCCCTGATGGAAATCGAGAAGCAGAGGATGGGGGTGGGCAGGGGAGGTAGGGTAGGGAACTAGGAGGAGTGGAGGAGGGGAGGCTGTAGTCTGGATATATTGTATGAGAGAAGAAAAAGAAAAGAAATAAATGTTAGAAAAATGTATACTCAAATGATGATATAATGCAGTACTAAATATTCACTTTGTGTTTCCAGGACTTTAGACAGAAGTTGGAATGTTGAAATACTAAGTATTGTATACAAAGCAATTGTATTCTTTGTATAAAAGAAGATTAAATAGTGAGGTCTGACTCAATACTCATTGTCTCTGGGTTGAGCTGATAGTGTTCTACACTGTTGAGCTTTTTCCAGCTGACTGGGAAGAGCTTTACCAGTGTGACTGCAGGTTCCATCTGACTGGGACTTCCACTCCTGGGAATGGTAGATAAGATAATTCAGTTCAACTCTAGTGCTGAAAAGAGCTTGTAAAGTCGAGGGAAAAGTTAAAATATCTGCTTGAGAGTGTTGATGAACTAACAAGGTGCTAAGGATGGGGTCAAGATGGGAGAGAAGTCCAGAGAGGCGAGGGCAGCACGTGGGTCAGATCTCCTTCTGAGTATCACCCACTGACTATGAAAGAAGCAGGAGCAGCAAGGCTGGGACTTTACAGTGAGTACAGAGGGCAGCACTTTACAGTGCCCTGTGGGATCAAAGGGGTTAGCCAGGTGCAGACTGGACATACACTTACATCTAGACTATATAAGAGCTCCCATTGATAATAAGATAAAAATGAACAATGAGATAGTAGACAAACGACAGGAAGAATTATTTTTTTTGCCAGAGGATGTCCCCAAATCAGTGAGTGGTATTACACAGCCATCAGAATTTCTATAATCAAGAAGATAGAATGTCAGGTTTTGGATGGAAAGGACTTCCAAGTGGCCACTGGAATTCAAGGCTTGGGACAGTCTGGTATGGTCTTCTAAAGGTGAAGTTATGCAGCCCCAGTGGAAATAAACATGTCTATGCAAAGAACTGACAGGTACATATATGGATTATATGCCTCAAATCTATTTTACACTTCCCTCTGTTCTTCCTGCAGATTTCATATATGTGGATATATATGAATTAATATGCAAACATACATATGAAAAATACGAAAGCACACACGCGTTCTCATTACTTCACGATTCCTGCTGATTTTAATTCTACTGACATATCTAGGAGTTGACTAACACTTACACTGGCTAGCTCCTGTGGCTAATGAGCATACTGAAGGCTGTTAATGTGCTTTTGATTCTCTGTTTGTTTTGCTTTGATCTTTTCTTACCCCCCCCCCGACCCCATGCCTCTGTTTACAGTATTCATTTGCTTTGGCTGTTATATTATTTCCCTTTTCTATGGGAGTCATTAATATGTAGTTATTTTAACTCTCTATCTGAGAATTTCCACATCTGCATCATGGCTAAGGCCAGATCTTTGACCCTTTGTGTAATTTTTTTCTTTAATGTTGGACATATTGCATCCGATGATAGGAGCTGAAGTAAACAGGCTGTTAACAGGAAACTGTATTCACTTGGCTATATTGTTTATGTTTGATGTTTGGCTGCAAATGCTGGAGTTTTTTTTTTAATTTTTAATATTTTTATTACATATTTTCCTCAATTACATTTCCAATGCTATCCCAAAAGTCCCCCATAGCGCCCCCCACTTCCCTACCCACCCATTCCCATTCTTTTGGCCCTGGCATTCCCCTATATTGGGGCATATAAAGTTTGCAAGTCCAATGGGCCTCTCTTTCCATTGATGGCCGACTAGGCCATCTTTCAATACATATGCAGCTAGAGACAAGAGCTCCGGGGTTCTGGTTAGTACATCATGTTGTTCCAACAATAGGGTTGCAGATCCCTTTAGCTCCTTGGGTACTTTCTCTAGCTTCTCCATTGGGAGCCCTGTGATACATCCAATAGCTGACTGTGAACATCCACTCCTGTGTTTGCTAGGCCCCGGCATCGTCTCACAAGAGACAGCTATATTTGAGTCCTTTCAGCAAAATCTTGCTAGTGTATGCAATGGTGTCAGCATTTAGAAGCTGCTTATGGGATGGATCCCTGGATACGGCAGTCTCTAAATGGTCCATCCTTTCATCACAGCTACGAACTTTGTCTCTGTAACTCCTTCGCTGGGAGTTTTGTTCCCAGTTCTAAGAAGGAGCACAGTGTCCACACTTTGGTCTTCATTCTTCTTGAGTTTCATGCGTTTAGCAAATTGTATCTTATATCTTGGGTATCCTAAGTTTTGGGCTAATATCCACTTATCAGTGAATACATATTGTGTGAGTTCTTTTGTGATTGTGTTACTTCACTCAAGATGATGCCCTCCAGGTCCATCCATTTGGCTAGGAATTTCATAAATTCATTCTTTTTAATAGCTGAGTAGTACTCCATTGTGTAAATGTACCATAATTTCTGTATCCATTCCTCTGTTGAGGGACATCTGGGTTCTTTCCAGCTTCTGGCTATTATAAATAGGGCTGCTATGAACATAGTGGAGCATGTGTCCTTTTTACCGGTTGGGACATCTTCTGGATATATGCCCAGGAGAGGTATTGCTGGATCCTCCGGTAGTACTATGTCCAATTTTCTGAGGAACCGCCAGACTGATTTCCAGAGTGGTTGTACAAGCTTGCAATCCCACCAACAATGGAGGAGTGTTCCTCTTTCTCCACATCCTTGCCAGCATCTGCTGTCACCAGAATTTTTGATCTTAGCCATTCTGACTGGTGTGAGGTGGAATCTCAGGGTTGTTTTGATTTGCATTTCCCTGATGATTAAGGATGTTGAACATTTTTTCAGGTGCTTCTCTGCCATTCGGTATTCCTCAGGTGAGAATTCTTTGTTCAGTTCTGAGCCCCATTTTTTAATGGGGTTATTTGACATTCTGGAGTCCACCTTCTTGAGTTCTTTATATATATTGGATATTAGTCCCTTATCTGATTTAGGATAGGTGAAGATCCTTTCCCAATCTGTTGGTGGTTTTTTTGTCTTATTGATGGTGTCTTTAGCCTTGCAGAAGCTTTGCAGTTTCATGAGGTCCCACTTGTCAATTCTCGATCTTACAGCACAAGCCATTACTGTTCTATTCAGGAATTTTTCCCCTGTGCCCATATCTTCAAGGCTTTTCCCCACTTTCTCCTCTATAAGTTTCAGTGTCTCTCGTTTTATGTGAAGTTCCTTGATCCACTTAGACTTGACCTTAGTACAAGGAGATAGGAATGGATCGATTCGCATTCTTCTACATGTTAACAACCAGTTGTGCCAACACCATTTGTTGAAAATGCTGTCTTTCTTCCACTGGATGTTTTTAGCTCCCTTGTCGAAGATCAAGTGACCGTAGGTGTGTGGGTTCATTTCTGGGTCTTCAATTCTATTCCATTGGTCTATTTGTCTGTCACTATACCAGTACCATGCAGTTTTTATCACAATTGCTCTGTAGTAGAGCTTTAGGTCCGGCATGGTGATTCCACCAGAGGTTCTTTTATCCTTGAGAAGAGTTTTTGCTCTCCTAGGTTTTTTGTTATTCCAGATGAATTTGCAGATTGCACTTTCTAATTCATTGAAGAATTGATTTGGAATTTTGATGGGGATTGCATTGAATCTGTAGATTGCTTTTGGCAAGATAGCCATTTTTACAATGTTGATCCTGCCAATCCATGAGCATGGGAGATCTTTCCATCTTCTGAGATCTTCTAGAATTTCTTTCTTCAGAGACTTGAAGTTTTTATTATACAGATCTTTCACTTCCTTAGTTAGAGTCACGCCAAGATATTTTATATTATTTGTGACTATTGAGAAGGGTGTTGTTTCCCTAATTTCTTTCTCAGCCTGTTTATTCTTTGTGTAGAGAAAGGCCATTGATTTGTTTGAGTTAATTTTATATCCAGCTACCTCACCGAAGCTGTTTATCAGGCTTAGGAGTTCTCTGGTGGAATTTTTAGGGTCACTTATATATACTATCATATCATCTGCAAAAACTGATATTTTGACTTCATCTTTTCCAATTTGTATCCCTTTGATCTCCTTTTGTTGTCGAATTGCTTTGGCTAGGACTTCAAGTACAATGTTGAATAGGTATGGAGAAAGTGGACAGCCTTGTCTAGTCCCTGATTTTAGAGGGATTGCTTCAAGCTTCTCACCATTTACTTTGATGTTGGCTAATGGTTTGCTGTAGATTGCTTTTATCATGTTTAGGTATGGGCCTTGAATTCCTGATCTTTCCAAGACTTTTATCATGAATGAGTGTTGGATCTTGTCAAATGCTTTTTCCGCATCTAACGAGATGACCATGTGGTTTTTGTCTTTGAGTTTGTTTATATACTGGATTACGTTGATGGATTTCCGTATATTGAACCATCCCTGCATCCCTGGGATGAAACCTACTTGGTCAGGATGGATGATTGTTTTGATGTGTTCTTGGATTCGGTTAGCAAGAACTTTATTGAGGATTTTTGCATCAATATTCATAAGGGATATTGGTCTGAAGTTTTCTATCTTTGTTGGGTCTTTTTGTGGTTTAGGTATCAGAGTAATTGTGGCTTCATAGAGTGAGTTGGGTAGAGTGCCTTCTGTTTCTATTTTGTGGAATAGTTTGTGAAGAACTGGGATTAGATCTTCTTTGAAGATCTGATAGAACTCTGCACTAAACCCATCTGGTCCTGGGCTTTTTTTAGTTGGGAGACTATTAATGACTGCTTCTATTTCTTTGGGGGATATAGGGCTGTTTAGATCATTAACCTGATCTTGATTCAACTTTGGTACCTGGTATCTGTCTAGGAACTTCTCCATTTCATCCAGGTTCTCCAGTTTTGTTGAGTATAGCCTTTGGTAGAAGGATCTGATGGTGTTTTGGATGTCTTCAGGATCTGTTGTTATGTCTCCTTTTTCATTTCTGATTTTGTTAATTAGGATGCTTTCCCTGTGCCCTCTAGTGAGTCTGGCTAAGGGTTTATCTATCTTGTTGATTTTCTCAAAGAACCAGCTCCTTGATTGGTTGATTCTTTGAATAGTTCTTCTTGTTTCCACTTGGTTGATTTCGCCCCTGAGTTTGATTATTTCCTGCCGTCTACTCCTCTTGGGTGAATTTGCTTCCTTTTGTTCTAGTGCTTTTAGGTATGTTGTCAAGCTGCTAATGTGTGCTCTCTCTAGTTTCCTTTTGGAGGCACTCAGAGCTATGAGTTTTCCTCTTAGAAATGCTTTCATTGCGTCCCATAAGTTTGGGTATGTTGTGGCTTCATTTTCATTGAATTCTAAAAAGTCCTTAATTTCTTTCTTTATTCCTTCCTTGACCAAGGTATCATTGAGAAGAGTGTTGTTCTGTTTCCACGTGAATGTTGGCTTTCTATTATTTATTTTGTTATTGAAGATCAGCCTTAGTCCATGGTGATCTGATAGGATGCATGGGACAATTTCAATATTTTTGTATCTGTTGAGGCCTGTTTTGTGACCAATTATGTGGTCAATTTTGGAGAAGGTACCATGAGGTGCTGAGAAGAAGGTATATCCTTTTGTTTTAGGATAGAATGTTCTGTAGATATCTGCCAGATCCATTTGATTCATAATTTCTCTTAGTTTCTCTGTGTCCCTGTTTAGTTTCTGTTTCCATGATCTGTCCATTGGTGAAAGTGGTGTGTTGAAGTCTCCCACTATTATTGTATGAGGTGCAATGTGTGCTTTGAGATTTACTAAAGTTTCTTTAATGAATGTGGCTGCCTTTGTATTTGGAGCATAGATATTCAGGATTGATAGTTCCTCTTGGAGGATTTTACCTTTGATGAGTATGAAGTGTCCCTCCCTGTCTTTTTTAATGACTTTGGGTTGGAAGTCAATCTTATCAGATATTAGAATGGCTACTCCAGCTTGTTTCTTCATACCATTTGCTTGGAAAATTGTTTTCCAGCCTTTCATTCTGAGGTAGTGTCTATCTTTTTCTCTGAGATGAGTTTCCTGTAAGCAGCAAAATGTTGTGTCTTGTTTGTGTAGCCAGTTTGTTAGTCTATGTCTTTTTATCGGGGAGTTGAGTCCATTGATATTAAGAGATATTAAGGAAAAGTAATTGTTGTTTCCTGTTATTTTTGTTTTTAAAGTTGGCATTCTGTTCTTGTGGCTGTCTTCTTTTAGGTTTGTTGAGGGATTACCTTCTTGTTGTTTCTAGGGCGTGGTTCCTGTCCTTGTATTGGTTTTTTTCTGTTATTATCCTTTGAAGGGCTGGATTCGTGGAGAGATAATGTGTGAATTTGGTTTTGTCGTGGAATACTTTGGTTTCTCCATCTATGTTAATTGAGAGTTTGGCTGGGTATAGTAGCCTGGGCTGGAATTTGTGTTCTTTTAGTGTCTGTATAACATCTGTCCAGGATCTTCTGGCTTTCATAGTCTCTGGTTAAAAATCTGGTGTAATTCTGATAGGCTTGCCTTTATATGTTACTTGGTCTTTTTCTCTTACTGCTTTTAGTATTCTGTCTTTATTTAGAGCATTTGTTGTTCTGATTATTATGTGTTGGGAGGTATTTCTTTTCTGGTCCAGTCTATTTGGGGTTCTGTAGGTTTCTTGTATGTTCATGGGCATCTCTTTTTTTTTTTTTTTTTTTTTTTAATTTCTACAATGTCCTTGTTTTTCTGTCCACTCTTGATTTAGGGGATTCCCTAATTATAGTCTCAAAAAGAAAAACCTTGGCTTTGCAGATTTTCAACAGTAAAGTACGGCTATTATGTTGGAGCCCTGCTGATGTGGTAAATGTGAGACAGGGAGCATTTTATAATCTCCAAATGAAACTTCAGCTTTTCAGGAGACTTGTGTACTCGGCTTTGTGAGTCACACGTTCTCTTCACACACTGTTTATGAATTGTAGAGCAGCCCTGTTCCATTCCACTCTCCCATCCCCATCTCTAGATTTAGTACTCTCAACCCATGTCTCTGAAGTTGGGGTTATTGTTAACCCCCCCTCTCCCTCTCCTCCAGTGTGGTGAGAAGGCTGTAAGAAGATACAACTTGGAGGAATTCCTTTCCTCAGCTGAGAGAGTATCTGAAAATTTCCCTGACTTATCCCTGGAGAGGATGTCTGATACAGAGAGGGATTGATTGAAAACTACAGCACTCTCTCTTTCCTTTTTCCAGAAGGATCCTGTCAAAACCAGAAGAAAATTCTACTCCTGAGCTATTTCGCCTTGTGCATTATCTATCATTTGTCATGACTAAATCTGGATATTGGTTCATGGCTCTAGCGGGCAGTGTTTCTAGTGAGCAGAACTCAACTGTGCCTTTCTGGGCTCTCCAGAGGCTCCACATTTTGAAGTAGGAGCTTGTTTGCAGCTTTAGTTTTATGAAGGGGCTTAAGAAAAGTGGTTGATTTCTAGTGCAATTAGATTCCTCCCATGCATAGACGAGAATAACAATTTATAACTCTTCACATGTAGGAGTTTAAACCAGAATTCCTTATCTTGTTTGTAGCAGACCACAGTTAATTAACTCAAATATTCTTCATAGTATATTAGACAAATACAATGAAGTGATATATAGCAACAGTAATGAACATATAAAGGACTGAATTTACAGGCATGCTATCAAGTAACTCTAACAGCAAAGAACAAAAATGTCACAAACGGGAAACTCCAGACAAGCATCACAGTTCTGGATCACAGAGACCTTCACACAGGAGAATCAAAGTAGTTATTTGAAGGAGAACATGAGAATTACTCCCTATTTCTTTTTACATTGGCCTCAGTTACATACATGCTTGCATTACATTATTTTTTGAAACAAATCAGTATGCCATCTCCAAGATGAAAAAAATATTTGCAAGTGATGACACCAAATGTTGCATCATGTATTTTCTAAAATATTTGAAGACTCTTGGGATTCACATCTTATTCTGTTTGTGTTAAATACTCTAATCTTTGCAATATCAGAAATCTCTCTTACAAATCAATATGCCTTTAGTAAAATGACAAGCTCTGCTAGACTTTCTATCTGGAATTTATAACTTCACTTGAAATTATTATGTGGTTAAGATGAGGTTAAAGCCCCACTTAAAGACATAACACACAAAATACTAGAAAAAAATTAAGTTAACTATCCCTCTATAAGCTTAGGTGGCCTGGACTGATATTAAGAACAGTCTTTTTACCTGGGTCATGGAGTCCCATTGCTTGATACCTTGCTAAATCAGTAGCCCTGCAGGCTCAAGAGCAGCTCCAGCTGTTCCTTGGCGCCAGCCAACATTACACCTCTTGTCATTGCATCCTCTTGGTGTCTCCGTCTCTGCTTTTTCTTTTTCTTTTTTTTTATTTTTAATATTTTTATTACATATTTTCCTCAATTACATTTCCAATGCTATCCCAAAAGTCCCCCATAGCGCCCCCCACTTCCCTACCCACCCATTCCCATTCTTTTGGCCCTGGCATTCCCCTATATTGGGGCATATAAAGTTTGCAAGTCCAATGGGCCTCTCTTTCCATTGATGGCCGACTAGGCCATCTTTCGATACATATGCAGCTAGAGACAAGAGCTCCAGGGTTCTGGTTAGTACATCATGTTGTTCCAACAATAGAGTTGCAGATCCCTTTAGCTCCTTGGGTACTTTCTCTAGCTTCTCCATTGGGAGCCCTGTGATACATCCAATAGCTGACTGTGAACATCCACTCCTGTGTTTGCTAGGCCCCGGCATCATCTCACAAGAGACAGCTATATTTGGGTCCTTTCAGCAAAATCTTGCTAGTGTATGCAATGGTGTCAGCGTTTAGAAGCTGATTATGGGATGGATCCCTGGATACGGCAGTCTCTAAATGGTCCATCCTTTCATCACAGCTACGAACTTTGTCTCTGTAACTCCTTCCCTGGGTGTTTTGTTCCCAATTCTAAGAAGGTGCACAGTGTCCACACTTTGGTCTTCATTCTTCTTGAGTTTCATGCGTTTATCAAATTGTATCTTATATCTTGGGTATCCTAAGTTTTGGGCTAATATCCACTTATCAGTGAATACATATTGTGTGAGTTCTTTTGTGATTGTGTTACTTCACTCAAGATGATGCCCTCCAGGTCCATCCATTTGGCTAGGAATTTCATAAATTCATTCTTTTTAATAGCTGAGTAGTACTCCATTGTGTAAATGTACCATAATTTCTGTATCCATTCCTCTGTTGAGGGACCGTCTCTGCTTTTTCATCTTCGCTGCTTAGTACCTTTCTCTTTCTGTAGCTTCGGCTTCTGTTCACTGTGATTTTTATCACATGACAGCCATTTGTTATCTGGATGATTCGTCTTGTTTCTATTCTCACCTGTTGTTTGTTCCATGTTCTCAGTTTCTGGAGGACTTCATGCTCATAATCTCCTATGATTGAGCAATGTTTGTTCAACTTCTGCCTCCTATATAGCTTTCCCATGCAGATCATATAGGGAAGCTTTTTTTCGTCAGAGCTGTGTCCTTAGATCCCAGCTGAGTAATCAGAACTGAATAATGGTCCTCTCACAGAGCATGATGTATTTATCCAGTGTAGGGAAAACTTTTAGCAGAGGAGCAGAGTCCACTTTTCTTAGGTACTAGTGATGGCACAAAAAGGAAATTTACACAAAGTTCTGTGTGTAGAGAGGAGAAAGTGGGGCAGGCTGACTAAAGATCAAGATGGGCTTTAGACATCATACATACAAATGTTTACTGTGGCTTCAGGGAGACCCTGTATCCTTCTTTCAAGGTAGGGGAATTACAGACATGGCTGAGAATTTTGAGAGACAATGTTCAGAACTCATCATTTTTGTTTCAAATGAACAGAAGATACCATTGAGATGTTGTATTTGGCAAGTGCTACAGTTTTGCATCTGGTATCATTTAAAGAGAAGCAATTCTTTAGTTTTCCACAGTGCACAACAGTCTCCTGGGCAATCTGTAGCCACCGTTAAGCTTTCATTTAAAGTACTTTTGGTGCTTGAGTTACATAGATGCTCTTCCAACTGTGGCATTGGAAACTTGGAAGAAGAATTTGGGAGTTTTTCTTTGTTTATCTCCTGACTTTCTGAGAGGGAAATAGTAACAATGATAGCATCAGTCAACCAAATGGAAATCCCTCTAAGAAAACGAAGACGTTGTCTTGCCTTGACCCAAGGGAAAATTGGTGATTATATCCTGTTTGGTGAGAAAAGGATTGAACAAGAGAAAAGTAACCAAGAACAGAAAAAGTTTGGACAAGTTCTTCGAAAAGGCTATGGATAGTATGAATTGTAGGCAGGACTGCTGAAAACTTACTTCTTTATGATCCACTTTTCATAATCCTTGGAACCTCTGAATTTGACATCGTTCCACGGTGCGAGTGTGTTACGTGTTGTATGCTGTGATATAAATGTGAGCTCTGCTCCATAGGCTCATGATGCTGACCTGGAGCTGCTTCTAAGACTTTGGGATGCTGTGAATGCTTCAAGGGCTGGAGCCTCTGTGGGAGAAGTGAGTTACTGGGATGTGTCTCTTGGGACTTTCTTGGACTACTCTCTTCTCTCTATTCTCTCTCTTGCTCTCTCTTTCTCTCTACCTTGGTCTTTCTGACTCTCTCTTTCCCCTTCTCTCTCCCACTCTTTCCATCTCTTTTTGGATATCATCACATAAAAGGTCATCTGCTGCTTGTTTCTGTTGTCACCATATTCTATCCAAATACCCATGGCCTGAACCCCTAACACCTCGATCCACAATATACCATTGTTCTTCCTTTTCAGTTGTTCTCTCAGGTAGTTTGCCACCATAGTGAAAAAATCCAAATAACACCCAGTGTATCCATTTTCTAAGGCCACCCCAGAAAAGTACTCAGAACTGGGTAGCTTAAAAACACTATAAATCAATTGCCTCCTTGACTCGAGGAAACATATCTGAAAAACTCATGCGGACCATTTTCAGAATGTGAGTAGAACATTCTCATTTCTCTTGCTAAGTTCTGAAGGTGTCAAGGAAGCCATGGGATTCTGCAGCTTACCACTCCATCAGTTCAGTCTCTGCCTTTGCCTTAACAGAGCATTCTTCCTGAACCATCTTCCTCCATCTGTTTCTGCCTCTATGGCAGAGTTCTGCTTGTCACAGGGACACCATCATTGTGTATTAGGACCTGTTCACCCTTGTGATGGTGTTTTTTGGCTTCATTCTTTTTCAGTGAACTCTATTTGACATCATATAGCTTAGAGCTCGAACATATCTTTTATAGGGGCTATGCAATTCAACTATGGCATTTGAATAACTTTCAAAAGGGAGATGTCTTGATGTCCAGGTGGGATTAATATAGCCCCAGGAAGCTTTTAAAGTAGAGGAATTTTTCTGGCTGATGCCAAAAGAGGAAGTCAGAGTAATTCAATGATGGGTGGGATCTGATATGCTTGCCTGGAGATAGAGAGTCATGAGTCAATGAGTGTGGGCAGCCCCTAGGAGCCGTGGGTGGACTCTGGTAGACAGCCAGCAGCAAAACAGACCTCAACCCACAGCTGCAAGGAAACGAAGTGGCCAACTACTGAACAACTTTATAAGTAAATTCTTGGGACTCTTCAGCCAAGAACAAATCCCAGAAAATGTCTTGATTTTTCAACGATGCCGAAAGCACAGCAGGGTATCTCAAACTTAAAACTATGATATAACAAGTGAATATTTTACTAAGTACTGTGTGCTATGTTTGTAAACAGAAAGGTATAGCTTACTGTAAGCTCCTCTCTAGCATTGAAGCTAAGAATTTAGAACTGTCCCTAAGTGGCACTTGGATCTTCTACCCTATAAGAGCTTTTGATAGGATTAGAGTTTAGGGACAGGCCATGACTACGATTGGAAACAGATTCTGGCAACTGCCAAGCACTAGGGGGCAATACATGATTTTGTTGTGTGATTAGTGAGAACCCGAAGCAACCCTTGAGTCTTCCTTAAGGGCTGCTTATTGATAGCTTTACAATAAGTATATCAACAGGAGTTGTCTCTGGGAGGAATGGATAAAGACTGAAGGGACCCTTCTAATTGGAAACATCTATACTTTTCTGTTAGTAGCTAAAGAAATAGAGGCTTGCTACAAATTGGGGTAGTATGACTCCTCATGATTGGCTACAGTGTAAGGCAGAATTCAGGACTTGGTGAGAGAGGCCCTATGACAAAGTGAGGCACACATAGTAGAACTCACATTTAGACTGCTCACTCACGACAGACTAATATGCACAGTGCATTCAGAGGAAGCAAGGGTCCAAGCTCATGTCTGACAGCTTAGCACTGCTTCCTTGGGGAGGAGCTTGGACATTAAGACATAGCTGATGTGATTGCATATCCTATAATTCTGCACCAGGGTAGAATCTTTGAGATGAATCTTAGCCTCACATCCTCTACTTTATAAGAGGACTTGAAAAGGAGTCCACATTTGCTCATTTCTTTAGAAACATCTTCTTTGTTTGTTTGTTTGTTTGTTTGTTTTTTCGAGACAGGGTTTCTCTGTGTAGCCATGGCTGTCCTGGAACTCACTCTGTAGACCAGGCTGGCCTCCAACTCAGAAATCTACCTGCCTCTGCCTCCCAAGTGCCGGGATTAAAGGCAAGTGCCACCACTGCCCAGCTAGAAACATCTACTTTCTAACTCAACATTTTCCTTGAATTTCATGTATTTTTTTCCAGTTACCTCATAAGAAGAGTCTAGTATAACTTTTTAAATAGATTAAAATACATACTCATACACCGTTGTAATATAGTTTTGTCTTTTCATTTATACCCAGCTTAAAAATACATACTGGAAACTCATAAACATAATTTGATGCAAATAACCTAAGAGGACCCAAACTACTTTCATTTCTCTCCGTAGGCACACATTATCATCGAAAGCCAGTTTTTCAACCTGGTCAGAACCCGATCTTGGCCAAATTAGTTTCTAGAGCTACTGGCTGAGTAGCGTGTTACCGGTTCTGCTTTGTCATCTTGATCCTTGGACCCTTAGACTCACAAAGTAGGTTTAAGTCCCTGTGTGCTCCACTCTGCTGCGGTCATTTACAACCAGCTTGCTCAGTGCCTTTCCTGGGAGTCTCCTGGTCAGACTGTGGGGACTGGTCCTTACACTGAATGTCCATATGCCTACTGTATCCATTCTTAACAACCATCCTGAGTTACTCTGCCTAGACCATTATAGGTTCTGTTCTGTTCTGTTCTGTTCTGTTCTGTTCTGTTCTGTTCTGTTCTGTTTTGTTTTGTTTTGAGACAGGGTCTATCTACAGAGCCCTGGTTGTCCTAGAACTCACTATGCAGACTTGGCCGGTCTCAACTTCAGAGCTCTACCTGCCTTTGACTCCTGGGTGCTGGGATTATGGCATGCACCGCCATACCTAGCCTTAAAATTTTTTTAAATCTAAACTCTTTGTTATTTCAGAGCTATGAGATCTAAGCAAGCATCTTATCTAATATCCTCATTTTCAACATAAGAAAAATCTCTGAAAAGATAAAGTTTAAGAAGCATCTATACTAGACACATATCAGAACAATCTCTTGTTTTTATACTTCTCCTACTTGCAGTGATACCATAATTATTTTGTACTCTTACTAGGCTGTCCATTCACCAAGCTTAAGGATCTATCTTTTTTCTCCTAATGCTGTGTGTCTCATTATAGATAACATATGCTGGTATTATTGATGAGAAAGCTCACTGATGGGCGTCTTACTCACTCAGGACCCTAGAGTATATGTATGTGGCTACCTTCCTTTATATAGTGAATATAGACACAGTTATCCTTTTCTTTGCTGACTTACTGTCCATTCTTAACATCTTTGCAAACAAACAGAAACCAGTCCTGTAAGTGAGATGTCATAAAGCTTCCCAGAAGAGCACGACTGGCTAATCCAGGTTGCTTTAGCATGTCCACCTAAAATGCTATGTATCAATTTTATCACCTTCAATTTTACTGAGAACAGAAGAGATATAATTGACCTAGAAAGGCTGATTAATATAAATACTAGAGTTTAGATAATGGAAAAGAACTTTTATGTCCCTTTATGCTATATATTAACACAAATATATGAGATATTTGAATTAGTATTTACTGATGACTAAAGTACATAATGATGATGTGCCCTCTTCTGACATATCAGTAATGCATAACCATGCCATCTGATAATGAGACCTATCATTAAATCGAGGCAGAATTCTATATCTGTCATACTTCAGACTTCTGGTGTTCATTGGTTCAAAAGGCTATTCTCTGAATAGTGTGGTTCAAAATACAAGAGTAGTAAGGTTGAGATGCGTCATTGTTTATAATAGTCTCGGTTTCCTATAAGAGTAAGGCTGACATGCACCATCATTGATAAGAGTCTAGGTTACCTACGAAGGACGTAAATTATTTTCTGGTGAATCATTAGAGTTTTACTCAATCACAGAATTTCAATCAAAATTTCCCATTTACTTTCAAACTTTTAAAACTCAGTAATTTTGACAAGGTAAAACATACTAAATAATGGTTTATACACTTTACAGAATTGGACAGCATGAATTAGAATGTTAAAGCTTGCACTTATTAGATTTCTACCAAGTTACCAGTTGTGTTATCAAATGGAAAGCTGGAACGATAATCCAGTGGTAACCTCATCATTAACAACCCCAGCATTCGATATAACATAGAATGTAGGTAAGAATATAGTTGTCCTTCAAGACCCTTGGTGGGTCCAGCTATAGTTAAGAGCCACTGGCCTGTAAAACACAGGGAAAACCATAGCACAGAAATGTCAGTGACTCAGTTCTTTGGGGAGAGGCATTAGGAGGGATCCCAGTTCTCCAGTTCCATCAGCACAACCACAGTAATGATGGTGGGCAGGAGATTTCTTTGCATTGCTGTTTATCTAATCTCAACCAATGCTATTTCTGAATTTGCTTTATCAAAGATGTCATCTGTAAAGTGGTAGCTTGATGTTTATATAACAAGTGAAAAAAAGAAACTACAAATTGTCCTATGGGTTTGCATTTGATCTGAAAACTTCAAGAAATGAGAAAAGCAATGAAGACATTTGTCATTGGGGAGTAGCAATACAGTGTTTTGAAATAAGGCAGGTGTCTTAGTCAAGTGTTCTATTGCTGTGAAAAGACACCAGGACCAGGGCGACTCTTTTAATTGGGAGCTCACAGTTTCAGAGGTTTAGTCAATTATAATCATGGTGGGGAGCATGGTGGAATGCGAAAAGGTGGGGGGGGGGAGGAGCTGAGATTTCTTTCCAATACATTTCTCTCATTATTCTTTCATAGCTGTAAAAATTTGGGAAGAGGATATAGACAGATCCCTTGCCGGCTTATCTTATTAACTATGCAGCTTTAAAGCCAACAAAGACTCTAATGTTATTGAGTAAACCAACCACATCAGCCCCTTACATTGGGGATGTTCCTTTCCAGGCTGTGGATAACACACAGAGCCCAGTGTCTGATCTTCTCCAGGGACAATGTTGTGAGCCTGGTGTTACCCCTGGCCAGAAGGTTGTAGGACATCATTTTCTTGGGCTAGATTATGTGTATCATAATGCTGATAAAATAAACTTGAGTATAAACATTTTGTTTGAAAATAAAGCCTTTTCTCATAGAATACATGTCAGCCACGCCTTTCCCTTCCTCCACTACTCCTAGCTCTTCTTATCTCCTCTTCACCCCAGATATACTGCGACTCTGTTTCTTCTTCAGAAAAGAGCGAGCCTTGAAGAGACAATAGCCACAAAGAACAAAACAAGATACAGTGAGACAAGGCAGAAGCCCTCATAGAAAGGCTGGACAAGGCACCTAACTCAGTAGGAGGAAAAGTCTCAAGAGCAGGCAGAGAGTCATACATACACTCTCCCTGTTAGCAGTTTCACAGAAACTCCAAGTGAAGAATTTTTGAGAAATACTTTGCAACCACATAATGAAATAAAGAAGAAAATGCATTTCTTTCTAAGGATGAATGCTTAAGGTTTTCTTTTTTTGGAGTCTAGTAATTATGTTGTTCATATAAGAAATTTCTCATTTAATTCATAATTTGACAACATTATAAAATGAGTTAGATGTTGCTGTTCTAGTTGGAAATCAAAATCTATGAAGGGATAGGAAGTGGCCTATGCCTATCTGAAGGATGCAGTGTGCTTGGACTCATTCCTGGAGGTGCTCCCAGGTCGCAGTTTCGGTCTCCCTTGGGAGAAATGACTGCTGGGATGTCTCCCTTGGGTTGCTTTCCCCACTTTGGAAACCAGCACTGTCTTAGTTCCTTCCTAGCAGGTGAGTGTTCTCTTCTGCTCCTTGTGCCTGATCTCCTTTTCTACTCTGATTTTATTTATGAACAGTTTCCCGCTGATGGCTGTTTTGATTCTAATTATTCCGTGCTTATTAATTTTGCTTCCAAATTTTAACCCATGTCCTCGAAAGCATAACTTCAATGCTGTACAGTTTTATTTCTCTTTCATAAGTGATTCTTTGATGGCAGATCTATTTACTATTTAATTTCTTTAAATCCTTAGAAGTTGATACAGATTTTTAATGTTTCAAAAATGTCTTTAACAGAAAAAGCTGACAGAGGCACTGAAATGGGACAAGTAGCGGGACATTGTACAGATAAATTGGCAAACCAAAACTTCATCGCCCTTGCTCCAGCTCCTGGGTATGTGCTGAAAGACGGCTGATTAGTGGTTTCGTGATACAAAATACTGATTGTTTCACTTTCCAAGTGTAACTCATTAGCCTGCTGGCAAAAATTAAAAAAAAAGAAGAAGAAGAAACCCATTGCTATCGTAGTTTCTTTTGATTTAAAGTAAAAAGGGAAGAAAGAAAGAAAAAATGTCAGTCAACCCTCACTTGAAAGGCTTCATGAAGTAGGACAAAATATTCTATTATGGTAAATAAAGTAATTGATAACAGGTGGCCAGCTGAGCTCTGCCAGCTGTAATCATAGACACAGAGAACTTTCATAGTCTAGGGTAGGCTCCTGACTGTGAATCGAAGCTTTGTAAGGCCATGAAAGAAGAATAAAATAGCAGCAGAATATGACCAAATGCTGGGAAAGTGGAGAACTAGAGTCATGTGCTCAGTTAAGAAAGTGTCTTACATTTATTATAATAAATCTTTTTTTGCCCATTTTTAATCCATAGATGTGAACATTTTCATAATTAAGGAGGAAAACATTTTCTTCACTAATTCTGAGATGATTGATGGCCAGAGTTAAGGCGAAACTATTTGCAGAAGCATAATTTGTTCTTACTTAAAGTAATGGCATGTGTTGTTTAAATTAGTTATTCTGTAATGTTCCTTTGGAGAGAGCAAATTAACACATTACTTCTTACCATCACCGAGAGCCTGAGAATAAGGATTAAGCTTGACTAATACATGATTTACCGAGTCTCATAATCAGAAAGTTGGAAGGAATTAAAGAAGTCCCTTTAGAGTACAGGCTAGGTATTGTCTCCATGATTTTGTTTGTGGTGTTTGTTCTGAAGCCAGGGCTTGAGTAAGTAGCTTTGGATGTCCTGGAACTCACTGTTTAGACCAGGATGACCTTGAACTCAAAGATCCACCTGCTTCTGCCCCCCAAATGCTGGAATTAAAGGCATGAGCTGTCATGCCCAACTGACTCCATGTTTTACTGAGATGAGAATAGTAGCTGGTGGTGGTCTCCAGAGGAGCCGAGCCTGTCAATATATGTGTAATTTTAGAGCCTGGATTATTCAGAGAGTCAGGACAGCCTCACAGTGACTACCTGAAGGCTGAAGAGCTGTACATACCAGTAGATATTCTGTTCAAGAAGCCGGAATTCTCAGAACTGAAGAATCAATGGTGCCCACACTAAGGCTAAAGGTCTGAACACTCCTTAAAGAACTGTTGGTGCCAGTCCATGTTTATAGAGTCTGTGGTCTGATGTTTAAGAACAATGAATGGCTGGAGGCTATTGGACATCCACTCAAGGAGAACTTACTTGTCTTAAGGCCTTAATCCTTTCAGTTTTTGTTTGCAAGGCTCCAGCCTTGGGTCTTCTGCTTTGTTTTTTTGACTTTCATGCCAACTGTTTCTGGATATACCCTCATAGATATATACCCAGAAACACCAATAGAGATGTCTCAATCCAGAATGGTAATTGTCACAGTACTAGTATTCATGGGATTTTAGTAAAGTTCCTTAATATTTGATAAGAATTGTGATTTCTGTGTTATTAGTATATATGTTGTAACCATTCATGTATTTGATATAGAATTTTCAATTTTTATTTAATTTTTTGAGATTATAATATAATTATATTATTTAACTTTTCCCTTTAGTCCGTCCAAATCCTCCCATATATCCACTCTTTATGTCTAAATAAATAAATACTTAAATGTAACTTGTTCAGCCTGTATAATGTTACTTGTATGTTTTCTGGGCTATTTGGTAATGAATAATGAATCAATGTGCTTTTCCATAAGTAAGACTATTTCTTCCACTATCATCATTCCTTAGTTGCCTGTAGTACTTTGTATAGGGTTGAGGCCTCTTGGTCGTGCCTTCATGAATTTTAGCATGTCCATTGGTGTCGACCTCATACAGCTTCTAAAGCAGTCATGTTGGTGAGACTTTACGATAGCTTCTGATATTACTAGAAGAAACAGCCACACAGCCAATTTCCCAATTCACTGGATTTTACAGTCAAAAGACTGTAGCACCTCTTCTGCAATGTTCTCTGAGCTTTAGGGATTTGTTTTATAGATCTTTGATGTATGATTTTATTCTTAGCAACAGTAATATCAAAAGCAAAGTTACCTATACTCACATTCCTACTAGAATACTAGGCAATACTAGACATATTATTGTCTTTCTCCTCCAAACTTGCTGTCATTCTTTTGCAAAGATTATATATGATAGTGCTGTTTTTGTTCTTTGAAGCAATGTTAATATCAGCAAAGGTTCACATAGGTCTAGTGTCAGACAATGATCTATCACATTAAGCATGTTAATCCACATGATTTGCACAGCAGTTTTCTACAGTGGGCCTTTTACAGGTACTGGGAAGATAGAGTAAATTATAACTAGCAAGAATATGATAGCATATGATGTATCAAAGCTCTCTCCATACTTAACCAAGCTGCCTCCTGCTTATAGTTCCTTGTTCTCTGAAACTCCTATTTAGTAAGATTTTCCCCTCAGTACTGATGCTTAGCATATTTCTGTGACTGAAATATTCAGCTATTTCTATTGGTCTACTTATTTCCCTTTTTGTGGATTTTATTGCACTGTTTATATTTTTCTTGTGCCTTATTTAGAGATATTTACCAAGGCTCCATTCTATTATTTTTCTTCATTTTTGTTGTCTAGTATAATTCATTTTGGATAGTCTCTTTATCTATCATTGTTTTATTTAATGGTTGTCAGCTTCTGCCTGACTTATTTGCTACATTTCTCTCTCTTCTGGAAGGCTTCAAAAATATTTAGAGACAATGGATTTCACATTCGTTACTCCCTTATGTTTTTCCTCCGAAAGCTTATTCTCATTCTTGTGTCTGTATCTCGGATTTAATGGAGTAATCTTCCTTCCCAAGGGTAAAACATTATTAGAACTTTCTTCAAAAGTTCTTCCCCCTCCTTCTTGAACATGGTGAACCATGAAGAATTCTAGACTGGAAGAACAGTTTGAGAAAAAGGTGGAGATGATAATGTTCTTGTCCTATTGGCCAATAACGATCAGTCTAGAGAGTCCAAAGAGAAAAGGCGAAGCAAAGAAATAGGGATTAGAAAAGACTGGTTGAAAATGTAGATTTTTTTTTAATCCTTGTGTAGAAGTGGATCCTTGATCCCAGGTCCTTCAATAACAGGCTTCTTGTCTTTCAGGCAGTGTGACCTTGAAAAGTTTGTTGTGATAAGCGATGATCTTCATTCATCGTCCCCATAGCTCCAGGTCTTCAGCATAACATCCTCTTTGGAGAGTTAGGATATCTCATAGATGGAACCAAATGTCATCAGCCAGTCCTAGGAATTAGAAGAGAAATTAAGCAAACAAGGTGGGCACCCTAATGTACTTCATATTTGGAACATTACCCTAAGCATGGAGCTACTTGGGGTATTAATTCAGTCATCAAAGTAGCTTTGAGCTTGTAGAGATACCGAGGGTAAAAACTAGCATGGAAGTGTGTGTGGATATGTGGTTTCTATCCCTCTCTCTCAGAATTGATAAACTAGGACTTTTGCCAACAGTATTTAGTAAGCACACAGTTCTATCATACCCAGCTGTCTACCTAAGGTCTTTTAGTTAC
This sequence comes from Mus caroli, assembly GCF_978045245.1. Classification (NCBI taxonomy): domain Eukaryota; kingdom Metazoa; phylum Chordata; class Mammalia; order Rodentia; family Muridae; genus Mus; species Mus caroli. The sequence goes on along the minus strand of NW_028227267.1, from coordinate 99,374,170 downwards.
TTCTGTTTGATATATTCATTCTGGCCATCTCCTTGAACACACATTCTTGCCTCTTCCATACCAGTACTGAGAACTGAACCTAGGGCCTACAGCATGCCAAGCAAGTTCTCTGTCATTGAGCTATATTCCCAGTCCTTCACGTTCACATTCTTGGCGATGTTTACCATTGCCAATAAGCTAGAGAAAAGAAGGCCAGTCCATGTGGGAAATTCTCCATCCTCCTTTATAAAAGAGCCAATTAGCTAGAGAAAAGAAGGCAAGTCCATCTCCCTTTATAAAAAATCTTGTCTTAGCCCAACTTAGAGAAATGAAATTTATACAAATAAATGAAGTTTTATTGAGTCAGAATAGGAAGTATTTTTGTCCTGAGCAATAATCTGTATTAATGAATTAGAAGAGCAACCAGGTATTGGCAGAAGCTGCCCAGTTGGAGCACTGGCTGTACAATGCTGGGGTTAAATTTAACACAGGACTGGTTTGAGACAGCTGTGTCTGAACATAGGATGAGGGTAGATTTTTCTCTTTGTTTATTAAATTGGAATACAAACAAGTATAAATTAGCCAGGGAGAGAACGATTTTATTTTCTTTCTGTTTGGCTGTGACAAGGAGGAGGGAAATGAATGAGGGGGTGGCTCTGTTTAGACACTTAGGATCAGGAGAGATGCTAAAGCCGCACAGGAATTTTATACTTCAAGTCACTTCTTATTTTGATTAAGGCAGAACTATAAAATGTGTTTTCTAAATATGCCCTACAATCATCAGTTTCTTAGGCATGTTTTCAGGAAGCTTGTTTGCTTGAAAACTGAATCAATTTCTACTCCAGCATACTTACCAAAAAGGCTTAAAGCATAGGACATACTATAATAGCTTAGCCATCTCTGGACTTGTTGCCCACACCTTGAGAGATCTGTAGGGTTAAATCACAGCAGTTGGAAGCAGGTCACATCTCTGTGGCAGGAGGTATGTTGTTGTATTATTTCTATTTTCTTTGTGTTCTCTTTGTTTTAGTTCTTTCACTGTGAGTTACTTTATACTTAGTTTGTTCTATAAAGTAAAATTTAGAAATTTGTCAGTGAAAGAAACCATAAACTGTTAAAGAAACGAGGAGAGGAAGAAATAAAACCAGCGGAACATCCGAATGTGAATATTCAGTAAGCAGGCTTCTCCTTCAGATAGTTATCCTTCTTCAATTTCAGAAGTAATCCCTTTGCCTGTGCTTTCCATTCTCCCTCCCTCTCAAAATCTCTCTCTCTCATCTTCAGGAAGAATTTGTTCCATGAAGTAGATTCCTTCTTGCTCTGTACGTTCAAATCCTATCTCTGCATTAACTGTCCCCCCCAGCATGAAAATAAGTTCACCTTTCAACACACACACACACACAGAGAGAGAGAGAGAGAGAGAGAGAGAGAGAAAGAAAAGAAAAGAAAAGGAAAGGAAAGGAAAGGAAAGGAAAGGAAAGGAAAGGAAAGGAAAGGAAAGGAAAGGAAAGGAAAGGAAAGGAAAGGAAAAAAATCAGTATGTGTGTCAATCTGGGAACAAGAAGACCATACATTTTACAGAGTAAAATTCCTGATCACCTGGCATGCTCAGTTTCTAGCTCCATATGGCCTTGAAGTAAGGAATTTACTGGAGCTTGTGCACTGGATTTTTGCAGGGAATCTCAGATTTTACTATCTGGGACATATTAGCCAAGAGCAGATCTTTTCCCCTCCGCCCCCGACATATCCTAGTAGAGCACTATTACATTCTGAAAAACAAAATCGCTACCCAAGCCCAGACTGTTGGGGAAGACTGGATTTTACAAGCTCACCATGAGGCCATAACTGCCTATCCTGTTTCATATGAACCTTGCCATGTGTTTAAATGTTCAGCATCAGGGTTTATTCTCTCTCATTACAGGAATCTTTCTGCCTCAGAGGACCTGAGTTCAGCCACAAGCACTCATGTAGGCTGGCTCACAACTGCCTGTAATTGCAGCACCAGAGGATCCAACACACTTCTCTGGATATCAAGGGTACTGTATCCATGTGAGGCTATACCTTCATAGACACATACAGATGTGGGCCACAGACACAAACAGACACACACACAGCCAAAGGCACAGAAACATACACACACACACACACACAATCTAAACATGATAAAAAATAATTCTTTTTAAAAAGAAGGGCTTATGAAGACCTGTGTGTTTGAATAAAAGGTTAATAAAAGGGTGTTGAAGACTATAAAAATGAACTCCCTCCAATGCTATAATTGTAGACACACATATGTATTTGTCTGATTCACAGAATGTACAACATACATTCAATGCATGTGTGACACAAAGGTATATAGCCTGTAGTAAATACATCACTTTGGTTGGGGATGGTGATATGAGAACATACATTTCAGAGACCAGGAAGAAATGGGAAACCTTTCCCTTCTTTCAGTTTTGCTATGAATTTAAAACCGTTCTAAAAAATACTCTTTATGATAGAAAAGCAAAAAGCATGTATTTCTCTAAAAGCAGATTTCTTCTCACCGGTGAGTTCTCAGAGCCTTCCATGCTTCTCTGTCTGTGCACTTTTGTGTGGCTGGAACCATTATTTTGACAGTAGTGGTAAGGAGTGATAGTAGCAGTGTTTCTGTAAAAAGTGGGTATGTAAAAAGCAGTCCTGCTCTGTGTTTTAATTTGCACAGTAAGTTCAGCATTCAAACTGCGTTTAGAAAACACCAGAATGATACAGAATGAGAATCGTGCTGCAGACTTTTCTCTATGTGGGTGACATATGCTCATTTGTTTTCTCTCTCTTTTTTTGAAGTCCTTACAGTGGCTCAGCTCCTAAGATCAGAGCTCTGTGCAGGTAACAGCTGTAGTGAGTAGCTTCGACATGCCTTCTTTTAAACATCAGCTGTTGTTCTTTCTGGGAATTATTTTGACTTTGAGGTTTTCAGGACTCTATAAATCATTCGAAAATTGCAAGTTTCCTCATTTGTCTCCCTGATTTCATGCCCTCCTCCACATTTAGAATGCTGGGTTAAAACTAAAGGACTTTGCCTCTCGATCCCTGTCCCTCATTTCACAATCTAGCTCAACAGGGAGCTAACATCTTAGCTTTTGCTCTGTAAGATTAATTTACTAAAAGGCAAAGGAAAGCATTAGTAATATGGGTTATAAGTTAACCCAAGCTGAAGCTAGACATTATAAAGGGCATGCGATCCATCACCAGGATGATAGGTTTGTTTTCCTTCTAATTCAAGTAAATTCTGAGAATTAAATCAACAAAGAAATAGACTGAATCTTCTCTCTTCAGAAGTACCCAACCCTCCTCTGCATCTAAGCCCAAACATTTTATACTCTCCCATCTTTTGCTTCGTCTGTGTTTCCCTGATATATGCATCATGAAGATTTCTGCTGAGGATGGAGCACCTGACTTCTACTATAATCACAAGCTGCACATCTTGCCAGAAAGTAAATTGGGAGATCGTTGTAGTCCTGCTCTATCTATTACTGAGTAAATGGATTTGGGAGGCCTGTTTTGTTAAGTAGCAATGTGTGACCTTGTCCCAGGAAAGCACTATTTAGTGTACGTCAACATCTGGGCTCCAAAGTAAGCAATTGTCCCTTCTCTTTAGAGAGCGTCTGAAAGCTTTCCTCAGTGTTTCAGTACCGACTGTGCTCTCTCCAGACATTCCCTATCATTGCATTAGCACACAGACCCCTTTGGTCTTATTTTCTCTTTACTTCCTTTTGTCTTTCACTTTTATTAATTTCTTGTTGTGTAAACAGTCCACACATTGACACAGTGGATTCACACATACAAAGTTTGCATAAAAATTATAAAAGGCAACTCAAACTAGTACTACAACTTAAAGATACATGAACCATCTTGTTGACCTTCTTGAGTTCTATGGACTGTATCTTGAGTATGCTGTACTTTATTTTCTTTTTGGCTAATATACACTTATTAGCAGGTACATACCATGCATGTCTTTTGGGTCTGAGTGACCTCACTCAGGATGATATTTTCCAGTTCCATCCATTTGCCTGCAAAAGGCAGGATGTCCTCACTCTAGTAGCTGAGTCGTGTGCAGTTGTGTAAATGCACCACATTTCCTGTATTTATTCTTCTGTCATGGGACATCTGGGTTCTTTCCAGCTTCTGGCTATCACAAATAAGGCTGCTATGAACATAGTGGTACACATGCCCCTGTGGCAGGGAGGGGCATCTTTTGGGTATATTTCCAAAAGTGATATAGCTAGATATCCAGGTAGATCTATTTCCAATTTTTTGGAAAATTGATTGATTTCCAGAGTGGTTGTACCAGTTTGCAGTCTCACCAGCAATGGAGGAGCATTCCTCTTCCTCCACATCCTCTCTAATGTGTTGTCACCTGAGGTTTTGATCTTAGCCATTCTGATTGGTGAAAGGTGGAATCTCAGGGTTGTTTTGATTTGCATTTCTCTGATCATCAAGGACTTTGAACATTTCTTTAATGTTCAAGATTCCTCAGTTGTGAATTCTCAGTTTAGTTTTATGCCCCATTTTTGACTGGGTTGTTTGGTTTTTTGGTGATTAGCTTCTTGAGTATATATATATATATATATATATATATATATATATATATATATATGTATATATATATATATACATATATATATATATATATATAATATTAACCCTCTATAGGATGTGGGGTTAGTAAAGATTTTTTTCCCAATCTGTAGGTTGTTGATTTGTGTTATTGACTATGTCCTTTGCCTTACAGAAGCTTTCCAGTTTCATGAGGTCCCATTTATCAATTATTGATCTTAGAGCATGAGTCATTGCAGTTCTGTTTAGGAAATTTCTTCCTGTGCCAATGAGTTCAAGGCTCTTTCTCACTTTCACTTCTATTAGATTCAGTGTATCTGGTTGTATGTTGAGGTCCTTGATCCACTTGAACTTGAACTTTGTGCAAGGTGACAAATATGGGTCTATTTTCATTTTTCTACAAACAGCCAGCAAGTTAGACCAGCACTATTTATTAAAGATCCTTTCTTTTTTCCACTGTATATTTTTGGCATCTTTGTCAAAGATCAAGTGTCTATAAGTCTGTGGTTTTATTTCTGGGTTTTCAATTCTATTACATTGATCAACGTGTCTGTCTCTGTACTAATACTATGAAGTTTTTAATCACTATTGCTCTGTAGTAAAGCTTGAGGTCAGGGATGGTGATTCCTCCAGCTGTTCTTTTATTGTTAAAAGATACAGTCCACAGAACTCAAAAAGTTCAACAAGCTGAAGTGCTCAAGAAGTGAGGAGGCCTCATTCCTGCTTGGGAGGTAGAAGAAAGCAATCACAAGTGGGGAGAGAGGGAGGGACCTGGGGGGGGGGGAAATGGACAGGTAGGGAGAGTGTGTGTGGGAAACCTGACCTAGTATTAGGTGAGGGAAAGGGACTGAAGCCCTGAGTGCCAGCAGAAAGAATGGAAACAGGCAACCTCTGGAGGTAGGAGGTTGGGGGGACCCTCCAGAATGCACCAGAGACCTGGGAGGTAAAAGACTCTCAGAACTCAAAGGGGGGACCTTAGATGAAATGCCTAACAGTGGGGAGAGGGGACTTATAGAGTCCACCTCATGCAGGAAGAAAGGGCATCAAATGAGGGAAGGGGGGGGGCATCCCACAGTCACAACTCTGACCCATAGTTGTTCCTGTCTGAAAGAATTACAGCGATGGAAATGGAAAGGCGCCTGAGGAAAAGAAGGTCCAGTGACAGGCCCAAAGGGGGATCCAGCTCAAGGGGAGGTCCCAAGGCACGACACTATTACTGAGGCTATTACGCGCTCACAAAAAGGAACCTACCATGACTACCATGACCACACTCCAGGCAGCATACACTAGCTGATATGAGGTCTTCAACACACCTAGAGCAGAGGACTACCAGGTCTCTCTTCATTCAGAGATGATGCACCTAACCCTCAAGAGACTGGAGGCCCCAGGGAGTTTGGAGGTCAGGTGGGGTGGGGTATGAGGACATCCACGTGGAGACAGGGGAGGAGGTAGGAGGTATGAGGTGTGGAACAGTTGGCAAGCAGGGATAAAATATGGAGTGTAAAAAATTAATTAATTTTAAAAAGGAGACATGAACCAGCATAAGACAATGAAAAAGAGGGCTTTGGTGTATGACTGCATGGTGTGAATATGGTATGTGCACAATCTGCCTCATGCATCGTGGAGAAATTTGAACATCTTTCTGTTTCATATTCCTTAGCATGATGCATTCCTCCCAGAGGGTATTACTGAAAATAGCACAGGATGTAAGGCCCTTCTTGTCTACCAGTCATTATTCTAAAGTGCCCATCTTCCCAGTGGCCAATCCCTCTTTCCTCTTCTCTTTCCTGAACTGTACACAGGAGGTCTTTGTAGTCTTGATTGTATAGGTACCATGATGTGCAATCATAAGACCTTATAGTATAGTGGGCAGGCCTATATTTTCTCTTGTCCACAAACGAAACTCTTGTCAAGTGGGCACTCCTTTTAGCATACAGAGAAATAATTCATCTTAAGACACTGACAGCTGAAAGCATCATGCCTGCTCTTTCATCCATGGTTTATACGAATTTGTAACAACGTAAGGTCTTAATTCAAGAAGTGCCTACACAAAGACAGGCTATGTTTCTACCAGTGGTTTGTGCTGTTTTATTTCTGCTGTCCTGTAAGTCATGCAGGGGAGGCTGTGGTTAGCTGTCCCAAAAGAGTGTGGTAATCAGTTTTCTTACCTATTTAAATATAGTTTTGATCATCACCGCCATCATCAACATCATCATCATCAATCATCTTTATTAACGTCACCTAAGTAAAAAACTACTAAGATCCGGTCACCTCTGGAATTTTATATAGCTCATCACAGTCTTCCAAATCTCCAGTAAGTATGTATCAGCATTCTTCTTTAATTTGTATAGAACCTCAGGCTATGGGAAATGAAGCAACTAGTCCAGAAGACATGAGCTATAAGTAAGATTTGAGCCTAGGCTGTTCCTCACGCCTGCCTGCCTCTACAGGCAATACTTTAATCACTGTGCATTGCATGGAAGAAATACCATGAACGATGAACGTAGCCTGGCGTGTGGCATTGCTTCTCCTGTGTGTCAGCCACAGGCAAACCACAAGGAGCCAGAGCTAGCTGTCACATCCACTTCCTAGTGGATTGCTATGTTCTCAGTCGGGCCTCACCAAATGTTTGTAGGAGCAAAATGGACATCTGAGTATTTGCCTCAACTCTTTCCATTTCTCAAGGTCCCTTGTGATAAATGACTCTTTGGGCTTGACAGGTTGGCTATTATAATGGTCTTGGAAGAAGTGGGGAACCTTGTCTCTATTATTTATAGAGTATGACAGCATTGTTAATAATTTAGGAGAGGAAGCCCTCCCACCAAGAAGCTGAAAGGCGTTCATTTACACCTTATGCAAACAGAACTTTCTAACAACTGTAAACAATATACAGCGATTACGTGATTAGTTTGGCCAGTCAGCTCCTTAGTAATTCCACCCACCTTAGGATTTAAGTGGTTTTACCTGTTACTCTCATTATTTCTTACTAATTTGGTTCAGAGAACAGCAAGATACGGAGTACCAATTAAATGATCTCTGTCACATATTCAACTTCCCTTGTGCTTTATTTGCCCAATAATAGATGTTGTAGCCTATATATTTTAGTTTTATCATGTGCTGAGCACAGTCCTCCCAGCATCAATTCGAGCATGGTGAGTAGAAATGTATGTCTCATTGTGAAGCAAAGCGATTGCACGCTGCACAGTGAAACCCCATAACCACGTACTGTGCTGAGAATGGCTTCCATGGTGGCCTATATGTTACTGCTCTGGGAACTAAATTACCAGCAAATAATGAAAATAACAATAACCAAAGCACAGGCCCAATATACCCACAATTTCCTGCTCCAAAGATTAGCTTTCCATTTATAAAGAAAAGGGTGGAGTGGTGCGTGATGCATAACAGACATATGCTCCTGATAGTGTTGAATTCCTATTTTGTACGTCAAAAGCATAGCATGATATTGATAATGTTATAACATGGTTCATAGCTGGGGACATTTGAAGGAGAGTGTGGCTGTATCTATTTTGATTCAAAGTAACAGTAGCAAAACTACAATATGAAGGCAAAAAGCACAAGTCATAAAGACTGGCATATTTTATGCGTATTTAAGGCATATTTGAAATTCAAATAAGTTGCAAAAAAACAAAACAGCAAGCTAATGTTTTTTATCTATTTAGAATTCAAATATAGTTTTGCCTTCCTGACTTAAAATTGCACAAGAAGGCACTGGTAATGTGTACAAATGTTTGGGGACATTGCAGGGACACCCAGCCAAATTAAAAAGCATCAATTATATTCGTGAGAATTTGTATGATATTTTGTTTATTAGATTTTAATTTTTTTTCCTGTTCTTGAGGTCTTGGTTCTATCTATCCTAACTGAATTTTGGTAAGTGATCAAGGCACATACGTGTAACATACTAAAATTGCTCCCAAAGAGTTTTGTAAAGCTCTAAAGAATTTAGTAAAGGTCTACTACAAGCCAGTAAAAGAGAACACACTTAAACATATTTTCTTTTGCTGAAGCCCTTTGGGAAAAAGCCTGATATAACTTTTTTATTCTAAGTAATTAAAGAATGCTTCTGTGAGTGACCAGTCTGCTCTGTGCTATGGCGACTGTGCTGATCCATAGATTGATTTTAGATTTAAGTGAGAATCTGTAAGGTGTTTAAAATGAATGGGCAAGGTCTTGCTGTTTATAGACTAGGGGCTGGCAACTGCTCTGCCTGCCAGTGTAAGTTGGTTGCATCGCAGACTGGGGAGAATAGAGCCACAGCTTTAGTGAGCACCCTAAACAGTGATTGTCAACATGGCTATCCCTAACCACACACACACACACACACACACACACACACACACACACAGGCAAAACACTCCATTGCTTTGCGGGAAATGGAAGCACCCTATCATCTAAGTATTAACCATGCTTTGTTCATTATCTAAAATAGCCACAATGACATCAGGGTATGAGGAAAATGATATTCATGGGGAAAAAAAAAAGCAAAAAACAGAATTTAGAACACTTGGGTTAAAACCCGGAGGGAGTACTCGTGTACAAAAGGAGTCATCAATATGTGGTCTCCTGACAGTTCTCCAGCACATTAAAGTCCTGTCAGCTTAAATCCTATTATCATTATGGACACACTCATTTTCTTAGCCAAGCTTTGGACAGCAGAGATATGCTAGAGTTTCAAGGAGAGAGAGAGAGAGAGAGAGAGAGAGAGAGAGAGAGAGAGAGAGAGAGAGAGAGAGAGAGAGAGAGAGAGGAGAGAGAGAGTCAGAGTCTTAGGAATGAGGGTATAAAATACAGAAGTTGTGTAGACAGAACATTACAAGCATCACGTGCAGTCCTAAGGTTTTTCTGTTAACTCTAATGCTAACCCTATTTCTGAAAATAGAATCTTAGATGGATAACCTCATTTCCCACCTTCCCAACTGTATTCCACTTCTGCTTTCCAAAATAGGCTTCACTCACTACTTTTCTCCCAGGCAGGGTCAGAAAAGAATAGATTATTCCTGCTTCTCTCTTAAATTATTTCACCTTTTCAGGCTTTTAATCTAAGGTGTAGGCTTTTTCCTAGAAGAAGTGAGACCATGTCATATTTTCAGATGACAATGGATAGGATTTGGCAACATATCTAGTGCTACACAATAGAATAGTCCCTTAATGTTTACCATACCCATATATATATCATAATATGTGTATTATCATATATATGTATATATATGTGCATATATATATATTAAAAGGTGCTTCAGGTTACAAGTAGCAGAGGCCTGATTTAGCTGGATAAAATGCTAAAGAAACGTGATCATTGAGCAGATATAAAGCTGGATTTCAGACTGGATGATCTAAGAGTTTAAGGATACTATAAAGGATCCAGGTACTTTCTAGTTATTCACGGTGTAGACTTCATGCTGAAAGTCAATCCTGGTATGCATTAGTGCTATGGACAGTAACACAGGAAGCTTCTTGCTTTCTTCATCATTTTGGTAGATGAGAAAGTCTTCTTTCTATCGCTGTCTTTTATTCTGAGAAAGCCCTGGAAATTCCTCCCTGTGTCTCATTGACCTTATGTAAATCACATGCTCACACCCTAGATGATGGTTCTATCCTGAGAAATGCAGTGAGCTGCCCACATAAAATTGGCTTGTTCATGCTTATGCAGGAAGAGCTGTTTCCTCAACTGGCAGAGAGTACCCTGGAATGGAGGGAATCGCCTGTGAAGATGCACCAGGAAATCAAATACATATCTTCTCACAAAAATTAGTTATCCCATCCACAAAGATTGATGGCTGAAGGGTTACTACATGAAGTCCATCTTTTCTGACTTTTTATTTATTTATTTATACACAAATGCATAGTAAATATTCTTTTTTTAAGTACATCTTTTCAAGTACAACATTAAATTGACCTCTTTCTGAGGGCATTATACATATTTGCATCAGCATTAGCAAGGAATTCTGGCATCTCCATCACTGAAGTAAGTGGAAAGTGGATCAGGAATGAGCTCTGAGTGTACCCATGGTGCTTCTGCGTGTCGACAGCAGACTGCTGGTGCTGATGGGGCCTCCTTTGCACCCTGGCATGGCTCTCTTCTCTGCCTTCTCTTTACAGTACATTCCCTAGTTCCAGCCTCCATCCACCTCTGTTTATTTTTACCTCTTCAGACAGATTCAGTGAAGCTCATGTGGATTTTTGTTCATCGTGTGTTCCTTCCAATCAGTGGTCACTATGAATTGTTTTTTTCTCCATGAAGGCTGTACACGTTAGGAACTGAGGGGATGCTACTGCTTCCTTGTGTCTGTTTATATTTGCATATTGATTGAACTACTTATTTCACACTCTTTTATAAAATCTAGTCATTTTACATGCCTTTAATTTCAAATTAGCCTCACTCTTCTTCTTTGAAAATTACATACTCTCAGAGCCTCAAGGACTGAAATATTTTTTATAAGGTGAGGTTGTAAATCAATACTGTATTGTGGGTCATTTATTCTACATTACTGGCTTTGTATCACTAGGTAGTACATTATATGATTCTCAGAGAATCTTTTTAACTTGATATAAATATCTTCTATAAACTCCGAGTTTTGGGGAATTTTCAAATGTCAAAGACATTCTGAGCTTAATTTAAGTACATGGCCACATATAATTTATTTATTTCTAAGAAACTATTGACAGCCCATTCATGAGTAGAATCATTAATTTTACTTGACATTCACAAATAATTATTGCTAAATATAATGCTTTATATATGTAATAACAATTTGAATGTGTTTAAGGGTTTTTTTGAGAAAATTGTAGAGGGTTTCTATTTTTAATTTCAATTATAAAAATTTTAAAATATTCATTTATTTTTATTATATTTGTTTGAGTGTTTTGTCTGCATTCATGCCTGGTACCCACAGAGGTCAGAAGAGAGGAACTGATTCCTAGATATGAAGTTACAGTTGGTTGTGAGCTGTGTTCTAAGTACATGGGACCTAACACCTGTCTGCTACAAGAGCAGCAGACACTCTTAACCTCTGAGCCATCTCTCCAGTTGCTGTCCCAGTTATCTTTAGCTTGTGATTTCAAGTATAATTATTGTGTCTGTCTTATAAAAACCTTAACTAAACAGCTGAAGGTCATGCAGTATGGTAGAGCTGTTGCTTATCAAAGAGTCTTAAGAAATCTGCATTGTTTCTATGACTAAGCTACTTGTATTCACCACCAAGAAAATTCTTTTTTATAAAGCTTAATATTTCTTCTGACTTTCATGAACTATTAGTCTCATAAAAAAACTTACACATACTTTAAAAATCTTTGGATACATTTAAATAAATCGAAACTGATTCTATAATTTTCATCCCAAAGAATAATGCTTAATTGATTTTATTTGTATGAAAAAAAAAAACAGCTTCTATTATATGGTTTCTAGATGTTGCCTCAGAGAGAGAGATCCATCTCATTTTGGTTGGAGGAAAATATTAGGTCTCTCAAAAGGATAAGGCTAATTAGTTTCTCAGACACTTCATCTGAAAGGTAACTCAATGACAGTTACCTAATTGATATATTGCAGACTTCATTTCCCCAGGATTATATGTCAGGAGAAGAGACAGAGATGTTTGTGTTGAGAAAGCTGAAAGCAGGGCCTGGCAGCTAAGAGCTATCCTAACACATTCAGCCTGGCCTTGGTGTTGCTAAGAGCTGGTTTGAACATCGCAGCAAGGTCTTTGATCCACTGTAGAAAAAGCATGACTGAAAGAGTACTAACATCATGTACACTTGCATGAAAACCATGAAGAGGTGTAACACAAAACGAGAGTGCTTATAACTGCCCCCACACAACCTGAGCTCACAGCCCAAAGGTACTAAGCCCTCCTTAATCCTGGATAATAGAATGATGGCTGCTTATTTGTTAATCACATTTTAAGCCATATTTTCCCTTCTCTCCTATGATATAAGAACCAATTCTACAATTATAGAATTATTCTGCTTCCTGGCAGCATCCATTCCAATTCACAGGCTTCCTTCTTGAAGCTTCTTTAAAGCCAGAACCGGAAGCATGTTTCCTGGAATGAGCTCTTTCTAATACTGTTCTACTTGGGAAGCTTGTGGGTCTTCACAGGGAGTGGTTTCACTATTGCACTGGGGTAAATATATGCCTTGTGCAAATACAGATATGGTCTTGATTTGGGCTGAAAGACATTGACACTGTTTATTCAACTAGGGATGGAAATATTTACATGCAGTTTATTCTATTCTTAAGGAGTTTTTCTTAAACTTTATTATCTCAGGAAAATTATAGGTATAGTAGGTTAGTTGTGATATATATATATCACAATATATATATTATATATATATATATATTCCACAATATTACACACATTATATATACAGTGTATTTATAACTCAGACAATAAAACAGGGTCAATGGCAAAGATTTTGGCTGTCATTCTATGCCACGCACTCCAGTCGAGTCAATTTGACAGGCCTGAAGCCTTAAAGCCACTCACGAGGCAGAGAGTTCACCTCCTGGAGTCTTGGCATCTCATTAACCCATATACTCATACCCTATTCTTGTGTTTGTCTGGTATATGGATCCTCGTGCTCTCTTTTAGTATTATCTTATTATAAGTGCCTTTTAAGATTGAATTCTGACATAGCTAAGCCTTCACCAGTGTTCCAATGTCCTAGAAAGTCCTTGAAATTCAGTAAGAATGTTGCCTATTCAGTGACATTCAGGATTGCCTCTGGTATTACACTATCACTTTGAATAAAAGCTAAGTCACTGCCCTACACAGGAATTTACCATCATCTAGGAAGAAGGAAGTTTGAGACCTAAGGAGGAACCAGAGTAGATACTTAGAACTATAGATAGCTGAGTTACACCCATACACATGTACTTACAATGGCCTAGGGGGAAGGTGGACTATACAATAGACTAAAATAGGAACTATGGCAAGGGCACGAAGCCCTTGACCCTGGCTTCTAAGATTAAGTGGACCTTAGGTGGAGCTCTTTTTGATCCCAGTTGTTAACAATGAATTCTATCCCAGGTGGTTCCTGTCAGACCTTCTGTGTTTGTATTCCTCTGTTTTGTGTAAGAATCCAGTAACCATTTTGTACCTTGCTGGTGTGTCACCCAACTTTCCTATTTTCTTCTGAACATCAAACTTTTTAAAGTTTGATGTTCGATTTGACAAATTACATTCAGATTCTACACAACCTCTCCTGTGTGCATCTGTCTGTCATTCCCTCCGATGCTTTGCCCACCTGCCCCAGAGACCCGTTCCATGCAGACAAAGGGATCCAGAGGGTCTGCGGCAATTCTATTAGTTGTTTAGTGATGGTTTGGGCATTATTTCAGAGTCTAATTACAAAGCTTGTGGTTCTGACTTAGGTAGTTCTGAGAATAATCCGTGAAATTGGAATCGTGATATTTAATTTATACAAATATTGGGGGACTGAGTGAGACGATCTCATGTTTTAAGTGTTAAATATATTTTTAGTGATAATGATGTTTATGATTGCCATCACCTGTGTATGATGTCACTCTAATTCATGGAAAGGGCTACTACATACTGCTTCACAACTCAGTCCTTATTGGAGGAGATAGTCTCAGTGCTAAGGAATTAATTACAATCACTCTGTGAATGCTAAGTTCTGTAGGCTGTATAAGAATTTGGATAATTCAAAATATACTTTCTGTGAGTCCTTCACAGAGCTCGCTGTGACCTTTCCTGTCAGTAGCTCCTCCAGCTTCTCTGGGCTGAGGTAGGTGATTTCTTTTTAGGATTGAGCCACTTTTCAGAATTCTTGGCTCCTCTCCTCTCCCCTCCCCTCCCCTCCCCTCCCCTCTCCCCTCCCCCCTTCTTTATCATTACTTTATTTATTTTGTTACACTCCATACTTTATTTTCCCTCCCCCGATCCACCCTCCGACTGTTCCACACCCCATACCTCCTCTCCACCCACCTGATTCCATGTGGGACTTATTGGCTTTTATAAGGAAACAACAGTTTTTACCCAGCTGGGCTGACTCGGAACATAATGGCTCTGCGTTTAACTGAAGCCATAGAATATTGCACTTCAAGCACTTATTGAGAGCATTATCTCAAAGTCTCTGCCACTTATCTCATATTAAAAGCTCAGTTTAGAGAACAAATTCTTCACTCAAGAGATCTGCTCCTGCCTCATCGCATTCTAAAATTCATCCTAGACTCCAGGCGTAGGAGAGACAGGCTGACCACCTGCATTGAACTATTTTGGTTTGTGGATGGTTGCTCTCACAATTTACATTTAATTGTGTCCTTGCCATCTCCATTTGATGTCTCAAATGAAATCTTTCCATTGTTAACTGCAAAACACAACGATAGGTAAAAGGTCTAGAACAAACAGTAAGTGCTCAATAATGACTTGTGGAGTGAATGAATGAATGAATGAATGCAGACATGAATAAATGATTCAGCAGGTTTACCTCATGTCTCATCTCATATGATTCAAGATGGTCATATCCTTTGAAGTTCATTACTGATCATTATGCCAAATTTAGTTGCATGATGGAAGGAATACCCCAGGAAATTAAACATAATTCAGAACCATCCAGAAATTTTATCTTTGAAAATGTGCAGTTGGTAGGTGCCTATATTCAGGGAACTACCATTACAACTGGGATTCTCAACCCCAGACTTCTGGGTGCTTGGTTTTTATAGTCACACCATCCCCTTCTGTTCATCTGTCTCTGGATCCATTTGGCTCTTTAAGAGTGTCATATAATAGAATCATCACAGTGTGTAACTTTTGAGACTCACACTTGGGATTGTATAAATTTTTGTGTGCAATTATTCTGCCTTATTGTTGAGTATAACTCATCACCTCTTCCACCTGTCATCTGCTATGAGTGTATTCTCTTTCTGTCTCTGTTTCTCTCTCTGTCTCTGTTTCTGTCTCTCTCTGTCTTTCTGTCTCTCTCTGTTTCTCTCTGTCTCTCTGTCTGTCTCTGTCTGTCTGTCTCTCTCTGTGTATGTGTGTTGTGTGTATGCCTAAGTCTATTTCTTGAGGGTAAGCAGAGGCCAGAGTGTGAAGTCATATGGAAGATATGCGCTTAGCTTTGTAATGTGTGCCTAGCTTTGTCAGAAACTGAGTGTGCTTTTCAGAGTGAGAACAGTGCTTGAAAGCTGCCCTTGTACTGTGTGCTTAGCAGCTTCAAGTTTTGTGATCCATGTGCTTCACTGCCACATCATAGCTTTAATTTGCATTTCCGAAGAGTTATAGAGTATTTCTCTAGGTTTTAATCAACTTTCATATATCCCTATTCATGAAATCCTTTACTCATGTAAAAAATTGAGTTGCTCATTTTCTTCATGTGGGTTTTAAGAGCTCTATGTATTGGGTTAAACATTTCTTCATTAGTTATAGGATTTGCAGAAACACTCTCCCACTCTGTAGTGCGTGCACCTTTTCTTTTCAATAGCATCATCCTCAGAGTAAACATTCTTACTCTTGAATTGGTTTTCCTTTTTTTATGTTGTGTATAATGAATTTTGTATGTGTTTTCTCGTTTGCCATAGAAATGTTTCTTATAGATTTTTCTCTTGTTTTTGGCTGAAAGTTTTATAATTCTTCATTTTATATTGAGCTCTAGGATCAATTTTGGATTAGCTGATGAATAAAGATAGGACTTGGGTCAGGGTTCATTTCTTTGTATATAAATGGCCGATTGCTCTATTACTGCTTGTTATTAAAGCTGTCATCCCCCACTGAATAGCTGGTGTAGCGTGGTGAGAATGAATTGGTATATCTACTGAACCCATTTCTTCTCTCACTTTTGTGTTTTACTGCTCTGTGTTGACCTCGTTCCAGTATTACCCTGCCCCGATGACATAGTTTTACCATGAAACTTAACAGTGGGTGGGATAGGTACTTGAACTCCATTCTTATTTTAAAATATTGCATTGAACATTCTATTTTCTCTTATTTTTGTATTACATAAATGCTAGAATTAGATTGTCTGTGTCTACCAAAGTCCCACAAAGAATTTACTTAAAACATTGTTAAATAAATGTCTTCAAACCCATGAGCACTGTTGCCTGCTTCCCCTTATGTCTTTCAGCAGCATTGTATTTTGTAATCTTCAGGGTAGACCTTCTGCATGCTTGGTAATACCTGTAACTGGATATAACCAACATTCATAATGCAATGCTCATATCTAACTAAATATTGATAACCACTACCTAGTTCACCTTGGGAAGCTGTCTTAGATGGCACTAAGATACAGTTTGTATTTTTCATTACCAACATAGGTTTTAGTGTGTTGCCTTTATATGCTATATCTTTGCTCACCTATTTAATGTAGATTTCTTGAGACTTTTTCTATATAGACAATTGTGACATCTTTGGAAAGAACTCTATGCCTTTTTTTCTTAGTTTGTATGCTTTTGAATTCTTGTTCCTGCCTTATTGTGCTGGCCAAAAATTCAGTCCAATTTTGAATAGACCTTGTAAGATGGACATTTTGTGTTATTCCTTATTGTTAGGGGGAAATATTCATTTTCTACCACTAAGTGTGTGGTAACTGTGGCTGATTTTTCTTTATTCCTTCATTCCTTCATCCCTCCCTCCATCTGTCCCTCAATCTCTCTCTTCTTCCTTCCTTCCTAGGCAGGCTCTCCTTATGTAGCTCTAGAGGACCTAGAACATGCTGGGTAGGCTGACTTCAAACACAAATATCTACTGACTCTGAGTTCTGGGATTAAAAGAGTGCACTACCATACCATGACTTGGCTTTCCTGACAAGGCTGATGCTGTCTTCTGTTTCTGACCTCTTTATAGTCCTTATCTTAGAGTAGGTGTTTAATATTGCTTTGTCTTTTTTTTCTCTATTGATGTCCTTTTTCTTTTATACATTGTTTATATGGTAGGTAGTCTAATGATTCATTGTAATGTGTGACACACTGTGATATAGTGTGTACTGGTGGAATTTTATGTATTTGCTGATATTGTGTTGAGAATTTTTATACCTACAGCTCGATCTTTCGAGTTTTCTTTCTTGTTCAGGCTTTGGTGTTAATATTTATGGCTTTGTAAAATAACTTAAATGTGTTTTCTTCTCCTCTACGATCCATAAAAGATATGTAAAATTGATGTTACCTCTTTTTTTTTTAATGTTTGCTAGCATTCTCCATTGCATAAAATCTGTTGGTATCTTGATCATAGATTTTCTAGGCTCCACATCTTTGAGAAATAATTTTGTTTATGCTACCAAGTTTATGACTTTTTAAAGTAGTAGCCTAAAATGACTCAGACAGAATATATAGGTAAATTTTGGTAGCTTTGAAAATTTTTGTCTATTTTGCTTAAATTCTCCAACTTTTGCATGTAGGTCTCAGCAGCAGTGAACTTGCATGCAGGTCTTAGAACTTTAAACATACTTTGACCTGCTAAGTTTTCTCCTTTCCTGGATGATATTGTTAATTTTTGTCTTCTTCATTTTTCCTTTTGTCATAGGGATAGAAGTTTTTTAGTTGTATTGATCATTTGGAAAAATTGACCTTGATGTTATCTATTTTATTATTGTTTCTAGATTCAATCTTATTTACACTCTTTTTTTCTTTTTTTTAATTTATGTTTTTAATCAGGTATTTTCTTCATTTACATTTCAAATGCTATCCCAAAAGTCCCCCAGACCACCCCCCCCAAATCCCCTACCCACCCACTACCACTTCTTGGCCCTAGTGTTTCCCCGTACTGAGGCATATTAAGTTTGTAGGACCAAGGGGCCTCTTTTCCCAATGATGGCCGACTAGGCGATCTTCTGCTACATATGCAGCTAGAGACAAGAACGAGCTCCAGGGGTACTGGTTAGTTCATATTGTTGTTCTACCTATAGGGTTGCAGACCCCTTCAAGCTCCTTGGGTACTTTCTCTAGCTCCTCCATTGGGGGCCCTGTGATCCATCCAATAGCTGACTGTGAGCATCCACTTCTTACACTCTTTTTCTTATGATTTTCTTTTTCTCAAGTTTACTTTTATTTTTCTAATTTTTTAAAGAAAAATAATAAGATAATTCACATGAGAACTTTCTTCTTTTTAATACAGAGATTGAAAATAGTATTATTAGTAAATTTCTCTGTGTTAAGTATTCTAGCTGATTTGCACAGATTTTGGTGTGTTTCACTTTCATTTATATCTGATTCAAGTATATTTTAAATCTTTTAGTAACTCTGTCAGTTATTTATACGTGTATTATTTAACTTTTCATCAGTTAGAGATTTTCCAGAGGCAGCAAGTACAAGTGCTTGTTGTGAAAACATGAGGGCCTGAGTGTGAATTCCTAGCATCCACAGAAAAAGCTGGGTGGAACCGCTTTATGTGAATAGGTCCAGCACTGTGAGGATTGGGGACATGGAGATATCTGGGGAGATTTCTGGTTGCCTGGCCAGCTTCATAGTCAGTGGGTGATCCTATCTCCGAGGAATAAGGTGACAACTGATAATCCAGAACACCTGACCTCCCCCTCTGGTCTCCTTACATGGAAGAGTGCAAGTGCAAACCTATACCATGGGCACATATATTACATACATATACCTTACACCGACACACACTGAAAGAAAGTGCCAAGCTCTGCTTGGCCATGTAAGGGATGGAATAACATGGTTCAGTAGATCATTGGCCTCCTCGAGTAAGGTGTGTGCATGTGTGTGTGTATGTGTGTGTGTATGTTACTTTATGTTCCTTCTTCTGGGAATATCCTCTATGCCAAGGTTAATGACTCCATGGTAACCAGAGACAGCATGAGACTGGGAGGTGAGGGTGTGGCTAATGTCTCTGCAAAATGGTAAATGCTGAGATCTTCAGGACAGCCCTTAAGGCTGTGGGAAAGAATTCTGAAAACATGAGCTCAAAAGAAATATAATTTCTCAATTAGGCAAAACATAAGAATGCATTTTGAATTGTACAAAGAGCTTCACGGAACTAAAGGAAGAGAGGCAGCTGTACTATGATCCAGATTGTCAGAAAGATGCTAAGGAAGGAGATAAAGAGATTTAGGCAGTGGTGATGGCTGGCAGATCTCTGAATTCATTTGCACTGTTAAAAAAGGATTATCACTTGATGTCTTCTTCTAAGAATCAAGGAGCTATGGGTATGGGATGCTGACTCATGGGATAATCAAAAGGGAATCCAGGGTAAAGACTGGATTGATATATATAAATAAAAGATTTGGACCCAAAATATTAGATGTTCTATGATCTAAATCAGTGTGGAGAGATGTTTTTCAGGGCTAAATGGTACAACCTAAAACATAAATATCAGTTCTTTCCCTGATATTTTATTATCCCATAAACTACTATAGGTATGTTTAAGAATTAATTGTCAAAAGTCCATTACTTCATAGTCAACAAAGACCATGTAATATTTTGCTTATTAGAAAGTTAGTAGGTATGATATGTGTCCTTAAAAACAGCAGCTTAAATATATCCTGCTGCTTTTATTGTCATTCACATGAGCAGAATGTCTAGATGTGAACTACATTTTAACTGGTGCATCAAGAAGAGAAGATGTTTGGAAAAAGCTAGGCAGAATCCAAACTGTAGACCTTAACTAAACATCTGGAATTTTTAGTCTTAGAAGTTTGTGAGTAAGATGTCACTTATCCAGTTAGACTGTTATCCACAGTAAAGGATGAATGGGGAAAGTGTGAAAGGCAAGAAGCCTTTGTGGAAGGCTGTGGCCAAAAGACCAAAGGAGAAAATGGGACCAGTGATGTTATATACAGCAGTCACGGAAACTTCTGGAGCATCTTTTCTGATCTTCTGGAACAAGTTCAGACCAAAAGGACACGGAGAAGGTTAGTCCCTGCCTGAATATAGACTTTGGGATAGCACATGTTTTTAAAATTTATTTTTGACTCCTATTGAGCTCAGGAGGAGCCAAGTATGATTCATAAGGGTATATACAAATATGATCCAAACTTTGATCTACTTTAGTCTAAGAATCAAATGGTTTTTGTTAACTTGGATACTAAGTAAGCTTGATGACCTTGAGAAAAAAGGCCAATTAAATCTGTTCATTTTACCCTGTTCATTTATTGTTCATTTTACCCTGGTGGTCTTTTCAGTCCTAGTATTTCTAATCATTTTCTTCTTTATCTTCTTGCATGGCTTCATTGTTGAAATGTGGCCTTAGAAAGAGTCAAGTCATTATACAGAAAACTCTTGCAAACAAACAAACAAACAAAACAAAACAACCCACTACTCAATTATTGAGATTTTATTGAGGCAAGGAATGGCACAGGCAACAACAGAACCATCAGCAGGTTTGGTATGTTCTTGATACCTGTTGATCAGAGAGTGTGCAGCCTACCCTAAGCACTGCATCACCTTTTTAGATGTTTCTAAGCATTGTTTGACCTCGGTTTGCCACTCAGACCTCAACCCTTTCCTTCCTAGTCCTGACAACGCCAAGCAGAAAATTCCTACTCTTAGTACCTCTTCGTGTCTCCACTAGGAAAGAAAATATTGAAAGATCAAAAGGCTGTCTTTTCTCAGAGCCACTGAGCTGGAATAGAGACTACCCAGTTCGCTGTGGCAATGGAACATGAAAGCCCAAATATTTATTCCCTTTCAGCCCAATCTCAAAACTAACTAGTTAATGGCAGATAGAAGACTAATAAATCTAAAATAAATAAATAAATAAATAAATAAATAAATAAATAAATAACTAACAGCAGAATAAATGCAAGAATGGCTCCTAAACTTACCAATTAGGAAGTAGAAATTCTATTTGATAATGTGTTGCCTTAGTTCTTGCCCTTCCTGATCCTCAAGTATGTAGTTTATTCCAGATTTTTGCTAACAACCCAAATTTCAAGGGACCTTTGGAGATAATTGACTTTCAAACAGCAGCCACTAAAACAAGTAAGATCACAACAAAATAAACCAAAACAAACTTGGCTTTATGTGCATGACAAGAAAATGGACAAATTACTCAAGTCCTGAGCTTCAGTGCCTAGCTACTGTTAACATTTACGCATCATAATTCCTGCTTGCAAAGTCCTTTGAGATACTCTGAGAAAAGATTCAACAGGACAAAGAAGTTAAGATTATCACTTATGGCAGCCAAGAATAAATCAGTGTTCTATGTGTTGCCTTTCAGGCCACATTATTCTTGGCTTTTATCCTCTCTGCTGCAGATGCAGGAAATGGGCTAAGACACAAGCAGTATTAGACAGTATGCCTAGTCTTTGCCCAACATCTGCTGTGTGTTTTCATGCATTGACTTAGTCAATATTTCTAGCAAGCTTTTTAAAGAAAAAAAAAAAGGAATAAGAAACAGAAAGAAGTTTGTTAAGATTGCAGAGAACCCACATTTGAAGGGAGGCCTTTCTACTCCTTTGGTTTTTGACTGTCTATCTGTCTGTCTGTTTTGTTGTTTTGACATTTTTCTTTTTATTCTTTAATTTAAATATATTTTTATATATTTTAATTTAAATAAATTTTTTATATATTTTCTCATTTTCCTTTCTTCCAACTTCTTCCAAATCTCCTTTACCCACCCAAATTCTTGATTTTTTTCCTCAACTATTTTCTAAAACACAACAAAAATAAAAAATGAAACTAAATACAAACAAATAATCAATAAGAGAAAAATGATGAAAGCACATCTGGTGTGGTTTCTTCTCTTCCTTTGGGTAAGCATTTTAAACAGTCAGTGTGGGAAGAGGAATGCAGTAACCGAGGAGACCCTGTCCTGCCATATATGTCCTGCCCTGATATGGCAGATGGTTCCACTGTTTTAATACATTCATCAGATGTTTCCTGGCTTTTTCACCAGGAGGCCCAGTGAGATAAAGCAACAAACCTGACACAGCCACCATTCTCAAGACCTCACAGTGTTGTAATTGAAGGAAAACAGTGAATATCATAGTATAGTACTATAATATTTTAGATTCATGTGCCTGGAGCAGTGTCAACTTTACAATTTCCAAAAGGAGAGAAAATTATATGTCAAGACTCAATTGCATGCATTCATCTGTATCTATTTTTGTGTCCTGTCCTATCCCTAGTACTGCATTCTTTTTACTTGTGCTTTCCCTAGCTTGTGAAAAGCTAGGAAAGAAAATAATTTAGTTGTCTAACACCCTTGTAGTTAGCCTGGATGTAGTATAAAACTGGTTCTTCCAAAGAGATGCCTTCACATGAAAGCAAAGATAGAAAGAAATGATGATGCAGAGGCCATGTGCCAGTGGCCCAAGCTGGCAACCAAGGATCAACTCTGACTGTGAAAGGAAGTGAGAGCAGTTGAGTCAGCTTGCACTGTGACAGACCCAAGAGAGTTTGGCTGTAGCAGCTGGGTTGGTGAGAAAGTCATCTTGAGTCTTAGGGAAGACTCTTTTGAAACTCCATTTTCTCCAAAAAATCCATCGACTCAGTGTCCTCAAGCCTTCCCAACAACTTTATATATATTTAAGTCCGTATCAGTGTCCCCCTTATTTACATATCCAGATTGTGCATTTTCTGCCTATATGCCTGACACATATAGAGGTTTAGAAAGAGGGATTAATTGGCAGAGCAGGTAGAAAGCCATTGGTCTTGAGAAATCATCTACTCAGCAGTATCTTTCATCTCTTCAAGTGTATGTTCATTTTAACTGACTTACAGTGGAGAATGTCATCAGTTTCGATGGGAGAAGCCAAAAATGAAAGACAATGGGTTATTTCTAGAGCCTCCAACAAGCATGCAGCCTGACCATTGCTTCTGAGAGTTTTGACATTGCAAACTAAAATATTATACATCTCTGTTGTTTTTAGTCACTCACTGTGTAGTAATTTGTCACAGTGGCATAAAAGATAAATAGGAGAGAAGACAGAAAGAAGAAAACAAGGACATTTGATAGTTGGTGTTATACAGAAGTTCCACTGTTTTTCATGTGTCTGCCAAAATCATAAGCCTCTTGAAAAACAAAGGAACACCATAAAAGGTTTTATGAAAAAACACCATGTCGTCAGAAGACCACAAAGAGTTAATAATAATGATATATGAAGAACACTAAAATTGATAAAATTAAAATAAGCATAATAAATCATTGGTACTGTCAGAAGACATCTAAATATACATCGATATATTTTGCTAAAAATTGTAAATTGAAACATTGAAACACCTTTAAAACGCAAAGCAGGCCCCGCAATGCCGCATTTTGATTGGTTGTGGTTCTTTGTAATCCTTTCTGTCAGTTGCAAAGAGACATTTCCTACGTGAGAGGTAAGGACTACACTTTTCTTTTTTGTTTGTTTTTGGCTCCTGGTTCTTTTTTATTGGATATTTTATGTATTTACATTTCAAATGCTATCCCATTTCCTGGTTTCTCCTCCAGAACCCCTGTCTCCCATCCCCTCTCCCCTTGCTTCTTTGAGGATGCTCCCCATCCCACCTACCCACTTCCACAAAAACCCATCGAAGAAAACTATTCTCAACAATAAAAGAACTTCTGGTGGAATCATCATCCTTGACCTCAAGCTGTATTATAGAGCAACAGTGATTAAAAAAAAAAAAAAAAAAAAAAACCCAAAAACCAAAAACCAAAACCAAAACAAAAAAACAAAACAAAAAACAAAAAAACAAAAAACAAACAAAACAAAAAACCCCTGCATGGTATTGGTACAGTGACAGGAAGGTAGATCAATGGAATAGAACTGAAGATCCAGAAATTAGCCCACACACCTATGGTCACTTCATCTTTGACAAAGGAGCTAAAACAATCCAGTAAAAAGAAAAAAAAATTCAACAAATGATGCTGATTCAACTGGAGGTTGGCAAGTAGAAGAATGCAAATTGATCCATTCTTATCTCCTTGCACAAAGCTCAAGTCCAATTGGATCAAGGACCTCCACATAAAACCAGACACACTGAATCTAATAGAAGAGAAAGTGGGGAAGAGCCTCGATTGCATGGCCACAGTGGAAATTTTCCTGAATAGAACACCAATGGCTTATGCTCTAAGATCAACAATTGACAAATGGGACCTTATAAAATTGAAAAGCTTCTGTAAGACAAAGGACACTGTCAATAGGACAAAACGGCAACCAACTGATTGAGAAAAGATCTTTACCAAAAATAGAAAACCAATGGCTTATGCTGTAAGATCAACAATCCACAAATGGGACCTCATAAAATTCAAAGCTTCTACTATTATGAATTGCAATGTAAATATCTGATATGAAGGATATCTGATATGCAATCCCTATGAAAAGGTTGTTAACCCCCAAAAGGGTTTCGACCCCCAGGTTGAGAACCAATTCTCTAGCAATTATATCTAACCTACAGGTTAGGAACTACATATACCCATGACATGCAGCTTAGGATAGCTGTGCATATATCCAAATACAAATTCATAAACTTACTTAAAATAGAAAAAAATTTGCAAAGCTTCTGTAAGGCAAAGGACACTGTCAATAGGACAAAAAAGCATCCAACAGATTGGGAAAAGATCTTTAACAATTCTACATCAGATAGAGGGCTAATATCCAATATATACAAAGAACTCAAGAAGTTAGACTCCAGAGAACCAAATAACCCTATTAAAATGGGGTACAGAGCTAAGCAAAGAATTCTCAGCTGAGGAATACTGACTGGCTGAGAAGCACCTAAACAAATATTCGACATCCTTAGGAGTACACTTTTCTGTGAATGTACAACAAATTTAGAGCTGGTTTAGTGAAGTAGTGGTTGTAGGCTCGCCTTTAAGATCCATAACTTCTTTGGTTCTGGTAGTTGGCCAAGTTAACAGTAAGAGACATGACTTCTCTCTTATTGAGTAGGTCTTAAGTTCAATTAGAGAGCATACCAAGGCATGCATGCCACTACTTTGGGCTTTCTTGCCATACTGGTTTATAGGTCTGGGTAGGATGATGGGTAGCTTCCCTTTTTTGGAAACTTGAAATCTATCTGCAAAACAAGCCCCAAACCTCAGGTTTAGGTAACATCATGGAAGATGGTAAGGAGAGAGAGTAAAAGTCAGAAGATCAGGGAATTTGTTGTAAGATTGTGTCTCCCAGGAATGATAAAATCTACACCCATAAAATCTCACAAGATAAATGCCTACCCATGAGCTGAAGAATGGTATTACCAATAGACAAGCTAAAGTAAGTGGAGGAAAATCCAAGAAGCTTTAACCCCACACAAAGAACTACAGGCAACAAAGAAATGCTAAGAGACAGAGAGAGAGAGAGAGAGAGAGAGAGAGAGAGAGAGAGAGAGAGAGAGAGAGTGAGTGAGCTAGTCTTCCCAGGGAAGAACACATCAACTAGTTTTCCCATACCAAATGGCCAGCCCTGAGAACACACATATGAGTAGCATTCTACAGATTGAGCAGGTCGTGTAGCAATGTATATGTATATATACAAACATATGTGAATGTAACAATTAATGAAAACCAAGGCCATGAGTTTGAAAGGGAGCCAGGAAGGACATATGTTAGGGTTTGGAGGGAGGAAAGGGAAAAGAAAATGATGTGAGCATAATTTCAAAAAAAATAAAAATCAAAGAAGTAATATTAAAAAGGGGGACTGTAATCAAGTAGCCATAATTTATTAGATACCTAGTGCTGGTTGGAATGTAGGAGCCCACATCACATAAGGCTAGGTGGCCTGTAACTTGGCAAAAGCTTTCTGAAAGCAATTTGACAATTATTACTGAAATTATAACTTATGTATCCCATTATTTAGCAATTCCATTCATCCCCCGAACTCCCATGTACAAAGGTACACACTTAGGAACTTTCAAAGTAGCATATTTCTACATAAAAGGTAAAATCTTGAGTATTCATTGGTTGATTGAAAGGCACTTTCGGAATCCTAATAACAGACTGTGCAGATATCTTTCAATAAGACTTGGATAGATAAGAAAATTTTAACACACTGATAGCCAGCAAAAGCTATTTGCCAGATTATATGTGTATACTGATTTTATCAGAAAATATGTATATGTGCCTCATGCATTTCTATGTAAGGAATTATATGCAAGTGTATCTTGCCTTAGAAAAATGTGTAGAAAATAAACCTGCTTGAGTTTACAAGCAAACTGTTACCAGGAGGCCTTTATGTTCTGTTATATTCATTTCTCTATGACTTGAATTACTTTTTTTTTTACAACGGATGATTGTAAGTTTGAAGTCAACAATAGCCTATAAACTTGTGAAAATATACTTACAGAGGATGCTTACGGACTCACAAGCGGCTCTCACAGGAACACTGTGGAGAAGGATCTTTTGGTAACAGATGATCTGTCTGATTATGTATGGGAGAAGCAGCAAACGATGATCTTTGCAGAATAGACAGCGTGCAATTACTTGGGAGAACAAGGAAGGAAGTAAATGTAAATGGACTTAGTAAATAGGTGAGAGAGAATGGCGCCAGTCTCAGGATCTAATGGTACTTATTCAATCTGCTGAAATGCCTGCGACATTTCTTTCCCCTTGGAACGACCCTCTTTATCTGGACTCTGAGAGTGGACAAGCTGCAAATGTGACTTATGGTGGAGCTCAAGCATAGGTCAACTCATATTATCTGTAATGAATTGTTTCAGGAAGAAATGCCAGTGGAACTTGTCTCTTCAGCCCCATATTCTTAGTGTGGCTACCATGTATGAGCAGCTAAATGAGCTAAAATCTAGAAAACCAGGTAGAGGCCTTTCACTTCAAATGCAATGATGTTCAACTGTCTAACACTCATTAAATAACACCTGCTTTAAATAAAATAATACTTTTTAAAATGTATTTTTGCTATAATCTATATTAGAAAGTTTAGTGAGCTTGTATATTCTCCTAGCCCATTTCAAGTAAGCAGATGGAACTCTGAAGTATTGAAGTGTAGTCTCCCTGAGGAGAGTATAACAAAATTACAAATCGCACTTGAAGATTTGCATTGCTCATCTCTTAACCTGCTAGAGAGGCTCTTTGTACTTCCACAGTTGTTTGTTCAAGGCAGGGACATCTGCTCCAATCAATTCTCTGTTCAAGGAAACTGGAGTTTAGAAGTGGATTTGGGAGATGAGTATGACTGAGTGGACCTGTTAAAGATGAAGAAGAGATTGGTGGTGGTCTGTATTTGTCTACACGGATGGAGGATAGGACTAAAGAAAGTCTTGGGAGGAGAAAAGGATGGAGAAGAAGGGGGGTCATCTGAGCGAGGGGGTGAAGAGGAAGAGGGAGTAGAGAAGGAAGGTTATAAAGGCGCAAGACTAAAGGAGATTAGAAGACGTAAGAGAACCTGGAAAGAACAGAGACAAAATGGACTGCTTGGGTATTTGAAAGGTTCACAAGACCACACACGTTTGTTTGACCACATTGGTGCTTTCTCTTAAGCTACCTTGATGATGACTGGTAGCTCAAAGTAAGATTCCGGACTAACTTAAAAGAGGGGAGCAGACTTTCTTAGTTAGTTCAGTATCATTTGAAGCAAATTGGTAAGCAAAATATCCATGTCACTGGGGCACCTGAAGCCTGTCAAGCTCTCTGGAACTAAGTAAAAGGAGATCTGCCCTTCAAACGTCAGAGCGATTCTGTCCTTGTCCTCACACTTGAAGTTCCACTGGAAACAGAAGACAGTTGACTATGCTGCAAAAATCACATTGTGAAACAGGTACTTGTCTGCCTTCTGCTTCCTGCCCCTAAACAGTAGACATGCACAACCAAAAACACAAAGGTTGAAGAGACCCTGAGCATCGTTGACTTCAGCCCCTCAACAGAGAAAGCAGGTTTGAAGGAATGAAGAGGCTCGAGGTTCACTTAGGAGTCAGAATCGAAGGACCAGAACTTTTCTGTATTCAGCTCTTCCCTGTGTACTGATAGCCAGAGTGAACATCTGTGTTGGGATTCATCCAGGTTAAAAAAAAAGAAAAGAGAAAAAATAAAAGGCTGTGCTATGGGAAAACTGTAAGCCTCTTGACAGCAGCTTTTTTCTGACTCTGTCTTCTTGGGAGGTGGCTGAGAGTCCCTGCTCCTTCTTGGAGAATGTTTGGTTCTGCTCTCAGAGCAAGAACAGCACAAGGTTTGCCAGCCTTCGTTTCCAGGGCCAGTGTAGTAAATAGGATGAAAGCCCTGAGCTTAATTGGAGCGTCTATTATAAAACAGAATGGAAGGGTCACCAAAATGTCAAAACATTTTCCGGGGATCTGGGCAACTTACCTTTCCTTAAAGCAAGTGCCAGATTTTTCAACGTGACATTTGCATTGTGGAAGGACTTGCAGGGAATTAAAAACAACACCCAGGCAGGTTTTCATTCTCTGCAGTGATGGAAATAGGGAATTCCTACTGAGGTTTTGCCCAGACTTCATTTTCAGTAATTTCAGGCTTTAGCTATGAGTTCCTAGCTATTCAATGAGCTATGCTTTTCTTTGTAGCACTTGCTATCATGAAGTCAACCTGGACTTCAAAGATTGACAAATGACTGGGATATAAATGACTGGTTTTAAAGAACTAAAGATAAATATTCACTTTCAGGAAGATCAATAATACTCATCTTCTTTCGGTTATTTTGTTTATCTATTCGTTTGTATGCTTTCATTTATTTTTAAAATATTCTATATGTATGTGTGCCTCTGTGTGTGTGCTTCTGTGTGTGTGTGCCTCTGTGTGTGTGTGTGTATGACTTGGGTGTAGGTGCCCATGGAGGCCACAGTAGAGTAGAGATCTGGAGCTGCAGCTACAGGTTTTTGTCAGACACCAAGAATGCTGGAAACCAAACAAGTCCTGTAGAAACACAGTCCATGCTCTTAACTGTTGAGCCTCTTCCCAGCTCCTGAGACATCTCTTGAGGTAATTTTGCGTTTGTGTGAAGGTCTTTATGGTCTCTCTGTCTCTGTCTCTCCCTCCCCTCCCTCTCTCTCTATCATCACCCTCCTCCCGTGTGTGTGTGTGTGTGTGTGTGTGTGTGTGTGTGTGTGTGTGCATGTAGAGAAAAGAACTTTTACATTATGTGTTGTGCTGTCTACCTTGATTTTCGAGCTAGGTTTAGTCACTGGGACCTGGGACTCACTGACTAGGGTCAGTTGGCTGAACATTGAGCTCCAGAGATCCTCCTCTCTGTCCTCACCACGATCCTTACCATCATCCCTGCTGATGGACAGAAAGCACATGTCACTGTGCTTGACTTCCACATGCACCCTGAGGACTGTACTCAGCTCTTTGAGCTTGTGCAACAAGCACTGCACAGACTGACCTTTGTGACATTCAATTAATATTATATAATAAATATTTCTTAATTTACCATTTTTAGGTGAGAGCAGTAGTGGGATTGGATCTAGGGCTTTGCACACCTAAGTAACTCCTTTACCACCTAGATATATTCTCTGCCTTCCTTTTACTGTCTATATCAAGACAGTCTCCATCACAAGGTTATAGAAAGAAACAGAATATATATATATATATATATATATGTATATATATATATGTGTGTGTTATAGAAATGTTATATTTATTTAACTATATAATCATGTTATTCATATTCAGTTTATATATATATAACTATATAATAATATTGTATAATTTGTATATTTATATAACTATGTAAAGTATTATAGATTTTATATTTATATAATGATATAATATTATTTTATATATTATATAATTTTATAAATATGTATTATTATAGGAATTTAAGGATTCATATTATATAAATAATTATATAAATATAGTATTCATATAATTATAATAACATTAATATATGGTATAACCTAATAAAACATATACTAATAGTAAAATATTAAAATATATAATATGTAATATATTATATAATAACATGAGTGATATGTGATATATGATATAACTAAATGCATAACATATAACTGAGTATTATATATGATAATTATTTATATATATATACATATACATGTATATATATAAATTTACTAGAATGGCTTACTGGTTGTGAATCAGGTAGGGTAACAATGATTTTTTTTAACTGGTAGAAAGGCCAAGAATCTGGCAACTGTTCAGCCCATGAGACAGGATGACTCACTAGTCTAGTCTAGTGCAGATGTTCCCAAGGCTACCTAGAGAGCTGTTAGTCTTTGGTCTGCTAGAATCCTGAAGAAGTAAGTTCAAATACCAGTTACAGGATGCTTCAGCATCAGAATACATTAACTTGCAAGTGAACGTGAGGGCAAGCACGCACAAAGCAAATACTTCCTTCCTTTTTGTCCCTTTATGTAGGCTGCTACCAGAAGGCATAGCCTAAATTTATGGTGAATCTTCCCATCCCGATAAAGAAATTCCTTTAGAGGCAAGCCCAGCAGCTGGGGCTTTAGCAGATTCCTGATATAGCCCGGTTGACAAGCACAATCAGCCAGCATTGTCTCACTCAGTTGTCCAGGCTGGCTGTGAACTCACTTTGGAGCCTCGCAGATTTGGAGCATGTGGCCCTCTTGCCCATGCCTACTGAGTGGCCAGCAGTGTGCTGCTGTACCAGCTAATTTCTCCTTTTTTGTGCCTATTTGAAGAAGATGGTGAATTTGGTAGCATTCTATTATTTCAGGTTTGAAAATTTCAGCTGTGTTATTTGGGGATTTGAAATTTAGTTTGCTTGGTAATAATTTTTTTTTCTGCTAAAGTATATTTATAGTATTTACAAAGCGTCAAAGAAAACGGTCACCATGCTTACTCAAATCAGTGGGATGTGTGAGTTATTTTATATTTGTTTCCTCATTCCTTTGTCAGAGTAACTCCATGAGGTAGACATTGACATTCATAAAGATCCCCCGTTACGGTTGATATGTCCTGGTACAGAGAGACCAAATATCAATGGCTGTGTAGGAGCAGGAAAGCTTGCCCAAGTGTCTCTGACTCTACAGCTTGTCTTTTTTCCTCTGCCAAGAGACATCTAGGAAGCATGCTGAAGCAGTTCATTGAACCACTAATTAACCTATTCACTAAATGTCTATCAAATCCCCACAAGGAAAGTACCAGATTAGCTGTGTCAGTAGAAAGATGAACACCTTCAGAGTCTACACTGGTAGCAGGGTTGGAAACAGAAACGGCATCATTATCACAAACCATTTCCCCAAATCACCCATTAAGAGAAACACTTCATTTGTTAGCAATACATTTTACTTGTTTTCATGTGAAAGTCATTTTGTTGGCAATCTTTGAGTGCCTGTCTGTGTGTCAAAATGGTAGAAATCCACCATTAATAGCTTCTACTACTTCAGGTTCTGAATCATGCTGTAGAACTGTTTAGTAGATATGCTGGTTAGTTTTCTCCTATTTCACTAACCTTGTTAAATTCTGGGTTAGCGACATTATTTAAAAGAAAAAATTGAGCACACCAGGCTGGCATGCCCTGCAAAGCTTGGTGTAGTTCTGAAATGTGACTCAAGAGTTCTGCCTGATGTGGCTGGCTAATGAAAGCAGTGCATTCATTTCCTAAGTAGCCTATGGAATGTCTTGTTTTATTATCTTTTTTTTTTCTTGAAGCCTATTGAATAAGATATAACTTTGAAAGTGGCCATTTTTTCTCTGTTTTTATTTTTTTTTTCACAGAAGCTTCTATTGAACGGCTCTCGGGTACTCAACAAGGCAACCCTGTTGCCTTGGCACTGCTAAAAGCATTGGTAGGTACAAATGATGGGCACTCATGGGGAGGATGTCTTCTTCCTCCGATTCGGATAAGTAATTCACCTTCTATAAACTAGGGAGAGGACCCACTTTTGCATATATTACAGATGTGTAAATAGGACCAAATGAGGTCAATATACATTGTTTCATGACCTCTATCAGAGTTGTAGCTCACATAAAAGTAAACTTACATGTCCTAGGGCATGTGACTCTTAAATTACAAAGTACATAGTTTGGTCCATTTAGTTAACTAATGGACCTTATCTGTGAAATTAATTCTGACTAGACATCTTCCAGTCAACTTCTGACAAGTTCCAGCATGCTTGCTTTATAGATTGAGGTCTTGAAGTTTGTCAAGGTGGGATATATGTGCCCTGCCTTTTAAAAACACATCTATTTTAATGAAGTAGTGCATTAAACAATAATTCTGATTCAGTGCAGTACTGTCTCTTTTCAGAATCCCAGTGTGTCTCAGAAAACAAGACCAAGTTAATACTTAAAGCACAGACAAATTAAAAGTCTAAGAGCTTTTTAAAAAGCAAATGTTTAACTTCCTGCTAAAGCTAGCCCTGCGACTGTGAGAATGATACTGTTCAACAGTGCTGTCAAAGTCCCAAATCTGTCATACTGTACTTGAATGTGCTTACAATTTAGGATACAAAATGAACTAGAATCAAAGGACTAAACCTGAGCTCTGGCTACAGTGAAGGCTTCAGTCACACAAAAGGAAACAGACCCATGTTAGCATTTGCAACTGGAGCCCAGTGCTGAGTGCTGAAGCGGTGGCTAATTAATGGCCTTGGGTAGATGAGAACTCTAAGTAAAAGATGATGGCTCATGGTGGACCTGGCTTCTGTTAGCAGAAGGGACCGTGGGCCCTCTGGGAATATGTCAGTGGCTCCCTACTAATTTAAGTTGCTGCATCCAAAGGTGGTAAGTGGGGAGTCAGTTTTGTGTGCGCCATCTAGATAAAGAAAGAGAATCTGTAGGCAATTTGTGTTATACAATTTGTAAACTATCTGAGATTGGAGGCAGGGGGAGGTGGATAGAGAGCCTGTGAAACTGAGTCTTCAATTTCAGATGAGGGGCAGAACATGACAATAAAGCTTCGGGAAGTTGGGGTGCTTTGATGTAGCAGTTCCAAGACAGGTAAATGTGCAGATGCTTCAAACTGCAGTCAACCGCTATTGGAGTAGTCTGGGCACAATGCTGATGGATGGCAGCGGTGGATTCTGGTTCTTGAGTTAAAAGGCAGGTATTCAAGTCAGTCGCACCTCTCAGCAGGAAAGGCTTTTTTTACTTCAAAACTTTGGGGACTTTTTCATTTTGCTATCACACTATTTTAAAAAAAATTTTTTTTCCACTGATCTCTTTTCTCTCAAGGACTAATATTAATTTGATACTAAGTTGAATTGCTGTTTACAAAGGTGGTAAAGAGGGAGTCAGTTTTGTGTGCAGCTGCCTAGAAAAGGAAAGTGATAGGTGTTGTGAATTGCTGGTTTGTTTTTTTTTTCCTGCTTCCTCAAAAGGGGCACCTGTACTCAGGTGAGGCCAGGTGAAATCTTAATTAGTCAGATAAGACTAGAGCCTGTGATTGGGCAGTGGAAGCATGGAGCAGAGTTGAAAGTTTTAGAGAGGGGACAGAGGGGCGGGGCACAAGATAAAGGTGGGAGAGACAATGTGGAACCTGTCTGAGAGGATGATGACCCAGCACCACGTGGTCCTAGTGACTGGGGATTTCTTAAATAGAAAATTAAGTAATGTAGGGCACATTTGTTCAATCTAGGTGTGCAGCTTGTATCGATATCAATTGCAAGTTTTGAGTTCTTTGTGTGGGCATTTTGGAGGTTGAAGATTTACTGTTAAAAATCTGGATGATAAATTACAAACCTCTGGAGTTTTCATTTTATGGGGATTAGAGACAGCAGGGTAGATGGCCTGGGAAGATACAAGCAGTTTGGCAGCAGCTAACAGGGAGAACCTGGGAAGACTGGCTTGCGGCTCCCTATGGGGGTGGTGAGACCACCATTGCAGGCGCATCAGCAGATATGGCATGGGTTGTTTTTATAATTACAAGATACAGATAGGCAATATGTACCAAAAAAATTGTCAAATAAACTGTGTTTGAGACTGGGGGAGGGTAGAGGGCCAGTGAAACCTATTCTTCAATTTCAGATGAGTAGCAGAACTTGGCCTTGTCTTAGATTTATATTGCTCTGATGGAGACCATTTCTAAAAGGACCCTGAGGAGGAAAGGGTTTATGTTTCTATTCAGCTCATGTGAAGTCCATCATGAATGGTAGTTGGGGCAGAAATTTAGGGCAGAAACATGGAAGCAAGAACTGAAGCAGAAGCCATAGAGGAATTTTCTTAGGTGTTCATTTTCCATGGCTGGCTCATTTTACTTCTTTGTATGACCCAGGATCATCAGCCCAGAGGTGACACCACTCAAGTTGCACTGGGCCCTCCTCTGGGTGTCATTACTTAAGAAAAAAGTCCCACAGGTAGATGGGAAGACCATCTGATGGAGGTATGTTCTCAACGGAGGTTCCTCTTCCCAGATCTCTTGTGTCATGTTGGCAAAAATTAGCCAGGACAGGCTTCATTTCTTTTTCAATGAATTAGATCTGTTTTTCCATCTCTTTGAGGATTTCAATGATTATTCAAAATTTATGTTTGCATATCAAAGTGTTCGTTTCCTTTTGTTAATTTGTATTTTGGGGAAATCTTGGGCTCTCTCTTTCAAGCTAGGAACTTTCCTGGAGTGACTCATGATTCTTGGCTTCCACTGCTTTTTAAGAACTAGACAGCAAGAGGTTGTTTAATCACTATGCATAAACATGAAAAAAGTATTAATAAATAGCTGATGCACCAATCCATCAATGACCAGAATATATGTTTCTTTCTCTTGACTTGGTCGGATTTCTGTCTGAAGGATTCACACCAGACTTCTAGGGGAGAGAACAGGAATCTCGCCATTTACACAGTGTGTGCATTCTTCATTAAATTATTCACCAGACCTCAGCTCTACTTATTATATTGAGAATTTCTGACTCAATTTATTTTCACATATTGTATTTTTTTATTCTTTGAACAATTTCATAAATGCAAATAGTGAATTCAGGTCATCTTCATCCTGCCACTCCCTTCTCCCTCTTCTCTTTTCTAACAAAAGTTTTCTTACTGGTTGCAAGTCGCTCTTCTACTTCTGTGTCCCACTGTGACCTGCTGAATGTAGGCAGGGCTGCCTCCATGAGCATGGGGGGAGGTTTTGTACTGGGCCCTAGGTTGCTCTTCAATAGCTGTACCAGTTATGAAAACGATGACCACTAATTGCCAATAGTCTCTCAAGGACAGGGAGGGGTGAGGACTTGTGAGCCCCTGTCTGTCAAATGATAAAATGTTGGCAGACCCAGTCTTGTGGAGGCCTTGTGCAGGTAAAATACATCACTTTAGTCTCTTTGGGAAGCTCTGCTGGGATCTTTTATGCATTTTTGTACAGATTTTCCATTGATCTCTTTGTTTTTGTAGCTCATTTGTTTTTCCACTCTTACATGATGGGGAGTCTCTGGTGCTGACTTTTCTGTGATGCAGACTGGTCCCCTACTCCTGGGAGACAGGCACCTTTCACAGGCCCACTTCATCTTCCCTGTTACTTGCCAGCTTTTTGTTTTCCAAACAGATTTACTGTAATTTTCTTCCCAATCCCCTCTTTGCAGTTCCATGCTTTTATTAATACAAAACAGAAGAAGGAGCCCAAAGCTCCCTACTGTCATCCCGTGGGGTTTAGGCAAGGAGCTAATAAACACATCGGCTCAATCTGCCCTCGGTAATTGGTCTCAGCATTTTATTCTTTAAGGTGGTTTTTAAAAAAATCTGGCCATAATAGTAATGCATGTTGCTGTAGATAATTTGTTAATTAAATTATAAATTATAATAAAAATAAACCAGATGTTCACTTTCTGTGAGCAATTAACATTTTGGTTATTTTCTTGAAGCCATTTTTCCCTAAAATTTATTTTTGCATAGTTGAAACCATATTGGACTTAAAATTTTATGCCTAATTGTTTTGTTTTTATTCAACCTTAAAGGGTTTTCCATATTATTAAAACAATTTATAAACATTATTTTGTAAGCTTCATTATATTGATTTCAGTATGCTGCTGCTAATTTAGCTATTTGTCTATTACTGGGCATTTGGGACATTTCTCTTTTTATTTTCTCAAAAGAAAAAAATGCAACTTGGAAATGAAAACAAAAGTCCTATATTTCAAAATATTTCCAAGGATAACTAACATTCAAGGGAAGAAATAATTGAACCAAGACTGTCAGCTATAAAGTCAATTATGTACGTTAGAAATCATGTTATGGGTTTTCTGGCATTTGTTAGAAATTGTCTCTAACTTGCCAGGGTAGTTGCTAACTCTTGCCAATTATCTTTTGCCCTCCCATCTCCTATCACATCACCAAGGGAAACACATCAATGCCTGGCTTTCCTCTATCCTGTCCTCATAGTCAAGTATATGTTTGGTGTATACAGGTCCTTAGATATGAAGATGAGTAGAGACTCTAGTTTTGTCTCTTACATTCTCCTCCCAAACTTGTAGCCTGGCCCGTGTAAACAGATGTTCCAATCTCTTCATTCCAGTGATCCTATAACTCACCTAGTCAAATCTTCCATATTCCTCAGTACTTAAGGAGTTCACACTGGCAGTATAGTTAGTTCACTTTGGCAGGAAAGGTCACTTTGAGGAAAGAATTTCAAGATCTTAGGGTCTTAGAATATAACCTAGAGTCAAGGGGAGTCTTGAGCTCCAAGTCATCACTTCTTGTCCTATCAAGTTTGCCTTAAGGTAAGGGACAGTAGTGTGGACAGAGCAGAGCCTCAGAAGTGTAGGACTCAAGGTGGGGACTCTGGTAGCCTTACTCCAAGGGCAGCACTACTTACAGTCTGTAGCTAATCCACATGTGCAACCTCCAGCCTATGGAAGCAGTAAAATAGGCTTAAGCAGCCATGGGAATATAGAGATGGTCCGCCTTCTCTCCAAATATGACCCAACTTAGGACTGTGGGTAACTTGATGACTAATAAGAGATGGGCCTGTGTGGACAAGATGCTAAGGCTTGTTTCTCTCCTTATTTTCCAAAGGGGGCAGGGAGGACAGAATGACCATCTCCCAGTCTATGTTCTTCTATATGTAATGAAAAGTATACATTGACATATATTTTATATACATACGTATATTCTACTGTAACTCTTACTCTCTTACTCTTGTCTCTTGCTCCCTTGCTCCCCCTCTCTACCTTCCCTTCCCCCTTCTCTCCATATGGCCATGGCTGGGCCTCTACTTAACTACTTTCTCCCTCTCTCTGCCTTTCTACAATAAATGCTTTAAAACAAAACAAAACAAAACAAAACAAAACATACTGTAGTGGGTCAGACAATAAGCATCTAAATCCTATCTAAGTTGTTTACCTGGTCCTTAGTTACAGACAACGGTCTTCCTTTATGTCTGGCCCAGTCCTCCCATGTTCAGCTCTATTACAGAATCCTTTCTTCACATCGGATGTCCCACCTTCTATTTCCTGCCTCAGCTACTGGCCAATCAATTTGACAGGTGTTGCATCCATGCAGTCTAGAAGAAATTTTCTCTACAGCAAGGGAAAGGCATTCTGGTTGCTCAACTGCTCATTTTGGGATAATCTGTTTTAGAAACTTTAGACAATGGATTTTCAGGCTGTTGAAAGAAAGACATCATTACCACCCTTCCTGCAAAAGGGATTTGTAAAAGGAGAAAGAATATTTTTTGTATTTGTGAGACAGTCTCAGTCTAGACCCAGGTGGCCTAGAACTCACCATGTAGTCTAGGCTGGCCTCAAACTCACATAGATCCACTTGCCTCTGCCTCCTGAGTGCTTCTGAAGTGCTGTGGTCAAAGGCTTGCACCACTCAACCTGTGAAAGTAGAATTCTTAGATCGTGTTTTGTTTGACTAAATATGTTTGGTCTTTTCCAAGAATATCCGATATCTTAGTTATTTTTCTGATCTGTGATAAGACACAGTGACAAAGACAAGTTATATAATCAAGCTTTCGTTGTGGACTTGCTGTTTCTCAGCATGGTGGGAAGCACGGCATTGAGAAGACAGGCATGGCACTGAACTTACATCATTATTTCCAGGTAGGAGTTAGAGAGAAAGCTAACTGGGAGTGGTGTGAAGATTTGAAACCCCAATGCTCACCTCCATTGACATACCCCCTACCAAGGCCACTCCTCCTACCAAGGCCACACCCCCTACACAAAGCCACACCTCTTAATCATTCTCAAAGTGGGACCACACATTACAAAAGGGGGGCATTCCTTTTCAAACCACCACACATGCCAGGCAGTGATTTTTGTTATTTTTTTGTTTTCTCCTTCTGAGGATCAAACCCAGGTCTTCCCACCTACTAAGCAGGCATCTTTACTGTGACCACCAAACCCTAAAAATATTTAATATTCTATACTTGGCATCATTCAAAGTACATCCACAGTTCCTAGGGTTGGTTGACTGTCAGTAGTGACTTATCCCTTAATTCCATACCCCCAAGGAATGCAATACAGGGGCGAGACTACTCTAAGCTGGAAATTGTTTGTTAACTGGCTCAGCTCTCCCACTGACCAGCCGAGTGCTCTCTGAAGAGTGGAGATAACCTCCAATCCGGTTCCATGAGAGAGACACTTTAGAAAGAGCTGTGTGTCTTTCATGCGGATCTCTTTGAGGCCAATTCAAGCTTCATACATGGATCCCTTTAATGCAGCCGAGGGCCTCTGGTACTGTGGAAACTCAGTAAAAATTACAGGCCAAAAAAGTTTATATGTTTTTCTAGTTTGAGGTGATTAGATCTTATTGAAATATTAATGGTGTCATGTAGTCCTTTTTAAAAACTAATTTTAACTGAATTTTTCTTTAACAATTTAACACACATAGGCATTAGATGTATGAAAGGATTAGTATAATCACCCACTGTCTCTTATTTATCATTTACATTATTACTCTTCTGCAAATTTATTCCCTACATTGATTCCATTGTATTTGGTTTTGAGGCCCACTAAGCTTAACTCTGGCCTTCTGTGTGATCAAGGTTTGGACTTAGCCACTGAAGCCTAGTGGGCTCCTGAGTGGGAACACAACTGAAGACAGTGGTTCTCCTTCTCCCAAAATCCATTACTAGTCAATATTATTGTAGGGCAGGGGAGTTGAATGTTGACAGTTTTGTGTAGGCCCAATGTAGTCATAGCTACTATGAGGTCATAACTACATTTGCTATGTCATACATATAACATGCCATTTCACAGCCTATCTGTCTTCTGGCTCACGCATTCTTTCTGACTCCTCTTCCGTGATGTCCTCTAAGCCTTAGAGATGGTGGCATAAATATCTTGGTTAGGACTGAACATGTAATTGTCTCTTATCCTCAGCACCTGGGCAGCCATGAATCTCTGCATTCACCATCATTTCCTATAAAGAGAGGCTTGGTGTAGCATTTATCTTTGGGTATAAACACAAATAGAAGATGTATTGGTATCTCAACAATTTAACTACACAATGTATATGGTTAGTTTTGTAAGTCAAAGGAATGAAGCTTTAATGGTGGACATTATCCCAAGGTTGATTTGTAAAAGCAGTTTATTTTTCAGTCAGGCTAGCATTTTATGTGTACTTTTCAGGAACCCTCTATGGAAACAACACACATTTTATGAGTATAGTGTTCTGCTTCCTATCTGTTGTTGACATCTTTGGAGATCCTATATGCTGTCATTTTCTTTGCATATGTTAGGAATTAAGTCCAAGGCCTTCACAAGAGAGAGCTATAGCTCTCTCTTGTGAAACTATGCCGGGGCCAAACAAACACATAAGTGGATGCTCACTGTCAGCTATTGGATGGATCACAGGGCTCCCAATGGAGAAGCTAGAGAAAGTACCCAAGGGGCTAAAGGGATCTGCAACCCTATAGTTGGAACAACATGATGAACTAACCAGTACCCCGGAGCTCTTGTCTCTAGCTGCATATGTATTGAAAGATGGCCTAGTTGGCCATCACTGGAAAAGAGAGGCCCATTGGACTTGCAAACTTTATATGCCCCAATACAGGGGAATGCCAGGGCCAAAAGAATGGGAATGGGTGGGTAGGGAAGTGTGTGGGGGGGTATGGGAAACTTTTGGGATAGCATTGGAAATGTAATTGAGGAAAATACGTAATAAAAAAATAAATAAAAAAAATAAAAGACAAAAAAAAAAAAAAAAGAAAAAAAATCCAAGGCCTTCAATATGTTAAATATTCATGCTCACCTGACATATACCCTTGGCTCTTGCAAAACATAAATCTGAGGGGAAGTTAATGTCTAAAACATATAAGGAATTCAAACAGCCCAATGACAAGAAGATAAGCAATCTGATTGATAGCTAGACAAAGGACCTAAATGGGCATTTTTTTAAAAAGAAGGCACACAAATGGCCAACAGGTATATGAGAGGATGCTCAATGTCACTGATCATGAGAGAAACACAATTAAAATCACAGTGAGACATCACTTGACATTAATCACATGGCATTATCAAATTTGATACCATGACACCATGATTTTCCCCTATAATTGCAAACCTATAATAGAGTTTAACTTATGAACTCGGCACAACCTACATTTGACTATAGTTCTTAATAACATGGAACAATTATAATAATGTGCTCTCATTAATGTTGTTTTAAACTTATTCATCATTTATTTCTGAAATTTTTTGTTCACTATTTTCAAGTCCCATTTGACTTAGGGTAACTAAAGCCATAGACAATGAATCGGTGGATAAGGGCCCTGGGTGGATGGGATTTCTTTCAGTTTTATCAACCACAAAAAAATCGGGAAGGAACTACAGTTATCAAGTCAGTGGAAAAAATAGGGTCCACACCTTATTATTGCAGCCTTTAAATTTAGAGCAAAATTAATTTCTCTTTCCTTTGGAGAGAAATCAGTTGAAAATCACAAAAGACAAACAATAAATGACCCCCATGATAGGTCTTACAGTGGAAGTATGAATGCTAAGATTTTCATGAACAGGAGTAGCCTGTCCCTAGTTTATCAAACTGGATGGAGGCCAACGTTCCCAGCTGCTTGTTCTTCTGCACTGCAGAAGCAACCTGTCTGAATTAGAATTACTCTGTATTTCCTAGGGGAATAATACATCACTTAGGAATTAGTCTTGAGTTAAAATATTTATTACTCAATATTTTCACATACTCATTTTTAAACCTACTCTGACTGTTCAAAACCTCCCATCTCTCGCTCTCTCTCTGGAACATGAAGAGAGGATTCAGGTCAGTTGCAAAATGTCAAATGAAAATCAGGAGTGACAATAAATGAATTCTCTCATCTGTGGACCAGATGTGTGGTTGTTGAGAGGTGTAAAGCAGGGCTCTGTTGCTTCATTATTTGCTTGTGGTGGAGTGAGGGGGGGTAAAACAGGTATATTCTGAAAAGACAATATCTGAAAACTGAGACACAGCAGTCAAGTATCCAGCAGTTATATAGATATGTCTTTTAAAAGTATATGAACATTGTTCCTGGTATAATAGGAGTTGGTGGCACCTTGATGAATATTTAGCAGCCAGCTTTCTTGACAAATAAACACCAAACCATCTTATTTTGTAGCACCTGCTAAAATATTTATTTATTTTCACCAATATTTCCAAGATGGTCAAATTTAAGCTAACAATGTTCATAGAGTTTCTGACGATTTAACATTTGGCCCAGGCAAACTGGTATACATTGGATTTGATACATTATTGGCAAGGTTCAAGCCAGTCAAAATGTGCTTTTGATTTATTTCATATTGCAGATCTCTGCTGCAAATGGAAGACTAAAGCAGTAAATAGTAGATTAAGCCTATGGGTTGGGTGGTATTTAGACATTAGAAGTACAGAAAATTGTGTGGTACCAACTCCGTTTTTGAAGACCGTGTTGGTTAGAACAAGATCACTGTGGTTTTTGTTCATCATCTGAATGTCTCTGAGGATAGGCCAGGGAATGGTTATGTGATATGTGTCTCTGCATCCAGTAGCAACATACACTGAGTTGTTGTTTGGAAAAAAATGGTACTGGAAAACTTTTAACTCTAAGAATGCCAGAAAATATTACATGATCCTTACTGATCTTTTATTTGGTCATACTGTAAGATTACCTCTATTAGCTGTAGGAGGCTCTATACCTGTTTCATTCCTGCATCCAGATGTACTTGCAAAAGGGTTGTTCTCTTACTTATAACACAGCTTTTACTTCTAAGTAAGGACAGCTGTGTGGCAACCTGTCAATAATGGAGAAAGACTTCCAGAACATTTTGAGCCTCTTGGCATTGCCAAGTGGAACATTGCAAGAATAGCTTGTCAGTGATACTTGCACATCTTGAAGGCACAAGCACGGATGGCACGTGTCAGCTACTCTAACTGATTGTATCAGGGACCCATTTTCCTGAATTGTTTGAAAACTCATTAGGACTCAGGGTCTTCTTACTTATAGGAGGCTACATTTTTATCTTTAGAGAGTGAAAAGACAAAATTGGAAACAGATAAACATCTTCAAATAGTTGAAAATAGAGTAAAAGAACAAAGTAGAGAGCCAATAGGAAAATAAATAAATTCTGCCTCAAGAACATGTGTTGAGGAATTGTTCCCCAGATGATGACTTCAACAACAGCAAGATAAGTGGATCAGGAAGACTCTGACATAATCAATGATTAATAAAGTATTTGTTATAAGTTTTAAAAATTGTATGCATGTATGTACATATATATGTATGTATTTGTGAATGTGTCTGTGTAGTTACATGTGCACATGTGTGTGTGTGTTACATATATGTGAAGGCCAGAGGTCAGCGTCAGTTGTCTTTCTCAACTGCCCTCTACTTTATTTTTGAGACAGAGTATCTCACTGATCCTCTAACCCATCAATTAACTCAACTGGTTTGCCAAAACCCCCAGTGACCTACCTATCTCTATCTTCCCACGAGTGGGTTAATCATCAGGCAACTGCTCCCAGCTCTTACTTGGGGGTTGAACTCAGGTCCCTAGACTTGTGCTTGTGTGGCAAACAGTTACCAAGTTCACCACTGCCCTAGCCACAGATGAAGTCATACTTTACTAGCACTGGCGGGAGTCCGTGCAGATTTATTACGTGAGCTATGGTTGGAGGAAGTAGGTCACAGGGAAGGTGTGCCTTTGAACGGTGACTCAGTTTTGGCCTTGTTCAGCCTGTTTCTCTCTGCTTCCTGGTTGCTTAGTAGCTCTTTCCAGGACTACCCTTCCACCACGGTGTTCTGCTTCACCAAAGGCCAAGAAGCAGGCCTTGTGGAAAGACAAACCCAGTATCTGCTCATGCTAGCACACATCCACGCCCTGCCCCCTGGCCCCATGACTGTGTCTACTTCCCTGCTCTAACATGCCAGCTACACTGCATTGAGTCTACCCTAAGGATCTCCTTTTATCTTGAGAATATCTGAAAAGACCTCCTTTACAAATACTTGGGATACAGAATTAAAAACAAAATCAGAATGCATTTTCTCAAGGGGGCTTAACATAGACTGGGGCTATGACAGCTAAAATCGTGTGTGGAATGAGATTGTGAAGGAGTATAAAAGACACGGGGTGGTTCAGAGCGAGAAGATGTGTAGAAAGATACAGCGGGATGAAGCACAGTGGCCTGCTTCAGCTCGGCAGGAGGGCATCCTCATTTTCAACTTCCCTTTTCCAGATGATGGAATAACCCAAGTGACCTTCTGCTGCTAGAAAATAAAAGAAGGAAGATACAGCACTATGTTTTTAGTCCTGTGGATTCAGGGAGGTGGGGTTGGGAGATGAGGTTGGAGGAAAAGCAGGCAAGGATCAGGAGGTGCTGACTTCTTTTTCGTTTTGTTTTGCACCTTGCTACGATTCTTTGTTTTCTGCCGTAGATTCTCATAGGCAACATTTCCCGGTAAAATATCACTAACCTTCAGATCCAGTTAGAGCAAGGGCTAGGAAAAAATTTTGTTGGTATTACATTCCTTTATTAAACCATGCATCTCTCATTCTCTTGGGTTTTGATAGACCAATAGAATGTTTAGCATAATCTCTCTCTCTCTCTCTCTCTCTGTTCCAACCCTCTTGCTATCCTTTCCTTTTCCCAAGTTTCCTCTCTAGTCTTAACAAAAGTTTATCTTTTTTTTCTTTCTCTTG
The DNA here is from genome assembly GCF_978045245.1 of Mus caroli. Classification (NCBI taxonomy): domain Eukaryota; kingdom Metazoa; phylum Chordata; class Mammalia; order Rodentia; family Muridae; genus Mus; species Mus caroli. The sequence goes on along the minus strand of NW_028227267.1, from coordinate 99,329,757 downwards.
ATGTGTGCATAAACATTGTGTATTTCTTTTTTTGCAATTTGATTTATTATTATTATTATTATTATTATTATTAGGTATTTTCTTCATTTACATTTCCAATGCTATCCCAAAAGTCCCCCATACCCCCCCACTCCCCTTCCCTCCCACTCCCACTTCTTGGCCCTGGCATCCCCTGTACTTAGGCATATAAAGTTTGCAAGACCAAGGGCCTCTCTTTCCACTGATGGCCGACTAGGCCATCTTCTGATACATATGCAGCTAGAGACAAGAGCTCCGGGGGGGTGGGCTTATAAAGGTGTGCATGTGTGTGGGTTCACAGAAGCCAGGAAGGGCATTGGATATACTTGTTTACCACACACTATCTTATTTTTTAGCACAGAGACTCTCACTGAACCTGGAGCTATGCTCGCATTTAGCAAGCCATGGTGATCTTTGTTCCCACTGTGAACACTGTGGCCACGCATGGGATGCCTGCTCTTTGAACTCAAGTCATGATGCTTTTGCAACAATCTCTTTTATCCATTGAGTCATCTTCCCAGCCCCAAAAGCTTTCTTAAAATGAATATTTTGTACAATAAGGAGTTATCTGTGAGGTAAATGAAAGACAATTTGAAGAAAATGGCCAAACTTACATATTTCCAAATTTGCCTTAACATAAACTCATTATTTTTGTGTGAGACCCTGTCTCAGGTGTACACTAAACTTGATATTCAGAATAGGTAACCAGCTGCATGCTCAGAGTGTACACTTCTCCATCACTGGAGACTGGTGTTATTCTCCCAAGTATCTGAATGTCACTTAGTTAAATAGTAATGATAATGATAATGTTTTTCACTGGCTTGTACAATGTACTATAAGGTCACAAACTGGAACTCAGGAGTCAGAGCTCTTCCTTATAACCAATATCAATAGTCACTTGTGTATTGATGATTTCAAGATGCTGCTTTAATTCTCTGGGCCAACCTCTAGGGACAAAATGTAAAGAATAGAAATAACTTTCATTCTTCTTAATGTGTTTGCTTCTGGGCACTTCAAAAAACTAGTTACAGATTGCAGACGTACTTTTATTTTAAAAATCTCCAGGGTGGGGAATTTTAATTCTTTATTTAGAAGATGACGTTTTACTCTTGCTGGTGACTTTTTGAATTAGCAAGGCTAATCTGAAGTCTAAAGTGTGTTTTGATAGTGTTGAATTTGCTAAGTGAGTTCCTTCCAAATATCAATGTCTCCCAATATGGAGTAATAGCTATTTCAGGTGTAAGAGATGCCATTTCATTGAGGAGACTTTCTCCAACTGCTGAAATTTCTTTTATGTGAACCTTGACATACCTTACCAGCTCAGCTCTAAAATTCTTGCCATCCCATCACCTGTCAGCATCAAGGAGTGATGTATGAGTGTTGTCAAGTAGGGAGACACATTTTGTTGACTAACTATATTATGCACTTGCCTGGTGTATTAACACCAGTAATTTTTTATTCTGACTCAAGGAAAAAAGTTTCATAAAACCAAATTCTGTTCTAAAACTTCCATGTAACAATTTTACATGATTAGTGAAATTCCATATAACACAATATAAGGTTTTACGTTTGAAAATTTTAATTGGATTGAACCCCATCCATAATAAAAAGTAAGGTGAGACCATCAGCAAACACAGAAACAAAAAATCAACAGAAAAATAAACTTGCTTGGCAGATGTTTTAGCTTTGGGATATTTGGCTTTTCAAATATCCCATTACTAAGCATAGTTAATGTAGACTAAAAGAGAGTAGTAATAAAAAGAAATAGTTAACCAAAGAAACCCTTTGTTATAGTTCCTTCATATTTTGTGCAGCTGTGATATTCAGTCCTATTAAGAGAAGGAATAATTGCCTTATAATTAAATTTTGTCCCAGATGCCCCTGTAAATTTGTTTTGCATTTTGTCTTTAAAAGCTAATAGAAAAATTTTAAGTGTTTGTTTTTATAAAACCAAGCTTGCTTTACAATCGAGGACTGCGCCAATTTATTTGGTTACTACCTAACACATGAACTCTTCACAGTTTTCCCATTTCCCTCTCAGTTGAATAAAAATAAAACAAGGTCAGAATGTAAGAAGCAGAGAATCCCCGGTTCTGAGAGCTGACCGTGTGCTTCCCATCTTGATTCCACTATTATCTTAATGATCACAGAGGAGTAATGCAATCAGCCTTTGCCTCCATTTCTTTAAGTCTAAGATGGAAAGTGAAATAATGACACCCTTCCCATAGGATTAAAAGAATTACCGACAGAGGCCAGGACCATAGATATGGTAGCTGTCAGTGTCCTTTTTACATGAATAGTCTGTCCCCCCCAGTGCACATGTTGGATTGCACATGCTGCCTTTCTCACTTCTCGCTGTTCTCCACAGGACCTGGATAATAATGACGCCTTAGTGACCCAACAGTGTGTACTACAAGAATGATGCCTTATGCTGTCGGGCAACCTTGAGGCTTGTCTGTCTGCTTCCACTTTATATATATCAAGGCAGTCTACCAAGGATTATGTACTTCCTATTCACACTAAGAAAGGAAACCTGAGGATTGGATGGAGACATGGCTTGGTGGGAAAAGTGCTTGCTGTGTTAGTGTAAGCACCTGAGTTTAGATCCCCAGCACCCAGAGAAAAGCCAAGCATACACACTTGCAGTCTCAGCTCCAGGAAGGTGGAGACCAGGAGGATGCCGAGAGCTCTTAGCCAATCTGTGAACTCCAGGTTCAATGCAAGATCCTCTCTCAACACACAAGGTGGAGAGCAATAGAAAAAGACACTGGGCATTGACTTTTGAAACACACACACACACACACACACACACAATTTCCAAACGAAGAAAAACTTTCTCCTCTAAATTCCAGTAACAGGAGAAATCCACTGTGGCCAAAAGTGAGAAAACAGATCACGTGTGTCTGGAGCTGTGACAAGATAAGATTAAGCAATGCAGTCATGTTGGACTCTGTAACTCATGTGGACTGATGCTGTCCCTGGGAGTCTGGCATTTTTTTTGAGGTGTACATGTAATATATAACTGTTCTTAGAAAATGTATATAGCTGAGCAATCTAGCTCTACCACTGTTATCTTCTTTCCATTGTATCTTCTCCAAAAGTGTGTTTCTTTCAGAACTGGATCTCCCAGAGGGTAAGCAGGATGGCATGCGTTGGTTTTTTTTTTTTTTTTTTCCTGTATTTACAACTTTCAGTCTCTGGTCCCAAGTGATGAAGTCAGTCATCACATTAGCATTTCAGAGCTCACCTATAGACATCAATACTCAAGAGAGATTAATGCTCAATTGGCCTAAATTCAAAGGAATGCTTTGAACTTGAAACTGTTTATTTTTCTGTTTCAAAATGATAACCACCTGCTGCCTTGCTAGAGTTTTGCTTTTTCCAGTCAAAATAATGGAGCCCTTAAACATTCATTTTTATTCCTGAGAAGCAGAACATTAAGAGAAAAATATTCTTTTTATTTCCTTAGTTTTTGTTTGTTCCACAAGTTGATCACTCAACCCTAGAGGTAAAGAAATTTAATTTAATCATCATAACTATATGAGGTACATTTAGAAATTGTATGTTTTGTAATGCAGTCACACTATCTTTTCCTTGCAGAAAGATGTCATTGCCAGCAGCACAGAGAAGACAGCTGAAGTTCTGCTTTTATGGTTGTACATCGATAACAATCATGTGGAAACAGTGTTTGAAAGGCAAAGGGTTTCCACATATTTCCTTGAAGAACAGTGAAATTGCTATGTGCAAATGGTTATAAAGGCTTTAATTAACACCTTAGAATTTCACTGAGAGTTCTATAAATAAACAGTAGATTGAAATCTGAAAAGTATTTTTATAAACTCTTAGCAAGTGTAGTGCTTTCTAATTAAAGGACTGCTTCATAGCATTTCTTGGGACTTCTGTGTCCCTACACCTGAGCTCTTCCTGTCTGTTGACAGTCTTCTTGTGGCCATCTTTCCAATTGCTTTCTACATTAGCTTGTCCTCCTTTCAAGAACTTTCCATGAGTTTCCTTCCTCAGTTTTAATTTTTCTCTCTTATATTTCTATGTTTGACTATCTCACCCCTTGATTCAGCATTTTAGAAGTCATAGAACCCTTGATGTTGTCCGATGTTCTTGCTAGTTAATTAACTAGTTTTGCTCTGCAATCTTTATTTTCTATGTGTTCTGTGCTCATACTGCTGGTGAAAGCCTTACTGGTTAGGCATTCCAAAAAGTAGTGTATTATGGTATTTTATGGATGCTCAGAAAATTCTTGTAGCTAACTGCTATGGTTTGTCCATGGTTTTTGCAGCTATTATTCCATTTTTTTCTCACTAGACTTGGACCCTCATGAAAACTTTCTTCCATTTTTCTCCAGAATTACTAATGCTGCCTGAAGAACAATCTAGCCCATTTCTTAATCCTGTCCCCCTAGATATTTCCTGATCTATATTTTCTTAGTATTATTACGTGTCTCATATTTTCTTGTATAACTTCTTAGTTCCTTTAATGAAGAAAGAAGGTCTGTTGTCCATTTCTTTGTTGATGGTCCCACCATAAGCTACAACACAATCTCTTTTGCAGAACTGGCTTCGTTGAGTATTCTCTGCATTGTACACATCCTTACATTCTTTCCAATTGTCTCCATCAATCTATCAAGCATTGGCACAGCATGTTCTTCACAGTAGGTTTCTCACCTAAAGCACAGTACTGACTGTGCTCAGTTGCTTCTGTTGCTTATAGTTCACAGTTTAGTGGGTTGGCTATAACAGATCTTTATTAACTCACCCTTCAGTAATTTCCTGCCTTATCTTTGTGCTGTAATATTTCACAATGTACTCCTCAGTTGTTATAAATAAGCAGATATATAAATGAATAAACAGTCAATTATAAAGAGACAAATGAAAATCCACCCTAGCTCTAGAACCCTTCTTTCTGTATCCACCTATATCATGTCAATACTTGTTGACAGATCCAAGCGATCCTTCTCAAAGTGGCTCTGTCAGAGATTCTCAAATGAAAGCGGTCCCTTTTCTATCAAATTCTTACAGTTTTGCATGCCTCTCATCATGTACTTATTAAGTATATGTTGTGTATTTTTCTCTTTAGTTTCTGCTTTAGTTTCTTGGTAACTAAATTAGATACTGAGTAGAGAGATATACGATAATGTCTTTTAGCCTTCTGTTCAAGATGCCACATCGTCTGCTTTATGAAGCTTCATTTACAACCCCCCAAAGAGCCAGTTTGTGTGAATACTTTAGTGAATTTTGTTAATTGTATACAATTATTACATAATGGTAAAGATAAAGTATGTCTCTATGACTGTGAAATGTTTTTGAATATACTTTTTAGATTTATTCTGACCACAGTTTCCCCTCCCTCTAGTACTCTCAGCTTCTTTCCTCCATCTGCCCTCTCCCTCAGATCCATTGCTCCTGTGTTTCTCTTCAGAAGAGAGCAAACCTCCTAGGGATACCAAACGAGTGCAGCACAACAAGATGGAATAAGACTAGGACAAACCCTCAAATCAAGGCTGAGTGAGACAACCCTGTAGGAGGAAAAGAGTCCTAAGATCAGGTGAAAGAGTCAGAGACAACCCGACTCCCACTGCTGGGAGTCCTGCAAAAAGGCCACGCTACACAGCCATAACATGTATGCAGAGGATCTAGCTACGACTCATGTAGACCTCATGCTTCCTGCTTTAGTCTATGAGCCCCTGTGCTTTCACAGGGGCTGATTGGTTCTATGGGCTGTGTTCTGCTGGTATCCTGGACCCCTGTGGCTTCTACAACCCCTCCTCTTTTTGATGGGGTCCAAGAGGACATACCTGGTAGAGATCTGCAATTTGGGCTCTCTCCAACTAATGTTTGGCTGTGGGTCTCCTCCACATCTGCTCCCATCAGCTCCTGGTGGGAGAACTCCTCAGGCTTGGGTAAAATAAGATCTATCTAAAATCATAGTTTTACCTTTTCTTGAATTGATGTAAATAAAATCACAACATTTGTTGGCTTTGTTATTTGATTGCCTTTACTTTGCATAACATTAAAAAATCACCATGGATCTTCTTTCTTCAATTAATTTTGTGTATTAATATTTTGTTTTATTGATGAATGAGGATGGAGCACACTTCATTTTTTATTCACAGATTCTTGAACGTTTGGTTGCTTCAAATTTTGGCTATTTCATATCAGGCTCAATGAACATATATTATATAAAATTTTAATATAAATATATTCTTCTATTTCTCATTAATCAATATCTAGGTGTGAAACAGTATTTAAGGTAGGTTTGATGTGTTAATAAACCTTAAGAATATTATACGATTTTGTGAGGAATGCACAGGGTGTGTTGTCTGATATCACCGGAATAAAGCAGATGTGCCATTTACATGAGAACTCACAGAGTTGCTAAGGAAGGTTCTCCCTTTCCCGGTCAGTGTGGTAAAAGGTCACAGTCTAGGTTCCTGGACTGGAGCCAGTTTTCTAAGAGGGACCCAAGTGACTGAAGGGAAGCTTTACTCCTAGCAAGTCCCATGTTGTCATCATTTTCTAGTCATTTCCCCAAAGGTCTGTGCCATTTACTGCCAATACTTGAGACAAAAAGAAACATCATGACATTTAAGGGTTTATAGGGCAAGAGGGAATGGTTGACTTTGACACTTGTGTGTGGGGGAAGCCATTGTCATAGCTTCCTGATTGAGGGGAAATTTGGTCTAGCTAAATGGTTGCTAATGATGTCACTAATGGATGAACTCAATAATAATTTTCTGCTAATAAAATTGAGGGTGGACCTACTTGGAACAAACTTTCCACTTGTTCATCAGTCTTTTGGGCAAGACATACACAATAAGAAAATCAGATAAAATCCCCAAAAGTGGCCCTGTCTACTTGTGAGTCCATTCTAGGGACAGAGTACTGGAGGGATATTGCAGATGAGTCATCCAGCCCTATCATTTCCCTATCATCTGTAAATCTGCCAATTCAGCTCCTTCAAGGACTGATCATTACAAATTCAGCCGCACAGTAACTCTGATTACTGCTGTGGTTCCAGATGTTCCATTGTTGCTAGAGGAGATATATGCAGGCTAGATATATCTCAGGCTCCTGGGGCATGCTGAGTACATTTTAAAACAGTGTGTTAAGAAAAGAGGATGCCAAATAAGCTAAACAAAGATGAGGCATCAAGGAATGTGCCAAGTTGGATGGAGAAGAGTCCACAAAGCCTGAATCCTACATAAAAACTACAGGCAACCGAAGTAAACTGGGAGTTGAGAGAGACAGCCTTCCCCAAGGAAATCACACCAATTAATAGTCCACTGATTAATGGTCCTGAAAACACATATAGAAGTAGCTTTATATAGATGTCACAAGTTTTATTCAGGAATATATATTATATTGTATGTATATATCATACACATATAATAACAATTAGTGAAAAAAGAAGTCATGAACTTGAAGAATAGTGGGGGGAGGGTATATGAGAGGACTAGTAAGGAGGAAAGGGAAGAGAGAAATGGAGTGGAGGCAGGGAGGCTGGAGGAAGGGGGAAGGGGAAACTGCAGTTGGGATACAAAATAAATTAAGAATTAAAAATTATAATCTCATTTCAAAAAAAGTTTAAAATAAAAGAAGGTGAGAAATAGTTCATATTTAAAATTTCAAAAATATTTACCACTTGGTTTTCTATTCCTAAGAGTGCATTAACTTGATCTGCTTTCATGGTAGGGGATGAAGAGATCTTGGCATTTTTTGGTGGCCCCCAGAACTGCACATTAAGCTGTTAAATCAGGGCAAATGTCCTAACTGTGTAGTGAGAGTATGAGACAGCCCCTCTGGTGCAGCCTTTGCTTAGGGTCTCAATGCATGTCTTTTCTGTAAGGGACAACTCAGTTGCCTGCCTACTCAGAAGTCTTGAGACATTGGTTCTACTATCTTCCCTCTGTCTTAGATGTTCAATATTGGCTCACAAATTTCTTTCTCATCATTTTTTGAAGCTCTCCACTAAAATACAGGCCAGCAATCCTGTCTTCCTCTTCCTCTTCTCCCAGTCTAGTTTTAAAGGTTTGCTCACATTGGATCCTCCTATTTCACTATACTCAAAATTTTCCCATTTAATTTCAGTTGATGCTACATATTGAAAAATGCTATTTTAAACGTTCTCATGTCATTGGTACACAATACAACTGGTAATAGAAATGGTAGAATCAACTAAGCATTTACATGTCAGGTCCTCTTCACGTACACACTCTGCCCAGGAATTATGTGAGATAAGTTGAAATTATTTTAGATAAAAAAAAACCTGAATGTACATGAGGCAGGGGAATTTGATGTAGTAATGAATATTTTCTAAACTTACATACAACTTAATAAATTGAGGGTCTGAAGCAGGAAGATGAGCGTTTCTGAAATGCTACAGAAAGTATTCATTTTTCATTCCTGTTGAAAGTTTCATGAACCAGAAGTTGTCTTCTCTTCTGATTAACTACAAACTCAAATGCCTTGGCAAGCTCACGGCCAAGGACAGCAGAGGAAGGTAACATTCTCTTGATTACAAAATAACACATGTTCATTACTTGGAATTTTGGAAATGTCAAAGATTATTATGAACAAATCAAGAATCATCCACTGCTCCATCTATCAAGAAATGAAAAAAATAGAATTAATCTTATTGTAAAAAAAAAATCCTCTGGTGAGTGTATGGATAAATAAGAAAGTAGATGATAAGTCCTATCTGTCAATGTAGAGGTAAGCTGTACATGTTTGTATGTGTGTGCACTTTCAAATTTTGCATATTGTTTTACATGAATGTTTTTGATATAAGCCTGAAGAACATTTATTACATGCTTTCCAAAATGTATTTAATGGCTGAATAATAGTCTGTGTGTCTGACATGATTTATTTTATCATTTTTCCTTAAATGCAACACTTTGTTTTAAACAATAACTCTTAGGCTTTCATCTATAAATCACTGTCCAAATCTCAGAAAGCTTCCCCACGTTAGAGTCCCGGAGGTGAAAACTATTCATTCAGAAAGGATGAACTTGTTAAGTGTTCTGCTTCGTACTGCCTGATTGCTTTCCAGAAAGGTTGTAAGCAGTCTGACCCTCCTAACAGAATTACAAAGGGGTATCTCATATTGTGCCTTTACCAACATTAAATGCTGGGAGCTTTGCTAACCCTGTGTTAATGACTTTTTGGGGAATGGACTTGTTTACTTTGTTAATGTATTAATGGGTAGAAGTGCTATGAAGTCCAGGCAGTGAAATTTGGAAAGCGCTACAAAAATTTATGTTCTCTTCCCTTTGGGTAGCAATTTTACTCCAAGGATTAATCTCTTCCAATGTATTGATGCTTTCTCAACATTGTATGTACAGAAACATCCAGGCCCACCTTGTTTGTGTAATAGCAACAGCCTGTGTGAACCATTCATGTATGGGGTGGTGGTAGTGGTCTCTCCATTACTAGAGATGACTAGTTCAGTTAGTGTTCTTTGTGTTGAGAATAACAAGCCTCACCTATGGTAGCTTGCACTACAAGAAAATGTACTGGTGCCTTGGAGATCCAGGGGCAGGATGAAGTAACATGAAGTTGGCTTTAGTCCCTGGACTGCTACTGTCCTCAGAGAGCTCCTTACTCCATTGTTCTCTCCTCAGTGTCTACCACAGATGTATCTGGTTCCATTTGTCATCACAGGCTGCCCTGTGTGCCTCCATCTCGCAGAGAGAGGAGGAAGTTTCGGATAGATCAGGAGCTAAGATTCACTCTGAACCAGCACAGGACACGTTTACACTCTGACACAGTCAGTGCTTTTTAGCAATGCTTTCTAGTCTAGAGACACGGGCATCACTCATACATCAGTGCAGTGACATTAAAGGGTGGGGAAAGGAGAGAGAGATAGGAAGGAGACCAGAGTGATGCTTTAGTTGCTATAGAAAAATTTAAAATGAGGCGTGCTCATATGCACTGAAGTAAACTCGAAGATATAATGTAAAGCTAAAACAATGCAGATGCATACATTCCAATATTTGCTTGTGTATGCGAAGAATCTTTCTGGAAACACACCAGACTTGGTAGCAAAGGAAGAGGCTTTATTACCTCCCAAATAAAAATAAGACTCATTGTAGTGAAGATAGGTAAACAGACTTCACTACAGAAAGATTTTTATGCTAAGAGTTTTTCATGTCTCAAATGAATGCATGAAAAAAAATGATGTGGGATTTTACTCTACTTTCTACCTCTCAGAACAAAAGCAAAAATGATTTTGCTTCAAGTGATAGCTGGCCATTTGTATTTACTCCTGCATGAACATGCCCTGATATCTTTTTCCTTTGCTGGTCCTGAGGAGGGTCCCAAAGTCTGGGATAGGCATATCATCTCTCATTGAGCTATGCTTTGCATTCGACTGGGACCACGATGGGAAGCTGTGACCACCTCTGGGCTCTGAGGATGTGAGTCCAATGCTCATGCCTGTGCCACAGTGGCCTGAGCTACTTCCAAGCCCCATGTCACTAATGCTTAAGGAACTAAGCCTCAGTTAACTTTCTTCTTCTGCACACACTTGAAACCAAAGATAATTAGCTTTTGCATTTCACCTTATTCCTTCCTAATAACTGTCAGAACAATGCAAAATAATACTAGTAATTACACATTTTCCTCTTCTCGGTCTTCAGTTTTGATGGAAGACACTCTAAGAAAATATTGTCCAGCATTATGTTGTTTATTGATTTAAGTCACATGGTCTTCATTGATTGAAACATATTCCTCTAGTTTTGGTCTTCTTTTGAGAATCTGTAATAAACATTGGATATTGTAAAATGTTTTTCTGATACTTGTTGAAATGATGAATCTTAGGAATATAGTTTACACAACAATATTCTCCGTGATAATAACGTATGAAATGAATGCTGGGTGAACATTCCTTTCCTGGGTTAAATAATTCTTATCTAAGTAAACAATTTAAAGCACTTTTAGATGTTCATGGAATTTTTTAAGGACCCAGACTGATGGTATCAGAAACAAGAAATTCACACATCTAGTAAGTAGTTACATAGTGTTGAAATATTTTATCAATGCAAACATAGTATTCTTCAATTTCACTTCGAAGGCAGACATGTATCTTACAGAGGATAGCGTCTTTAAAAACCCTTCCAAACATAGAGGGATGAGGAATTACAAACCATCACCATCTCAGGTTCCTCAGCGGGTGGAGGAGCTAATGGTTCCTGTTGCTCCTGGAAGGCCCATCCTCATGGTGGAAGAAGCTTAGATCCCGAGGGACAAGGCTTGACTGAGAACAACACTGACACCTGCTTCTAACTGTTAGACTTTTTTGAGTTGGCTTCATCCTTTACTTCTAACTCTTGCATGTATTTCCTCAATAATGGTTGTTCTAGCATTCATGTATATGTGGATGTTCTTAATTACCAGCACCAATCTCTGGTTCTTTAATATCTAAATGTGTTCTTTTTAGTGCCTCCAGGTCACTCTCTCAAGGAAAACTTCCCTGAGAATCAAATAAAGTTTTACTACATGTCAGCTATTCAGAACCATTAAACATGTCTCATTAAACAAAGGAGACATGGCCCATATGTGCAACTATTCTTATAAAATAGTTAATTCATCAAATCCTTACTCTTTGTGTATTTTTGTCCATTTACTAGTAGTATCCCTAGAATGTTCCCAATTCACTACAAAAACGTTCTATCTCCAAAGCTTGCTCCTATTGTCTGTAGTGGTGGGACCTGCACAGGCTAATTGGCAAGTAGATTCCACATCAGTTTTTGGGTTTTGTTTTTTTTTAACCTATGTGCACTGAGGAATATGGCTATAACCATCCATTGTGCCCTTAGGCCTATGGTTGCACCACATTGGATGTAACTGATTAATATATGTGCACTCTTACTTATTTGAAGCAGTCTCCTACAGTGATCCTTTGGGTCACAGCAGTTTTCCAAGTTTAATGTAATGACTTCTGACTTCCTCCCTACTTTGCCTTTATATATGCAACTTCAGTCTTGGTTAATTTACTACAGGTTAAAGTTAAGGTTAATTTACTCTTTAGAGTTTGTACAATCAGAACAACTGAGGATGTGCCTGAGTAGATCTCACTAGGAGTCAGGGCTTGTTAGCAATACAGACAATTTAGATGATAGCAAGGTATTGGGCAAATATAAAACAAGATACTTTCTCCACAATCTGTACAGAATTTTGCTTTCAGAGAATCCATTTCTCGCTGAAAAGCCCTCTGGGAATACTTTGTACTATACAAGGACTGACTGATGAACCTGAGAGCCAGTGTTCTTCAGAGAAAGCTGAATATGTTGTTCGGCACTTCATTTCCCAGCCTGCCAGGCAGAGTAGGATAGCCTGGATGACAGCTGACACCGTGAGATGGCCGTGAGATTTCATTCACTTATAAAACGAGGCTATCCAACTGTTTGACTTGCCTGTGAGAAACAGTACATCTATCCTGAAGAAAAGACCCTTCAAATTATTATGGATTCCACTTTAAAACTTCTTGGGTCTAATTATACACTCTGCTGTGACCTTCAGCTCAGCACTATGTCAGTACCAAGGGCATGATGAGCCTACCTATTGTTAACCCCTCCCACATTTTGATGGATGGAAGAGTTAAGGTAGGCTCTTTCTTTGTTGAGTCCCTGGAGAAATTTGTTCCCTAGCAACATCTACATCCTTCTGGACTCCCTCCAGTCTCTGTCTTCACTGAGGCATATCTCTACCTACTTATCAAGACATACATACAAATTAACATCATGTGCCTAACGGCTGATTTTCTTGTGAATCTCCTTTTGTGTCAATCTATTAGTAATTTCATATCTAGTTCATTTTCTGGTTCCTTTGACCACCTAGCACATTTATTAGTTGCCTTGCCTTTCTTTTCCTTGCCTTGCCTTGCCTTTCTTTTCCTTGCCTTGCCTTGCCTTGCCTTGCCTTGCCTTGCCTTGCCTTGTCTTTTTGGCTTTCATGCCCTCAAGAAGGGCCACAGCAACAGTGGGATTTCTTGGAAGGAACACAGAAGCACTGGTGCTCTATGGGGATCAGCACTTTCTGTTTTCCTCACTGTTGTATGAGTGTAAAGAATTATAGAGTACAGTAGACTGTGTATCATTCTTTGAGTAAGTCTGCTGCAAAATTTCTGGAATATTTCTGGAACATTTTCATAGAAAACTCCAGGTGACCACCTAGGGATTCATCCCACATGCAGTTACCAAACCCAGACACTATTGTGAATGCCAAGAAGTGTTTGCTGACAGCAGCCTGATATGGCCATCGCCTAAGAGATTCTGCCAGAGCCTGAAAAATACAGAGGAGGATTCTCTCAGCCAACCATTGTACTTAGTCAGCGTCCCTGATGGAGGAGTTAGAGAAAGGACTGAAGGAGCTGTAGGGGTTTGCAGCCCCATAGGAGGAACAACAATATCAACCAACCAGATCCCCCCAAAGCTCCCAAGAACTAAACCACCAACCAGAGTACACATAGAGGGACCCATGGCTTCAGCCACATATGTAGCAGAGGATGGGCTGTTGGACATCAATGGGAGGAGAGGCCCTTGGTCCTGTGAAGGTTCTATGCCCGAGTGTAGGGGAATGTGAGGGCATTGAGGTGGGAGTGGGTGGATGGTTAAGGAAGCCCCCTAATAGAAGCAGGAGGAGGGGAGAAGGGATAGGAGGGATAGGAGGTTTTTAGAGGAGAAACCAGGAAAGGGAATAACATTTGAAATGTAAATAAAGAAAATATCTAATAGAAAAGCTTAAAAAAAGAAAAAAAAACTCCAGTTGAAATTGTCTATCAGAATTCTTCACTTTGAGAACACATAATCCAAAGAGAAACCCAAATAAACAAACCCAGATTTCTTACCCTCAAAATTGTGAAACACTGTGAATGCCTAGGGTAGTTGGTTACATGGGAATGGATTAACCATGTGGATCTTTAATTAGGCAGAGGATAAGCAAAAGAACAGAGCAGAAATGGGCCCAGGGTGAAACAGAGATTGGATGTACCAATTGTTCCACAAGTGGCTTTATTTTTAATCTATTGTAAAGTAGTATTTTTCTTTGATTCTCATCGTTTTAGATACTAAAGAAGGGGAGAAAATTTAGTTTTCTACATAAATGAGTCTGTCTCTCCTCTGAAGCACTTATTTGGAAAGTAGAAATTTCAAAACTCAGGAGTGGAGAGACCTGAGTCACCTGGGGAGTTTGTAAGTCTACGGCAGGTCTCAATGAGGAGACAAACTCTCCAGACAGAAATTCACCTGAGGCTTGGTGTTCTTCCAATCCACGAAGAATCTTCTTCCGCTGGTGTCGTGAGCTCGATACACCAGTTCCTTTCATCTGTTAGAACTTCCTCCAGAGAGAGAATATCAGTCTTTGCTTTGCTGAGGTCGCTTACTTTTGCTGCCTTTCTATTTCTTATTCCTGTGCTAATTGCTTTTTTTATAAATACATATGTCCTATAAACGAGTCCATGGGATATCAATTATTCACACCTTTATTTGTTATCTTCAGTTAATCTGTCAAGTGTCATGGAACAGTTCTGTATACCTACGACGGAGGACATGCTGGGGAACCCAATGTAGTGCCAGTGTTCAGGGAGCTTGTAGAGTCTCGCCATGCTTTTCTGACCAGCTCTTGACATTAGGGTGGACACAAGTGCTCTCCCTGTGGTGTCTTTTACCTATGCAGATACTTATTCACTGAGAACATGTGAATCTGTGGCTACAGAAGTTCTCCATTTCAGAGGAAGGAGCACATGGAACCTCATAGGAAAATACACCTTGTTCTGCAGAGGAAGTGGGATAGAGAAGACCTCAGACTCAAGTTATCAGGGATTCCTTATATAGAAATGCCTCTGGCATGTCAAGATAATAGATGGAGAATCTCAAAATACCAGCCCCCCCTCTCTGACTATGAAATTTTAAAGTGGGTATTTGGATGAGAATTCCTGTGCTAAATGCTACCTGAGTGTTTATAGATACATTGTAATTAGAATGGTGACCGGTGCTTGCAGGCAGCCTTGCCAGGAACCTACATTATTCAGTGGAGAAGAAAATGATACAAAACATAGTTGCTATCAAGCTGCTTTAGCTTCTAAATACAGAATGAAACATCAATTGAAACGTCAGAGGTTTCTAAGCACAACAGAAACCAGAGAATGACTTATTTCTTTCCTGAGCTACATGGTGGTGAGAACAGTTCCCTAATCTAAACAGACCCTTACAACAGTCAATGGCTAAGCTGGAAACAACTGGTGTTGATACCTGGCAGATATGAAACTATCACATACATAAAATAAAGAAATGATTTATTTTTAAAAAATAGCTGTTGTTTCCAATTTCTGTCTATTACAAATAAGACCTCTATGAACATAGTGGATCATGTGCCCCTGTGGCATGGTGGGGCATCTTTTGTGTATATGCCCAAGAATGGTATAGCTGAGTCTTCAGGTAAATCTATTTCAATTTTCTGAAGAATCTCCAGATTGATTTCCAGAGTGATTATACTACTTTGCAGTGCCACCAGCAATGGAAGAGTATTCCTCTTTCTTCACATCCTCACCAACATGTGTTGGCACATGAGATTTTTGATCTTAGCCATTCTGATTGGAGTACAGTAGAATCTCAGTGTTGTTTTGATTTGCATTTCCCTGATCACTAAGGACTTTGAACATTTCTTACAGTGCTTCTCCTCCTTTCAAGATTCCTCTGTTGTGCATTCTCTAGTTGTATACCCCAGTTTTTGACTCGGTTGTTTGGTCTTTTTAGTGGTTAGTGCCTTATTTGTGATAGCCAGAAGCTAGAAACAACCCAGGTATCCCATAACAAAAGAATGAATACAGAAAATGTGGTTCATTTACACAATGGAATACTAGTCAGCTATTAAGGACATCATGAGTTTTGCAAGCAAATGGATGGAACTAGAAAATATCATCCTGAGTGAGGTAACTCAGACCCAAAAGGACATGCATTGTTTGTACTCACTAATAAATGGATATTAGCCCAAAAAGTACAGAATACCCAGGATACAATCCATAGAACTCAAGAAGGTTAACAAGCTGAAGGGCCCAAGTAGGGATGCCTCAGTCCCACTTGGGATAGAGAAGAAAGCAATCACAGTGGGGATGGGGCAGAAAAAGGGAGGGACCTGGGTGGGAGAGGGGACAGGGAGGGGAAGGGGGAACATAATCAGGTATTGGCAGAGTGTGTGTGTGGGAACAGGTCTGAAGCCCCGAGGGCCAGCAGAAAGAATGGAAACAAGCAACCTGGGGAGGTAAGAGATGGGGGACCCTCCAGAGTGTACCAGAAACCTGGGAGGTGAGAGACTCTCAGAACTCAAAGGGAAGGACCTTGGATAAAGTGCTCTACAGTAGGGAGTGGGAACTTATAGAGTCTACCTCAAGTGGAGGGACAGGACATCAAGTGGAGGGATGGGGTTGCCATCCCACAGTCAAAAGCTCTGACCCAGAATTGTTCCTGTTTGAAGGTACTGCAAGAGACAAAACTGGAGAAGAGCATGAGAGAAAGGAGGTCCAGTGACAAGCACAAATTGGGATCCAGCTCAAGGGGAGACCCAGGACCCTGACACTGGTACTGATTCTGTGGTGTGCTTGCAGACAGAAGCCTAGCATGGCTGCCTCTGAGAGGCCCAAAAAGCAGCTAAAAGGTCAGATGCAGATACAAGCACCCAACCAATGGGTGGAAGCTAGAGACCCCTGTGGTTGAATTGGGAAAAGCTGGAAGAAGCTAAGGAGGAGGAGTGCCCCATGGGAAGACCAGCAGTCTCAACTGACCTGGATCCTCGAGATCTCTCAGACACAGAACTACCAGGCAACATACACCAGCTGGTATGAGGCCCTGACACATATACAGCAGAGGACTGCATTGGTCTGGCCTCAGTGAGAGAAGATGCACCTAACCTTTGAGACTTGAGGCCCCTAGGAGTGGTGAGGCCTGGAAAAGTCAGGGTGGGTGGGTTGGAACATCCTCTTAGAGATTGGGTAGGAGGGCAAGGGAGGAGGTATGGGATGCGGTGCAATCAGGGGGCAGACTGGGAGGTGGATAAAGTCTGGACTATAAAGAAGGAAGTTAAAATCCCTTTCAATATTTTATTATAAGATAATGTATTTATAGTTATAAATCCTAAAATGTCTAGATAAATTAAAGTTATATCATTGAAATATCTGCTATTTGTATTTTGTCATATAATTTTGGTAAGTTCTTTTTATGCTTTTGTCTTTAAGTGTGAAAGTTATGATTACAGAGACACAGTGGAAGAAGTGCTTCCCTGCTCAGATAATTGCTATAAAGAGTTTGTAGACAGGAGCCATTTCTTCCTCTATGTTTATATATTTACCAAAAGAATATAGTGTACAGTATGTCAAAACATTCATCCAATATTAATTTTATAATTGTTCTTTGTATTGTAACTTTCCACTTTTTAATAGAAAAGATCAAGATAGCTAATTATGTAATCTTACAATTAAATATTCCAGTTAGTTCCAATGTTATGATCAACCTCATAGGTAAGTACATGAAAGAATTTATAAATAGTCTCTTAGATAAATTTCCAATTAGAAAACTTTGGGAGAAATAGCCTTCCCCAGGAAAGAGTACACCAATTGGAAAATATTTTATGGAAGTACAAGGTTTGTTTTGAGATTAGAAAGCGTTTTTTCACCAATAGCTTTTACAAGTTTAGGTTTTAATAATCAATCATAAAGTTATAAGCATTATATATCCTTATAGCTGTTAATCATGTGTGTGTGTGTGTGAATCTCCATATATATGGATTATAATATAACTACATCATTGTCTCTTTCTCTTTCCTTTTTGAAAACCTTCCCCTGTATTCTGTTTCCGTTCTCTCTTTCAAATTCATAGTCCCCTTTTAATCATTATTACACACACACACACACACACACACACACACACACACACACACACACATTCCTAAATACATTAATATAGCTTATTCAGTTTTCACAATGTTATTTGTATGTATGTTTTCAGGGATAATCATCTGGTAATGGGTAGTTAATTGGTGTACTCTTCCCTGGGGAAGGCTATTTCTCCCATTCTCAGCATTCCTTAGTTCTTTGTCTATGGTTAGCACTCTATCCACAAAAGTATATCTACTGGTGTTGTCCTTGTTCAGGTCATGTAAGACCGCCATGTTGAAACTTGATAGGTGCACCTTTTCTAACATTTCTAGGAGATGCAATCTCAAATGAAACTCTCTCTTCCTCTGGTTCCTACAATCTTCTACAATGATCCCTGAGCCATAGATACAGGAGCAGTAAATATATCAGTAAGGATAGTGCTCCACAACTCTGCATTTTGGTTGGGTGTGTGTTGCCACTCTATTTGGAGACAAAAACCTGGGAGAGTGGAACCTAGCCAGGAGACAAATTAAAGTCTCATGCAATAGTCAATTTTATTCCAGGCATCAGACAATTTACATTCTGAGGGTTAAGCCAAGTCATGAAAGCAAACTTCACTTGAGTTCAAGTTGGATGCAGTCACAAGGGCAAGGTCACGTGCTAGTTTAGGCAGTACACAGTGGTGAGGCCAAGTCATGCTTAGAAACACTATTCTGAATAACAAAGGGTAAGATGGTGCATATTCTAAAGTAAACCAACTCCTATTATTTCACCTATGAGGGGCACAAGATGCAATCCAAGTACAAGCCATGTCATGGAGAAACAGAGATTACAAACTCTTGTCTGTTTACTTGGAGAAATCTCCTAATAGCTTCATTCATAGACTGTTCAGACAGGTATGGTTTTCTGCAATTGTCTCTGTCCCCTGAAAAGTGAATTTCCTTAATGAGAGGTGGGGACTATGTATGCTTATCTGTGGGTATAGGAACAACTGTTAGAGTGTAGTTCAGAATTATGTTTGTTTAGTAAAGTCGTGGTTATAGGTTCCTCTCTGAGATTCATGACTTCATCAGCCCCAGATATTTGTCTAGGTTTCCAGGACCAGACATGATTTTCATCTTGTCTAGTTTCTAATAAAAGAGCTCTTGGGGAATTATTTATCACTGCTGTATATTTTGTCCATACTATAAGCATCTTAATATGCTGGTTATTGCTGTAGTTCATGGAGTTCATAGTTCAATAGAACTGCTGGATGCTCCCCTCCTTGGGAAATTTGTGTGGCACCTTCTAGTATCATGAAAACTAGTTTCAGGAAGGAAGTCTGTGTTGTTAGAGAGTGTTCAGGTCCTCCAGGCCCTGTGTCTAAAGTGCATAGTCTCTTCAACAATAAGGATAAACCTGTCTGGATAGCAACCAATTACAACAGAAATAGTCTAATAATGCTTTGGCAGTCTATTTAACAACGCTGACCAACGACTCAAAAGAGGTCTCAAAAGAGAACTGGTGTTAGGATATTTGTTAGGTGGTTTTTGACTTTTTACAGCTGAGATGAAAAAAAAAATCAAACTATATGACTACATTTATATACAGAGTTACCTATAAGTACCTTATGTAGATAGCTAATAGTTTGGTTCCTTATTACATTTTCAGATATTCTTACTGATATTTTACCTTTTGCCTCTTTTTTCTGTATTTGCTTCACCCCCCTTTCGATTTCTGTCTTCAGATCATTTTTGCCCTGCTATTTACATCTTCATTGCTTGCTCCAGTTTTTATATCCACACTTGATGGAGCCATATATGAAAAGTTTGTCTTTCTGTGTCAGGATTACCTAACTCAGTATGATCTTTTCTAGTTCCAACTCATTCACCTGCAGAATTTATTTTTCTCTACAGCTGAATTATATTCCATAATATATATGTATCCATTTTCTGTTGAGTGACATTCAGTTTGTTTCCATTGATTGGTTATCAGGAATAGAGATGCAATGAGCATGACTAAGTAGCCTTCTGCAGTTAGAGGTTGAGTTCATTGAGAATATGCCAGGAAATGGCATAGCTCGGTCAGGTGGCAGATCCACTTTTAGCTTTTGCAGAATTCTTCACACTGACTTCCAGAGTGACTGGGACAGTTTGCAACCCACTAAGAGTGATGGAGGGGTCCCTCTTCCCACAGCCACTCCAGCCTTTGTTGTTGATTGTTTTGTTGATCTTTGCCATTCTGGATGGAGTAAGATGAATTCTCACAGTTTTTTGGTGTTTTTTGTTGTTGTTGTTTTGTTTTGTTTTTGTGTTTTTTTTTATTTTTATGATGAATGTGCTTTTAGATATTTCTTTACCATTTTTCCTTCTTTTGTGAACTCTCTAGTTAAGTCCTGGTCTCGTTTTTTAAATGGGTTATTTGTCTTTTCACTATGTTTTAAAAGTTCTTCATTAATTCTAAAAGTCAATCAGTTGTCTTATGTATAGTTGGCAAAGACTCACTCCCATTCAGTGGACGTCTTCTTCACCTGATTGTTTCTTTAGATGTGCGAAAGCCTTTTAGTGTTATGAAGTCCTACCTGTCAGTTGTTGGCCTCAATCCTTGGGCAAATGCAACCCTATTCAGAAAGTCCTTTCCTTCACCTATATCATGTAGGATATCGCTGATGGTCTCACTGAGCAATTTCAGGGTTCTGGGCTTCACATCTGGGCCCTTGGCCTGTTTGGAACTAGTTTTTATGTGAGGTTATAGATATGGGCCTAATTTTACTCTTCTACATGTGGATATCCTGTCTTCTCAGCACCATTGTTTTTTTGTTTTGTTTTGTTTTTATTTTTTTTATTATGTGTTTTCCTCAATTACATTTCCAATGCTATCCCAAAAGTCCCCCATACCCCCCCACTTCCCTACCCACCCATTCCCATTTTTTGGCCCTGGCGTTCCCCTGTACCATTGTTGAAGACATTTTCTTTTCTCTAGTGTATGTTTTTAACATCTTTAAAATATTAAAGGGCTGTAGTTTCATGTCCTCATGTTAGGGCCCTCAGTTTTATTTCATTGTTCTTCATGTAGGTTTTAGTGCTGGTATCATATGTTTTTGTTATTATGGGTCTGTGATATATCTTGATATCTAGAATGATTATCCAGTATGGTTCTTTTGGCTGTGGGTTGATATGAATTTAAGGATAGGTTTTGTTTTGTTTTGTTTTTCTATTTGTGTGGTGAATGAGAGGGAGAATTCGATTGTTATTGCACTGAGTATGTAAATTACTTTTGGTAAAAGGGTCATGTGTTTTTAGAATATTAGTTCTACCAAACCATTAACACAACATGCCTTTCAACTTTTTAGCATTTTTCTCTGTTTCTTTCTTCAGAGATTTAAACTTTTCAATGCAGAGTTTCTTTACCTCATTGGTTAGCTTTATCCTTTGATTTTTTTTTTTAAGGCTAATGTGAAATGTTTTCATTACCCCCTCTCTCTGTGTATGTTTATTGTTTGTGGATAGAAAAGCTATTGAGTTTTGCAAGTGATTCTGTCTCCTGCTTATTAAAGAATTTATTGTTTCTTGAAGTTATCTGATATAGTTTTTGGGCTTTCTGATATATGTAGATAGGAAAAGCTAGACTTTTACTTTCTGTATCCCTTTAATTTCCATATTCTGCCTTATTGTTCCAGCTAGAGCTTCAAGGACAGTGTTGAAGAGGATTGTCAATATTGCACTTGTGCAGTATCACAGAATGGGGTCAGCTTAGAGAAATGGAGTCTCTCCATTTAACCCTGGGTATCTCAGAACTTACTGTATTTACAAAGGAGGCGTTGAACTCTAGGCAATCCTCCTGTCTCAGCCTTCCAAGTTCTCAGATTGTAGGAAATGTTTCTGCTTTATAAGACACAGTAAGGTACATGGTAACAGCTAACTCAGGGGTGCCATGGTCTCAGCCCACACCAATGATTCCTTCCATGATGAGGAGCAGTAGGAAGAGAACCATTTTCTTTCAGCTGAGTCATTCTGCTTCTGTTTTTATAACTTTCTTATAATTTTATATCCCTTCTTTAAAACAAACACATAAAAAAAAGGAAGAAAATGACTAAAAGTTTATATTGCAAAAAAGTGATAGCTTGGATTTCAGTGCTGTAATTTTTATCTGTATTTTTGAGATTTACAGTCTTAAATTTACCTCTGTCCAAGCAAGCTGACTGAAGTAATGAATCCCTGTGGGGTTGTGTTATTCACCTTTTGGATAGTTTCTTTGCCTTCTACTTGACTAGAAATAGAAAACTTCCTGAACACATATCGTCTTTCTGTAGGAAGGTAATACCATCCCATCATATGCCAATCTGTGTGTTTAGGCTTCATTTGTTTTGTATACCCACGCTCATCTGCTTAAGTCAGTAGTTGTCAATTCTGGACTCAACCACAGATTCACGTGTGAGGCCTTTATCCTAATTCATGCTCACCTGCCCTTCCTTTCTCTACAATTGTGTTAGACTCTCTGGCCAATGAAAGCTGAGCATGGTGGCATATTACTTTTGTGTGGCTGTCACCAAAATGACATATTCCAGTTCATCACACCAGCCAAGACATGGCAGAATTCACAACTTCAGGAACATGTGATAGGAGACATGCTATATTAGAGTAAACCTGGAAGTAAGAATACAGCTGAAACCTTGGGTGTCTATGATGTTCAGAAGCTTATCTGGACTGACCTAATTCTCTCACCTCTGCTCCATCAACGAAAGACTCCACAGCAGCCCTGTGGTTGAAACGTGATTCTGTAGAAAACATTTTATATTCAAACCATAGCAGGTACAGTTCATTAAACGTTCATGTAGGACTCTAGTGTACATCCAACATGGGCAACCACTCAACTGATTTATGTTGCCCATAAACATAATGTTGCCCTGTAAACTTCATTGTTTACAGGAACCAACTCTATTCACAACTTTCCTCTCTCTGAATAAATATGCATTGTCTCTAGTGAGTTCTGAGGTTGATATTATTGAGAAAAACAAAAAAAGAGTATGGTTGAACAATTTGCCAGTTTACTACATCAGTTCGTGTTAATCTCATTGTAATTGAGTATCATGAAGATGGCTTCTTCTCTTTACTTAGCAATCTTTTTAATTCAAGACATTTCAGCTTGTTATATTTTCTGATCAATTTATGCATATTGTAGGTAATTTGTGTAACAATATATTTTAGCTGCAGCCCACACATATGTATTATCTACAGCACATACATATGCATGTATGCATGTATGTGTGCATGTGTGTGTGTTTATTAGATATCAGAAAAAAATTATTCCCTTAGCTGCAATGGTATGGCAAAGGAGTGGAGGTCAGTCAGAGAACTGAGAATATGTATTGGTATTCATGGAAGGTGAGAACCTGGATAAACTCCACACTCACCTCTAGTAATTAGACTGCCAGCTCAGGTCTAACCTTCTTGTTTTCTTTCAGACACACAAGCTTTATAAATCCACAATGACATTAACTGGTCTAATCCATGCCTTCCACAGTGGCCTCCCTTCCATCAACTTCTGTCCAGGCTGGCTCTAATGAGGGACTCTCAAATTTCCCTCTTGTCTTTCAGTATTGGCCGTGATTATTTTTCTTTTCCCTGTGGTTCTGAACAGGAAAGAACATCTTCAAGCCAAAAAGAAGGCTGCTCCCTTAGCAACCACAGCCCCTTTCCCTGTGGTCTTCTCCAGTTCCCTCTTTGGCATATTTCCCTATTCTTTAGCACAGTGGTCAAGAGACAAAAGAATATATTTGGTATGCAAAGCTTATATTTAGTGTTGAAATTGTGCTAACACAGCAGAAAACCTCTTCCTTCTCAATGCTTTAAATCCATTAACTCTTTTCTGTGCCAATGCTTGTAGCCAAGCTCTCCTTGATGTTGAGGGGACAGGGGATACAGTGCAAAGAAAACAAAATAGTGGCCAAACACCCACTAGGGAGTAAGAGACTTCACCAAGTCACATCCTACTGAGAGTCAATGTTCCAATTTATAAATTCATATAATAACTTCCCTGTCAGCCCCATCATTGTAAGTGAGATGCATATGGCAATAAGCTTTAAAAGAAATTTTACTTTATAAACAACAAAATGCACAGATGCCAAGTATGTATCTTGTGGATACATACACCCGTGTAAGCAATATACAAGCCAGACCAAAAGGCAGAACATCACCTCTGTAGACAGCTCCTGCTTCCCTTTTCCAGTTAATCCAAACCATAACTCCACTACCACAGACAGACATCGGCCTGATTTCTGTAACCACTGCCTTGCCTTTCCTGTCCTTAAATGTGTGATAAATAGCATTCTACAATATCCACGCTACGTTTGACTTCTTTCTGTAATGTAATATCAGTGAGGTGCATTCCTGTTTTGTGTATGATCCCTTTCATTCCTGAAGACTATTTCATGCTATTTTGCTTATTCATAATGGTATTGATACACATTTGGATTATATTCAGTTTTAGCTATTACAAGTAAAATTGCTGTGAACACTCTATGAATTTTGTTGTTGATAAAATGTTCACTTTCATATAGCTTTTGTTAATTCAAAGTGGAGCTGCTAGGTTAGAACTTGGCTATGTGTTTCCCCTTTAAGATACTGCTGAACTGATTTATAAGGTAGGTGAATAAGGCTTTCTCTTGCTCTGTATCTCTGCCAGGCTTTTCAACCTTGTCAAGTTCAGAATTTCTAGTGGGTTTCTGCATGACTTTAATTTGCATTTCCTTAGTGACTAATGGCACTAAGCATCTTTTCATATGCTTATTGGACATTCATGCATATTCTTTGGTGAAAATTCAAGTCTTTTTGCTATCTCTAAAATTAGGTCACCACTGATTTATAGGAGATTTTTACATACCTCAAATATAATTCCTTTATCAGGCATGTGTGCTCTGAATACCTTATAGTGTAGGCTTGCCTCTCCGTTTCCTCACACTGTCCTATGAACAGGAAGCGTTTATCCTTTGGAGGAGTCTATTTTGTTTTCTTTTTGTTGTTGTTGTTGTTTTGTTTTTTGTTGTTTGTTTTTCGAGACAGGGTTTCTCTGTATAGCTTTGGCTGTCCTGGAACTCACTTTGTAGACCAGGCTGGCCTCGAACTCAGAAATCCACCTGCCTCTGCCTCCTGAGTACTGGGATTAAAGGCGTGCGCCACCACGCCTGGCTATTTTGTTTTCTTTATGGATTGTGATCTTTCTCTCTTAGATCACGAAGATCATATGCCCCAGTACAGGGGAATGCCAGGGCCAGGAAGTGGAGTGGGTGGGTTGGGGAGCAGGGTGGGGGAGGGTATAGGGGGCTTTGGGGATAGCATTTGAAATGTAAATGAAGAAAGTATCTAAGCAGGTGCATTTCTGAGTTCAAGGCCAGCCTGGTCTACAAAGTGAGTTCCAGGACAGCCAGGACTATGCAGAGAAACCCTGTCTAGAAAAACCAAAAAAAAAAAAAAAAAAAAAAAAAAAAAAAAAAAAAAGAGAAAAGAAATCTTTTGCTTAACTCAAAGTCACAAGTATCTCCACAGGTTTTCAGCTTCACTAATACTCAAAAATTTGATGATGATGAATTTTGGTGCAGATTCCTTCACATTTCCTCTTCTCAAGATTCAATGGGGTCCTTGCAAACAACAGGCCATACTTTCCTTCATTTGGGCATGTTTATACCATTGTTCTCCTCTTTTACCATTCCCTTTGGAATGGAAGAAGATGGAAATCTTCTTCCCTTTTCTGATGTTACACACATAGTCTGAATATGTATCTGTCTATCTATCTATCTATCTATCTATCTATCTATCTATCTATCTATCTTGCTATTTATCTTGCTATCTATCTATCTTGCTATCTATCTTGCTATCCATTTATCTATATATCTATCCACCCATTCATCTATCTATCTATCTATCTATCTATCTATCTATCTATCTATCTATCTACCTTTCTATCTATCTATCTATCTATCTATCTATCTATCTATCTATCTATCTATCCATATATCTATCTAATTTATCAACCTTGAGGTTTCTCACTTTTAAAATCCATTTGATTGTCTTCTTGCCTTTACAACTTTTAAGTTCCCTGACTTTTTAATCACCGCCCTTTATTAAATGCACACAACCCACTCCAGTAGCTCTTTAGACCCATTCTTTATTTAGTTATCAAAGACTTGTTCATGCTGTGAAAAAGTATTTTATTATTATTATTATTATTATCTATATTCTGCTTAGATTTATTAATCTTTTGTCTATATTTCATTTTGATTGGTCTTTGCATCAAAATTAGTAGAAAAATGGTATTATTTTCACTATCATTTTTGTCTCTTTCTTCCTCACTTTCTGACCATTCAAATTCATTTAATGATTGACATGTGTTGGGTTGGGCTTAAGGGGAAATTTGACTGAATGTTCATTTAATTGGAACAATTCATAGCATCTTTGTTTCTTGACACCGGAGGATTGAGTAGTTTTGACATCATCAGTGGTCAAAGTAGGGAGAGTCACTGAAGAGTCTCTCTTATGAATTCCATTTTCTGCTCCTTGTTTTGGGGCAATATTTGGAGAATATAGTAGAAGTTATTGGATTACAAAATTTTATTTTATATTATTTTGCTTCTTATTAATTTTCTTGATATGGTGCTTCATCTACCACTTGAAACTTGAACTTACTATATAGTCAGAGGATGACTCTGAACTTCTGACCTTACTATTTCTACCTCCCAAGTATTGGGATTACAGACATGCAGCTACCACCAGGCCCAACACTTTTTCATATTCTAATATATTCCTTTGACTCACTGTTTTCTATTTATAACTGTATAAGATTTAATTGTTAAATAGTTATACAATTATTTATTCACTGTATTTTATCTATGTTATCATTAGTGATAGCGAAAATTCTTCTATTATGTCTTTTTATATAAATGCTCATTAGTGTTTAGCCCATTTAAAATTGGGTTATTAGTTATTGTGGTATTAGATAATAGGAATTCTTAGACATATCCATTGTTCTCCTGTTAGCAAATATTAACTCTGTTATTCTTTCCATGTCTCTACAACTTCTTTGATGCAATCTCATTTGTTAATTTATGCCTTTGTTGCCTATAAATTTAGGTTAATATGGAATCATCGCCACAAACAAATTCACAAACCTTTCCCCTGTCTCTTTTTCTAGGAGAGTCCTACAATTTAAGGTGCTTTATTTGAGTCTTTTACCCATTTTGAGTTGATTGATTGTATGTTTGTGTATGTGTATGTTTGTTTGTGTGTATGTGTTACTGTAATAGTAGCAAGTTTATTCTTTTGTCTATGACTATTCAGTTCTCCTATCACCGCTGTTATGAAATTTCTCCTTTACTCATTGTGTATTCTCAGGACCCGATCCACACTGATTCTTCTGAGCCATGTTCTCTCTTGTTGGGGATGAGTGGCTCTATGACATTTCTCACCTATGACTCCTTACTTCTCTATCATGGTATTTTATTCTTTCCGAGTATGGAAGCCACTATGAATCTCTGCTCAGTTTTTAAGGCCTTCCCTCCTCTAGGACTTAGTTCACTGTGTCTTCTTCATATCTAGTTGATAACCCACAAAGCAGAATATTCCTTTTAAAAATAGACTCTTATGCACTGTCTTTGACCTCTGGCATTATATTCATGCCAGTGATAATGTTATGGCCTCTTTAACGCTGGGATTACAGGCAGGAACCACTAAGGCTGATTCAGAGGTATGGCTTTTGATTTAGTGATTTTCTAACCATTACTATGGACAAAATTCACTTGCACAATTTCATTCCATAATAAGAAACATAAGTCTATGATGGATTTAAATTACTTGTTATTTCCAAGAATCCATTTAACTTTGGCTCCTTCTCATTTGTTGACTTTGAAAGAAAACTCTTCAAAAGGAAACTAAGTGCCTAATTTATACTAAAGAAATATTGTCTTCCCAATTAGGTTGTGCTTTGTTGGTCAACTGAGCCAAGAGTGCTGACCTCCTAAGCCATAACCATTTTCCTTCTCAGCTTGAAGTTACATTATGCAGAGTAAAATGAGAACACTTTGTAGTCAAATGTGAAGCACTAAGAAGTCCCTAGGTAGATCTGGAAATATTAAAACACCTTTAATATTTTTCCTTAAAATATTTTAAAATGTAACACTATTCATAACAGTCAAGGTATGGAATCAAGGTATTCATTTGTGGTCAAATCAATAAAAATGGAAGAGCATTAAATCCATGGAAAAGAATGAAATCCTGTCATTTGTAGAACAGTGGTAGAGCTAGACATTGTGCTGTATAAATGAAGGCAGGCCACCAATTTCAAACACTACGTGTTTCTACTAAATGTGGAAGTTGGTAAAATTGCCTTCATAGAATTGTGTAGTGAGAACATTAGAAAACATTAGTGGAAGAAAATGAAGTTGAAAGAATTTTGTTAACAAGTACAGAAAGAACTTTAGATGAAGTGAAGCAAATTTTCAGTTCCAGTACACAGTCATCTACAATCTACAGTAATGTATCATAGTGATTAGGAGGGAGAAAAAGAAGTTTCACAACACACAAAAAACATAAATATAGCTGGGCGGTGGTGGCATGCCTTTAATCCCAGCACTTGGGAGGCAGAGGCAGGTGGATTTCTGAGTTTGAGGCCAGCCTGGTCTACAAAGTGAGTTCCAGGACAGCCAGAGTTACACAGAGAAACCCTGTCTCAAAAAAACAAAATACAAAGAAACAAAAAACAACAACAACAACAACAAAACCCATAAATATTTAAAGATATAAGTGTTAATTACATTTTAAACCTTGTACATATATTGAATTATCATATTCTATACCATGAATATGTACAAATATATACCACTTAATAAAATCATACGTTAACTTCTTTTTTAATGTGAGGAGATAAAAAAAAAATTGGGAGTGTGTTCAACTATGCTAGAGAAGTTATTCTCCTGTATTATGTAAATTCCTTTGCTTTCTCCTGAGGCTTTGTGTCCACTGCTATGTCTTATTTCCAGTTTCTGTTAGGATCTTTGGGAACTTTTGGGTATTCACTTTCTGAGACTCTCCATGCTGATATTCATAAGCTCAGTCTCACACTTGATGTTATATCCTCTTGTCCGTTGTAAGGACACTTGGAATGGTCTGATTAACATGCATTCAATTTTTAAATATGCTAAGTCATTTCTGTACTTTTAAGGTAGTAGTCTAAGAGAAGATACAATTAAGGTTTGGTTGGAAGGTACTTAACCGATATTATAAAGAGAAAATACTGATTCTTAACTACTCAGTTATTAAGGCTTGTCAATTTATACTGCCATTTTTATTTGAGTGGTTAGTTTTCCTGTTTTCCAGCTTCCTATATCAATATAATGAACCTGGATCTTCTTCCTGGCCCTTCCTCTTGATAGATGTAGAGGAATAGCCAAGGGATAACAGCCTTGCCTGTCAAGTTGTGAAATGCTTCCTGAAGCAAAATGACAAGAAGTCGTCATTATAATACAGGAGGCAAATGTAATAATATATTCCAAATGGCTATGAAATAGGTACAGATAGGTGAGACAACTCTTTTGCCAAACTAGATTGGACCTATGCACTGAGACATCATGTTAAAGAGAAAAGCAATCAACCAGCTCTCTGGGGTTTAACACACTGGCTTGGGACTGCTTCAGCCTGTGACACATCTGATGATTCTAAGACACTTTGAAGACTTAAAGGCTTTGAATAGAAGTGAAGTGTGTGTGTGTGTGTGTGTGTGTGCACGCATGTTATTATCTTCTTAGCAGGTCCTGTTTCTGATCTTGTTTACATAGCAACTGAGATTGGGAAACAATCAATTCTTTTTGTGTAAATTTTTAAATAAAAATTCCCCAGTATATGTGACTGACAAAGAAAATCATGATACTTCAGATCTTTTAGTAAATAAAATGTTTCATTGCTTGAATATTCTGGAAAGAGAAACCCATATTTTTGGTTCTATTATTAGAGTTAAATTTTTTAAATAGTATAGGTGTTTTCCTAAAAGGAAACAAACAACCTCATTTAAGAACAACTTAAGAACAAAATTCTAAGTCTAAGAGTAAATTCTCGTTACGAATGCTAGTGTTAATACAAGTCAGAAGGCTGTCATGTTAAAAATGCGCACAGTGGATCAGTAGTTTGGGGTAAATTCAAAGATTCAGGATTTTAGACAAGATCCTGAGAGATACTGATATTGATGCTGGTCTAGTTACCTAGACGGGATGTGGAGCATCTCTCATAGGTTCACGGTGTCTGGACTGGAGAGTGTGGTGTTGTCTGGGGAAGGTGTGGACCGTTTGGAGAGGGAGACATGTCAGTATTGGGCTACTAGGGTCAGGCCTTCAACAATTATAGTCCTGCCCTGAGTTTGGCTTTAGAATTCTGTTTCCTGACTCACTATAATATAAAAAAGCTAGGGGACAAGCCCCCATTGTCATGTACTGACCTGCTTTTGTTGCTTTCCAGACACAATGGACTGATGTCTCCTGATACCATGAGTTACCTCCTTTATGCTACTTCTTGGAGGTACTATGTCACAGTGATCATCAGGAAGATGACTGTCTGCATTTCAAACCCATATGGGAAGAAGATCACTTTGAATTCTTGATTCTCCTCCCTGGACTTCCCAAGGGTTAGGGTTACACTTCTGTTCCAAATCAGATGTACTTGTATTGATGGAGTAATGTATTGCTTACAGGGAGACATATAGGTACCAAAGTAAACACTGTTCCAATCTATTTCCCCCAATGTATTCTAGAGTACCTGCTTTCTTTACAAGGCTGTTTTAGTTTGCCTAAGCTTAGTCGTCAAGCCATCATAAGAGTTGGGAGGGCAAGGAAATGGGCATAATCCCATTTGCAGGGCTTCGAGATTTTATTGAACTCGTTTAGCTTTTAATATTCTCAACAGCACGATTTCCTGTGAAAAGGGGACTGAGAATATATATATATATATATATATATATATATATATATATTCTCATGCTATTCTCATGGCTCACATGGCACCTCCTCTCATGGGAAAAAAACGGAAGTAGTAGGCACCAAAGAGAAACTGATCAGGACAGCGACCACATTCGTCAAATAAAGTGGAGTTCTTTCCCATCAAACACCTAAGAAAACAAGCTAGAGAGGGAAGATTTGGTGAGGCTGTCCTTTTAGAGTTTTCTATCCATGGTGGGTTAGACTCATGCTCTTGGGAAGAACACCAAGGAGGAGGGAGTGTGGGTAGAAGGAGTTCTTTATCTTATTTGATCCAAGGGGAGAGAAAGGAGAGAAGAGGGCAGGGAAGACACAGAGACAGAGAGAAACAGAGAGATCTGAGAGATAAGGAACATCCCTCAGGCCGTGTCCCCAGTGGTCTACTTCCACTACCTTGGCACTTCCTCCTAAATGTCCTAAACCTTCTAAACCAGATCCTCATCTGGGAGCAAAACATTCATGAGCCTGGATATTAAGAGGTCCATTTTATATTCAAATCAAAAACAAGTATTAGTTATACTTCCCAACTTAATTCTTACTGTAGGATCCTTAAAGGGAAAATGAACAATGTTTATTAAGCACTATCAAGAGGTAAAATTTTGCTAACTATCAAGGAAGATGAAGGAGTTATCTAATTGGACAGTTTTATTTTATTTTTATCCCTGAGGCATAAGTCAAAAGCATGCGTAGGCTATTATGATATATTACTTTGTAGTATTTGTTTTTAAGTAACGAACCCAGAGATTTGTGAGTAACAGAGCTGTACATTCCATAGCAATTTTGAAATGTTTAATCTGCTTTTCATTTTGTGTATTTAACTGAGTAGTACCAAACTGTCTCAGTAGGTGTTAAATTTTTTTATCCGAGAAAAAATTTAATTATTTTTGATTTTACAACATTATAACTCATTAAAAAACAGTTAGGAGAGATATAACTATTAAAAATATATTTTAAGGCTTTCTTTTTCTTTCTTTTTAAATTAGGCTCTATCCTAAGTAGTGAATGCTGTTCAGATATTTGCAAAACACTTGCAGGGCCAAAATATTTTATTTTATGGGTTGTATTTGTATTTAAAATATGGATCACCTATACTCTCTATCTAGGTTTGAGATGATAAATATGTGTTTTAAAAGATTTAAAATCCTCCCCAGGCTAAGTTGTTGTGTAATATGTTACTTTGGCAGATAGGCCAGATCTCCCACAAGTGATTTTTCTTATAGTAAACCATAGCTTATTTCAGCTGAAAACAAACAAACAAACAAACAAACAGAAAACCCTATTCAAAGTACTATTTGGAAGGCTGTTTAACTTGGTAAGTAGGATGGACATTGACTAGTGACTGAAGAAATCAGAATAATGAAATGACACCTGTGTGCTACTAGAATTGATTTTCTTACGTGCCTCTTCTGCCCTGGAATTCTTATTCTGTGCTTTTACTTCTTAGATCACTGGACAATGTACATTTCATGATTAATTCCCTTAACAATAAATACAGTAACCTTAGAGAAGAAATATGTTAGTTTTAGAAATGGTCCAAGAGAGAAAGCATCCTTTATGGTCACATCATGAATGAGAGCCCCGCATTCAGAATCTGCTTCTGGTGATGTGCATTGAGAGTTCCTGAGACGATAAAGATTAGAATGAGCAAGAGAGCTAGGGCAGAGGCTTATCTGATGTTTCATTTATTACTTCATCTCTAGAGCAACTCATTCAGACACAAGTGTCCTGGAGAGAGCAGGAACACAGAAGTTTATGAATGATTTGACATGGGTGGCATGCACATTTCCGTGCCATGCTCAGGACTCGGGTACTTAGTCTGGCAGCAAGGTAGTGCATGCCATTTCAATCATTCCGCTGGCCATGCCTGCATTGTCTGCAACAGGGAAAAGTTCATTTTCTCTTCGGTTTCAGGTTTGGGTAGACAAATGGGAAAAAAGATAACTTTGGACTGCATATGTTGCTCACAGTAGTACAGAAGAGGGCAAGCAACAACAATAAATAATAGATTGCAAAATGCAAATCTGGGGAGAGGAACTTTCTACCAGACTTTAATTTTAAATAGCTCTTAAAGCTCTGAAGTGTGTAGTGCTTGACATCTTGACCAAGAATGACAAATAGCCTAATTGTCAATATATTATGTACAGAGGGAAGATGGGGCATGGGAGACAAATAGATGCAATTTAGGAGAAAACAACAAAATAAAAGCTTGAGTAGAAAAATAAGCTGCAAAGCAGAGGGTTCTATTCCCTCAGCTTGATCTGAGCAAGCTTAGTTATTAATAATTGATTTTTAAAAACATATGGGTCCTTCATTTGGCTTCCATTAAATTAAGATGCACTGTATTTGAACAAGAGGTACAGCATTGCCAACTGGTAGGTGTCATAGAATGGAAGATAAAAATGGCATTTTCTAGCAAAGCTCCTTTTGACTTACCTTTTGAGCTTTTTATGTTTATTTTTAAAATCCAATAACAGTACACAAATGTTAGAGAAGTACATTGTTCATTTTCTTGGACTAGCTTTCCACTTTCTCTCATTTAGCATAATGAATAATGATTTGGCAAATTATCAGGAGGCAAGGCTCTTAGCATCAGGCTTAACGTACAGGAGAGAAGGCATAGCAACTTAAGTGAGCCCCAGACTGCAGCCACTAGAAATACCTGATGTCCTTTCTTTATCAAAAGGAAGTGCATCTGTAGATTTTAAAACTCTCTTCAAAAGTAAAGGCAAGGATAAATAAACAAAACCACAAAACAAAGCTTCATGCATTGCAGTGTAGCAGGCTTCAGCATGCTAAACAAAGTATTCAGAAAGAGAACACCCAGGCATGGCTAATGGAGAGCAAGAACATTCTTAAATTCAAAGCAGATGGCAGTGACATTTTCCTGAAATGTTGGCGGAATCAACCTCGTTCTTGGTAGACTTAATGAGTGTTTTGCTCTTTGAAGTATGAACTTTGAACAGTTCCAGGGAGAGTTGAAAATTTCTCTATTTGTTCACAAGAAATAGCAATACAATCATTTCATTGCAGAGGAGATCAGAAGAGGAACAACTGGGGCACAAGAAGACCACAAAGTCAGAGTGGTGTGTGAACCCTGAGGGGGAAAAATATGCCTCTGAAGATGCTTTCATGGGCTAAGTCAGGACTCAAAATAGAATCTGGAAGCCACTTGTTAATGCTATCGCAGAGGGTACTTTGTGTCTTGGGAAGGACCACTACTTAAAATCTGTGACCACTCCATGATCATGGTTGTTTTGTTTTGTTTTTGGTTGCCAAGATCAACAGTCCCCAGGCTTTATGCAACCAGAATCTAAAAAATTGTGACCCACAGTTATATTTGAATATTAACCAATCAGCTATGCGAGTGAATTCGTCCCTCATTTACAAAGAATCAGTCAGTATTTACATCCTTCATTTTCCTAAGAGGCAGGAAGTATAAAACTGAATCAGGCTTCCTCCCTTCCTCCCTTCTAAGCATGCTTCATGTTCATAATGAAACCTGCATTTCCAGACTTAAAAATGCAATTCCTCCCTCTGTCACTTTTTTTTCTTTTCTTCATTTCCACCTCTCTCTCTTTCCATTATTCCCTTCTTTATTCTCCTCTACTTTTTTCCCCAGCTCACTTTTTCTTACCCAACTTGTTTTCGAACAAATTTTTGCTGACAGATGAAAGCATCAAGCTTCAAGAGCATTACCCTAGCCCTATTGATCATTCATCAAGGAGCTTCCTCCTGCAGTGGATAGGAACAAATAAAGAGAACTACAGCCAGACATTATGCAGAGGTAGAGATCATGAAACACACAGCCCTAAATGCCATGTCTTCACCAAGTTCTTCCTATCAGGGCTTAAGGAACTCCTCAGAAGCTAGGAAGTGTGTAAGGATGAGAAGGGATGGAGAAGACTAAGAATATAAGGCTCTCTAAACCATAATATCAATGCTCATGTGAACTCATAGAGACTGAAGCAGTATGCACAGGGTCTGCATTAGGTCCTCTTGGTATATATTATGGTTTCCAATTTAGTGTTTTTATGGGATGCTTGAGTCTTTGAATGAGTGTGTCTCTGATTCTTGTACCTTCTCTTGGACTCTTTATTTTTTTTTCCAATTCTGATGTGTTAGTTTTTGTTGGAAGCCGACTTAGCAGAAAGCTGCTGTCATCTCTGCATCCATCTCGGGCTATTTACTTACAGGTTAGTACTTTTCCATGCTGATGAGAGACTTGTTTTCCTAGCATGATGTTTTTGCAAGAAGCCCACCACAGCTGAACACACTCTGATAACATCTTGTTTTTCTCCTACACATCCTGGACTTGTGGTTCAGTGTCTCCAGCTGCACTCCCCAGCTGTGCTTATATACCCATAGTTGCCTCACAATAAATGAGACTTGAGACTTGAGCAGACAGACTGTCTTCATTCTTTGAGTATCTTGCCCCTCAGTCCCCACTCTCTCCCTTGCAGACCCTGTTGCCCGACCGAAGGATCAAGTCAAGTTTCTGCTTTATTTATTATATTTTATTTTAATATATGTTATCATCCTTTCAACAAGTGTTTTCAAGTGAAAGACTGACAGGGTGTGGGTTTGGATTGAAGGGGAGGAAGAACTGAGAGGAGAAGGATGGAAATCAAGATAATTTATGATTTTTAATCAGGATATATTATTTGAGGGAAAATGTATTTTCAATAAAAGAAAAAGAAAAAAGGGAATAATAAAATTACAGTTATGTCATAATGGTGCATTTCTTCAGTGGAAAATGTAGAGCTCATAAGGAAATATCTTCTCTATTTTTATAGAAATTTTCTCATTCTTTTATTCACATAAACAAATTAATATATTAACAATATATAGACAAAAAGAAACAAGAAAAAACATATATTGTCTTGTGATTTCAGAGAGATGAGAATTCTTCATGTTAGGATGGCATGTCACCAAGTAGCATACATGTCAGTAGGAGCAGGAAGATGATCAAATACCAAGCAGAGAGAAAACTGCAAGTAGAGCCAGACCATGAACTCTCAAAGCCCACCCACAGTGATGTACTTCTTTCAGCAAGATGCACACACATACACACACAAAAACCACCACTGCCACCCCCTCCACCAAGCAGTGCTATCAACTGAGGACCACATCTTCTCTGAGCTTGTGGAGGTCATTCTCATTCAAACTACCATACATTGAATTAACAGATATCTTTTTAATTATTATGATAAATTAAACTTATTTTAATGTTAATAGTTTATTAAAATAATCTCAACTTATTTAATAATAAGCAACATAATTTTAAAAGCTAGAAGGAAGGATTTTTGCATGTTCACAGTAGGAAAAATGTGATACATATCGGAGTTGATATCTATCTTCATTTAAATAGAATACAGTGTCTACTTGCATGGAGATATCATTTGGGATGTTTCTCAGGATACAAATAAGTGTGATTTCTGTGCATCAAAAGTTAGATAAAACAGAAAAAAGGAGAAAAATTAGGTCAGTGTAACAAGAAATTATCTGCCACCATGCTTCTAGGCGAGAGTCCTCTAAGTAGGAGATTCATGTCATCTATGGCAATACCAACCTGAACAAACCTGATGTTTGTATCATGAACTCCAATCACCTTACATTTCTTCCCAATGCAAACTCTTAGAAAACAGTAGTTTCTAGAGCATAACTAGTCTTTTCTAATGAATATTTTGCTATAGACCATTGAGCTATATAGTTTACTTACATCACACACAATTGTATCATTTTTATCTAATAATAGTACTTTTATTGCATGCACTTTCTTCTCTTTAATTGAAGAGCAACAAGTATGAACGATACACCTAGGAGAGTGCAAATGGATGTTCTATAGGGACAAATAACAGCTTGGGATTCACAGCTGTCTGCCTCCTCTCCGAGGACAGCTACACAGCTGTATTCATCCTACAATAAGGAAATGCAGAGCTGTTCAGAGCGTGAGTGGTACTGGCTAAGCAGAAGTGAATAGGCTCTGAGCTGCACTTCCCAGCAAATGAAAAGGAAAGGATCCACACACACTTAAACTCCTCCATCACTCTCAAACACTCATTAAGTGTGATCTAACAAGCTCTCCAAGGTTATCGTCAAATGAACAAAGATTCTCCTCCACACAGATGCAAGATGGCTATTTCAGTTTTGTTCGGACAGTTTTAGGACATTTTCACTCAATAAATGTTATGGGGAAGTGAAAATGAAGATGAGTTTGTTCTCTTTCCAAACAAATGGTGCCATTTTTATATTAGCCTGTGTTAAATTGTCTATTAGAAGTCAAAGAGAGTGTTGATAAGGTTGTGAAATTATCCAAGTGACAGCAGAAAGGAAATAGAATCTCATCTGAACAATGCTTTCACTTCCCCCAATCTGTTTAATTTTCTTTGTGATACTAAATCTTAACCTAGCACTAATCCCCTTCTTTTAATCCCAGACGTGTTTTCCTGGTTGTCTAAGTATATTATGTACTGTCCATTGTTTAGTGAGGGAATGTTGAAAGTGTTATTGAAGACTCAATATTTTGCACAGAAAACACAAAAGCTTCTGTTGCTTTAACCCGGCACAAGATGTCATTCTTTCCACTGTCCCGTGTTGCAAGCTGACATTACCGTTTGTTTTATGGATGGAAAGAATGAAGAAACTCTAGGTTATTAGTGTGGAGACAATGGTCTTTTTAGCTTGATTTTCCTTGTCAGAATTACAGCATGATCACAGTGTATGTCAGATTTCCCATCTGAACTAGACAGGAAGGACACAGGAGTGTGGAAAGAGCAGAAAGCAATTTGACACTTCTGTCCTCATGAAGTGTCAACTTAGGAAGCAACTTAAAAAAATGTTAGTTGCCTCAACAAAACAATCAAGCAAAGGGCAGAGAGGACAAAGGAAATGAGAAACACTTCCCATGAACTGTTCTTACCTCAACTGAATGAAGTTCTAGAAAGAAGAGGCAAACAGCCCTGACCTTAATTGCTCCATGACAGAGATGGTATGAGAAATGCAAGAGCCAGCGCAAAGTAAAATAATAGATTTTTTTCTAGCTATGAAACAAAGATTTGTTTGTATGAGTACCTATAACCATGGCTCAAATTGGTAATTTGAATACATCAAAATGATAGCATACCTTTGCACTCATATGCATTTTGATTTTTCTGATAGTGGGATTTTCTTTATGGCACAAGCAAGGGTCAGTGGTCAGGATCTGGCACAACTGGGCCATCACAGAACACTGTAGGGCAGAGAAAGCCCTGTATTTGGGCAACGGAGGTGATAAAATAGAGCTGTAGTGCATCTTTGGATATGAATGTGTGAAAATGGAACAATGTGCACATCAGTTTGTGTCTGACTTGTGACTAAGATCATCAGATAAGCATTTTGTTTCTGAGTTTCCTGGGAGGCACAGTGAAGATGGAGCCTCTTTGACCCTAAACATCTGGTGTTGTCTTGAGCAATGCTGATTTTCAGTATTCGCTCATTCATAAGGGTATTGTTATTCAGACAATGCTCCATCAGATATGAATCAGCGAGTATACCCTTTGAGATGAGGACTCTTGAAATCTTATACTGTTACAATGTAGCATAGAGTAGGTCTGTGGAAATTAGTTCCTAGGTGTATTACATATTGTCTAGTTTTGCCAGACTGAAGCATTACAAGAAGATGTTACAGCTAATACTGGTGGTATGTCAGACTTTGAAGAAAACAAGAAACTCTTATCTTTCTCATTTGCCAGTATGTATTTGTTGTATTATTCAATGAAACTTCTCATGCTAGTTAAGTCAAGTAGAATTGAGAAACTACTATGGTCTGTCAGGATTCATGTCACAGTCTCATGAAGTTACTAGTGCAAAACAATTCAAGTATGTTCCAATCTCTGTTTTGTGCAAAGCCCAAAGAGGAGCTGAAGACACAAGAATGTCTAAGAAATTTAGTGTGTGTCTCTGTTCTCAATCAATGTAAATTCTAGTGGAGATATGAACGCATCTCATATTTTATTTCTTCATTTACCAAAGGTCCCTGTGCTGTAGAACTTTGCCTTGGCTATTCTTCTGAGAGTACCACAGGTGAGCTCACCATAGTTTCTATCTCCACTCCTACCTTATTATTCTCTGTAGTACACTCTGAGATAATGTTTGCTTCTCTGTTTGCAGTGTTGTGTACCACTAGAATGAAACCTGCTGAGTTAAAGAAATCTATTGTTCTGTTTGCTGCTCTGAACCTTGTACCCAGGCCATCAACCCCTCTTAACGCATTTGGTAGAATGAAGAAACAATATCTGAGGACCCATAATGTTCTAATTTTCTAGAGATGAGATAATCTGTGAGTATTTTAATATTAAAATGTGATGTTTTCTTATGATCAGGACATTATGTCTAAGCAGTAGATAGAAACTGGAATAGTAGCCTGTTCTTACTTTATTCAGGAAATTAGCATGGAAGACAATGAAGGCCACCACTTAATGTCTCTCAAGTCTTCTTAGATTTAGCAAAACATTTTTTTCTTCCTACTTTAGGTCTTGTTTTTATTATGAAGTATATTTTTGTTTCCATATTTCTTGACAAAATGTCAGTAGCATAGATGGGCCTCAATAATATCTGGTGCCATCCTATGGTTAAACAGAACTATATAAGAAAGGCAGGCCAGAAATACTGGGTGGAAAACAGTGGGATATATTGTAATAGACCACTTTCTTTAAATAAATTGTTCTTTTATCAGATTCAATTAGCTCTATGTAATTTGTACCTACACAAAAGGAAAGGTTTAGTGAGCCAGAGGTAATGGCCAGGGTGTGAGGATGAATCTGAAAATGGAATTCATTAAGGTTGGCCTAGGTGACATTCCTTGTACTATCCAAAGAAACACTGCCTTAAGAAACTGTCATCCAGCTGGCATCCATAGTGCCACCTAGCAAAACCTTGCAGTGCTCCAGCATGGAGCCACAATGCCTGGAATAGAGGTGATGGTGACAAGGTAATGAGCAAAGTCTTCTACACT
Source organism: Mus caroli (assembly GCF_978045245.1). Taxonomy (NCBI): domain Eukaryota; kingdom Metazoa; phylum Chordata; class Mammalia; order Rodentia; family Muridae; genus Mus; species Mus caroli. Next base: position 99,289,876 of record NW_028227267.1, on the reverse strand, counting down.
GAATATTAAGTAGTCTGGCTAATATTTTCTAAGTTTGTTGGGGTTTAACAGATAAGATTGCTAATGCCATGGTTCAGACTCTAACTTTCTGACCTTTGCTGATTCCAGTGACGTAGACATTGTTTCGGAAAAAAGGAAATCTCTTCCTATATTTAATTCTGTTAGGGTTTATATGGTTATATATTTAGAGTCTTGTATTCGCTGAGTGAAAACACAGACAAACATACATGGCCTTTTTGTATTTCTAAAATTGCAATCATATACCCCTCTCTCTTTCTCTCTGTGTGTGTGTGTGTGTGTGTGTGTGTGTGTGTGTGTGTGTGAGAGAGAGAGAGAAAGAGAGAGAGAGAGAGAAGAGAGAGAGAGAGAGAGAGAGAGAGAGAGAGAGAGAGAGAGAGAGCTTGTATATAGACAATTTATGGGACTCAGTTCTCTGCTTCTATATGCATCTCTCGGATGTGACTCCACCCTCTGGGCTTGGTGACAGTTGCTTTTACCCACGAGGCCCTCTTTCTCGCTCCATACAACCTTTCCTGGTTTTCCACATGTGTATTTTATCTAAGAATTATCAATTTATACTTTATGTCAGTAGGTGATAGATGTTTAGTAACATCTAAATTTGATTTATGTGCTTGTTTTATATCTTATACATGATACAATGTTATATTTGTTTATTACATATAAAATTGGGTGTATTTTTCTGGCAATATCAAAAGAAAGAGAAAGTGATGTTATGTTGTAATATCAAGTTTCACAAAGGAAGAATTCAACAAATTCTTACAACGACTATGTAAACTTACGTGGCTAATACTATCAAGCATAGAGGGAGGAAACTAAAGGACAATTCACTAATATGCAAACACTGTTTTAAACGCCTACAGCCTCGCATGCATGAACTCAACCGTTTTTAATCACAGATCCCGATAAATGACTTTTAATTGTGGCATATTTACATGTATTTAGTTATTTTGGAAATAAGGTCTTTTTGATAGCTTTAGAAACACTCATAAAAATGGCAGAAAGACAGAGTAAAAAGGTCTATATAGTTACTATGATAAAAGCATCAGTTAAAATATGTAAGCCCCTGCTGGTATTTAATAATGGAATCATAAGCATGTTTATAAGCATTTTCCTTATAAAAATTTTCATTCATAGTTTGGTGTTGGTTTAAAAGACACACGGAAATATTTTCCACCAGGCAGTTGTGTAGGCAAATGGATACATTTTACTGGACCATTTGCTATTGTTTGGGTTCACAAGAGACATTCACTAGTAGTATATTGAACTTATAAAAGTGAATGGTATTCTTAGTTTCTAAGTTAAAGTAGTCTGTTAGAAGCTCTTGTGAATATCTTTTTGAGTGAACATATTAAATTTGTGACCCTAGATGAAGGATTCATCTCCAGTGGAGGAACTGAATCACAGAGGACTGTGTTTAAGTAAGATGGAGACTGGAGACCTAAAGAGCTGAGCAGACACCAAAGTTAAGGCACCTGTGTGCAAGCTGAAAAATTAAACCCTAACCCTTTCACTAGGCATCCTACCACTGATATATGCATTCATATGTATACACGTGCATAGATATATACATATATAATATATATTACACACACATATATATTACACATGCATTATATATTATATGCATGCATACATATTACATACATGCACACACACACACACACACATAAAATGTTGTATACCAGTTGTACAGGATGGCACTAAAGTTACCTTGTAGCTCAGGCTGGCATTGAACTGTGATCCTCCTGCTTCAGCCTCTTAAGTAGCTGGAATTATAGGTCTCCCTTACTAGTCTGGCTTGCTTATGTCTTTTATTTTTTCCAGTGTTAAGGGTCAAACCCAACTTAGCACATTTTACCTAGGGTGTTCCTCTATCCTCTGTGCTATATCCTACTCCCTTCTCCACTATTATTTCAAATTTTAAGAAAAGGTAGTTAGGATTTTTTGATGAGAAAGTTTAGAATCTACTTAAGGTATGTGACCTTCCCTTATGTCCATTCATTGAAAAGATCGTATATTTTCTGCTCTTTAGTTTACTTGTGATGTATGGATTTTATTCCATGTACAGAGTTATTGTGTATTAGGCCATTCTTGTATACTAGAACAGCACCAACTTAGCTATGCTCCTTGATCTTTAAAAATATGTTGTTGAGTTTGTTTTGCAAATATTTTATTAGGATTATTTGTGTCCATGTTCCTTGGGGAAATTATTTTATGATTTTCATTTTTGACTATGTACGATGACTATTTTGCATAACAAACCATCTGACTTCATAAAATGCCATAGTTTTTATTACCTTTTCTATGGAATAATTTGAGGAAAATTACAAGGGCTGAATGTCTGATAAATAATGCAGAGTGCAATAGAATAGAGCAGAAACAAACAGACCAACTAGAACTTAATTGAGGAAGAAAGAAACTGAAACCAAAAAAAAAAAAGTAATAATAAATTGGAAAAAATATATTATCCGTCAACATTTCTTCCTGACTGGGGTAAAAGTGGGTTCCCTTACCCCCAGGGTTGTTTTTTCTGCTTTAATGAACTATGGTTTTAGTTATGTGTGTTTGTGTAGGTAGGTGCATGTGTGCAGGTGCCAGTGAAGGCCAGAGGCAGCAAATCCTCCTGGAGCCAGAGATACAGGTAGTGTGAGCTGCTCGGCATGGTTATTTGGCTCTCCTCTGTCCTCAGATCCTCTGTGGGACCAGTCCATCTCTTAGCTGTCAACCTATCTCTCAAGCCTCAGAGTTATCTTTGCAGCTTATTCTCCTTGTGGGAAAGCTTCAGTTAGAAAGCAACATGTAGTTCACGTTCTAACTTTTTTTTCACTGCTAGATTTGATTTCTGGCAGGAGGGCCCTGTAAGCCATTCCCTCCTCCCCCATCCCCACTGACTGAGTCTAAGTCCTTCCACCATTCATCATGGAACACCACTTCAGCTCAGTGCTTGCTTCCACTCCCCGATCCCCACTGACTGAGTCTGAGTCCTTCCACCGTTCATCAGGGAACACCACCTCAGTTCAGTGCTTGCCTCCACTAGCTTCCCTTTCAGTGGACTAGCTAGATGTACACTGCTTCAGTGTCCTACACTGTGATATGGCCACATCCATTAGTATTTTCACGTGCAACTGAGGGGTTCTCCTGTTACCAGATTGCTTCTCCTCACTCAGGCCCTGCTCTTCGACACAGCCTGCATCTCTCTATCTTTGTTTAACTGTACTTGTAATAGTGAGTTTGCGTTCAGGCGAGCTTCTGCCCCAACTCCTGGTGGGTATTAAGGTAACTGTTTGCTGACTCGGTGGAGCTGGGGTTTGGGGGATTGGCTGTGTATTAGTGAATCTTGTAGTCTTCTCAGCAGAGAGGTTTGTTTGTAGAGTTTCTGCCAGGATCAACTCCTTCCTTTGCCTCAGCTTGTAATGTAGTCAAAGACATCAGTCTCTTCTCTAGCACCTGTTTTTTTATGCAGCGTGACAACGACCTGGGGCATTACTTATATTTCATGACACTGTGACCTAATAACTGGCAGCTGGCTCACAGTTCAATACACTAAAAATCACACACATAGAACACATACGGGGGGGGGGGAGGAAGCAAGGGAAGTGGAAAGGGGGAGGGGGAGAACAGGAGAGGGAGGGAGAGAGAGAGGGGGTAGGGGGAGAGGGAGAGCGGGAGAGGAGATAATTAGAACAAGGAGGAGAGCAAGACTGAGACTGGCAGGTAGGCAGGCAGGCAGACAGGCAGACAGACAGACAGAGGGGGAGAAATGCTGGTTCTTAGCTTACATTGTCCTTTCCCCACATTCCATTCAGTCTGGATCCCAGTCCATGCTGTGGCACACATTCAGGGCCAAGCTCCCCCTCAATTATCCTCTTTGGAAACCCCCCTTATAGAGACAGGCACATGCGTGTGTATTTCACTAACTCCCCTCGTCGTTTTTATTCTTATAAATTTAACCGTCAACAGTAAGCATCTTTTCTTTTCAGCTGAGATTTTGTTTTTGTTTCTGGAGGCTGCTTCTTTCTTTTATTTGCCGCCTCATGACTTGGGACTGTGCACGGCTTTTCCACATCTCTTCATGCAGTTCTCATTTCCATTGCGGAGCTGGTACCCAGTATTTTTGGCTTCCACTTAGTTTCTCACTGTCTCCTGCTTGCTGAGGCCTTGCTTGCCTTGCCACAGCTTTCCTTTCTCTGTGTTGTGAGACACAATGATACCTTTGAAAGAAGCTGGCACTCACTGTTTATATCTCTCTCAGCTTTTCACCCGAGTTTGAAGTAGTTCAGCCTACATATAAATGAAATACTAAATTTATGGATCTGTTTTGTTCTCATTTAGATGGTTGCTTTCCAGGTTCTCTCACTCTGTCACAGCGGTAGGATTTCTATCCTTTTTAGGCTGTATGAATCATGCGTTAGAGCATTCTCTTGGGTTCTTTCTCTTGGGCTCTTGCTGTATTCTCTTATTCCTGTGGTAGGTTCTTAAAATGTTTTCCTTTTGAGCAGCTTAGGAAACTCCCTTAGTTCTTACTGGGCTCTATTTTTCTCAACTTCGAGTGTCATCAGTGACCTTTGGAAGTGAAACTGAAGAAGTTCTGCATTCTTCTTTCTCCAGTCTTTCATAATTCCCATCAGTTAATGAACACAAGACCTTCTATTTCCCAGTGATGATAAAATAGACAAAGAAGAATCGACATAGAACAAGTCTGTGAATTATACCGCAGAATATGTCACAGCTCATTCAGCTCTTAAGCTTTTCTGCTTTTCATTATTAACTTATTTACTGATGTAATGATGGTTTATATCATGTACTCCATAATGTTTTATACTGCAGATACATTGTATCTAAACCGTTTAACATAATCAGACCATTTAACACATAAATTACTTCTCACACTATATGTTTGCTGAGAGTCCTTCAAACCCATTGTAGCAACTTTCAAGTATATAATGCATTTGTATTAACTATAGCCATTATTCTACACAGCTGATCTCTACAGCTTATTTCTTTTGCCAAAAATCATCATTGTATACCTCTTGGACACACTCTCTCTGTCTTTCAACCTGTAATCAGCCTTACTACATATTATAGTTTTGTCTTTTTAAAATACTTTACCATCAACCTGTGGCTGAAACAGTGTAGTATTTCACTTCTGTGCAGTCACTTAGCACCACGTCCCTCTGCTTCATCCAGGTCCTGCAAATGGCAGAGCCTCCTTTTGCTTTCGGTCATTCCATTCAACTTTTCACACTGTGTGTTCTAGGAAACAAGAACAGCTCTCTCTGAGTGAGCATCTCACAGCAGGTACAGTGCTTGCACTCAACTCTGAATAAACGTTCCAGGCATGGCTTCCTGTGTTCTCAGTGCTGGGTACATTGCTTCACATGCTGTAGATGTTTAATCAATAGGAAGTGAGTAAACAATGAAAGGTTGGAAATGGAATGCAGCTTTATAATATTGGGAGCTACTTCATAATCTTGAGCCAAGTAAGATTCACTTAGGCATATTTTGTTTTCTTTCTTTCTTTGTTTTTAGTGTGGTGCTGTGAACTGAACTTAAGACCTCATATATGCTAGAAAAATACTCCCCATTGAGCTATATCAAAAGCCACAAATTGCTATGTTAAAGGAGTTAGAACAGCCACTGTCTGGTCACAGAACTGGTAACAATCAGAATATATCAAGATGACAGCAACCCTCCAGTTCTTGTGATTCTTCTGGCTCTAGATGACCCTGCTAAGTTCCTATCAGTACATTTCCTCTTTGTAGTGGCTATGGTCCTTGGCTTATATAACATTTTACTTTGACATGATGACTGAAGAGAGAATATAGTGTGACAGTGCTTTGCTTACAAGTGGTCAATTGACCGACTTAACTGGATGGTCCAAACAATGAACATTTTATTCTGCACAGAGCATCTCACCCAGCTTTTAGAGATGGGATAGAATGAACTGTTATTTTGAATAAACATACAATATTAGGAACAATTCACTTTGCTATGAAACAAATTCATGACCTAGAAAATTTATATTTTGTTCATTAGTTATTTAATTAACTATAAATGATTTTTGTATCATGGATATCCCAGAAGAGAATCAAATGTAAAAATCAGAACTAGTCTTCAACAATACCTGGTATTCTCTTTATATATTTTTAGGGTAGAAATACGATAGTAACTATTTATATGCATGTGAGATGCCCATATATTATAGCTTCCTTGGGTCAACAAGATGGTACAACTGGTAAAATCATCTTTCATCAAGACCAACAACCTAAGCTCAATCCCTAGAACCCAAGTGGTAGAAGAAGAACCTATTCCTGCAGCTTACCCTTTGACCTCCATACATATGTTGTTGGAGTACAAGTATCCACAAAACATCCCTGCTAGTATCTACCTATTATCTATCTATCTATCTATCCATCCATCTATCTATTCATCTATCTCTATCTCTCACATACACATAAGTGTAATACAATCTTTAAAATAAAGAAATAATATAGTTTTCTTTTGAGCTCCAATGGCTTTGAAAACATGCTCATCTTATCAAATAATAGTAATTTATTTTTCTATCTTGTTCTCTTTATTAGTATATCTGATTCATGAGTGTTATAGTTTGGATGCAGAACTCCTCTCAAAGACCTGTATGCTCACAGCTTAGTCCCAAGCCCAAGGCACAGTTAGAAGCTACTAGAATCTTGAAGAGGTCAGGCTTAGTGTTGGGGCTGTGTATTAGCAATGTGTCTAGCATGTATGAGGCCCTACAACCAGTCTTCTGTACTGAAGCTAGGGCCCCATGAGCTGGTGTCTATCTTGGGCCTTCAGGTTACTATGTAACTCATTTGAAAAAAACGTAGTGGGACCTCATCACCTTCTCTGTTTTCCACTTCCCTATCATCAAGTGAACAATTTTTTTTCCATCACATACTCCTACTTAATGTTCTGCCACACCCCTCCTCACAGGCCCAAAGGCAGTGGAGTTAATTGATTATAGATTGTAGCGTCCACACTGAGAAACAAATCATGCCTTTCATCTTTATTGGTAGAATGACTATATCAGGGTTGATGCACTGAAGTGCCATATCTTTACTCAATAAAACTTGTTCCCTCAGACCAATATCCCTTATGAATATTGATGCAAAAATCCTCAATAAAGTTCTTGCTAACCGAATCCAAGAACACATCAAAACAATCATCAATCCTGACCAAGTAGGTTTCATCCCAGGGATGCAGGGATGGTTCAATATACAGAAATCCATCAACGTAATCCAGTATATAAACAAACTCAAAGACAAAAACCACATGGTCATCTCGTTACATGCGGAAAAAGCATTTGACAAGATCCAACACCCATTCATGATAAAAGTCTTGGAAAGATCAGGAATTCAAGGCCCATACCTAAACATGATAAAAGCAATCTACAGCAAACCAGTAGCCAACATCAAAGTAAATGGTCAGAAGCTTGAAGCAATCCCTCTAAAATCAGGGACTAGACAAGGCTGTCCACTTTCTCCATACCTATTCAACATTGTACTTGAAGTCCTAGCCAGAGCAATTCGACAACAAAAGGAGATCAAAGGGATACAAATTGGAAAAGATGAAGTCAAAATATCACTTTTTGCAGATGATATGATAGTATATATAAGTGACCCTAAAAATTCCACCAGAGAACTCCTAAGCCTGATAAACAGCTTGGGTGAAGTAGCTGGATATAAAATTAACTCAAACAAATCAATGGCCTTTCTCTACACAAAGAATAAACAGGCTGAGAAAGAAATTAGGGAAACAACACCCTTCTCAATAGTCACAAATAATATAAAATATCTTGGCGTGACTCTAACTAAGGAAGGGAAAGATCTGTATAATAAAAACTTCAAGTCTCTGAAGAAAGAAATTATAGAAGATCTCAGAAGATGGAAAGATCTCCCATGCTCATGGATTGGCAGGATCAACATTGTAAAAATGGCTATCTTGCCAAAAGCAATCTACAGATTCAATGCAATCCCCATCAAAATTCCAAATCAATTCTTCAACGAATTAGAAAGTGCAATCTGCAAATTCATCTGGAATAACAAAAAACCTAGGATAGCAAAAACTCTTCTCAAGGATAAAAGAACCTCTGGTGGAATCACCATGCCGGACCTAAAGCTCTACTACAGAGCAATTGTGATAAAAACTGCATGGTACTGGTATAGTGACAGACAAATAGACCAATGGAATAGAATTGAAGACCCAGAAATGAACCCACACACCTATGGTCACTTGATCTTCGACAAGGGAGCTAAAAACATCCAGTGGAAGAAAGACAGCATTTTCAACAAATGGTGCTGGCACAACTGGTTGTTAACATGTAGAAGAATGGGAATCGATCCATTCCTATCTTCTTGTACTAAGGTCAAGTCTAAGTGGATCAAGGAACTTCACATAAAATCAGAGACACTAAAACTTATAGAGGAGAAAGTGGGGAAAAGCCTTGAAGATATGGGCACAGGGGAAAAATTCCTGAATAGAACAGTAATGGCTTGTGCTGTAAGATCGAGAATTGACAAGTGGGACCTCATGAAACTACAAAGCTTCTGCAAGGCTAAAGACACCATCAATAAGACAAAAAAACCACCAACAGATTGGGAAAGGATCTTCACCTATCCTAAATCAGATAAGGGACTAATATCCAATATATATAAAGAACTCAAGAAGGTGGACTCCAGAAAGTCAAATAACCCCATTAAAAAATGGGGCTCAGAACTGAACAAAGAATTCTCACCTGAGGAATACCGAATGGCAGAGAAACACCTGAAAAAATGTTCAACATCCTTAATCATCAGAGAAATGCAAATCAAAACAACCCTGAGATTCCACCTCACACCAGTCAGAATGGCTAAGATCAAAAACTCAGGTGACAGCAGATGCTGGCGAGGATGTGGAGAAAGAGGAACACTCCTCCATTGTTGGTGGGATTGCAAGCTTGTACAACCACTCTGGAAATCAGTCTGGCGGTTCCTCAGAAAATTGGACATAGTACTACCGGAGGACCCAGCAATACCTCTCCTGGGCATATATCCAGAAGATGTCCCAACCGGTAAAAAGGACACATGCTCCACTATGTTCATAGCAGCCCTATTTATAATAGCCAGAAGCTGGAAAGAACCCAGATGTCCCTCAACAGAGGAATGGATACAGAAATTATGGTACATTTACACAATGGAGTACTACTCAGCTATTAAAAAGAATGAATTTATGAAATTCCTAGCCAAATGGATGGACCTGGAGGGCATCATCTTGAGTGAAGTAACACAATCACAAAAGAACTCACACAATATGTATTCATTGATAAGTGGATATTAGCCCAAAACTTAGGATACCCAAGATATAAGATACAATTTGATAAACGCATGAAACTCAAGAAGAATGAAGACCAAAGTGTGGACACTGTGCACCTTCTTAGAATTGGGAACAAAACACCCAGGGAAGGAGTTACAGAGAGAAAGTTCATAGCTGTGATGAAAGGATGGACCATTTAGAGACTGTTGTATCCAGGGATCCGTCCCATAATCAGCTTCTAAACGCTGACACCATTGCATACACTAGCAAGATTTTGCTGAAAGGACCCAAATATAGCTGTCTCTTGTGAGACGATGCCGGGGCCTAGCAAACACAGGAGTGGATGTTCACAGTCAGCTATTGGATGTATCACAGGGCTCCCAATGGAGAAGCTAGAGAAAGTACCCAAGGAGCTAACGGGATCTGCAACCCTATTGTTGGAACAACATGATGTACTAACCAGAACCCCGGAGCTCTTGTCTCTAGCTGCATATGTATCGAAAGATGGCCTAGTCGGCCATCAATGGAAAGAGAGGCCCATTGGACTTGCAAACTTTATATGCCCCAATATAGGGGAATGCCAGGGCCAAAAGAATGGGAATGGGTGGGTAGGGAAGTGGGGGGCGCTATGGGGGACTTTTGGGATAGCATTGGAAATGTAATTGAGGAAAATATGTAATAAAAATATTAAAAATCAAAAAAAAAAAAAACTTGTTCCCACCTTCTCTTTATGCCAGTATTTCACATAAATCATGGTTTCATGTTGTAGACCTGCCAGTGCAGATATAGGCATAGCATTTGATTGTTTTAGATGAGGTAAGAAAATGGCAAGGTGACCCGTATCTCTTCCCTCATTTATAATTAGCAATACTGTAATCCTTTGGTCTTATTGATGTATTTGAATAAGTTCCCTATCACTCAGTTCGAAGAATTTTCTTCTTAAATTCTGAATGTTTCATTACTATTAAAGTGACTTTATTTTATCTCATTTTTTTTGAAAAAAATAATTTTGCCTTATAAAAAGCAAGAAAATGTAAAATTCTAACAATTACATTAAAATGCAAATAAAGCCTAAGGCTATTGCTAGAATCTCAGATAAAGTCTGACTTACTGAGTCGTAGAAATACAACAATGATCCCTGCAGACTGTGGAGTGGAGTGATTGCTGTAGAGGGCAGATATGCCAGTTGGAAACACCACAAGATTTTCTGTTTTGATTCTCAGTATTTCCCACTCATTGCCCACATTTAACTATATTAAATGATGTAGAATTTAAATGACGGTCAAGTTTTGAAAAGTGTTTTGTTTGTTCCTCATGTCGCTGTCTGGCTTAGACTTCCAAGATTCAGAAAAGGAGCAAGGAAATAAATGAATGGATGCTACTCTGCTGCAAAATGACTAGCTTTGTGGTGGCTGGTTGGTGGGCTCATACCTTTCTCCTGGGAGTCAAGTAGGACATATTATTTCTTAGGAACATGGCAGAAATTAGGGTAAAACAAAAGACTGGATCTTCTGAGCAGAAAGGGCTGAAGAAAATAACACCAGAATAAAACCAAATACCACTCATGTCCAACCTAGGTCATAGAACTGAGATCAGATAAAGATTTGAAAAAAAAAAAAAAAAGTAGAGCTATGAATATATCAACATAACAACTTTGTCTCATAGCTGTTATCCAAAGTTTCTTTCTTTCTTTCTTCTTTTCTTTCTTTCTTTCTTTCTTTCTTTCTTTCTTTCTTTCTTTCTTTCTTTCTTTCTTTCTTTCTTTCTTTCTTCCTTTCTTCCTTCCTTCCTTCCTTCCTTCCTTCCTTCCTTCCTTCCTTCCTTCCTTCCTTCCTTCCTTCCTTCCTTCCTTTCTTTCTTTCTTTCTTTCTTTCTTTCTTTCTTTCTTTCTTTCTTTCTTTCTTCTCTGCCCCCTCCCTTCCTCTCTATGTTTATAGGAGAGGATCTTACAAAGCCCAGGCTAGCTACAAATTCTTTATTTAGCTGAAGCTATCCTTGAACTCTTGATCCTCTTATATCTACTTCCCAAGGTTGGCGTTACAGTCTGCACCACCAGGTTTGTCTCTGTCCAGTATTTCTAATGAGAAACATTTTCCCTTTCATTTGACTGAATTTAGACATGATAATTTGTTTTTCTTTCTGTGTTCAGGACTGCTTACTGTGCTGATTTAATTACAAAGTTTCTCCTTTGGATTCTTTGCCTTTATCTTATAAGAAGTTTGTGTAGTTCTTAAATGTTTGCCATTGAATTTGAGAGTGTTTTGGACATTATTCTTCTGAAACTAATTCTCCATTTCCCTTTTTATTCTCCTTTAAAAAAAAGTCACGTATTGTTGCCCTTACTTATTTTCTGCATTTCATCTAAATGCTGTTTGTTTTTCTTGTGTTTTTCCTGCCTGAAGATTGTTCTGCCAATTGTCTTAGAATTCATTAACTTTTTTTAAATTGTTGTTCTGCTAATTCTTACCCACTTTTGAAGCCTTCTAGGGAATCTTGTTTTGCTTCTTGTATTGATCAAGTTGCCAGTTTCTTCTCACTTCCCCCTTTTTTTCCCAATTTTTTATTAGGTATTTTCTTCATTTACATTTCAAAGGCTATCCTGAAAGTCCTCTATACCCTCCCCCCACCCTGCACCCCTATCTACCCACTCCCACTTCTTGGCCCTGGTGTTCCCCTGTACTGGGGCATATAAAGTTTGCAAGACCAAGTGGACTCACTTCCCTTTTTTTTTATCATCTCTGCTTACTGCCCTTGTCTAATTGATGATAGTGTCCATGCAGCTACATTGTTCTCATGGTCACATTGTTCAAGAGATCACATTGTCCACGTGGTCACCTAGCCGTTTTATCTTTCTTTAAATGTTAAGCATCAGTTTCTTGGTTTGCATCTTTGATTGATTTGAACAATTTGCTAAATGTATCAGCTGGGCACTTTGGCAGGTTCCTTCCTGTTTTTTTGCTCTTTTTTTTTTCATGTAATTCAGTCATAGTTTCTATGTTTATAATGTTCCATAATTCTATCAACTATTAGAAAATTAGACATTTAAATATCGCACCAATTCAGAAGCATGACTTCCCACACCTTTTGCCAGACTTGGGCTTCTGTTGATCGTTTGCATATTGGAGACTTGGGGAAGGAGTGTAAAATACATCCTTGCACACAGACATGGGCTTATTAGCAGTCACCACAGGATAACAAGCATTTAGAGGGGGCCCTCTTTATCTTTTTTTTCCTGACCTCTTGGTAAATTGTCTACCTCAGTTATCACATCCAGCTATTAGTTTCTAACAATGTCTAGTGATTGTTCTATTATTTTTGACAAAGCCTTGGGGCATACACTGCTCCACAGTTTGATCTCATTAAATTTGGGCCTCTTTGTGGGGATAGCCTTTGAAGTTCATGCTTAAAAACTTACTATAATCCCAAGAGAACTCTTAGCTATTTCTGTCTGCGATTCTTGCCATTAAATTGAAAACTTTTTTTTTTCTTTTTTACAGTTTGGTTCCTGCTTTTTTAGAGCTCCTGGCCTTTTTTAATTGGTTACCACTAAGATATGCCTTGCCTCCAAGGCACTCTTTACTTGCAATGTCCTTCCTCTCTGTTTCAGATAAAGCCAGTGCCCTGGGAGATAGCCCTGGTGCTCTGATCTTATAGCCAGCTGTTCTCTTTTAGTAAATCTCGACACCGCAGACATGGAGCTGGTGGCAGGAACCCTGGTCACTTGCCTTGGAGCACACCATGACTCTCGGAAATATGAGTGGGAATGACTAATAATATGTATCAGTAGAATATGATGTAACTTTTATGTTTGTAATGCAGAATAATTACATAAGCCTAATTAGCAAACCTCTCTCACTCACCTACTATTTGTTGATGAAAACTTACTATTTTAGTAATAAGGAAATGTTTAATGCATTACTGTGTATCATGTGTAATTGATTACTGAAGGTTACTGCTCCTGTCTACTTGTGCCCTTGATCAACCTCTTCTCTCTCCCTGTCTACTCTTCTCCCCTAGTCCATGATATATTAGTCATCATATTGTCCTTCTGGGTTTATATATGTTGTCACAAGCAACTGATTTTCTCCAACTTTATGATAGAAAGATTTCATTTGTGATTATATGCTACATTGTTTCCATCCATTCATGCATCCAGTGAATGACAACTGGGTTACTGCCAAAGCTTTGCAAAGATGAACCAACCACAGCGAGGAACCTGCACTTACCAAAGTTATATTCACAGACACGTTGTGCTCTGTGAGAGCCCCTTCTTATGGATAATACAGATATCTACCAGTACTGTTTTCCAGATGGAAATAGAAAACATGTGTTTGCTTGAAGCTAAATCAATTAGTGTGCCTTTTAAATGTAACTAGCATGAGAACAATGTTTAAATTTCTGGTCATTCATATTTCCCACATATTATCTATTGCAAAGTACATAGCAGATTCATGCTTTAATTTGTTTCACTGTGAACATACAAGAAGTTTTTTTTTTTATGAGTTTCTGCTCAGTAAGTATAAAAATGTGTATTGGCATCATTCTCTGGCATCAATAGGAGGAGAAGTCCTTGGTCCTGTAAAGGTTCAATTCCCCAGTGTGGGGGAATGTCAGGGCAGTGCTGTGGGAGTGGGAACATCCTCATAGAAGTAGGGAGAGGGAGGATGGGAGAGGGAGGTTCCAGAGGGGAAACTGAGAAGGGAAAAGGATTACATTTTAAATGTAAATACATAAAATATCCAATAAAAAAACAGAGAAAATAAACTGCATTTTGAGTGTTAGGTGACCATAAAATGTACATGCCTTTATTTGTACAGGTGACTTACTGCTTTCCTACTAATTTTTCTGAATGATTGTTACACTACTTTCATGGCAAAGTGAGTGATCATGTCTGTTTAAACACAGCAGATACAGACTAAGGGAGAAGCATACCCCATACCTCTGTGTTTATCTACAGTGCCACATCACTTGCCCCATGCCTTCGTTCTCACCTTTCATTCGGCTTTCCATCATGCCTCATTTCCTTCTTGTCCTCCCTCATCATTATCCAGGACCATTATCTCAGATCTTGCTGATCTACGGCTGTTGCCAAGTCAGTGCTTCCTTCTCCTGAGAGAAATTAGCAGTCCGAGTGACTGATGTTGCTGACATCTGCTACCGAGTGAGGAAGGACTGAAGGGTATGTCATTAATTTTCTTCCTGGACAACTCGTGGGACCCCAGCACAACATGTGGGCAGAGGCTAATTTGGGAGAAGGTGGAATCTTGGGTGGAATGTCAGTTTGTTGATCACTCTTCAGGTATATTTGGCATCATACATCATAAAATAATTCAGAGATATTGTCCAGTGTAAAAGTTTGGGAGTTACTTTTACTTGACCTTAATTCAGATTTGTGGAAGTATAATTTGATTCTTGTAAAAGTTATCTTTTTCTCTAGGTATACTGTGAACACATAAATACTTGTGTACACATGCTTAGATGTCCAAGAGTATAGTTTTGAGATATCATCCTTCTATGTATCCCAGGCTACCCTGGAATCCTTGAACCTTCTGAAAAGTCACATAAGCAATTGCATTATAGGTGAGAACCACTATGACTGACTCTACAGTTTTGTTTTAGATAGACCTCCTAACACAATTATGTACTTACTGTGACAATCGAGTCATATAATATTCTAAATCCCGTTCTAAGGGTGACTTTTAGGGTTTTCCTAGGTGTTTCTTAATCCAATTTAGCCTGATGATCAAAATTAATAACCAGAAATATAAATAAGAATATTATATTTGTAGCATGAAAAGAATAAGGTATCCTATTTCTTCAAAGTTATTTGACTTTCATAGAGAAAGAGAGCATTTGTACAGTTTGGCTGAGCTTTGTGATGTTCAGATGATGACACTGAAGGGTGTGTCTATATTGTTGCAACCTCTACTCAACATCACCTGGGTTTTATTGCTGGTCATAGATTTTAAACGTTCAGTTAATACTAAAGTGGGAGTTATCAATAAGAGATACTTCTGTAAGACAATTAGAAACAATTTTCTACTTAGACTGTTTCAGAGTTTTCATAGGCTGCCTCCTAAGAACAGAGTTGCTAGGTGACAGAGAACCTAGGTACCACAACATGCATCTCGTTATTACGTTCAGGGATTATTTCAGTAGCTCTAGATGACTCTGAATGAAGTGAGAAAATTAAACACTTGACTCCGAAAACTAAAAGCAGATTTAGTTTTTCTGTTAAAATCTCCTAAAATCTATGTTTA
Organism: Mus caroli; assembly: GCF_978045245.1. Classification (NCBI taxonomy): domain Eukaryota; kingdom Metazoa; phylum Chordata; class Mammalia; order Rodentia; family Muridae; genus Mus; species Mus caroli. Next base: position 99,274,283 of record NW_028227267.1, on the reverse strand, counting down.
ATATGCATATATATGTATATTTACACATATATCCTCTTTTGTTTTATTTTTGAATTTCATATAAAAATATCTTCAACCAGAGTATCTTCTATACTGACTAATACAGACCCCAATAACAAGAGGTCAAAAACTAAAGAACAGATTTCAATGTTTGACTGCTAACATAGGAATTTTAGTCATAGTCACACAACACTAATGAAAGCCGTGTTACGTTAAAAGAGAAAATTCAGACAAATATGTGTATTCAAATAGTTAAATATATACATGTGTATATTATCTACATGTCTGCACATCACAATTTCATCTTCTAACTAAAATTTTGAGTGGTAGGGGATGAGAGAACTCAACACAATCCCAGGTTTGAGGGAGTTTTCTTTACCGTGGTATATAGGCAAGTGTGTGGGTCTGGGTGTAGAAATAAGGAGAATAACGTGGTCTTCTTCCTGAGACCCCCGGGAAGCAGCAGTCATCCTGGCTGTGCTTTTTCCTCTTGGGCTCTTCTCCTGCTGACCTGACTCTGCTTGTGGAAGTTATGATGTCAGTGAAGATGAGATTAGACAGAAGGCAGCAAGGCGACTAAATGAGCAGGGTTGTACTTCCTTGTAAGGAAACCTGAAGCAGACGGAAGATGAAGGTGTACTGTGCTCTGATTTCCTCGGAGGCAGTTGCCTGTCTTTGTTCAGGGTTCGGACTCAATTCACATCTTTTGTCAGCTGTGGCCACTTCAGAATTACACGTCATAAGCAGATGCTCCGAGGCAAAAGGAGTAAGGCATTCATTCATTTTCTAGTTTCTGAAGCTCCAAGCAAACTGGAGCTATTTCCTGTACACAGGGACACTCTCTGGAAGAAGACAGCGATGGAAGAAACTTGAGGAAGAAGAGAGTGCGTGAGAGGAAGATCGAATTTTGACCTATACCTATATTATGCAAGAGAAATTAGAAAGTTTAAATTATCCTCTAAGTCCCGTCCTAAGAGGGAAGGAAACTTGGGAAAGTTCTGTGAACTTTGAAGTAATCACATGCATTTTTTACCTATTCCATTCTTGTGTATCAAAATATCAGTTTTTCAGAACAAGAAAGTTGCTTTTGTTCATGGGTATGTGGAAGCTCCATGTGTCTGATCACCATCTCCATGCTGCTCCCTAAACTGAATAAGTGATGCTCATATGAACCCTGCTCTCTACCTGTTATTTTCGATCTTAACAAATTAAGATTGGAATTAACAGAGACTCTGATGTAGACCCTCAGCGAAAATATATATTATCTCCTGTGCAGAATCCGTTGTGGTTTACACTTTTGAATATTCTTTATGAGAAAACCAACATGGCTATTGACCATGTTCTGAAAGCACACACAGAAAGTTTTTTTCATGACTTTAAATTACGTAATGAGCCCAGGATGATCTAATTGTCCAGGACTGCATTAGTTAAAAATAAAACACTCATGTTTTGAATGGGGCTCTTGAATGGATGTGCTGTGGGTTCCTAACAAAGTAGTGCTCTGTCCTCCAGGTCAAGAAGGGCTTCTTGTTCCCATAGATGCCCACAGTTCCCACCTCGTGGGTTTTGAAAGTAGGTCTGCACCAAGAACTTAGGTGCTTTGGGATTGGGAATTGCCATCACACATTCAGACTTTTCTCCAAAGCCATTCCAATATTAGTTTCAATAGCTAAACAACAATTAGAAAATATATTGGCAAGACAACACAAATGTTTCCTCTTAGGTATTTTAGAATGCCAATAAGATAGATTTGGAGAAGGAAATATTAGGTCGTTTTAATTTTTACCAGTCATTGCCCTGTGGCAATGATTCAGAAACTTGCTTCTAGACCAAATTCACCTAAAAAATGTGTCATTGGACTAAGCACAGGGACCCCAATGGAGGAGTTAGTGGAAGGTCTGAGGAGCTGAAGGGGTTAGCATCCCCACAGGAAGAACAACAATATCAACCAACTAGACCTCCCTCCCCCACACACCCTGAGCTTCCAGTCACTAAATCACCAACCAAAGAGTACACATGGAGGGACCCATGGCTCTAGCTGCATATGTAGCAAAGGATTACCTTATTTGGCATCAGTGGGAGGGGAGCCTCTTGATCCCATGGAGGCTTGATAATCCAGTGTAGGGGAATGCTTGGGCACTGAGGTGGGAGGTGGGTGGGGAGCACCCTCATAAAGGCAGGGGGCAGAGGAGGGGATAGAGGGTTTAACTGGGAAGGTATTTGAAATGTAAATAAATAAAATAACCAATGAAACAAAAAGAATTATACATTTTCAAGCCACCACTAATGATTACTGATACAGAAATTAAAGGAAAACCTTCTATAATGGTTAGAGAGATGGCTTGGTTGAAAAAGTGTTTTCCACATGAGCATGAATCTCAACATCCACATAAAGAAACAGGAGAGAGATGCATGCCTGAAATCCCAATTCTGAGGAGGAGAAGACAGGAGGATCCCTACAGTCTGTGGGCTACCCAGTCAGCATGAATGGACAATCTCCAGGTTCAATACGAGACTTTGTTTCAAAGATGGTCATGGAGAAGAATAAAGGAGAAGAGGTTATCACACACACACACACACACACACACACACACACACAAATCAAATGACAGCAGAAGCTTGCTAGGCTGTGATGACAGAGAAACAGATTTTCACCATTGATGGGTGTATAGACTAGGGCAGCCACTATGGAAATCATTGTGGAGGTTTCTAAACAAGTTAGAAATAGAACTACCATATGGTTCTTCTATACCACGCCTAGGAATATAAATAAATAAGCTGACTCTATATCCTACTACGGAGATACTCACATGTATGCCTTCACAGATGCACTATTCACAGTAGCAGAAAAGTGAAATCCGCCTAAATGTCTATAAAGAGATGAATGTGGCACATATACAAACAAAATCCAATTCCTCTGTAAAGAAAAATTGAATCAGGGTATATTTGAGAAAATGGATGGAACTGGAAAAATATTTTACCAAGTGAGGTAATCCGGGCCCAGATAGATGACATGGACATCCAATCATGAAAGGACAGCCAATTATAGTTTCAGATGGGACTCCTGTGGGCCTTAACCCTTCCTGGTGAATATTGGCAACTGATGAATTCTGAGGGAGGAACAGCCATAGTTTTCAATGGTATACAAAGTAGAGAGCTTATTAAGCTCCAACAAATACTTCCAAAGCCGGGACCATACAGAAGGTCCTACCGAAAATATAGTGAGACAAACAGACATGAATGTGGGACAGGGTGTGTGGGGAGAAGAGGTAAGTTACAGGGACAGGAGAAAGGTAGAAGAGAATGGAAGGAGAGAGCAGACATGAAAGGCTAAGTGCATGAATGAGATCACCATAGAAGAAATTTAACTAATAGAAAGTGAAGGTGAAGAGCAGTAGACTATCTGTGGATGACCTTCAACCTCCACATGACGTTCATGAATGTTCATTCACTCTGTACACTCCCAGGTACAGGAAGGACCAGGTATGAACATGAACATTGTATACAACCCACACTTTCTATGTGATTTTTATGCATGCTAATGATTAGGAACCATTTATCTTTAGAATGTTACTAAAAGGTTACTTGTCCTGAAATCCCTTAAAAATAAAGGACAACTACTGGAATTTTTGAAATAATATAATACATTATCATTACTTTATTAACATGTAATTGAAATATTTACTTATAATTTCATCAGAAAGGTGTTTATAGTTATTGATTCATCTCAATCACTGTTTTGAAAGGAAGCATATGATATAAGGTTAAAGAAATTATAATATATTTAAAGCATTCACAACCCTGCTTTCATTTCCTGGCCCTTGAATTAAATTAACAATGGTAGCTTTTGATGAGTGTCTACTCTGTGTGGAGAGTGTGGTAGCCAGTTTTACATAGATTATCTTATGTAAATGTCTAATCTTCATTACCAATGTAAAGCAACTTTGTAAATGTGACAGAATTAGCTAAGAATGTGTCATCAGTGCATCTGCTGTTCAACTGCATCTGTACCTGGGATAATTTACATAAGTGCCACTGAAGGTAGGCAATTCAAATTATGACTGCAATGGGTACTTATTTTTAAATATGAATCTCTATCAATATCCAGATCTGAGTGTTGCTGATTAATACTGTGATACGCTTAGAGAAAAGCCATCATGAGCAACATTTATACTTATGATGTGCTTAAATATTTCTTCTAATATCTCTGCTAACATTAATATTACATTTTCATAATGTGAGCACTTTAGGGCCTTTATCTTTACCATGGCTATATTATATATCATTTTTTTCATAGAATAGTCTTAATAGCTACACGAAAAGAAGAAATACAGTTACAATGATATTTTAGTCAGTAGTTTAACGAATCAAAACTTTATTACATTATAGAAAAGATCTGTCTGTGAAACTTGGATTTTCTAGATTATAGCTATTCACAACATTTTTTTTGGGGGGGGGAGTGATTAAAAACAACTCTGAGAAATACTTTCTTATTCTATGCCATGCTAAGTGGTAATTTAGTGCTGTGTGAGTTCAGATCAACATCAATTAAATGGAATCTAATTCCCCGTAACAATTAAGTGTAACGATCAAGATCTTAGTGGCTGAGTTATTAGGGAGAAACAGAATTTGAGTAGACTGGTGGTCAAGAGCACGTTGTACATTTTTCATGGATTCAGAGTTCAAAAGAGCACTATTGTTATTTCATCAAATCTAGACACCATGTAAGAATTCTCTGTCGTTTAAGTTTTCTGTTATGTCCCTAAACTGCACTGAATCTTGTCCTAAGTTTGGTCTTCATGTGGGTCCCGAACAACTGGAATGGAGGCAAACCCGAAATCTGTTGCCTGTACCTGGGTATGTTCTTCTACCTGGAATTCCTTATCTGGCTTCAGTGAGAGAGGAAACACCTAGCCTCCCAGAGACTTAAAGTGCCAGGATGGGGAAATTTCCAGGGGAAACCTCACCGGCTCAGAGGAGAAGGGGGAAGTTCTGGGAGTGCGTGACCAGGAGGTCATGCAATGAAAATGATGTAAAGTGAATACGTAAAAAAAATAAAATTAAATTGAAAAGAGTTCAAGCACATAAAAGAGAACAGTATAAGCCGGGCGTGGTGGCGCACACCTTTAATCCCAGCATTCGGGAGGCAGAGACAGGCGGATTTCTGAGTTCCAGGCCAGCCTGGTCTACAAAGTGAGTTCCAGGACAGCCAGGGCTATACAGGGAAACCCTGTCTTGGAAAAGAGAGAGAGAGAGAGGGAGAGGGAGGGAGAGAGGGAGGGAGGGAGGGAGGGAGAGAGAGAGAGAGAGAGAGAGAGAGAGAGAGAGAGAGAGAGAGAGAGAGAGAACACTATGAAATAAGATAAATTTCACCAAAAAGATATATTGAAGTACCATGCTCTAATGCCTGAGAATGAAACTTCAATCAAAATGTCATTTTAAAGTAAATAACATGTCCTCCTGAAGTTGAATGGGCCCCTAAAACAATTAACCAACCAGCTTTCTTATATAAAATATAGAAAGAAGTATATAGAAATACAGACAGGAAGAGAAATATAAGTTAATTCAATAATACCAAGGAGGTGGGTACTAAGTTCATGATGAGAAAGGCTATGAAATGACACAGTTGATGTTGCTCCAGCAGACAAGCTAGAAATGTAAGTAACCTCCATAGATAGAGACAAGAAAAGCAGCAACTGAAGATTGTACTGGATACACAGAGTGAACCAAGCAAGAGGAATCATAGAGAAGAGCCATCAGCTCAGGCATAGGGTACCCAAGTCGAAAGAGATGAAGGACCTTGGAGAGCTCTTCAGGTACTTGCAACAGAATAGCTGTCATTTATATTACTCCCCCAAGAAATCTAAAGTGTGATGTCAATGGGAGAACTGAGGTCTTATAGACTGAGAGATGTCTTAGTCTTGTTTTTAGACAGGATCTTAGACAGCTCAGGTTAGCTTCAAACACTATGTAGTTGAGGGTGATCTTGAACTTTGACCAGCTTATCATGTCTCTGAAATCCAGGGATTGTGGGTGAGCACCATCATGCTGTCTTTGATATTTCAAGTGTTTAATCACTGTCTTCATTCTCCAAAAATAGGCTAAGGTGGGAACAAGGAAAAATTATGTAACACAGTGTGTTTTGGCAGGACTTGGGAAAGATGAAGCTAAATTAAAAGAAGTTAGTTCCATCGAAATGTTCTGGATTAAGAGATGATTTTAGGGAGATGAGAACTCAAATAGCTGATTTTGTTGGAAGAACAATGGCCCTTGGCTATCAACAGAGAACTGCATTCAAGTGGCTGGGTTCAATCTATAGCATTGAACACAAACAAATAAACTTAAACTCTTAGAAAATAATTTCTCTAATCTGAGACAAACATAAAACCTTTGAAAGCTAATTACGCATATGAAGTTATATTGGCAATTTATTTAAATGTCTGATTTTTCTAATTTGTCAAATCATTTTGGAATTTACTATAAACTATACCTGATAGGCTTGTAAAAATCCACTCTGCATTTAATTATTTTCTTACAATATATTATTTAGAGAGGTATTCTTCAATTTGAAATTAATTGTACTTCCAAAATATTTTTTGATTTCTAATCTCAACACAATAATTTTAATAGTGAATATAAAATGAATGAGCCCAAGTTTGTTTTATTACTACTGACAGACTCATAAGCAAAACTAACACATTAATGGCGATGCCTTAAGTTTAATAACTCCATGTGTAATTGAGTATATTTGTACTCTTGATAAATATATCTCTGTCTAACAGAAATGCATGTATTATTGTATAATAAATAGATTATAGTATCAGTTGCTCTTTATTTGTGAGAAAGCTGTACAATTTAATAGGTTTTTTGATTGACAGAATTATGAAATAATTATAGAGTTGATTAAGTTTATAAAGTAGTATAAATGAATATTCATTTTCCCTTACTTAAAAGAATCTCACAATGTAAGTCCCAGATATCCCATTTTCCAGAATATTTAGATATGGAAGGCCAACTAATGTATTAATAAGGAAAATACATATTTACGAGTATGCATGAAAACTCTGAATTTTAAATTAAGTCATATATACTCATGCATGGGCATGTGCATATGCACATCTCTCTCTCTCTCTCTCACACACACACATCATAGATGGCTGTAATGAATGAATAATGTCACTATGTGTTTTGAATGTTACATTGCATCTCCCAAATGCTATTCTTTTTTTTTAATTAGATATTTTCTTTATTTACATTTCAAGTGTTATTCACTTTGTGGTTTCCCCTCTGAAACCCCCCTATTCCATCCCCTCTCTACCTGCTCTTATGAAGGACCAAGGGCCTCTCCTCTCATTGATGACCAACAAGGTCATCCTCTGCTACATATGTGACTGGAGCCATGGGTCCCTCAATGTGTACTCTTTGGTTGGTGGTTTAGTGCCTGGGAGCACAAGGTGGGTCTGGTTGGTTGATATTGCTGTTCTTCCTATGGGGCTGCAAACCCCTTCTGCTCCTTGGGTCCTTTCTCTAGCTCCTCCATTGGAGACCCCATGCTCAGTTCACTGGTTGGCTGGGAGCATCTGTCTCTGTATTTGTCAGGCTCTGGCAGAGCCTCTCAGGAGACAGATATATCAGGCTCCTGTCAGCATGCAGTTCTTGGTCTCCACAATGGGGTTTGGTAACTGCATGTGGGATGGATCCTCCAGTTGGGAATTCTCTGGAATGGCCTGTCCTTCAGTCTCTTCTCCACACTTTGTCTCTGTATCTTCTCAACAAATGGTGCTGGTTCAAGTGGCAATCAGCATGTAGAAGAATGCAAATTGATTCATTCTTATCTCCTTGTACAAAGCTCAAGTCCAAGTGGATCAAGGACCTGCACATAAAACCAGATACACTGAAACTAATAGAAGAGAAAGTGGGGAAGAGTCTTGAGCACATGAGCCCAGGGGAAATTTTCCTAAACAGGACACCAATGGCTTATGCCCTAAGATCAAGAATTAACAAATGGGACCTCATAAAATTGCAAAGCTTCTGTAAGGCAAAGGACACTGTCAATAGGACAAAACAGCAACCAACAGATTGGGAAAGCTCTTTACCAACCCTACATCTGATAGGAGACTAATATCCAATATATACAAAGAACTCAAGAAGTTAGACTCCAGAGAACCAAATAACCCTATTAAAAATGGGGTAGAGAGCTAAACAAAGAGTTCTCATCTGAGGAATACTGAATGGCTGAGAGGCACCTAAAGAAATGTTCAACATCCTTCATCATCAGGGAAATACAAATCAAAACAACCCTGAGATTCCACCTCACACCAGTCAGAATGACTAAGATCAAAAATTCATGTGACAGCAGATGCTGGCAAGGATGTGGAGAAAGAGGAACACTTCTCCATTGCTGGTGGGATTGCAAGCTTGTACAACCACTCTGGAAATCAGTCTGATAGTTCCTCAGAAAATTGGACATAGTACTACCTGAAGACCCAGCTATACCACTTCTGGGCATATACCCAAAAGATGCTCCAACATATAACAAGGACACATGGTCCACCATGCTCATAGAAACATTATTTATAATAGCCAGAAGCTGAAAAGAGCTCAGATGTCCCTCAATAGCAGAATGGATACAGAAATGTGGTACATTTACACAATGGAGTACTACTCAGCTATTACAAACAATGACTTCATGAAATTCTTAGGTAAATGAATGGAACTAGAAGATATCATCCTGAGTGAGGTAACCCAGTCACAAAAGAACACACATGGTATGCACTCACTGATAAGTGGATATTAGCCCAAAAGCTCAAAATACTCAAGATACAATTCATAGACCACAGAAGTTCAAGAAGAAAGACCAATGTGTGGATACTTTGATCCTTCTTAGAAGGGGAAACAAAGTCATATTCTTTTAGTGAGGGAATGTAGTATTAAATAAACTACTGAGATTAAAAAAAACTGAACATATAGAAAATATTGTTTTAATAGTATATATTTTTCTCCAGAAAACTGTTACAATCCGACCTCATTTTATCCACAATGTCCCATTTAAATTATGAAGTTTTTTTTTTTTTTGAAAGGACCCAAATATAGCTGTCTCTTGTGAGACGATGCTGGGGCCTAGCAAACACAGGAGTGGATGTTCACAGTCAGCTATTGGATGTATCACAGGGCTCCCAATGGAGAAGCTAGAGAAAGTACCCAAGGAGCTAAAGGGATCTGCAACCCTATTGTTGGAACAACATGATGTACTAACCAGAACCCTGGAGCTCTTGTCTCTAGCTGCATATGTATCGAAAGATGGCCTAGTCGGCCATCAATGGAAAGAGAGGCCCATTGGACTTGCAAACTTTATATGCCCCAATATAGGGGAATGCCAGGGCCAAAAGAATGGGAATGGGTGGGTAGGGAAGTGGGGGGCGCTATGGGGGACTTTTGGGATAGTATTGGAAATGTAATTGAGGAAAATATGTAATAAAAATATTTAAAAAAAAAAGAATTTAGGTCAAGGACTATTTTGAAAATCAAATAAGGTCATTAATTCCCCTGCAGAATTATAACTAGTTGTGCATTGAGCTGAGTTTTGCAAATGTTGACTGGCTGGCACACATCACTCTAACTTGGTATTTTAACATCAGTATTTCTTTTAATTGTACATTATGAATATTTCAAGGGTAGCATCACTTTACATCTGACTTGATTTGGCTTTTTTTTGGCAAATTTTCTCTTAGCTATAAATAATTTACATTTAAAAGAATAGGTAGTCTAATCATCCTGAAATTCAGACTCCAATTTCCATCCCAAATGGTTTAGTTTATTGAAAAGTTAAGATTAAATCAACACAACTGACAATTCAAATAAATATGTGTCATATTAATAGAGTCTTACAAAGATGAAACAAAAATATGATAATGTACATAGCATATATGCAGAAACAATGCCTTTTTAAAGAATAAAGTGATATTTTGCCATGAGATTAAAAAGGCCTAATTGTTTATCAACATATTTCTTGTAAAGAAATAAAGGGCTCCCAACTGTTAACTGTGAAATTCTGTCTTTATCAAATATAAACACAGGTATATAATTTTTTCAAGGAATAAAGTTTCAACTTGCCATCATCAAACAGGTTATCTTGTTGTTTAGGATGTGGAAATAGATTTATTTAAGTCAATTTTTACATTCTTATTGATTAAATTCTACTGTTCCTTATGATCTATGTTTCTCTGGTGAATGGCTGGAATGCTGTAGGTAGCCTACAGATGTAGACTAATGACAGTTGGTCTTCATGCTTTCTGTGTGCCAGGCCCTTTGAAGCTATTTTCTAATGTGGCTGTGGATCCTCATGGCAAACCACATGATGGGTACTATGAATATTACCCTCCTTATCATACAGAGATTAGGAAACTAGCCCCTAAGTTTACAGAGATGTGAAAAAAGTGACTCTCAGGCCAGGCTGGTCCTTCTTAAGACTATGCCCCAGATATAGGCTGAGACTTTAATGACTATATTGAGTTATCTACTCACAGACCCATCATTAAAATACTGGTTTTGATCACTTGGCATGAGAACAGAAAATGAAGGCAGTGTCTGTATATCCTGCAGCTAAGGGAATGTATTAAAATTGTTGTTTCGTATTTGTAGAATTTATCCAGAAAAATCTATGAAAAGCATCTCATCATTTCACCAGCAAGACAACAGGAAAAGAGAGGGAGAAGAGGAAGAATTAAAATCTCTCAAGACCAACTGCTCAAACCAACAAAAGCGGTGATTACCTTAAATCAAAACAGTAGGAAAACCTTTGAGCCTGTTTCTGTCACAGTCACAGAAGCATTGCAGTAAATCATTGATGTCATATCTGATCGTTTGAACAATTCGACTGTTTCCAGTTCTCTCAAATCATTTGGAAATAAACACCACAGGTAAGAGTTAATCAATAAATATGTCATCTGGCACTTGTTCACAGCCAAGTGTATGGAAAACTGAGGCAGCTGACTCTAGTCATCTCTTTGTATGTAAACACTACGAGGAGGAGACAGCAAAGAGGTTTCCCTTGCACAGCAAATGCACTTAGCAGCTCACTAGGGCTGCCCAGTGCCCAAGGAGCTGCACTGTAGGATGTTGTGATGTTGGATCTGGATGCCAAAGGGAGAGCTGAGGCTTCTAGGGATCTGTGGATACAATGGGATTTGTCATCCTACCTGGGAAAAATGTCCTTATTCCAATAATGGTAGAGCTCCCTAATTAAATGTGTGCCATTCTCCTAATTCTTTACCTCAGCTCACTTTTTAGAGATGGTCATCATTTATTTATACTGCTCTGTTCCTGCAGGCTGCTAGGTTCTGATTTGTTCATAATGACAGCCTTTTAAATGGCAGTATTATAGAGCTATAAGCCATTTTAATTTGTTACTTCACGGTAACACCATAAATAAGCCTTGCTAGAAGAATAAACAGCTGAGGAAATGCACCTCAAAAACATCATGCTTTTCACTTGCTGATCTGATAGTCCTAGCTCTACAGAAGGTGTTTCATTTCTTGAAACTCACAAATGTGTGCTCGAGCCCCTCAGAGAATCTCCACTGGAGAAGTACACACCTGTTTGCAGACTCTGCTTTGGAGTTTAATTAAACACACATGCTAAGGTATGAAGACTTTTGAGTTTCTTTTGTTGCAGGTGTTTGAATTCACTGAAGTTAGGGAATTTTACTTTCAAAAGCATCCCCAAGTGGTTTTCGAATAGCATGTGTAATGAGTTAGCTGCTTAAAGTAACTCTGCAGTTTGATTGTTGTGGTTTTCTGTAATGGTCTTTGGTGATTGCAAAGAAAAGTTTCCTTGATGAGGAATGAGGACTACACTTGCATCTACCCTACACCCAAGCCTCAGAGATCAGAGTGCAACAGTGGTCAGAAAAAAATATAAGAGCCCTGGAGGATCAGGGAATTTGCTATGATATTGTGTCTCCTAGTAATGTCAGACGACACACCCCTTAAAGTCTCACTAACATGATGGCCTAAACATGACCTGAACAAGCCAGTGGCAACAGACATAAAGACAGACAATACTCAAAGTTCTACACACAATTAAGGAATATGGAGAATAGGAGTTATAGTCTTAACTAGGGAAGGTTCTAGAAATTGGTTCTCTAATACCAAATGGTTAGACCTGAAAACAAATTATTCATACAAATATTCATACAAGTAGCATCATATAAACTGAGCAGATATATTTATGCATTTACATATATGCATGTAACATCAATCATTGAAAAGAGAGAGAGAGAGAGAGAGAGAGAGAGAGAGAGACCATGAATTTGAAAGAGACCAGGAGAAGAATATGGGAGAGTTTGGAGGGAAAAAAGGGAAGGGGAAATGATGTGATCATATCATATTCTCAAAAATAGAGGAAGCAAACTTTAAAATGTCATTGAAGACCTAGGCCTTGGGTATTGTCCATAAGCAAATGCATGCTTTTTGTTGTTGTCTGAGACCTGGAGTCACTAAGGGAGGACTAAGAATGAGGATCCCATGCTGATAGCCAATCAAAAGGTATGAAAATGACTGTTGAGATGGAGCTACGCACAATGCCTTTAGCACAAAAACTTTCCTCATTTATGACAATAGCAAAAAAGAACAACAAGAAGGAGGAGGATGAAGGACCAAAGAAATGAAGAAAGAAAGAGAAAGAAAGAGGAAGGCTTTAGAAGTATTAGGAGTGTCATCCTTCCAGACCCAAATGGAGCTGATACTTTATGTTAGAAATGTGTGGCCCTCACAACTCAGTACATATGATGTATGGGTTATTTTAAGAGACAATTCAGTATAAAGTGATGTCTTGAATTCCATTCAACTCCACAGGAAGGTACAGCAGGCTGGCTCAAATTATGCATAATTCTGTCAAGTGCTATGTGCAGTTAGGGACACTAATGGCTCTATTTTGGCTCAAACTGGCAATTGTGGCTCCCCGTATGTTCCCTAGATAGGGGTTGTGGCATGCTAGGCATTTGGATAGATTCATTCCTGGGTTTCATTTTCTCACTTGGGGCCTCTTGGAAACTACCAGCCTCATCCAGAATCCTGACTTCAATGATCACTGGAGTCTCTGTGCCATTGGAAGTAAAATTTCCTCAACTGAAAGTATCCTTCTCTTTTCAATAAAAACAGTTAATTATTTAAAAAGATAAACTAATATTTTTTTAAATTTTTTTTATTATTTTCTTTATTTATATTTCAAATGTTATCCCCTTTTCTAGTTTCCCCTCTGAGAACCCCCATCCCTTTTCCCCTCCCCTTGCTCACTAACCCACCCACCCCCTGCTTCCTGGCCCTGGCATTCCCCTATATTGGGGCATAGAACCTTCACAGGACCAAGGGCCTCCCCTCTTATTGATGACTGACTAGGCCCTCCTCTGCTACATATGCAACTGGAGCCATGTGTCCCACCATGTGTTTTCTTTGGTTGGTGGCTTAGTCCCAGGGAGCTATGGGGGTACTGGTTAGTTCATATTTTTGTTCCTCCTATGGGGCTGCAAACCTCTTCAGTTCCTTGGGTCCTTTCTTTAGCTCTTTTATTGGGGACCCTGTGTTCAATGGATGGCTGTGAGCATCTACTTATGTATTTGTCAGGCACTGGCAGAGCCTCTCAAGACACAGCTATATCAGACTCCTATCAGCGAGCTCTTGTTGGCATCTACAATAGTGTTTGGTTTTGGTGGTTGTCTATGGATGGATCCCCAGGTAGGGCAGTCTCTGGATGGTCATGCCTTAAGTCTCTGCTCCACACTTTGTAACTCCTTCCATGGGTGTTTTGTTCCGCCTTCTAAGAAGGATCGATGTATCCACACTTTGATTTTCTTTCTTTGTGAGTTTCATGTGTTTTGCGAGTTGTATCTTGGGTATTCTGAGCTTCTGGGCTAATATCCACTTATCAGTGAGTGCATACCATGAGACTAATATTTAAAGGTTGAATGAAGTAGACACTTTCCTAGCAACCCTGGCAACTACCTTGGCTTCCAGTCACTCAGGATTGAGTAGGGAATCTCTTCTGATGTTTAAGCTGTGCATGCATTAACCAATCCTATTTGCCTAAAAGGGACTCTGGTTTGAAATCAAGGGTGCTCCAAAGGATGAAGGAAAAGGGGTGAATGAAATAAGCACCAGAATATTCAAAAACATTCTAGTTGTAACATGAATCACTGGTTTACATGAGACATTTACTTTTGCAAACAAGTTGTGTCTACTCACATTCTTTCAACATCTACAAAAGAAAGATGTTTAAAACATCTCTCTCACAGTCAGCTCTTGAATGGATCATAGGGCCCCCAGTGGAGGAGCTAGAGAAAATACCCAAAGAGCTAAAGGGATCTGCAACCCTATAGGTAGAACAACATTATGAACTAACCAGTACCCCGGAGCTCTTGACTCTAGCTGCATATGTATCAAAAGATGGCCTAGTCGGCCATCACTGGAAAGAGAGGCCCACTGGACTTGCAAACTTTATATGCCCCAGTACAGGGGAACTCCAGGGCCAAAAAGTGGGAATGGGTGGTTAGGGGAGCGGGGGGGGGGGGAGGGTATGGGGGACTTTGGGGATAGCATTGGAAATGTAATTGAGAAAAATACGTAAAAAAAAATCACTTCATGAATAGAAAAATCTCTCTCTCTCTCTCTCTCTCTCTCTCTCTCTCTCTCTCTCTCTCTCTCTCTCCTTGTGTGTGTATGCATGCCTGCATGTGCTTGATTTGTGTTTTTGAGTTTGCCTTAATTTGTTGAATGTGGGTCCCCGTTCAACCGGTTTTTACTGCAAATAATATCATTTCATCCTTTTATTCCCAATGGTCAAGTTATGGCATCAGCTTAGGTATCTATCAACAGAGGAACAGATGAAAATCATAAGGAATATATGCAAAATGTATCTCTATTTTCAAACTCAGCTGTTTTCTCAGACAAAGGGCAGAAGGGAATTTCAATGTTTTCTTTTTCACGCTAGAAAAGTGTGAAAAAGAAAACATTTTCCTCTTAAACTGTCTTTAAAATGTAAGTCAAGATTTCTACTTTCCATTCTGAGTCATGGCACACTTTAACTAAGCATGTCCTTGTGCGTCCTCAGAGCATTGTTTAGAAAATTACTCTTACTGCAGATTTCCTCCCTCACGGCACCTTTGAGAATACCACCATGTGGAAATGGAATGGTAATGGCCTATCTTCTTCCTAGAACTCTTGTGGAATGATTTTAAGGGTATATTTAATGAGCAAAAAAAAAAAAATGCAACTTTGTATACACACACACACACACACAAATTTTGTTAGTCAGAGCCAAATCCCACATTCCTTCTGATATTACTTCTGATTGTCAGCTTTGAGAGGTCTGCTGGCCTGTCAGGAGAGTTGCTGAGTCATTTTATCTCTGATGGTCCAGAGGACACCCCTGGGGCTTCTTTATTTTATACTTTTAACAGCTCAGTGATTT
Organism: Mus caroli; assembly: GCF_978045245.1. Lineage (NCBI taxonomy): Eukaryota > Metazoa > Chordata > Mammalia > Rodentia > Muridae > Mus > Mus caroli. The sequence goes on along the minus strand of NW_028227267.1, from coordinate 99,258,818 downwards.
GCTCTCACATTGAAAGATATATACAAAGAGTGTTCTCCCTTCATGGGCAGAGGTCCTTTCTATGAATTGTTTTTCTGAACTTCTTCCTTCCTTCCTTCTTCCTTCCTTCTTTCCTTCCTCCATCCCTTCTTTCCTTCCTTCCTTCCTCCTTCCTTCCTTCCTTCCTTCCTTCCTCCCTCCCTCCCTCCCTTCTTTCCTTCCTTCCTTCCTTCCTTCCTTCCTTCCTTCCTTCCTCCCTCCCTCCCTCCCTCCCTCCCTTCTTTCCTTCCTCCCTCCCTCCCTTCTTTCCTTCCTCCCTCCCTCCCTCCCTCCCTCCCTCCCTCCCTTCCTTCCTTCTTTCTTCCTTCCTTCTTTCTTCCCTCCTTTCTTTCTTTTGCTTTCCAGAAGAGTCATATTGGACAAATGGTAGTTGAGCTACCATACATCACTTTATTATTTCCACACCATATTCCCTTATTTACTTCTCATAACATGACTTGGGTGTTACCAGGCTCCCTTGCCTGATTCTTCTGGTATCTATGTGGTCAGTAACGTGGATCTGCTTTCCTGTTTCATCCCTGGGCAAGTATTCCAAATATTTTACTACATTGTCACAATTCTGTTTGGCTTAGCATTTTCTTAAGAGTAGATAATGTGACTGGACACAATGGATTCACATCTCAGAGTGCACATACAAACACTAAGGAGGCATGGAAGGGTGAAGAAAGACTTACTGCCTGCAGCAGGCAAGGAAAGCACTGAGTTTACTTATACAGTGATACCATTCACAGGCAAAGGGAACTTGGGGATTTTGTTAGGGAAACCTACACCCACTGCTACAGGAAATCACTTCATGGTGCGACTGTCTGGAAGGTTTCTTTGCCAGGGATCCCAGACATGCTTAGCTTAAAGTTGTAACTGGAAGAAGAAGCACGGCAGGCACATTTTGTGGGGTGCTGAGCTCAGCAGCATGGAGCAGATGCTTCGTAGGTTAACAGAGTGAGCCGGAATGCCTCTGAGCATGCTGAGGCTGTGACATAAAGCCATAGCTGAGAATACTGGGAAGGTCTTTTACAAGTGTAGGAGTGGGTCCCAAGGCTAGTTGATTTATAATGTCCACTTTGTGCTTGGTAGCTGGTCTAAAAACCAAATAAGCGAAGCCCCCAGCTGCTAATAGGCATGTCCCAAAAGTGTTCCAGAAGGTTCTTATAGTAGGTGAAACCTGCATGTAAACAGACTGAGATAAACCAAGGGGAAGGAAAGTCCAAGCCATCAATTTAGCTTCATGAGCCATTTAGCTACCCCTTACTTATGTGGTCAAGCCCCCTCTGCAAGCAAACAAGCTGATACAATACTGACTCCCAATTTCAACTTGAAAAATTGAAATCATGTTAACATGAGTGACCTTTCTGAGATGTTAAAACATATTCTTTTTTTTTTCCCTTGTGAGAATTGTTTCCGTGGAACTAATTTTCCCCCTATGCCATTTACCCATTCTAGTAAACTGAAGGGGGTTAGAAGAATAAACAGTGCTCAGGACTGATTTTAAAACAAGGTGCTCTCAATTTGTTGTTCACTGATAATGTGCTATCTATCTCTGTAGCTAAGGTTGGTTATTTCAACACTATCTCCTCATACATTCAGGAAAGAATGCACAGTTGTTGATCGAAGGAGAAAACACGTTCTCTTAAATATAGAGTTCATATCACATGAAACACACTCATTTTAATGGTTTTACTATTTTGTTTTGCCCACATCATGCTCAGTGCCAGAGAAGGCCTGAGAAAGGCATCTGATAACTTGAAAGTAAAGTTACAAATGGTTATGAGCCACCATTTGGGTCGAGAACACCGGACCTGGATCTTCTGTGAGAGCAAGTACTCCTAAGCCGTGAGCAATCTCTCCAGTTCCAACAACAGCCCCTGTAAGAGCTGAGTTTATTTGGGTTTGGCTGAAAGAATAAACAGAAGTTTTCAGTTTCCTGTTAGCAAAGCATAGTGCCACACGGCACACAGTTTCGATTGCCCATCTTAAATCCAGTTTTATTATTCCTGTGCATTTACTCCTCTTGTAATTAAATATTAATTCCACTCCTTCTGTATTACGAGCATCTTTGCAAATAAACATGCAAAGAATACATGAAGTGAATAAAGCTGGTACAGAGAACGAGCTCGGTGTGCTTTTGCCTGAACTTCTACAAAATTTTTCAGTGGCTCATAAGGCAGACATGCATCACATCGCTGTTTGTCCAAGACTATTAACAACCCGAAGAAGGCATTCTCTTCTTAATGAGCAGGAAAACTTGCAGTCAGAGTGCATCTTCTAACAGGACCCACTGAGGTGCTTTGATAACAAGGCATTTTTTGTTTTTCTCTGTAGTCTGAGGAAGAAGCATGCATAGGTGCTCCTGGGGCACCAAAGGACTCCGGCCCCTCACAGTCTGCTGCTGATAATGGAAGCGATACAGAATCCTGATCTGGAAGCCAACAGCCATCAGGTTAGTTTGAATTCTGATGAAGTCAGCATCAAGAGAAACCTGTTTCATATTTCTCTCTATCCTTTTCTCAACAGTCAGACCTGTTGGCTTCTCTTTCTTACCCAACTTGGGAACCGTGTTCACCGGTAGCTAGAATGTCAGACAATTGTTTCTTTTGGAGACACTTAAGCATCAAAGCAGAGTTTCTGTTTCCCTGCCAGTCTAGTTTACACCCTAGCGTGTATTTGAACTGATACATAAATGTGCCTTGTTCAGGAGTAGAGTGTAATAATTTAATTTAGTATATAATAATCCTGTTCATCTTTTTTCCAGTGTTTTTCACTAGTCAGTATTTAACTTAAGCATAGGTCACAAGCTGACCTCTGGCCCAGTTAATTACCCATGTCAGAAGAAGGCCAAGCTGAACACAGCCTCCTGTGTGGACAATCAGTCATCAGGTTGTGCCCCTCAGAAGAGGCTATGACATCATTGCTGAAGATGATCTAGTTCAGAAGAAAGACATTTCATTCATTTTCTGTTTTCCTCCTTAAAGTATGAAATCAGTAAGGGAAGAATTTACTGCTTGGGTTTTCTATAGTGTATGTGTTTTCATGGTTCTTGAATATTTAAATTATTTTTATTCTCCTCTTTTGTCTACTACTTTGTAAAAAAAAATTCTGTAGCCACGTTTCTTAATTTATAATTTATTATTTATTATTAACTTCTAGATATCTACAGGCATCTTTCACCCTAGGGAGAACACATGTCTTTTTTTTTGGAGATTATTAGAGTAATTTTAGAATTTAAAGCAATTTGGAAGAATATTGTTTTCTTCATGATCTTTATATATTGAGAGTCCTCTCTTGAACTCACTGGCTTATAGTTTACCTTTTGCCATTTCTTTTATAATCTTTTTTGTTTTGTTGCATGTATATTTGCTGTTAATATTTGAGACAAAGGCTCACTGTGTAGCCCAGGCTCTGATTGGCCTTTAATTCGTGATCCTCTTTCTCTTTCTCCCAAGTATTGGGACTGCAGATGTGTGCCATCATGCCTGCTTAGTACATCTAAATAAATCTAAATCAACTGGTATTTGTTTTACTCCCACATACCTTTTGTTATCATAAAATTAGTTTTTGTTGCCTTAGGGTTTCACTGTTGTGAACAGACATCATGACCAAGGGAACTGTTATTGGCACAACATTTAATTGGTGCTAGCTTACAGGTTCAGAGATTCAATCCATTATCATCAAGGCCATCAGCCAGGCAGGCATGGTACAGGAGGAGCTGAGACTTCTACATCTTCATCTGAAGGCTGCTAACAGAATACTGGCTTCCAGGAAGCTAGGATGAGGGTTTTATAGCCCACATCCATAGTGACACACCCACTCCAATGTGGCTACACCTTTTAATAGTGCCACTCACACTCGCACAAGCAAACAGGCTTGTCCAAACATATGGGTCTGTGGGGGTCATACATAAACATAGCATAAGGCAATATATATTTAGGCCAACTTCAAAAGTCCCTATAGTCTATAGCAGTCTCAACAATGTTAAAAGTCCAAAGTCTCTTCTGAGATTCATCTAATCACTTAACTGTAATTCCCAAAGCAAGACAGGAAACCAGATGGGCAAACTCCACCTGCTGCATCTCCATGGTTGATGTCAAAGCGGTCTTCAGATCTCCAGCTCCTTTTTCATCTTTGTTGACTGTAACAAGCTTCTTTCTCCTGAGCTGGTTCTACTCCCTGTTAGCAGTTTTCCTCAGTAGATAGCCCATGGCTCTGGCATCTCGAACATCTTGGGGTCTCCAAGACAACTTCAATGCTACAGCTTCAATGCTACAGCTTCTTGTTTCAATATCTGGGATCTAAACATGATCTTCTCGGCTCCTCCAAAGGGCTTGTGTCACTTCTCCAGCTCTGCTCTCTGTAGCACTCTAAGCTCAGGTTGATCCACTACATTACTGTTGCTGTTCTTGGTAATCATCCTGAGATACTGGCATCTCCAATATACTGGGGTCTTCCACTATAACTAGTCTTTACCAATAGCCTTTCATAGGCTCTCTTCATTGTGCCAAGCCTCAACTTCTTTGCATGACCCCTTTAGTCCTGGGCCATCAACTGCAACTGAGGCTGCACCTTCACCAATGGCCTTCCCTGACCTCTCACACTGCAAAGCCTCAGCTGATCTTCATGATGCCTTCTTGCCTTCAAAACCAGTACCACCTGGGTGACTCTTACACATTACCAAGTACAGATGCTGCAGGAGGAACATCTTTGGCACTCTCTGGAACACAGCTTCTTTGTGCTCTCAGAAAATACTTCCCAGAGGATTTCACCTCTGTGATTCTGGTCTCTTCTTAAGTAATTTCTTAGTTTCAGCTAATCAGCATCAATTGTCCAGTAATCTCTTCTATTCTGGACCCTAAAGCCGGAGCCACATGGCCACAACTATTGAGTTATGCTGCTTGCTGGGGCTGGAACATGACCTCCTTGTTCTATTACATTATCACTAGCTTTCTGCTTTCCAACTCCTCCACTGCCTAAACTTGAATGTCCTGTAACATGTTTCGTAGACTGACTTTGAACTTCAGAGATCTGTATGCCTGTCTCCGAAGCACTGGGATTAAAGATGTGGTCCACCAAGGCTAGATTTAAGTTTTTCTTCACCTAGAACTTGCTCTAGGCTGGCCTTGAACTCAGAGATCTGCTTGTCTTTGCCTCCTGAAATTAAAGGTTGATACTTCCATGCCTGGACCAAAATTTAGCTGGGTGAGATCTTTCCCCAAGGACAACATTTAATTGGGGCTGGCTTACAGATTCAGAGGTTCAGTCCATTATCATCAAGGTAACAATATGGCAGCATCCAGGCAGGTGTGGTACAAGAGGAGCTGAGATGTCTACATCTTCATCTGAAGAGTGCTGTCAGAATACTAGCTTCCAGGCAGCTAGGATGAGATTCTTAGAGCCAACACCCACAGTGACAAAACCACTCCAAGAGGGCTATACCATCTAATTGTGCTGAGCATATACAAATGAAACCATCATAGTTGTATTAATGTTATATAGGCTTCTAGCTTATCAGGACATTATCATTTTAAGTGTCTTCATTCTTATTTTTATTTTAAAGCACAGGAGATATTTTTAAGTACTTGCAAAATAGCTTAATGAGAATTCTTAAATGATTGGGTCTTCAGTGATTTTTGTAGTACTTTGTGAGTTTGCATAAGAATCTTGCTATGTAGCTTTGTTTAGAATAACTGAAAAATATTAATGGATTAAATTATTAAAGACACAATCTTTCACCAATAAGAAAACATTAACTACTAAGGAAGGAGGTAGTGTGTTATAATACTTAGACATTAAGAAACGTGTCACAGAAACACCACAGGCTCCTTACAAATAAAGATGCCATTGCTAATTGTGAGCAAGCCAAACTAATTAACATAACAAATAACTAGAATAAATAAAATGTACATTGAAAATGTGGAGAGAAAAGGAAAGAATGAAAGCTACCCCATGAGTAACTTTATTGAAGTTAATACAAATGGGATTGAGAGAAACAGAACTTTGTCTGAGAAATAAGAAGGTAGCCCTTCTTCAAAGTGACCTCTAATTTTAATATAACTCTTATTTGATACAATCATGAATTGTTTTACAGGTTCCAAATGGAAGAAATAAATCAATTACAAACCTTAAAAGACAAGATTATTTTTTTCTTTTCCAAAAGTCAACAAATTTGAAGTTCCACAAGCAATCTCAACTAAAACAGGTGTGAAACAATTATCAGTGATATGGGTACATAGGAGAATACACGTGACTTGCTTTAAATGGTGAAATTATAAATAAAATATGATATTGATCTTGGTGTTGCACCTAAATTCTAAGCATAAACATTCAACTGAGGGCAGACTAGGTTTATATAAATACAATAGAATTCATTAGAGCGGGTAGCTTAACACAGGAGTTACTCAGGGAGCAAGGACTGTGAACTTCTTGGAAATGGCAAAGCTGTTAGAGAAAATTGCATAGTAGTTTTTAGACAAAAAAGCCATTGTTGAGTGTGTATTATGTATTTCCCTGCATACTTTTCTAAACCTATAATAGAAGGGACCTTATTAAATAGATGTCATTGTCTTAATTATAGATAAATATAAAAGCTTTCAAGGGGGTCAGAGAGATGCCTCAGATGTTAAGAACACTTGTAGTTCTTGCAGAAGACTTTAGTCACAGAGTGGCTTACAATCGTCCATAACTCCAGTTACAGGGATCAGATATCCTCTTTTAGCTTACAGAGGTGCCAGGCATCCATGGTGCACAGATACGTGTGTAGGAAAGCACTTATATGTAAAATAAAGGTAAGTTGATAAAGTAGCACCAGGAAGTTATGTCATCTAGAATGAATTACCACGGAGTTTTAATGAACAGCAGGACTAAGGTCAACAAAATTGATATCTTGACAGCTTTGCTCTCCAAAAACTGACACATAGTTTGTTTTCCAAAAACTGACCACAAGGCACTATTGCTGAAGCCAGCACTGACCCAGGTCAATGAGCATAAAGAAGTTGAGCTGGCACCTACCAAGAGCTTCCATCCATATGGGTTAGTGCTCTTGGTACTGGAAGGTACTTTCCATGCTTACAAAAGTGAAACATAAGCACTCACCCAGCTACAAACCCTTCTGTCTACAGTGGTGACCTGCCTGCAAGATACTTAGGGGCAATGGTAGCGCAAAGCTTGTGGGAGTAACTAACCATTCGCTGATACGATTTAAAGCCTATCCACAAGACGAAACCTATCACTTGAGTGACCAAGAACCTGAGACTTGATAGCCCAGGGAAGAAGAGGAAATATGAATAATACTTTTACTAAAGGAACATAGCATAAATGACTCTGAATAACACCCTTCTGTCTATATTGAGGGATTGATGCCTTCCTTGCTCAGCAATCATTGGAGACGCTGCCTCCTGCTAGATGGGGACAAATACAGAGACACAGAGTAGGACACTATGCAGAGTGGGTGACCTGGGGACACTCAGCCCTAGACAGATGTCTCCATCATATCTCTTCCCTCCAAGCTCAGGGAACCCTGCTGAAGGGAAGAGAGAAAAAGTGTTAGAGCCAGAGGGGTGTGGAGAACAAGGAAACAAGGCCTTGTAAACATAGCAAAAAGGACACACATATGAACTCACAGGCAGAAACAGACAATGTGCACAGAGCCTGCACAAGATGGGGTCCTAGAGCTGAAAGGAGAAGAGGATGCATTTCTTCCCAGAACCTCTCTCCACTTGATGACCCACTTGCAAATGAAACTTTGTTTTCTCCAAAGGAGTCAGTCTCACCGGGGAAGCAAACTACTCCTTGCTGTAGGCTACATGGCCAGCAGTGGATGGCCAATAGGAAATCAACTCAACAATGGCTTTGGAGGTTCCTTGTCTCATAGCATCATGTCAATGCTTATTTTATTTATTTATTTGTTTGTTTGTTTGTTTGTTTTCTCTAAAGGTTCTTTGCATATACATTATCGTTTCTGGTTTTGGGTTTTTCTGGCATTCCTCAGTATGTGAACAAGTACTTACCTGTGTCTCTTTCTGTTTCTTGTGCCTTCTCTTAGCCTCCTTTCCTTTTGTTTGTTTTATTCTATTCCCATTTGTTCATTTTTGTTTTATCTCATTATATTTTGCTTAATTTCATTATTATCTCATAGTGACCAAAAGGGATTGGATTTGGATGAGAGGTGGGGAAAGACTGCGAGGAGTAGAGAGAGGGGAACCATGTACATAAAATTGTGCTTCCATGGTAGGATTATATACTATTGTCATGCCTCCTCAAAGGATAGATTCTAGAAAGCTAATTTGTTTACTTGTGATCTTTTCACTATATATACCTGTACTTAAGTATTAAACATGATATAAGGTTGGGAGCCGACTCTTAGCAGAAAGCTGCTATCATCTCTGCAGCCATCTTGGGCTATTTACAGGTGGTACTTTTCCACCCTGACAAGAGACTTGTTTCCCTAGCATGATGTTCTTGCAAGAAGCCCACCACAGCTGATCATACTCTGATAACATCTTGTCTCCAGCTGTACTCCCCAGCTTGTGCTTATATACCTATAGTTGCCTTCTAATAAACAAGACTTGAGCAGATAGCCTGTGTTGTCTCCATTCTTCGAGTCTCTTGTTCCTCAGTCCCCACTCTTTCTCTTGCAGACCCCGTTGACTGACCCGCAGGTTGGGTCACCTGGTGCCCAAACAGGGACAGCAAGAATGAGAGACCTGTGAGGGACATTACTCAAAAAAGGGTCAACCCAGCGGGAACTTGCCACATCAAGACCGGTAAGTCATAGTAACAAAAATGGGGCAAGAAATAAGTGATGGGGGAAGCTTTAGTTTCGCCAATGCTTGGACATATCTGGTTATATTAAGCAGTTTTTCACAACTGTTTGCCACGTACTGCCATCTGATGTTCTACAAGGTCCTAAAGGAAAAGTGTAGGCCTATACAACCTGCTAGCAAGTTTCTCCGTGTGAAACTCGTGGTTTTTGTTTCCTTTTGGCAAGCAGTACTTACTGTTTTGTTGGTTATTTCAGAAAAGCAAACCTGGGAATGGCACAGTGCAGAAGCTGTGGCCATAGGCCTGCAGGGCTTCACAACCTGCATTGAAATGTTCTTTGTGGCAACTGCCCATCACTATATGTTCTCTGAGTCAGACAAGGATAACCTGGAGGAAGAGGCATCCAAATATCATGATCATGAATGCCCCCTCCTTTCAGAGACCTCCTCCATTTGCGCCCCCTGGACCACCTCATGGTGTCCTAGGGATGGCTGTCTTGGACCCTAGAAAGGAACTGCAGGATAAAATCTCAGCCCTAAAACAACAAATAGAATTAGAGGAAGTGCATCAGGACTTAACTAATCAGCTACAAGAATTAAAGACTAGGAAGATGTCTCAGGGGGGCAAAGCCACCCGAGAAAATCCCCCGGGGGTCCTCGAGTTCCTCAACGCAGAGTCCAAAGACATCCCCTGCCCCCTAGTTTTAGTTCAGCCGCAGATAGCCCAGAGGAGGGAGATGCTGAGGCTTTCCCTCTATCAGAGACCATAGATGCTCAAGGGGTTGCTTGGAGACATCACAGGTTTCAATGTCCAAGTCATTAAAGAATTAAAAAAATGCAGTGTCACAATACGGGGCCACTGTTGCTTTTACTCCTGCAATCCTAGAATCTGTTGCAGAGGAGTGGCCAACTCCTGGGGATTGGAATACCTTAGAGCATATCTTAGCGGTGGTGACCCATCTTATCTGGAAATCAGAGTATCATGAGACTTGTAAAGAGATGGCTAGGAGGAATGCTCAAGCAGGCAATCCTTGGTCCTTTGATGCCTTAGTGGGAGGGCAATTTGCTTCAAGTGATGACCAGATGCAATATGACCTAGGTTTATTCACTCAAATTCAAAGCACAGCTAATGAAGGCTTGATCTAAACTCCCGGTAAAGGGAGACGCTGGTGCATCTTTGACAACAGTCAGACAAGGGCCTGATGAAAGATTTTCTGACTTTGTTCATCGACTGATGACAACAGCAGGGAGGATTATTGGTAATACAGAGGCAGGTGTAGACTATGTGAAACAGCTTACGTTTGAAAATGCCAATCCTTTCTGCCAAGCGGCCATTAGATCCTACAGGAAGAAGACAGACCTTACTGGGTATATCAGACTCTGTTGTGACATAGGGCCCTCTTACCAACAGGGCTTAGCTATGGTGGCTACCATGCAAGGAGTCAGTAAGAGACTTCTTGGCAAGTAGAGACAAAAAGGCCTGTTTTAAGTGTGGCAAGCCTGGACATTTTGCAAAAGATTGCAGGGTAGGAAACAAGTCAACTCTGAGACAGCCCGGGAAACAGCTTGGGCTATGCCCTTGTTGCAAATGTCGAAAACATTTGGCTAATAATTAATTGTAGATCCAAGACAGATACACAAGGGAACACCCTTTTCCCTAATCAGGGAAACGGGAGCAGGGACCAGCTCCAGGCCCCGAACCAACACGAGACAAAACAGGCTTATGGGGCCATCAGCTTCATGCCAGCAAGCAACAACAATCCCTTCTAGAACTTAGTTGAGCAACCCCAGGAAGTACAGGACTGGACCTCAGTTCCACCGCCCACATAGTACTAACCCCCAGAAATGGTCCTACCCAGCAGAGTGTTCTGACCACTCTATCCAAGTGTGTTTGGTCTGATAGTGAGAAGAAGAGCAGTGCTACCATGCAGGGACTGCAAATTGTTCCTGTGTTATAGACAATGATTATCAAGGAGAGATTAAGGTAATGGCCAGGGCAAAATATAATTTAGCATAATTTAGATAGCCTGTGTTGCTTCCATTCTTCAGGTCTCTTGCCTCTCAGTCCCCACTCTCTCTTTTGCAGACCCCGTCGACTGACCCATGGACCAGGTCAATATAATATATGTTAAATATACACAAATTTGAAGAAAAGAAAGAAAAAACCCGAAACATTAGCTGAGAAGCTAGGAGAGGGGAGTCCGCGTCTGTGCAGTGGTCTACCATAAGCAGTGGGATTAAAGGCACATGCCAATCATGGAGGAAGGTCATTCTGGAACATTCACCGAACATGTGCATGTCACATGCCAGTGTGAATCTGTGCATTGCCACACTCCTCAATAGATGTCCTGAAGTACAATAAATGTTACACCAGTGCTAAAGTCTAAATTTTATCCCTTTCCTTCACCCAGTCTTGTGTCTACAAAGCTCTATCAGTTTTACTACCAGAGGATCCCGCAATACCTCTCCTGGGCATATATCCAGAAGATGTCCCAACCGGTAAGAAGGACACATGCTCCACTATGTTCATAGCAGCCTTATTTATAATAGCCAGAAGCTGGAGAGAACCCAGATGCCCCTCAACAGAGGAATGGATACAGAAAATGTGGTACATTTACACAATGGAGTACTACTCAGCTATTAAAAAAAATGAATTTATGAAATTCCTAGGCAAATGGATGGACCTGGAGAGCATCATCCTGAGTGAGGTAACCCAATCACAAAGGAACTCGCACAATATGTACTCACTGATAAGTGGATATTAGCCCAGAAACTTAGGATACCCAAGATATAAGATACAATTTGCTAAACGCATGAAATTCAAGAAGAACGAAGACCAAAGTGTGGACACTTTGCCCCTTCTTAGAAATGGGAACAAAACACCAATGGAAGGAGTTACAGAGACAAAATTTGGAGCTGTGACGCAAGGATGGACCATCTAGTGATTGCCATATGCAGGGATCCATCCCATAATCAGCTTCCAAACGCTGACACCATTGCATACACTAGCAAGATTTTGCTGAAAGGACCCAGATATAGCTGTCTCTTGTGAGACTATGCTGGGGCCTAGCAAACACAGAAGTGGATGATCACAGTCAGCTATTGTATGGATCACACGGCCCCCAATGGAGGAGCTAGAGAAATTACCCAAGGAGCTAAAGGGAACTGCAACCCTATAGGTGGAACAACAATATGAACTAACCAGTACCCCGGAGCTCTTGTCTCTAGCTGCATATGTATCAAAAGATGGCCTAGTCAGCCATCACTGCAAAGAGAGGCCCATTGGACTTGCAAACTTTATATGCCCCAGTACAGGGGAACCTCAGGGCCAAAAAGGGGGAGTGGGTGGGTAGGGGATTAGGGGGTGGGTATGGGGGACTTTTGGTATAGCATTGAAAATGTAAACGAGGAAAATACCTAATAAAAAATAAATTAAAAAAAAAATCTGGCTTCATACCTCAAATTGCACTTTAATTTATTTTAACAAACCTAAGTGCTCACCCTGAAAATTAATTTAAGGATTCATAACTTGATTACCTTCAAAATGAAGCATTCTCCTCCGCTCTCACATTAAATTTTTCTTAAGTTTTCAGCCCACCACCCACCACACTCAGTTCCCATATTGCCTGTATGTGAAATCTGTTAATGGATTTGAAAGGACTCTTTAAGGGGCAGGAGGATGCTTTTCTCCATGTGAGGGTCACCTCTACACAGCTGAGATGCACTGCAGGTACAAAATCAGTGAGTGTACAGCAAGTCGGCAACACACCAGGGCAGGTACACAATCAGTGAGTGCATTCCGAGCACACACACACCAGGGTATGGGCAAATATCCTTTTGATTTGTTTTCTATTTTACCCACTAGAAACTACTCCACATTTTTAGTATATATCTATTGGCATTTGTATGGAATTACGAATTAGAATTAACTGCTTTTGATTAAATGCAGGAAATCCACAGCCCATAGTTTCCTGTGGGGAAATAGAAGTTGGAACTTAAAGCCTCTGTAAACTTATTATTTTGACTCATTATCTAAGGCCACCCAAAATGAGGTTCAATCTTGAAAACAGTGAAATCAAAGGAAATGCCTAAATGTAGAAGGAAATAAGTTGAAAATTTATAACGATCACTCCATTTGACCAAGAAAGAGAGTGCATCAGACCCTATCCACAGAAATTGGGTAGCCACAGGCATCTATAAGCCATGGAAATTGGGTAGCCACTGGCATCTATCAGATACATTTTTCGAAAACCAATCTGAGTCTTGGGAATTGAACATTTACTCAGGAGATTTTATGACTCTTGAGAAAATGAGGAAGAAAATATATGCTTAAAAAGTTAATATATATGTATGTTTATAATATCACCTGACAACATAAATGCAGTGTATAGTATGCCTTAGGCACAGTCTGCAAAATGCAATTTCAAGGGTAAGAAATCTCCACTAACAGGGAAGAATGGCCCCTTTCCTGCTTACCAAATACGGAAATTGATTTATGAGATCATAACCCTAGCATTTAAAATGAGAATTTCCAGGAGGAGGTATCTCATTAGAACATATGCTTGATGCTAACATTTTCCATTACTAAGAGGTCAGCGGTGGGAGGAAAGAAAAGAGCCAAAAACACTTAGCAATAAATAGCAAGAAGGAAATTCTATTTTCAAAATTCTGTAAAACATGCATATTTATAATTTTACTCAGCTGTAATGGGGGCAGATTTTAAGAACCTTTATGCTTTGTTTTCTTTTTTTCCTCATCTTAGAGGCTAGCAAAACAAAATCCCGAAACCACAAATGAAAATGCATAAGCATATTTACACACTAAGTCATTAAGGCAAAAGTTGAGCATCAACTCCAGAAGTCCAAAAACCCTCTAAAGTCTGCCCAATACAGTGGAATTAGAAGAACTGATAAAATGTTTGCTAATATCATTAGAATAATGGAGGGATTGCTGGAAGTCTTCAATGTGACAAGTGATTTCATATGGGAGAGAGGGCATGCGAAGTTAAACCATGGAGTGGTGTACAAAGTGAATCGGCTTGTTTTCCGTTACCTGTGGAAGTAGAGGTATGGGAGAATCTAACATTGTATCTGATATTCAAAATGGGTATAATTTTTAGGATTCAGTTCACACCGCAAACCTCTCCTCTTCCCACTGGTCTTTTAGGTGGCTGAGCAAACTTAATTTTCTTCTTGCAGGTACGTGAAAAAGTGGTAGGAGTTAACAGAGAACGGTCCAAAGGCTTAAGATACCTTTAAGTCCAAAGTGGTCTCATTTCTGTACTTAAAATGTTGCGTTCCATGTGTTGTCATGGATGCTTCATCCTTCTGAAAGAGGGAGAGAGCATGGCTTCCTTCTGCTTTGACTCTATTCAACTCCCCTAACACTGATGTTCTCTAGAGTTTTAATGTGGGGGGTAAAAGCCAAGGCAGGAGGCTGTGATTTAAAAAATTAATAAAACAGAATAGTGAAAAGAGATTTCAACGTTTTCAAGAACATACAGTTTCATTTGTTGTCTTCATTGAAAAAGATTATATTTTGTTAGTTTTTGAGAACTTCATAAAACAGATTTTGATTATGGTCACCCCCAGTGCCTTCCAGATTCAATCCCACTTCCCTAACCATCCAATTTCATGGTTTTAAAATTGTTTTCTTTTATTTGTATTTAAAGTTTTGAGAATTTTGAAACTATATTTACATCACTTCTCCCCACCTCTGTAATCTTCATTCTTTCCATGTCCTCCCATTTCAAATTCATGGCTCCTTGTCTGTAATTATTAAAGAAATAAGCAAATCAAACATATAAAGCTGAGTCCATTTTGTGTTAATAATGTGTACACATCCCTAGGACTAACTACTTGGTTGTCCCCCAGAATCTGAAGGTAAGACTTTATTGTGGAGGTCACACACACACACACACACACACACACACACACACACACACACGGGGGTGGGGGGGAGACAGACAGACAGACAGAGGAACTGAGGAAACAGGACTCTGAGGAATGGACCTACCTGGATCTGGTCTTAACCCAACTTCCCTGAGGATTAGCTCTGATAACTCTGTAAGGTGCTATGAAAGTTGCCTTGGAAAGAATCAGTTAATGTTCTTACCCTACTCTGATGCCTATGCACTACAGCAATGAGCAGTTTTACAAGATATCCTCCAAAGTTGCAGTAGTAGCAATGATCTTGGGAATAGCCAAGAGACATCTAACTGGACTTACTGCCTGCTCAATAGGAATAAATTCAAGCCTGATGTTACTGTAAAGTTGGCAGTTTATATAATTACCTGCGGCTGATGAGGCCATGAGAATCTACTAGAGCCATTTTCTAAACCAGAATGATTTCTGTGTGTAGTCTGTAAACTTCTCCTTATACCCTCAGATCAGTGAACGTCTCAACACTGTTTGAAGAAGCTTTGATTCCCATGAATCAGAGACTATTACTGAAATCCATAACTGATCAAATTCAGAGAATGCTAGACTGTGGGGTACCCAGTCTCTGTTCATACATCTGTATCACTCTCTCTAAATCCAAGGCTCAGGAAATATTGCAGAGGTAGGAAAGAATTGTAGGAGTCAGAGGATCAGGATCTGTGGTGCTCTGAGATTATGTTCTCTATGTAAGGCAGAAAAGCTGCAGCCATGAAATCTCAACCTTATGACTTCATCACCTGAACAATGATAACACCCGCTGACATACTAGCACAGATGGGGAATTTTCACATTGTCCTGTACTTGGATGAACAACTATCAACAATGAATGGTTTCTAAGGTGGGAAAATCAATCTTCCCTAAAGATAGGTCCCCTAATTAATTACCCAATATCTATTTGTCAAAACAACAACAACAAACAACAACAACACACATGTGCAAGCAATGCTCAATGCTTGTTTTTTAAACCCATTGGTTCCTGGGCATGTTTTTGTTTTTGCTTTTTGTTTTTGTTTTTTTTGTTTTGTTTTGGTTTTTGTTTTGCTTCTGTTTTAAGAGACTCTGGGGATGAGTTTAGAAAGAAAACAAGTAGAGCACCCTCACATGGCAAGTGATCCCACAGTTTTCTCCTGTGAGCTGAATGTTTATATAAGGAAGAAATATATTGAAGAAATGCCTGTTCATAGTCAATGAAGAAAAATCTTAACATGTGTGTTCATTCTTTGGTTTGGTCTCCAGAACATATTTTGAAATCCACTGTCTAGATTCCCAGAAAATTATTAACAACTCAAAGATTTTATATATCTATACCTATCTATGTCTATCTATCTATCTATCTATCTATCTATCTATCTATCTATCTATCTATCTATCTATATGTCATTAGATCCTTTTAAGCTTTCATAGAAAAATAAATAAAATGATGGTTTCTGTGATGTTGCTGTTTCGAGGAATAAATGTCCCAAGCAAGTGAATCATTTCTATCCTTTCCCCCACATAGCAAAGCAGTGAGGCATCAGCCTTTGACCTTCCCGTGTTTGTGTGTACTCTCTAAACCGCACATCTGTTCCTTAGTTTCTGATAAAGGCACGAGATGCCCCATGACGCACATATCAGAAGAGAGTGTTCTAAAAGAAACACAACAAGCTTAATGTCGTGGGTAAAATGAACTTTGAAGAGGGTTCACCTTGAATGGCCAAGCTAAAAGAACAGACACAAGTACTGCTAAACGTAAGGGTGGCATTCCATTTCTTTCCATTCTCTCTGGAGAGTAACCTAGTTTAATAATATAACTTATAAAGAAAATGGAAGATCTGACATCCATTAGAGTTAAGTTTTTTAAATAAAAAGTGATATTGAAAGCAATAACAATTTTTTATCTAGGTACATAGCAAACAGCTCAGACCTCAGAATACATTTTGATACTTTTTTTTTCAAACTAAAGACATATACTTTTAAGCTCAAGACTTACAATCTCAAAGAAAATGTGACCTGTCAGTCAAAAACTTAAGAATCAATAATATTTTGAAATCCACAAGAGAAGAAACTTTGAATTTAAAAACCAAACTTTTGAATCATTTACATTAATTTGTTCCTTATAGTGATCTATTAAGCTAAACATGATAATTAATGTCTTTGTTCTAGAAAGGAGGAGACTAGTTATCAAAGGGTTTAAATAAACAACCTGAAGTCACAATGGCAATAGAGAAGACAGAACTTGAATCCAGTTGTTCTACCAAACATGATGCTGAACCGTATACTGCACAGTGATGATGCTAGTTCTCAACAAATGCAAGGCATCATCATTAGTCCTTCCTGAGGGGACATTAAAAAGCAAATCCAGTTCCTGCACGAAGTCCTCTAATATGTCTAATAACACACATACTCAATAAACTAAAATGATATTTATATTTGTAATACAAATAATCACTTATGAATAAGGAATTATATCATCACAAAAAAACCTTGATTTTTTTTTTTTACTGAGAGTAATTAATGCCACTGTCATGAGTAAGCTCATCCGTTACTTATCAAAATTTACTTTCATTTTTCTAAAAAGAAGTAAGAGTGGCAGAAAAACATATATTCATATTGAAAAAGAAAGAAAATAATGTTTGTAGCGTGATCTCTCTCCTGCTTCATGCACTCAATATATAATCTCTCATGAGTAAAACCAGGTCCACATTGCTTGCACTAGAGGTTTTCCAAGAGCTTCCAGGGATCAAATCACAGTATCATCAGTTTTTATGGGGGCACTTTTATGGTTATTATAAGGTGAGTGTACATATATTTTTCCCAGAATGTTTTACAATCAGTTTTATTGACTTCAACCTTGAATTTATGAGTCTCAGGAAGAATGGGTTACAAGATAAAATGAGGGGCTAATGTGATATGAACTCTTTGTGAGTGCATTTCAACTTGTTAGCAGTAGTTAGAGCTAAGAAATGTGTGGTGGAAATATAGGCAGATCTATTTAATAACCTTGGTAAGATTTAGACAGCATCAAAATCACATGGCCTTTAAAAAAGTAATGATCATTTATATAAAATAGTGGAAAATTACAAGCAAACAATCATTTGTTTTGAAGAAGGGGCAACACATTATTGAATCAAATGACAGCATAAATACCTGAAAGCTACACACTAGGAGAGACAGACAAATGCTCCTTTTAAAAATTATCTATTTTTTGAGTCTACAATATAATTACATAATTTCTCCTTTCACTTTCTTCCCTCCAAATGCTCCTGTGTACCCCTCCTTCGTCCTCCTTCTTTTCATTAATATTTGTGATATATGTGTATTTTTGTGTTAGAAATATATGTATATACATATTTATGTATATATATGTATGTATATGCATACCCATACGTATATGCTCTCACGTGGTATATGAAAAATATCCTATAAAAGTGTTTGTATAGTTGTGTATATGTGTATGTATGTAAAATTTTGACAATGACTTAAGGTCAAGAAATTTTAAATACTTCATGGTCCGTAAAACAACTTGCAAAAATCCTTTCCAATAAAGGGGAAAAAAAGAGAGAGAGAAAATCCAGGTTTATACAATATGATCATTCTAATTTGAAAGCAGAGGGAAGTTACTGCTTCACCCAAGTCGTCAACAATAGCTATTGCTATACTTGGAGGTTTTTTTCTATAATTTTAGTTTCTTGATGCTATATTCATTTCTTACAGTATGTATTTGTCCTTATCAAGAAGAATAGTGGAAAGTTTATGTAGTGCATGTTTGAGGAAGACATACAGTGGGCTTTTAAACAGTGAAAGGAGCTTGGGTCGCAGGATGAGAGGGATGGATTTTGACAAGGGTCAAATCCACAAGAAACTGCTTGTTCTTTCAGTTGGTTCCTAGGGAGTAGTTTTTGAAGAAAGTGCTATGAATTTTACTTCTAGAATATTCCTAATATGTCCACAAAGCACCTACAATGAATTGCATTATGGTCTGTGAAATAAAATCAAGTAGATACAAACCTGTTCCCCGAGGTGTAAGGCAGGAACTCAGGTGTCGTAAATGCTTTTTGGGAGATGGGTAGATTTTTCTTGATAATAAATATGTAGTGGTTAGCTTGGGTTTTTCTACAAGGAAGCATGATATTTCTCAAAAGTTTTACTAGAATGAATAAAAACACAGTAATGAACTCCTGGGTAAGCCTGGCATTTCAGTCCAGGAACAATGGCATGGGTATAATACAGAATGTCCCAAGGGAAAGCGACATGAAGTATGAAGACCATGCTAGCTGGGGTGAAGATGGCAGGTTGCACTCAGTGCCCATTGTGGACTGAGCATGAACTGTTCCCATGGGCATACACGGTCAATGTCTGCTCTCTAGTGGGAATACTATCCGGGGAAGTTCTGAAGACTTTAGGAGGTAATGTCAAGGTGGATGTAATGGGCCACTAGGGCTTTCTGTTACTGGTTGCTCCTGGTCACCAGTCCCCCTCTTTCTGCTTTCTGTTCACCATGGAGTGAATAATCTCCTCTATGATAGACTCCTGTGGCTGATGGGCTTCCTGGGTGATGAAGATGTGGACTGAACTCCCAGAAACTTTGAGTCACAAAGGATGTTTTCTCCTTCAAGGAATTTTATCACAAAACAAAAGGAATTAGTAACATCTGACAGAAATCATTTAATCAACCCTTGGTCATTAGCCAAAATTAGGAACCCTTAATTCTAACTGAATCAATAATCTTAACATTTTCAATTAGTTTTGAAACAGGGTGATCTTTATCCAGACACTGAGAGGGCAATGCCATTCACTGTCTGCAGTAGTCCTGTCTTAATAATATTTTACTCTCCCAAGTCACTCCTCTCATGCATATGTAACATATTTTTCATGTCTAGAAAAATCCTAATTGTCTATAATAAGATATCTAAATGAACATCAGACATTCAACTTTACAGTAATTAGCATCAAAGCACTCTCCCTTCCCGGTGAGCCTTGCCATGTTCACCAAGCCTAAGCTGTCCTCGCATAGATGCCACCCATCACAAATCAACTCTTACAGCAGAAGATCTGCCTTCTACTATACTTCCAAACTGGACACACAATCAATCTGACCCTTCACACTCTAAAGCGCTGCTAAGGTTCTGTCAAGATAGTGTTTTTGCTTACCTTTTAGAGAGCAGTAAGGTCAGCTTTGTCTTGTCAACAGTTTAGTGGCATTTTCAGGTTTTTTTTTTTTTTAGAGTTCCTAAGAACTAGAGACAAGAAATAATAAGGCACAATTTAAAGAAACTCTGCACTGTTTAGATAAAAGAAACAAAGGACTACTTTTATGGCAAGTTTTTCATTGGAAATAATACAAATGACTATTGTTGCAGGCAACAGAAATGAAAGTGCACTGCGCTGTGAACACTATGGCTTTTTCCTTTTAACTCTGAAAGCAATTTACAGCTGGAAAAGTGTGTGCAGCCATTCCAGCCCTAGCCATTCTCAATAGCCAAGAGCCCTTCCTATTATTACAATATAGGAAAGGGTTAAGAAACATTTTAATGTGCCTGCACCATAATGATGTCTAGGGTATTGTCTTATAAGAGACTGGATGTGAAGGCATTCTTGTACAGAGTGAGCACCGGGGCTGGGGGATGGCTCAGTCAGAAAATGCTTGCTGAATGAGCATAGAGACCTGAGTTTGATCCCTGAGAACTCACAACACCTAGGTGTGATCTGCCTCTAATCCCAGCTCAGACAATGCAGAGTCAGGTGTGTTCTTAGTGGCATTGGCAAGCCAGCCTAGCCTATTTGATAAGTCCCAGGCCAATGTCTCATAGTGAGTTGGGATTTCCATTGCTATATTAAAGAGACATCAAGATTAAGGCAACTCTTATAAAGGACAGCATTTAATTAGGGCTGGCATACAGGTTTTGTGGTTCAGTCCATTAGCATCATGGCAGAAAGAATAGCAGGGTCCAGGCAGGCATGGCTTTGGAAGAGTTTAGAATTTTACATCTTGTTCCAAATGCAAACGGGAGAAGCCTGGTTTCCAGGCAGCTAGCTCGAGTGAGAGTGTCTTAAAGCCCACACCCACAGTGACAGACTTCCTCCAACAAGGCCATACCTCCTAATATTTCCACTCCCCGGGCAAAGTATATTCAAACCACCACAGTAAGTAAGTAAACAAATAAATAAATAAATACATAAAGTAAATGGGACCTGGGAAACAATACCCAAAATTTTCATCTGTTCTCTACATACATGCATATATAAGTGACTGAGCACTCCCGCAGCATCTGCACACACAAGGAGAAGTAAGTTCTATTTCTGTACTAGTCTGGTATCTGTTGCTGTAATAAATGCCACAGCCAAAACAACTCAGGGATGAATGGGTTTATGCTATCTTATAGGTTGCAGTGCATCATCCAGAGATGCTAAGGCAGTCACTCAAGGCAGAAGCTTGAAAGGGAGAGCACAGAGGAATGCTAATTACTGGATTGTTCTAAAGGGCTCATTGTTGAGCTTTCTTACACAGCCTAGACCCTCCTACCTAAGAATGGTTTTGCCCATAGTAGGATGAACCCTCCCATAACAATCATCAACCAAGCTAATTCTCCAGGCCAAATCTACTGGAAACAATGCTTTGGGCCCCTCTTCTTAGGTAACTCTAATTTTGTGTAAAATTAAAAATAAAAACTAACCCAGAATAGTTCCCCAAAGGTTGTGAAGATCTTCCAGCAGGATACAAACTATTCTTTTGCAGTGTGAGTTCAATTTTAAGAGTTTGGGTAGCAATCAGCTACAACAGTTGACTCAATTATCAACTGAATAACTATTTGAAGGCTCCACCATGGACCACACAAGAGCCTTGATCTCATTTGACCCTCATTTGGAGGGACCAGTGGCACTAGAGTGTCCCCAGGACAATGTTACCTCTTCAAAATGTCTCCCATACTTAAGCTCTTACCTCTCTTATTCTCATCTCTAGCTCTCCCTCTCCCCTCTTTCCATGTGGCCATAGCTGGCCTACTTCTCTGCCTTCTCTCTCTCTCTCTCTCTCTCTTCTACAATAAAGCTTTAAAACCAAAAAAAAAAAAAAAAAAAAAACAAAAAATAGAAAACAAAATGTCTCTCAGTGAGCTGCAGATCAGAGCCTTATCCTCTAGTGCTTACCAACAAAAGGATGGCTGGTCCTCATATCCTTAGATGTTGTATGTTTGATTGGGGATTAGGTATTACTGATGGAGAGAGCAAATTTAGAGACTTGTTATTTATTGATTTGAGAGATACTGAGACATTTATTTGCAAGGCATTATGGGTTTGGTGGTTTGATCTTCATGGTGCTTCTCTATTCATGCAGTCTTTCAGATAAAGTGTGTGTGTATGTGTGTGTGTGTGTGTGTGTGTGTGTGTGTGTGTGTGTGTAGTACGGAAATTGCACAAGCAAACAAAAATTTACATAGTAGATAACAGATACCAAGCGTGCTCTTCAGTATGGTGATTATGGGGGTCTCAATTAATGAGGTTGGTGGAGCTCCTCTATAAATTATGATGGAACCAGAGCCTAAAGGAAATGATAAGTTAGTTTTCAAAATAGAAGTTTCTCACAGGAACAGCATTCATGTCACATTCAGTGAGGAACAACCTCCAAGGCTTAGTAAGCCTAGGCCTTTGGAATCCTCCAAAGCGACTGGAGCCTTTGTCCAGCTGGTAGAGGGAGAAGAAGGGGACCTCAGAATGTAAAGAGGCTTTAAAACAATCATCAGATATCCATGGTGATGAGCTTTGTGCCCTCCAAGCACAGAATTCATGCCCCATACACCAAAGCCAGTGAGGCAAAGCCATACAACCTATCATCAAATGTTGCCAATACCACGGAAATGGCCTCTTAATTCATCTCAGTGGCACTATTGTGTATCTAACCTCTACCACATAGTAACCTCTAGGCAACATCTCCAAGTCAAAACTTGCATGGAGTTAATCTACCATGCTCCAAATCCCTGACTCCCCATGTATCGTAGACAGAATTCTAAGCTCTCCTACATTCCACCTTTTGAGTGGAATATAAACCCTGCCCTTGAATCTAAGAAGAGCTTGTGATGATAATGGGATTTTTTCCAGATGTAATTAAACTCCCAAATCAATTAACTCTGAATTAATCATAAGAAGCAAGATTCTGGCATGACCTGATCAGAAAACAGAGGTACCTGAGTCAAAGAGACACTTTGCTGCCTAACAAGAGACAAACTGCCACACTGTTGTGGATAGTCTATGGAAAGAATTTGAGAGGTTTACTATTTTCTAAACACAGAAGAGGATGGGATAGGAGTGAGACATCTGAAAGGGAAGATGCTTTTCAAATATCTTGAAGGAGCTGAGAATGTATTCTTCCGTTACATACTTACAAGTAGGATACAGCTAGATGAGTCTTTTTTTTTATCCTTTTGAAGTTTTGTGTAGAAAGAATAATTAATTACTCAACTCCTGACTGATAGAAATTGTTCAAGATTGTTCACTATAACGATTATTTTAGTTATACTTGCAATATAAGATATTTTTATGCAGCCTAGGTTGGCCTCAAACTCACAATCTTTATATCTCGGTTTTCCAAATGCTGAGGTCACAGACATCCACCACCATGCCTTAAAATTCTTAGCCACATTTTGTCATGCAGAAATACAAAATGAACACACTATCATTTTTTTTAAAATAAAAGAGCCATTTTATTGCATGGTCTACAGCACCCTGTAAGACCCCATGCCTCTGATCCCATCTCTTTTACTCCGTTGCTCACGTAGCTATGTGACTTTGTGCATGCTCATCAAACTAAGTGTCTTCTCTTCCCACATGTCTTTTGGGAAGATGGCTGTAAGCCTCATTTCCTCACTTTGCTCATATCGTGACATAAATATCCTGCCCTTGAAGGTTCTTTTCCCCACACGTCCACTACTCCCTGGCCTGCTTTAGCATACTGTTAAGTACTTCATACATTATATCATGGCACCACATTTCTATTGTCTCGTTTTTCTGTCTCCTTATCAGATAAAAGGAGAACTTTTTTGCATAATTTATATTTTTATTCCTAACAATTTGAGTAATATATAGATACATTAAGTGTTCTGTAAGTATTTTTTGAGACAAAAAGTAAATTTAAAACATGACCTTGAAAGCCATTATAATGTGGGAAGCTAAGGGTCTGGCTACTCAGCAAACATATTGACTTGGAGAAATTGATGCTTTGTGATCCATGTGAGGCACAGAGGGTAATCCTTTGACCTGGTGACTAGAAGGGTGGCAATGGCAAGACACTAACTTTGGACATTGATATTATGATCCTGCATTAGGAGGAGTAATACCAAGCTTCTCAAAGACTGAAGATGAAGACACCCCAAAGTGTTCTAGTTACCTTTCTGTTACCGTGATGAAATACTCTGACCAAAAATATCTCGGGGAAGGACTGGTTTGCTTTAGTTTACATTTCCAGGGAAGTTAAGGCAGGGATAACACTGCTTCGCTCTCTTCTCTCTTCTCTCTTCTCTCTTCTCTCTTCTTTTTCTCTTCTCTCTCTTCTCTCTCCCTCTTTCTCTCTCTTTCTCTCCCCCTCTCTCACAGAGAGAGAGAGAGAGAGAGAGAGAGAGAGAGAGAGAGAGAAGCACACACCCATGTATACTGTCTGTCTGCCTGTCTGATTCTCAGTATCGCTCTTGCTCTTATCCTTGAATTCTTGCTGGATTTCTTACTCAGTCCCATTTGCCTGTGTGTGGTTGACATTATCCACAGTGGATTAGGTTTTCTCACATTAATCAACAGTCAAGACAATGGCCAAAAGCCAATCTGATCTTAAAACAAAATCAAAAACAAAAACACAAAAAACAAACTTCAATTGAGATTTTCTCATCCCAGTTGACTCTTGGAGTTTTCATTGTATAAAGTAGGCAATAAAAACCAACCAGAATATTCACTGACTTTGTCACCTAGTCCTATCCAAAGAAAGCAGGACTCGAAGACCAACAAATGATGGGTAAAGTGGATCCTTGTAGCTGGAATTATTGTAAAAACTGAGATAAATATTATACTCATTGAACCCATTTTGGAAATAAAGACCCTAGCAAAAGCCTACAGTTCTTTGAATTTAACACTTTTCTTTCACCCAAAAGAGAATACTTGATAAGAAAAATAAGGTAATGATCCTGGTTAAACAATCATCAAGTAGATTTTTAATGGTGTGAATTGCTGTTTTATATACTCAGAATAGTGCTATTTGGATTTGGCATGGAGATGTTAGACATCAGTGAGTGGTATGACCTAAGAACTTGCTCTTTGGTCCAGGTGGCTTGTGTTTACATCTTGTTATCATTCTACTTAGAAGGTGTAGTATGGTCATTTTCATTAGGCTCAGTGATGTTCCCAAGTTCATAGCATTTAGGATGTACCTCCATGGAGCACACACAGCCAGCCTTCTTCTCTATACTTTGGTTGGCTTTCTATAAAATGGAATTGGAATGGTACCTGCTATAAAAGCTTCAATGATCAAATAGGTAGTGTGTGATGTCCTTGGTGAGCTGTCCAGTAAATCTAGCTATAATTATTGAGGTGGGATAGTTAGCTGATTAGACTAATTCAACCAAATCTCTTTATAGCTACATTAATCTCCTTTGAGATTGCTAAGAAATAAAACCAATAATTGTGTGCAGCTAGGTTCAGAGAATATAGGATGCCTCTTCTTTGCTTCAGTCTTGCTCTGTTCTTAACAAGGATGTCAAAGTGACTCATGAAAGCTGTTGATGGCTGAGTTTTGATGTTTGCATGTATACATGTATACATGTACACACGTTGAGTGTTAGGTAGACATTCCCTGAGAAAGATGGTACCCACACATATTTTCACAAAATCATGTTCTTTATGACATAAGGACAAGACTTAACCTACATTTTGATGCCAGTTGAGATGACTTGACCATAAAGAAACATTTTTTGATAGAAAATAGCCATAGGAAATCTTTTTATCTTGAATTTGGGGGCAGTGAAATTTAAGATGCAATTTTAGAGATGCACTACTTTAGCAAGGAATTGAAATGGAAAACTTTTCATTTTGTATATAATTTTATTTTCCCAAAGAAAATCTATTTTTATCTTCCCAGGATCAATACAATGAAAGTATTAGAAGAGACTGAGACTGGCCCCAAATCTAAGAACTACTTTCCATATATTCCAAGAAACAACAGATCAGCTTAATTTATGTATCACACATCGTAAAAGGAATATATGCTTGCTTGCTCCAGTGTTCAGTCCAGTTTTGACTGAGGTGATCACATGCATTTGTTGTAGTTCCATTACTCACATAGCAAATTTAGGGGCAAGAATCACTGTCATCAACATGTAGAACTTTCAAAAGAGGAAGGACATCTGCCAATGGCCTTCTTATGTCACCCTGTGGTTATTAAACCACCATTTTGCAGCATGAACATTTCAAAAAGGTAATGCTCTGTATAGCTTCCTAGTGGAAGAGTTTATACCTACTAGCAATTTCAATTATACCTGGTAATTCTAAGCAGAAACTTAGTACCCCGTGGAGAGGAGAGGAAATGAATGACCATTTATTGGGTGATAAAATAATGCATCTAAACAAGAAAAGTGTTGCATAAAGGATCTTGGGATACAGACAGTATATTTAAATTGTTCTGTTATGTTAGGCATTGTGAAAACATAGACATGGCCTTTACCACCTCATCAGGTGAGTAATGCAATTTTTATTTTGCATTAAGGATATTGAAGCACAAAATGACATAAAAGGCAATGTTCATGTGTGTGTTTTGTTGAGATTTAAATTCATAACTCTATCTTGAGACCAGTATTCTTTGTGTAAACCACCTCTTACATTTGGGAACTTTTATAAAATGAAACAGCATACGCCGAGGAGCATATAAACAAGTTCTGAAATCTGAGAAATCCAATATCGAGGCATCTGAAAAATGTAATATGGTGAGGAATGACTTTCTTAATTTTCTACTTGAGTTCTCATATGGTAGACAGGGCAAAGCAGCTATCTGGAATATCTGTAATAAGGGCTTTCTGTTAATTGTATTTGCAACACTGTGACAGAAAACTTGACTGGAGTAACTTTAGGTAGGGCAGATTTATATATGATCAACTACACATCTAATACAGGGTTAGTGTCCTAATAATACAAAGAACTCAAAAATACTAGGTATCAAGAAAATGAATAACCCAATTTAAAAGGGGACACAGATCTAAATGGAGAATTATCAAAACAGGAAAAAAAAATGGGCAAGGAACACTTAATGTTCAGCACCCTCAGTCATCAAGGACATGCCAAAACTATTGGAGATTTAATTTTACACCCGTCAGAACACACCAAGATTCATAAAACAAACAGCAATTCATGTCGGTGAGGATGCAGAGTATGGGGAATGCTCACCTATTGATGGTTGGACTACAAACTAATACAGCCTCTGTGGCAATCAGTGTGGGAGTTCTCCCGGAAGATGAGAATAGGTCTACTCAGAGGTCCAGCTCTACGACTCTTGGGTGTATACTCAAAGGACTCTATACCCTTCTACAGAGATCCTCGCTTAACCATGTTCATTATGGCTTTCATTCATAATAACCAGAAATTGGAAACAGCTTAGATGTCCATTAATGAATGAATAGATGAAGAAAATGTAATACATTTCACCAATGGAATATTACTCAACTATTCCAAAGATGAATCAAGAAATTTGCTGGTCAATAGATGGAACTAGAAAAAAAAAATCATTCTGAGTGAGGTACCTCCAAAAGACAAATATGGTATATATTTGCTTATATATGGGTATTAGCTGTAAAGCCTTTGATAAACAGATTACAATTACTACAATTACAGAGATTAGGTGTAGAGTAATGCACTAGGGGTGAGCAAAGGATTTCCCTTGGGAGGGGATATGAAATAGATAATTATGAGTAGACAGGGGACTGGAATGGGAAGGGACAAGGCAAGTAAAGAAGTGACTACTGAGCAGAGCTAAAAATCAAGGCAATGTGAAGGGTTGTATGAAAACCTAGTTTGGTAAGATCTTCCTAAAATACATGCATATATGATGGTTGTATAAATTGGAGAAGAGCAAGCACCACTTAGATATCTAGTCACCAAATTCAACCTCCAGTACCAGGAATAAGTTATATCGAATCAAGTTGTAGGCGAAAGTGGCACCATGGAAATCTTCAAACAACTCAGGCTATCGGTTGCTCTCCACAAAGTGACGGTAAGGGCCTATTGCTAAAAACAAACATACATTACTTATTTAATCATGAGCTGGTGTTTACCTAAGACCATTACTCTAACTGATTGATATTCATGGCACTGGAAGGTACTCTGTGCCCTACCAGAGGAGAAAGGTAAAGAGCAACTCCAAACCCTGAGATTTACAGTGGTGACTTGCTGGCAAGATAGATTATTGTAACAGTAGCACAAAAATTGCCAGTGACCTACCTAGTCTTCCCTAGGGAGAAACCAAATGCATTGTTCTGCTCAAGGAAGGTAACAAAGAAATGAATCCTAACGATATCCCGCTATTCTCACAGATCAGTGTATCTCTCAGTCATCACCAGAGGAGCTTCCTCCCATAATCATGAGAACAAGAAAGGGACCCACAACTGAACAATGTACAAAGTGCTAGAGACTTTGAAACACTTAGTCATGAATGGGATGTCCCCATCAAATTCCTTCCCTCAAGGTTCAGGGAACTTCACAGAACAGGAGGCAAAATATTTTAGCGTTTTCTACACAACATGATTGATGCACATGTGAAGTCATAGAGACTCTAGTCTTATGTTTAGGTCTGAGCCAGATGGGATTCCAGTGCTGAGATGGGAATGAACATATGACCCATCCTTAACCCAGAATCTAGTTCTAGTTGATAAATGCTAAGGGGAAAAATAGTTTTCTTAATTTGAATTTTATTTGGTATACAAACCATGCTTATCAACAGGCCCCATACCCTCCAGTATATGGACAATACAAAATGAACTTAACAATATTTTTGGACATTTTCTGTTGTTTAACAATGCTTTGTCTGGGCTTTTTATTTTATTTATTTATTTTAAAAATCTTTATAGGTCTTTTGCTTATATACTATGCATTCTGATGGGTAACATAAGTGAAACCAAAGGTCAAATTCTGGTGCTGATGTTTAACACCTGGGTCACATAGTGTCCTCATATGAGCACTGAGAAAGCTCCATCCCAATGCTTTGCCTTTTGCAGCACCACATAAACCCTCTGTCTTAAGCTGTCAGCACGTGGCATTTTCAGTTTTCAATAGGTACATCTTATATTCCTGACAGCCCAACATCCTGACATCTTCATTTTAGATTTGGCTTTAGCTAAAACTTCATAAACATGGGGGACCTCTTACGGATCACCCAAACACATTTCATGAACGTTCTCTGAAAATCCCATATTACCCAAACTTCTATATTGTATATACCTTCAAAACAAGAAAATGGCAATACACGAAAATGCCAAGATCTTTTGGTGATTTTATAGGTAGCTGGGTTTTTAGACTTAGGATTCTGGTGAAATTTCAGAAGAGCAGAATCTCAATAAGAACATGGACAATAAAGACTATACTCGTGAGGCTTCTGACAGTAACAAGAACTGCGGGGGGACTGGAGGAGAGCCATTTACTCTGTTTAACTAATTCTTGATGTTTTTCCAAGATGACAAAAATTTGAGTGACATAAGTTAAAAACCAATGAGCTAAGTACCAATGAGCTAAGCAGCAGAACTTGTGGGAAACACTTCCAAAGGTGCTTGGCATGAGCACGGTGCTCTGTAGTCACTATTGTTTTAGAGAAGTCTTTTTGCATGACCTTACATTCTTACATCCTGTGGCCTATAATGGGAGAGATCTTGCCAATCCCCCAAATGGCCTTGTGATAGGTAATATTTTTCTTAATCAACTTAACGGGTTCCAGAACCATCTATGAGCTAAACCTCCAGGCCTGCCTGTTAGGGATTACTAGCCTGTGGTCATGCCTGTGAGGGATTAGTTGGACTAGGTTAATTGAAGTGGGAAGATATCAGATGTGGACAACACATAGAGTAGAGTTTCCTAGCACTACTAATCTTTTAGCAACTAAGGCCTTTTAGCATCCAGCTACGAATGATCCCCCTTTCTGGGCAAACTACACATTTTCACATCTTTCTGCTCTCCACTTGCTTCTTTTTCTTACTATAAACCTCACTAAAAGAAGCTAGTAATAACCATACTACAGCTTGAGTATGATGCTATCTTAAAATTGACTCCACTAAATTAATTGGCACCTTACTTTTGAGTTTCACATTACTCATATCTTCAGCATATAGTCAAAATAACAAGAAAATCAAGCGGCTCTAGCCAATACAGCCCTCATTCCTATCGGAACCTTCATGATGCAGTTCTTACTGTCTACATCCCTGTTCACATTCTGGTCCTCTGAACTCCTACCAGAATCATTCATGAAAGCCTATTTATGGGTTTCTAAGGCTTCTTAGCTGTGCATACAAGTTCTTCCAAATCCATTATTCCAACTGCATTAAAAGACCTCAATCACCATGTGGTGTGGTTAGACATACCAATAACCCCACATTCAGTATCAATTTTCTATATGGACTACTATCTTGTCAACATGACAGAATGCCTGGTGAAAGCAATTTAAGGTAGAAAAGTTTGATTTTTGGTTCACGGTGTGAGAAAGTTTATATCCATCCTGGTGGAACAGCTGAATTCATGGTGAGCTGAATTAGTATATATTCTTCTGTTATATAATATTTTGTTATATAGTCTTCATATATTAAATATTCTGCTTGTGTAGTGAGAAACTGAGACACAGAGAGTAAGGCATGTGCTAGAACTATGGTATAACCCTCAAATGTTCATCATTAGTCACCTACTTATTCCAGCTAGCCTATATCTGGTAAAGTTCAAGAACCTCTAAAAATAACAAAGAGAATCAAACCCACTAGCTGATGACCATGTATAAAAGTGGATGACTATGGATGACTGCTTACTGAGATTTGTCCCCACAGGCTTATATACTGGAATGCATTCTCACCAGATGTTTCCGAAAGTGTGGCTTGAATAAGAATGGCCTCCATAGCCTCACAATGTTTGAAAACTTAATCATTATGGAGTGGCACTTCTTGGATCTCTGGGAGGTGGGATGTTGAAGTAGGCAAGGTCTTGTAGAAGAATATATCACTTGAGGCAGCCTTTGAGGTTTCAAAAGACCATTTCGCATTTAGTTCTCTCTCTCTCTCTCTCTCTCTCTCTCTCTCTCTCTCTCTCTCTCTCTCTCTGTGTGTGTGTGTGTGTGTGTGTGTGTGTGTGTGTGCCCTACTTGTGGATTAGATGTACACTCTCAGCTCCTGTTCCAGCTCCATGCCTGCCTGCCATGTTCCCTACCATGGTGGCCCTGGACTCACACTCTGAAATTGTAAGCAACTCCCAATAAACTCTTCCTTCTGTATGTTACCTTGGTTATGGTGTCTTGTCAAGCACTAGAAAAGCAACTAAGACAGTAACATTGCAGATTTAATCCATTTAATACATTAACCGCATTTATTTGGGTACCACTCTTATTGTTTGTTCACTACCCCAAATTTCCTACCTCCTAATATCAATTACTCTTTGGGGAGGTTAAAAATCCACATGTGTGTTTTTTCTGAATTGCAGGAGAGGCACAAACATTCAAACCATAGCATATCAATTGAAAATCACAGCATCCTTGAAAGAAATCATGTACAAAAATTGAAATTGGAAGCATAGAAGAATGTGATATTTTATTTGAGAAATCATTGGACTTGTCAAGTATGGAAGAATAAGTAGAAATATTAGATATGAATATTTCCCCTGAAATAAGATCACCTTGTTTGGTGTTCACCTAAATTTTCTTTGTATTATATGTTTACTTTGAGTCTACTCTTTTCTTCCCTTGACAACTTCAACAGGGTCAAATTTTAGTAATTCGCCTTTTCAAATGCAAGGAATAAAAGTCAAGTACAATAGAGAAGTTTACCTGTCAGTCTTGGGCTGCCAACTCTGAGAAGTGTGGGTGGCTTATTGCAGGCAGCTGATGACAAGATGGAGTCCCAGCCTTGCTGACAAGGCAAAAACAAACATGGCTCTTTCTGGCATGTAATTTCTCCTCCTGGCTGGATTCTTTTGCTGCATAGAATTTCTCTTTCACTGGAGGCTTTTTGAATCCAGTAAAGAATGTCATGAGAAAGGGTGCATTTCGGGATACAAAGTTTGTCTTTTTCTTTTTTTATTAGATATTTTCTTCATTTACATTTCAAATGCTATCCCCAAAGTCCCCTATTGGGGAAAGTTTGTCTTTTTCTACTCTGTAGATGTGTGGTGCCATGTAGAATTGATATTGGCTATAATTAACCATCAGTCAGTGGTCGTTTGGAGTCTTAGGTCTGTGTTTTCAGGGATGGGCTACTTTAGACTAGTTTTGAGCATCTCTTACTTTTGACTGTTAGCTTTGCTAAGGTAAGAATATGAGCAGAAAGTGCTGAAAGTTTGTGTAAGTAAAGTTGGAATTAAGACATCTGCTTGCTTAATTTTACTTTTAGAATGCTTTTACTTTTAAGGGTTTTAAGGGTTAAGAGGCTTGGATGTGAGGCAAGGTTAAACAAAATTTGGGACCTGTCTTTATCATCTCTCTTACTTTTGTTAATCTTTTTGCATTTCAGTTTTCCTAGCTATGAAATAGACATGTAACCAACTTTGAATTATGACCCAAATATTTAGATTTAGTACACATCATGCATTAAAACTATGCATAGTGCACACTGTTAAATATTACTGCTTAAAGTGTTTGTGTATCAATATACATGGTTTTCCGGGAGAAGAGCATTTGAATTCAGGAACAGAATAATATTACTGACATTTTCAGGTAAAATATGAAAATAATTTATTTTCTTCAACATTTGTTTTCAATCATCATCATATTTTACCAGCATTGTGATCAGAGTTGTAGATCTTCAGGCCTGTGTAGCTTCTGTTTAGATAAGTTTCAAGACATGTATGAATTGCTATGAGCCTCTGAGTGAGTGATTCTCCAGCTATGAGTAGGAGTCAGAAAAAAAAATACTATCAACAGTTTGAGAAGGTATTGAAGAATGGCTAAATAAAAAGACATCACTACCATGATACTGGATTTGAATTTTAATTACTGGGTCTACAGTAACAGATAGATGGGGAAAATTTCATAACCTTGATTACTTTTCTACAATGGAAAGTATTTATTATTAACAATCCATCTAAAACTGTGACATTTAAACCTAAGGTAATTCCCATGAGATAATTTTTATATGAACAAAAGGTGAGTAAATATTGTTTACAAAAAGCATTGCAGATGCAATTTCAGTTTAATCTCCTAAAGATTAAATGCAAACACGTGTACAAGATCAATGATGGCAACTAATAGAAAAGTATTGATTTTGTGTTATTGGTGAATGCACCTTGAGAAATATATTATTCAACAGTAGACCAATCGGTATTACTTTTTTTATGGTTCCCACAGCTAGAGCCAAGTAGTGTTGTATCCAATAGCTGTTATAGGAAAGTAAATATTATAGACTGAAAGGCAGAGATAGACTACAGGACAGTGGGACAACTGGACTTTTCAACAGTAGTTCACCAGGCAGAAGATCAACAAAGAAATAGACAAGCAGACCAACAATGCAATCATGAGACTAGACGTAGGCTCATGAATCTATAACAGAGTAATCTTTTAAAGATGTAACAAGGAAAGAATAAACAGACAGTTCAAAGAATGGTGCTGGAAGTATTGGCTATTGACATACAGAAGCATAAAAGTCCATCTATTTCTCTTGCCACTCGCAAGTATCAACAACAACAACAAAAACAAATGAAAAACATAAATGGAAGACACAAAACTTTGTTTTTATTTATACAATCCAGCTTGCTTTATTGTGACATTTTCATGTTATATGAAAGTATTTTGAGTTCCTGGAGAAGACCAAACCAATTCTCCCTTTTTTAGCTGTTGTTAGTAGCCTGTATCTCTTTATTTAGAGGTGGACCTTCTAATATTTACCCTATCGATTCTAGCATGCAAACGAGCACACACTGTGTAAGTCTTGTTTGGGTAACCATGTTGTTGAGATTTCATGCATGCATCTCCCCTGTCACACAGAGAAGACATGCTTTCACAGTGCATACCCAATTTTCTGGCTCTTGCAGTGTTTCTGGCTCCTCTGCTCTGCTGTTCTCTGAACCCTGGATGTAGGAGTTCAGTTGCAGCTTCTCTATAGGTTGGGCTTCTCTGCATTTTGACTCGTTGTGTGTTTCTGTTGTCCTCCATCTGCCATGAAAAGGAGCTTCTTTTGTGAGGAATACGATTCATACTTTCCTCCCCACTCTGGGCCTCAAGTCTCTCCAGGGTTAGGTGCATCTTCTCTCACTGAGGCCAGACTTGGAAGTTCTCTGCTGTGCATGTGTCAGGGGCCTCATGTGTGTATGCTGCCTGGTTGGTGACTCAGTGTCTGAGAGATCTCGAGGGTCCAGGCTAGTTGAGACTGCTAGTCTCCCTATGTGGGCACCCTTCTTCTCAGCTTCTTCCAGATTTTCCCTAATTCAACCACAGGGGTCCCCGGCTTTTGTCCATTGGTTGGGTGCAAATATCTGCCTTTGACTCAGCTACTTGTTGGGCCTCTTAGAGGCAGCGACACTAGGCTCTTGTCTGTAAGCACACCATAGCCTCAGTAAGAGTGTCAGGACTTGGGGCCTCCACTTGAGCTGGATCCCAATTTGGGTCTGTTGCTGGACCTACTTTCCCTCAGTCTCTTTTACATTTTTGTTCCTGCAGTTCTTTTAGACAGAAACAATTCTGGGTCAGCTTTTGACTGTGGAATGGCAACCCCATCTCTCCACTTGATGCCCTGTTTTTCTATTGGAAGTGGACTCTCCAAGTTCCCTCTCTCCACTGTAGGGCATGTCATCTAAGGTCCCTCCCTTTGAATCCTGAGCGTCTCTATCCCCAGGACTCTGGTACATTCTAGAGGGTCCCCTCACACACACCTCCTACCTCCTGAAGTTGCCTGTTTCCATTCTTTCTGCTGGCCCTCAGGGCTTCACTCCTGTCCCCCCCCCACCCCAATATCTGATCATGTTCCCCCTTTCCTCTCCCTGTCCCCTCTCCCACCCAGGTCCCTCCCTCATGATTGCTTTCTTCTCCCTCCCAAGTGGGATTGAGGCATCTTTACTTTGGTCCTTTAGTTTATTAACTTGCTTCTGCTCAAAACTTTTTTAGATTTTATTTATTTTACTTATTCACTTTACGTCCCACTCACTGCCCCTTTCCCGGTGAACCCCTCCCATAATCCTTCCCCCTTCCCCATTCTCCCTGATGGAGAATGGGCCCCTGGTTATCCTCCCACCCTGGCACTTCAAGACTTTGTGAAACTAGACTCTTCCTCTCCCACTGAGGCCAGACAAAGCAGCCCAGCTAGAAGAACATATCTCAGATGGGCAACAGCTTTTGGGATAGACCCTCTTCCAGTTGATTAGAACCCACATGAAGACCAAGCTGCACATCTGCAACATATGTGTGGGGATGCCTAGGTGCATGTTCATGTATGTTCGCTGTTTGGTGGTTCAGACTCTGAGAACCCCAAGTGTCCAGGTTAGTTGACTCTGTTGGTCTTCTTGGGGAGTTCCTATCCCCTGCAATTCTTCCACCTATTCTTCCATAAGAGTCCCCAAACTCCACCCACTGTTTGGCTATGAGTGTCTGTATCTATCTGGGCCAACAGCCGGATGGAGCTTCTCAGAGGATAACATGCTCTTGTTGGCCGTGTCGAGATTGGGTTATCTCACTCAGGATGATATTCTTAAGTTCCATCCATTTACCTGCCAAATTCATGATGTATTTGTTTTTAACAGCTGAATAGTATTTCATTGCAGAGATGTAGCACATTTTCATATCCATTCTTTAGTTGAGGAACACCTAGGTTTGTTTCCAGTTCATGGCTGTTACAAATAAAGCTATAAACATAGAGCAGGTGTCTTTGTGAGTTATTGGAGCATCTTTTCAGTATACGCCCAGGTGTGGTATAGCTAAGTCTTGAGGTAGAACCATTCCCAGTTTTCTGAGAAAATGCCAAATCAATTTCCAAAGTGGTTGTACAAGTTTGCACTCCCATCAACAGGAAAAGATGTTCCCCTGACTCCACATCTTTGCCAACATGTGCTATCTCTTGTGTTTTTTATCTTAGCCATTCAGAACCTCAGAGTTGTTTTGATTTGCATTTCCCTGCTGACTAAGGACTTTAAACATTTCTTTATGTGGTTGTTGGCTATTCAAGATTCCTTTGTTGAGACTTCTCTGTTTAGCTCTATGCCCCATTTTTAAAATTGGGTTATTTGGGTTGTTGGTGTCTAACTTCTTGAGTTCTTCATAAATTTTAGGTACTAGCAATTCCATCAAAATCAGGAACAAGACAAGGCTGCCCACTCTCTCCCTATCTATTCAATATAGTACTTGAAGTTCTAGCCACAGCAATAGCCATGCCTTATCTAGGAGATGGCATTTTATAATGCTCTTCATTCGTTGGCTCTTATATTCCATCTTTCCGCTGACCCCCGGAGTCAGACATGTATCAATATTTTATGTAGGACTGAGTACGCACTAGTCTCTTATTCTCAGCACTTTAGCAGGACATATGTCTCTGTTTTGACTGTCAATTCTGCCGAATGAGGCTTCTCTAAAACAGAGAGTTGCTGTAGTCTGAGTATAAACATGAATATTTAGAAAGCAGTTTAATTATAAATCCATTAAGAAGAATGTCATAAGTAGATTCTCCCACATGGTCTGTGACCTCCCTATACACCAGCTTTTGATTAGGTTTATAGTCTCAGGCATAAATTCCACTTCATGAAATGGGCCTCAGATTAGATCAGGAAACAGTTGGTTACCCTGAGAATAATCAATCATCCCATCGCTACATTGGAGGACATATTTTTCTGGTAGGTTAGTAATGTAACACATGGAATTCAGAATTGGGTTTGCTCATTGATGACCTTTCAAGGCAATACAACTTCTGACACTATGAATGCTAGTTAACAGGGAGGAATCCAGCTCAGCTACAGTTTGATTTCTCTATCTTATATCCAAGGTGCGTATTGCCTTCTGGTTTGGTTTTGGTGGGTAGCAATGACAATAGCCTATATTATTTCTTTTTTTTTAGAGAGATTTATTTATTTATTATATGTAAGTACACTGTAGCTGTCTTCAGACACACCAGCAGAGGGGAGTCATATCTCATTACGGATGGTTGTGAGCCACCATGTGGTTGCTGGGATTTGAACTCTGGACCTTCAGAAGAGCAGTCGGGTGCTCTTACCCACTGAGCCATCTCACCAGCCCACCTATATTATTTCTAGTGCTGCTGGGGACTTCCTGGTCAGAAATACATAGATAAATATTATATACCTGTGACTGTGAATTCAGTATAATCACATACAATCATAGGTATATCTTCTGGGAGAAGCATCCACACATGAAACAATTCTGTTCAAGCTTCTTTTAAAAAATAACACTTAGTCAGCTTATAAGTTGGTAGGTTCCTATGACTTTTTCACAGTACCTAGTTTTGGCTGTCTCCCTTCCCACCATCTTATTTTCTTTCTCCTCCAGGCCTCATCCCCATTTCAACCTTTCCATCTCTAGTTTCCCCAATTTCCATCTCCATACCGCATATGTTTCCTTCCACTCTCCCCTCATTCTTGCTTTCTGGCTTCTACACAGAGTCCCCCAAGCATGAACATAGAAATCTGAAACTTCAAATCTTGGATTTACATATTAGAAAGAACATAAAACCCAATAATACAACACTAAAGCTTTCACAATTGCCCTCAGAGGTAGGGAACCCTAGCATTCTAAGATGTCAAAAGACTTGTCTGTCTCACCAAGAGTTTCAGCCTGAAAAGCCGTTGATTCTAGTTCTATGGGAATTTTTGTTGTTCTTGTTTTCCACCTGTGTGCTCTGGAAAAAAAAATTACATATTCTAACTGTGTATGTAACTAGTCTCTATGATTTCAAATTTGCTGCAAAATATTTGGCTTACTTTTTTTTTCTTATTTCAACTCTTTGACTCTATTTACTGTGGCTGATTTAAATAATCTTTTCTCTTGACTCTTCATTCCACTCTACCCTCTCTACCCTGCTTTAACATTCTTATTAAATTTTGTGGAATTTTTTTTGTACCTAGAGTTTCTTTAAAATTTCCTGGGTATATATGACCAGCAAATAAACAAAATTTGAAGCTTTTTATATCTTTCCTCTTTCTCTCTTTGACCTTATACACTCATGTCACTTCAGTTACTCACTAATAAATACTGTGTAACCATAAATTCTACTAACAAGACAAAGGCTTGCATATGATTATTACTTGGGAAGATATCTTAGCCAGTGGTGATAATGATGCATAGATGAAGTGAGTTTAGGCTGAAAGGCAAGCCTGCTGAAGAATGGATGATCACCATGACTGGTTCTTTGGTTGATTGATACTGGATCCTTCCTGGAGCATCAGAGAAGCTTGGAGAAACTCATCTCGGTTTCTGTATACCCAGGGGAGAAAAAAGATGTACATCCATCAGCTTTCATTTCCTATAGATCAAAGAGGCTTCAGACATGAGCTATACTGTAAATCTTAAATGTCCCCCGAAGGTGCACCTGTTGAATGCTTGACCTCCAGAGGTGTGCCTTTGTAAAATGGTAGAATACTTTAGACTTAGGCCTGATGAGAAGTCCTTAGATCATGTTTCTGGGGTGTATAAAACTCAGCTTTAGCCAGTACATGCACAGAACAGTACACAAGTACATGCTAAGTCCAATGGGGGGGCATTATAATACTGAGGTTGTAGACATCTGTTTTAACTTATGTAGAAGGCAACAGCTTACGCTGTAGCTGTTTTGACCATAGGAGCTTGTAAATATGATTCATGTGATGGCCTGATATAAACTCCACATATATTTCACTATCCCAGATGTTACTTAGGTTCAGATTCATATAACTTCCTCCTTACTTACTATCTCTAGTTGGAAAACTCAAATCTGACTTCTCAAGGTTAGCATGTAATAAAGTGATCACATATTCTTTCCCCCAAAACCATATTTGAAAAACTCTTGTCATTGAGAAATGGTACCTAGTTTCTCATGTCACTAAACCCAGTCTGTGTTCTTGACCCTGCTCTCCTTTATCTCCACGTGAGTTGATCTCCACTCAGCCTCTTTTAATTTTCACAGCTTTTTCATTTTCACAGCTACTACCAGAGTCTAAACACAGTCATTTCTTCTGACTAAAATAACAGCCACCTGATGTTTCTTTTTCATTTTTTTTCAAATGTATTCTTCACTCTACATGGAAAGGATAATTTTTTTTTAAATCAAGGCATACACAGGTAACCTTGTTAAATACCGTTAATGGCTTTCTACTGCTTTTAACTTGAAATCTCAGCCCTTAAAATCCACCAAAACTGGACAAACTGTACCCTGCATACCTCTGGCTATCCTTCTCTGCCTTAACAGATCATTTGCACATAGCTTTGTGTCATGAATCAAATGTTTCTCCCTCTCTTTCTGTGTATGCCTGTTTCTGTGAGATGTTATGTTGCTCAGCATCACATTAGCATAACAAAATACTCTAGTAAGTCATGTTCTAAAAGGCTCATACTTCTGGAGTTTCCAGATGAATGCGGGACGCAATAATTCAGGTCTTTATCAATAGTGACATAACAGGCAGAAACATGTAGTAGACAAATATTCATATCATGAGCCAGGAAGAATAATGATTTAGAAAACAGCCAGGCTCTCACAGGTAACTACTTTTGAGAGCACTTTCCCAATGTGACAAAGACTTCTCATGAAGCCCTACTACTACAAAGGTCTACATCACTCCCAGAACAATCACTCTTCCCAGAGTCCTTACTCACGAGGCTTTTTGGAGACATTGCTCATATTTAATTATAAAAAAAAAAAAGACTTTATTTTAAATATTTATTTAGATGTTGTTTACTAAGCATAATGCTTAATAAATTCCTTTGGAGCTTTTCAAAAAAGATGAAGTAGATACAGGGGAGCCAGGCACTTTAAAGGAGGTGAAAACATCTGCCTTGAACTTACTCTTTTACAATTTTATCCTGGTCTTGTATCCCAGCCATCATTATTTACTTAACAGATAGCTCTATCACTTATGCAGCATTTAATTTGTGCAAAGCAGTGTCTCGAGTGCTTAGGAAACATTAATTCCTTTGCTTAATTGTTGCTGTGTAGCAGAACAGAGCTGTGTTCCAGAGTCTGGTTTCTTAACGTTGTCATTCTCATTAGGGGAGACGCTGCTCCTCTAGGAGGGATCTCGCGCTTGAGAAGAATGTGTGGCATAAACCTTGAGATGAAACTGTTATAAATTATGAACTTCTAGAAATGCCTGATTTCAAAAAAATCTCACTAGTCATTTATTTTTCATTAATTCCTTCAATATTTAATGGGAGCCTTCCATATGTAAGGAGCTGCGCTACCATCGGGATGTATGCCAGACCTCCGATTTCCTATGCTTAAACGTGACCTTTCTTTCCACTTTGGGATTTCCTGGCACGTGTGTCTCTTTCTATTTTAGATAAACCTTTTCATAGATAGCTAGCTTTACTTGAAATAAAAAATAGATATAATCTAGTCCACATTTTTTACCTTGGCATTCAAGCCCATATATTATATATATGTGGTGCAGACTAATTTCCAGAGAGTGGAATTTTAAGTCCCTGCAGCTTGAGCCATTTGAAATTCCCATGGGAATTCTCCCCTGAAAAGCCCTCCTTTCATCCCCCTCTGCACTTGTCTTTCCAATATTTGCAGGAGACTTTCCCTCTTTTACTACCTAAGAGCCCTGCACTCATTATTTTTTTAACGTGCATACTTCATGTAGTTTCAATACAGATGGATCTCTATGTCCACGAATAAAAGAATGGGGTCAAGGAATCAGGGCTAATTGCCTGAGGATGTAGGTCTAGCATGAATGGTGGAGACAATAAATAGTTGTTGGAATCTGCAAGTGTCCCTTTTCATCTGTGAATTTATGGGAAGTTCTTCACTGAGCCAGTGACCATGATATGATGAACTGTGGGCTAAACAAGTTCAGAACATGGATGTCCGGGTGCTTGGTGTTGATGGCATAGGTCCCCTCCTTCCTAAAGACCCTACCTAATTTCTACATAACTTTGTACTTGTGATGCTTCTTTCCTCAATGACAGATTCTATAGATTTACAAGTTCCCAATGAGATGTGAGGCTTCCCACGCTTACCCACCACATCCTCCTTATTTCCATTTTATTGGTGCTTCACAAAGAAAAGAAAAAAATATCATCAAAAACACATATTTAAAATATCTACACATAAACCAAATAAGAGCTGCTCAGGCATTACACAAAGAAAGAAAAAAGAAAGCTGTAGGTAATTCAGAAGAACACATCCCCTATTTTAAACACTGACTAAACTCAAGTAAAAGCCCAAATATGCAAACATCTAGGCATATTCTGATAAAGGAAAGTAATGGTTACTGAAGGACTTTTCTCAACTTAAAATGGCTTAGGGATGGCGGGATGTGATTGTCCATGTCCTTAATCCTAGCATCCTAGCATTTTGGAAGGAGGGGTCTATGTAGTGAGTTCCAGGCCTGCCGGAGCGACACAATGAAACCCTTTCTCAAAAATAAACAGCAACCCCAAACAAAGCAAAAATCTCCCAAGAAACAACATTAAAATGATTAGATATAAGTGTTAAACTAACTAAAGGAAGCTGAAAGTAAACATGAATAAATAAATTAATTAATGGGGGACAGACAGAACATAGAGGATTTGCTAGACTATAGAGGAGGCCCAAGTAAACTTTTTGGCTTGGTTTTGTTTTGTTTTTTTTTTTAAGAATAGAATTACAGCCCTACTTGATGGTTTATTCAGTAGTAACATAAATAAAATTCATCTGAATACAAAAGGGTAAAATTGAAAACATTAAGAAACTGTTTCCTTAAATTTTGTATCATTTTACAATGACAGAGTGAGCTCAACTGTGACAGTGGACAGTGGGGTGTTTATGACTAATAACAATACCTTAAATGCACATTTTCTTCTTAAACCAACTTGGCCATGGAAAAGCCTTCTTCTAACTCATAAGCGAGGAGACAAAAATGTCAAAAGTTGATCCACAAAAAATGACAAGTTCTCTATTGCATCAAAGAGTCAGAATGTCAAAA
Source organism: Mus caroli (assembly GCF_978045245.1). Lineage (NCBI taxonomy): Eukaryota > Metazoa > Chordata > Mammalia > Rodentia > Muridae > Mus > Mus caroli. The sequence continues at coordinate 99,216,820 of NW_028227267.1, read as the reverse complement.
GAAAATGACAATCAAAGAAAACATTTTCAAAATATAGAACACATAATAAAAATGTAGTATTTTCTTAATAATCAAAATCTCTCACAAGAGAAACAATGAACCAGAATTTCAGCAATGTTTCCTAAAAACTAATTATAAAGAGCAAGACCTTTTTTCATGTAAGTTGTTAGAATTTCTTAAATATGCATATGTAGGTAATGGGGAGACACTATTTCACCTTATTATACCAGAAATACACTTTTTAATTATAGCCAGATGTAACAAAAGGAAACAATTACTTCCGACTTGTGTTGAAGGACAATTTGAAAGTCCCATGCAGAAATCTCACTTCTGAGTCAGAAAACTTTATTTAAGTCAGAAAAGTTTACAAGGTAGCTGTGTGGAGATGGGCAGACATGGAAGGACATCAATAAGAAAAGCTTGCACATGCTACATGCCTTGTGCTACAGTGTAAATCTGTTTGAAAATGGGAAATTTCAGCGGCTTAAAAGAAAACTGTAAAAATAAATGTTTGGGTAAATAAGAGTCACACGTGGGATACAAACATGCCTTTTCCAGCAAGATAGACATGGAATGTGAATACTCTCAGCTACACACAGTGAGGAGTGGGTGGAAGAGGAGATAGCAAGGATCAGCACCACCTCTATATTGTTTACACCGGCATTATGCATCAGACCAAAATCTGCTAACAGGCATTAATTTTTTCTTGTAAAATGGTAACCCTTCTTACCTCTGTCCCTTTAGTCGGAGACACTTACCCAGGAATGACTTGTTTGTTCTAAGATGTTGTGCATCTTCATGGTAAGTGGCGGTTTCAGAAATTGAAATATTCATGGCTCCTTATGTGACAAATCCCTTTGGGGTTAATTTTGATATTTATAGTTTGCACTGACAGCAGTGCTGAAATCTGCATGTGCTGGTTGCAGCAGGGATGTTCCGACCCAGGCTCTGGGTGCTGCAGGGAGAGAAGGATGCTTGTGTCAGGAGTTGGGGCTTACAGCAATGAGCAGACGCATCTATTCTAGTACGGTGTGCATCATCAGGCTTCTTCTAGGCCCTTTCTTTTCTTTATTTCCTTCCTTCTGGGCTTGGCAGAAAAATACATTCCACAGCATTATCATTCTCTCCTGGGGAACTAAGACACAAGAGAAATGTGGCCTTCCTCTGTGATTTAATTGCTGAACATGATCTTTTTGGCTTGGAACAGTATAATTACAGGTGCAACTAATTAGGTGAGTGACCTGTGACTATCATGTTGAGTAAGAACTTTAGAAAATGTGAGAAGTATAAATAAAAACTTGCAGAGAACTATTCAGGGTGTTTCTTTCTATCGTCTTTTTATTCTCTGGTGTGTTACCAGTGTTGTTAGGGTCATGTCTTGGATCCTGGCAGTCTTAGTAAGTCAAGGTTGGCCATTAGTCTAACTAATAGTCTAACTAAGCAGATGAAGTGATTGTGAAACACAGACAATAAATATTTATTCAATAGTTCCTGTGACTCCCCAGGTCCATCTTTAGAATCCTGACATGATGTTAAGGCTTAAATAGAAGGCAAAGGGCATGAATAAATTAGCAGTCATGGTTAAGGTATGGTCCAATACATTATCATTGTCTAAGCTTCAGAGTCTCCTACAAGATGATCTGACAGGTTATAAGAACCATGTGAAGTCTTTTTCCAGAGATAAGCACCCTCTGGCTGACAATAAGGTCTTATCATTTCCTCATGGCAGGATAAGAGTTCTGAGGAATTTCCAATTTCTAGACCATTGTCTTATGGATTTGACAGCCCACCAGTCACATGTTTTAGAACATTTCTGTTATGACCAATGGCATCCCCAGAATATCTTCACTCCTGCTAGGATGGCGACAGGACATTTCTATCCAGAATTTCACTCAGCATGACTTATTACAGTTAGAAAGACAAAATGCAGCATCTAGCCTACTTAGACAGTGCACTTGGGTCTACAAAGATAATCTTAAGCTATGCCTTCTATTTCTAGCTCCACATCATTAACTAGACAATAATCTCTGCCAAATGGTAACAACTTCAAGAAATGGATTAGTTCCTTAAAGTTGACTCTCAGATAACACCAAGGGAAAGAACACTTTGGCCTATTACTCAAAACAACTTTCATTTTGTAATCCTAAATTTCCATGACTTTGGTGAATCCAGAACACCAAAATATGGAACAAAATCTCAACTATTTAAAACAAGCAGACGAACATAAAGTATACTACATTAATTTAGCAAAGTAATAGTTTTAGGTGGGGCCTATGAGCAAACTGCTTTCAAAATAACCATCTCTATACACATAGATAAATGCATATCTCAGATATTATTAGAAAAAAAAAACATCTTTGTGCAGTAGACAGGTTGAACACAGAGCCTTACTGTCCAAGTGCATGGGTCAGGGCTTAGTGAGTATTTACATTGGATATATAATTTGAGTGACAATTCAGTTTTTTTATATGTGTATCTCAGTGGTGTTACGTATGGTCAGTGTTATAGCCCACTAATCACATATTTTAGAATGCTTCCATTATGACCAATGGCATCCCTCTACATTTTGGGAGTCACTTCTCTATTTCTTACCACTCAGCCCTGTTTATATGTTTAACATGTTTTATCGGTGGATTCATAAACTATGTGATCTTATGTGATCGATTTCTTTTAGTAGGCATTGTTTCAAGGTTCATACATATTATAGCATGAACATTTTGACAATACTTAAAACTGAATAGTTTTATATTGTAATGTGTGGTATTGTAGTTAACCTAGTCTGTTGGTGGCTCTTTGGGTTGTTTCTCCAATTGGGTAATCTAAACAATGCTGCTATGGATATTTATGTTTGAACTTGAACATTTGTCTTCGATTCTCTTGTACATATACATAAGAGTGGATTCTTCAGTTCATGAAATTGTTTGCTTGAGTTCTCAAGACCCAGTAAGTGGTTTTCACAGTGGCTGCACGTTCTCTCTAGTAAAATATAGGGCTGCAGTTTTTCCACGTCTTCACCAACACTTCTCATTCATATTCATTCATTCATTCATTCATTCATTCATTCTCTCTCTCTTTCTCACTTCTCTCTCTCACCTCTCCTCTCTCTCTCTCTCTCTCTCTCTCTCTCTCTCTCTTTCTCTCTCTCACTCTGTGTGTGTGTGAGTGTGTGCAGAGAGAGAGTGAGAGAGAGCCAGTGTACTTTGTGTTTTTAAAACAAAAAAACAAAAAACAATTTTTAAGCCTTTGCAATGCTCCTAATTTTTTCGCAGCATATGTCCAGGCCACTGGGAGCCTACCAGACTGCTAAGGAATAAGGAATCTACACAAACTGAGCTATCCGATGTCCATCATGAGGGAAGGACATCTTCCCTCTTTTCAGAGGACAAAGGGTACTTCAGGGGACAGTCTTACTGTATCTGGGTCCCCTTTTCTGGTATGAGTCTCCCACTCTGGTCTCTTGGTAAGAAGAGAGTGTCAGATCTGCAGGGACAAAGTGCAACCCCTCCCAGATAGTTTGCTGTGGCTGGCTCCTCAGAGCCAGAGCTGCCTCTGTCCAACTGTCCTGTGCCTTTGAGTGGGTGAACCAGGTATCACACATGATGTAGAAACATTTTGTTTTCTTTTCAACTGGGACTTGATGGCTCCCATAAACACACATCCTCCCTTTGTTTCCAATTGGCATAGTAAAGCAAGACTTTGTTTAATTCAGAGCTGGACGATGCCTACCTGGGTTGTTTTATGGTACTCTCTGCCATTACATTTCCTGTGATTGTTAGGCAGATTCCTTTCCTCTTTCTATCTTCAAGTTGTCCCTTGTAGTTTTTTCTGTAGTTCAAAGTTGTACTCAGCTAGAAAAATCTGGGGAAATGGGTCTATATCTACTTGTCTGCAGTAGTTATCTAATTATCTCCTTGTATGTATTTTTCCTGGACCGTGTCTGGCTGCTTAGGAATGCTAAGCATATTTTACTTGATGTCTCCAGTGGCTAATTATAACACCTAACCTAGAAGACACTTATTATACAATAACTCGAGGAATCACTATATAGAATTTGCTGTAAGTATATTCCCATACAATGTGCAAGACAGTTCTGAGCTATTTAGCAGTAATAGCCAGATTAGGATTACACTCAATTGTAAAACTGTGACTTCTTTGTGTTTCAATAACTGACATCGCATTTGTCCTTTAAAATGATCTGTACCTGTGCAACTAAAAGTATGCTTTATGCTGCCATGTCATAAACATAAAAAACCTCAAAACCCAAACAATAATAACAAAGACAAATAAACAAACAAAAGAAACGAGTGCCCAAGCATGTTTTCTCAAGGGATTTTAGAAAATGTTCTGAATACAGCTATGGTGCTCAAGACACTCCCTAAGTGAGCAAACAAGAAATAGTATTTCTGTCACAGTAGGTAAGCCTACTGAAACAACAAAACTTCAGCTAAAGCTGAAGGTTTATTTCCACCCGCTTTTTCTCTCTGTCTCTGTCTGTCTCTCTGTCTCTGTCTGTCTGTCTCTCACACACACAAATGCACACAGAGTTTTTGTATCTTTATTGCCTTGTGTGTTTAAATGTCATTGTGCCGCAACCTAGAGCAACTAGGAAGAAATGTCAAATGAAAGATTTCCCAGCTCTGACTGGCCTGTGGACACATTGGCTGTGGGGTATTGTCTTGTGAATGAGGCTGATCCAGTCCATTGATGGTTGCACCATTCCCTAGGCAAGGGTATAGAACAGGAGAAAGCTAGATCAGAACAGAAGCAGCAATCAGACAGAATAGGTTCCTGTATTTGTGTCCATTCTTGACTGTGATGGACCTACTCACTGTCTCCAGCTCATGCTCTGTGATTTACAAGGATGGGGTACAGTGTGAAAATGGAAGGCAAAGATGCTCTTTTCTTCCTAAATTGATTTTAGTCAGGGACATTTTATCACAGCAATAGATATGAAATCAGAACACCAGGGCTAAAAGGAATTCTGAGGCAAAATGCCTTAATTGTACCTACTGGTAGCAATACCTCCTCCTTTTACAGTGTTTCCTTTTGTGGATCCCTAAGTTGGACACATTAATTTTAGTACTAAAATCTTCACAAGCCTTTATTCTGATGTAGACACTGGAAATTAGGAGAATTAATTTATATCGTCCAAAATCACATCCTTTGCAATCAACCTAGTAAGAATGAAGTCTCAGGACTTCTTTTAAAGTCATTATTCTTATTTGTAATACACCTGCTTAAAACACATTAAACCTATTTGTAAAGTGCATCTTGAAAATATAACCTATAACACAACAGGGATTTATAAACACACACACACACACACACAGAAGTGTCAGAGCAACAGCTTGGTTAAGTGGGGTATTTTGCTGCAGTGACAGTAACACTATTTAACAGAATAATGCATTGTCTTTAGCTCAGTGAACTATAATGGGGACCATTGTTAGGAGCTGCAATGATGTCTTATAGTACTGTGACTTCTGCCCTGCCCCCTACTGTGCTATTCTCTTTGCTGGGAGCTGACAGAAGCATTCAACAAAATGAGGAAATAGTGGAGGGCTCAGCTGAATGAAATTTTGAAACAAACAGCCAAAGATAAGTGTGTGCCACATGAGAACAGCTCTTAATTGTTCTGTGATAATTCAGTCAAAATATAATGATGTTGTTAGGAAGAATGGGTTAGTTTCTTGCGGATTAAGAGAAAACCATTTGTAGAAGATGAAAGGGCATCTAGCATTTGAATAGACAGAGGGAAGAGCTGCAAGAACATGAAATTACTTTTTTGCCTGATAAGACATTTATCTGTGTTTCTCTATCCTCATGCTAAATGAGGTCTAGAAGATAGAGTCCTTTGAAAGCAGAAATGGCATTAGTTTGGAATTCTGTTCTAGCCACTCAGAAGACAGACATAAATCAGCATTGCCATGACACTGATTACTAATGAAGAGACTTCTGCAAAAATCATCTTATCTAGCTTTGGCTTTTCTCTCTCTGTGTCTCTCTCCCTCTGTCTCTGTCTCTCTGTCTGTCTCTGTCTCTGTCTCTGTCTCTGTCTCTCTCTCTCTTTTTCTCTTAAAACCACCCAGGGCATCTTGCCCAAAGCCATGGCTGCACTTTATATATTCAAGGGAATAAGATATATAAATAGTGTCTCTTTGGTAGAAGCATTTGAAACCTGGAATATATTAGCTCAAATCATACTTCCAGAGTTCACAAATTTCAAGGCAGATGGTTATGGTAATTTGCCTTTGAAGATGTTTAAAATCTTACTAATCCACTCACTTTTTGAAATAATTCTTCTTCCATTAAAGCAAGGCTCATAATACAAAGTAGATTTCTTTTCATTGAATTAATTGCTTAATGCCCACTGTGTAGCCTTTGAGGTGTGGAGTCTTTACCACATTCCTTCAGAGATCCCTCTATGCCAGGTTGTCAGTCTTTCTGCCCAAGCTGCAGTCTATTGTAGGTATGCTTGTTAGAAGTGATAGAACCTGATGCCTCTGTATTACAGTACGGATGGAATTTTGGAGTGTTTATAAGTTATTAATGAAATTTCTAGGGTCTTAGAATAAGGGAAGAATTTATTACCACCTAAAAAAATTTTGATTAGAAATGTGGATCTATCTGCTACAAGAAAAAACAATTAGTTACCCAGGATGGAAACTGAAAGTGGAGTTCTGAGGACTTGTTGGAATGAGGGAGGATCTGCCTGCCTCCCAACAAGGATTTACCTACAAAGATAGATCAATCTTCTATAACAAAAAGCAAGGAACCCAGGATGAAGGGCTGAAGTATTGAGGTGTGGTTCCAAGTATAATATGATGGACAATTGATTCTGGAAGTAATAGCTACTTGACCTTTGATAATAACACCAAGTGAGTTTGATAAAATTTGATAAATCACATTTTTTATATTTACCTCAACATATGACTGTATGTTCAACACACACACACACACACACACACACCTTAAAGAACCATAGACTGACAAAATCCCCAACATCAGGCACAAGAAACCTCTCTTAAATAACTGGTCAGGGTAATCTAAATGATAATCTCTGCAGATTACCAACGGAGCTCCTGGTTGTTTCTTAGGAGTTGAACAATAACTCCTAGTACTGAAGACATTGCATACTCAGGGCATAGGACTTGAGTGATTTAAGATGCATCTAACCTGAAAAACTCCTTCCCACTCTCTAGATTATCCTACGAAAGCTGCCAAAGGATGGGAAAGTATTGCTACTGAGCTGTAACACCTACAAACCATGACAATGGCTAGCGGGCAGAATATCCATAAAGGTGCAACACTTAACACTGTGATAGGAGTGAGTGAAAACAGAACACACACACACACATGTCCACCAAAACCAAATTTGGGTAGGTAAAAGGAGTATTATAATTGTGATCTACCTGCAGACAACATACTAGTCCCAGGTAATATGCACTGTAGTAATAAGTGCAATATACATTATGTTGGCATTTTATCATGTGCTGTTTAAGGTCCCTGAAAAGCTGCTTTGAAAACAGGATTTGCTCTGCTCCATTTCAGGCCAAGCATGTTCATAGCAAACGTCCTCCAATGTCCCCTGCCTGGAAATAAGCTGCCCTCCTCTCCCCTCATCTCAACTCTGTGACAGGGAAGAGAGAATGGCAAAAAGCCCAAGAATAAATGCACTGTGTCCTTAAGAGCAGCTAGAAGGTTAAACATTTCTGACAGATGTTATTGTTTATCTCAGGATATTAACGTGTCTACAGAGAGAAGGCAGAATTTCAGTCATGGGAAGCTTGGCCACACAGAGAATGCTCCACTGAAATCAAAAAGATTTCAGCTACTATTCAACCGCCCTTCTCAGTTTCTACTGCGTTTCCCAAGGCCTTCACATGTTTGTTCTATTTGTTGCTATTTTTTTTTCTATCACTTGGGAGCCTCATACAAGGGGACACTCTGCTCTGCCAGGGACTCTCTATTGAGAACTTCAACTGTTTGTCTTAAAGGGGCTTTCCCATTTGGTTTCCTCTGGCTGTTATAAGTACCTGATCTAATGTATCTGTCTATCTGTTTGTCTGTCTGCCTATCATCTATCCATGTATAATCTACCATCTATCTATAATCTATATAACTCTATCTATCTATCTGTCAACCATCCATCAATTATTTATCTAGCATCTCTATATATCTTCTATATATTTATCATCTATCTATCTATCTATCTATCTATCTATCTATCTATCTATCTATCTATCTATTGTCTAGCAATTATCATCTACCTATCATCACTTGCTATTTATTGTTTTTGTTTTACTTTTCCTTGTTCTATACTTAATAAAGCTATGTAATTATAGATCATTCCCTGGACTTTATGAATCAACAGCTAAGTGTTCTAATCACAAATGCCTTGTGGTCTTCTGATGGACATTCTGTGAGCTCTTTTTCTTCTCCATGCTATAAATTTTATTTTTCCCTTGATCTGGGGTTAGATGTCATGGATTCCCAGAATTAGGGAGAAAGATGAGAGTGAGGCTCTTCCATGAAACTAACAGTCAAAATTTAAAAGCCTTAGTGTAGTGGAGATTATTTTCATGGTCATTGTGTCATTGCTCAATTTGATGAATGTCCAAGTATGACCTGAGTGTAAGAGTCTGATTTCTGTGTGTCAAGAACTTTGGTGAATAGATATTGGAGAACAGCACAGAGATTTATAACATTTGGTCTTGAGGAGATTTTACATAATAGGGAATTAGCAGAGTAATACAAAATTGGCTAACATTAGATGCAAGAAACTAATTTATTCAGTATATTCTTTATAATTAACTTACATACTTAATAAATGCTTGAACATTTACTGTGTATAAATCATTATATTTAGGGATGTAAGTTTTAAAAGTTAATTCTAGTGAGAACATAGATCTGAGCCTAGTAATCAAGATTAAACATATTACTTTTTTTTTAAGAGCAAGAGAGAAAAAAGATTGGTGAACTCTATTTAATTAGTGTTATCTCTGGAAGTTAGTTTTTGTGTAACCACCATAGATTAAAAAATTGTTTTAGCTAGAGTTTGACAAATAGAGGCAAATATTTGTACAACCAAAATTGTTCCCAGAATTAATATTATAAAAGCAAACAAGGGCACATTTCTTTATTACCGTAAAATCTTGGGTTCTAGAAATAATATTTAATTTCATGTGTAGATAGAATTGACTGTCTTCAAGGTATGCTATCAACAGTCATTCAATTGCTAATTCTTATCACTAATTATGTGCCAGGCATGATTCCATGCTGGAGGTTGAAAAATTAAACCAATTTTACATCACCACATTGCTCATTAGACTAATTAAGGTAATATAAAAGTGAGTAGTTACCATTTCCAGTATGGCCTGATCAAGGCATAAAAGTCAGTAACTGAGAGGTTAATGAATAGTTCACAAACCATGTGTTTCTCAGATTGGTTGGAAAGTGTTTAAAGATTTATCACAAAGACAGTAAAAGTAGGACTCGTCTTGGATCTGGGGTAACTATGAGAGGCCAGAACATATTAAGCACAAGGATTTACAAAGTTAGCTACTGATGAATAACAATTTTAAGTCCAGAGATATAGCCCAGTGGTTGAGAGCCTTTATTGCCCTTGTAAAGGACTTAAATGTGATTCCAAGCATTTCTATCTGGTGACTCACAAATGCCTGAATCCCCAGAAGATCTGATGTCTTTTTCTGTGTTTTGCCCATAACTCTGCATGATGTTGTCCTCCCGTATATATACATATAATTAAAAACAAGCAAACAAAAAACCCCAAATCTTTAAAAAAAAAAAAAGGCTTCAGGCTTGAAAATGAAATGTTAGCAATATTCAGAAGATAAGAATAACAGCTCATCCATTTGGTGTCTAGAAGATCCTGATGGTGAGCATCTGACCATCAGAAACTCCCTGGTTCTTGTCGGTGTTAGTACCAGTCATCCTATTCCTGGCTTCAACTCAAATAAATTATTTTTATTATCTCTGTATGCTATACAAGGTGTAGACATTTTAATTCCTACTAGTCACAGATCTTAAGACTTCAAAGAAGTATGAAGAACAGTTTTTAATTCTCCCAAACTTTTAGAACTTTTAAAAGGGGCAATAAAATAAATTGAATTTTCCATCTCCTGGAGACATTTGAGTGTCAAAAGTACCCCCTTGTAGCCCAAGGTTGTACATCATAACTCCTCAGATTTCACAACAGTTTATTACAGTGAAAAAAAACCACCCACCTGGCCCTGAGTACATATCCAATTTATGAGCATCCGAAGAAGACAGATTCAGATACATTAAAATGTGGTTTCTGCATTGATCGTGATATGCAGCCACATAAAAAACAATGCACAGAACACCTTTACTACCCAACAGCTGTGGGGGAATCATTGAGTAGAAATTATCCCAGCTTGGGAACATTAGATTAGACATGAACACAAATTATAGGTATTAATTTATTTGGAAAACTTGAACATTTAAGAAGGCTATTTTGCCAGTGGAAACAAAGATGAGAAACTGTCAAATGGATCTGAGTTGTGCAGAATTCTGCCTGGCTTCCAGGAACAGAATTGGAAACAGATGTCCTCTTAGAACGTGAACATGATCTTATTACCAGACGTTTCTTTAAATGAAACCCTCAAAAACAAAATGGTTCTTTAGTGGGCTCTCAGTCAAAGGCAAAGAAATAATAGATAAGTCGAGAAATATGTCATAGTCTTTGAATTTCATAAGTAGATCATGGCAATTTAGAGGCCATTTTCTGGGATGCTTCAAAAAATTTAATTCAAATATAACTCTTCTTTCTGAGTGGACATTATTATAAATGAGAATACATATTTAATGGAAAAATTATAGCCTATAAAGCGTCCTAAATTTTCCTCTTTTTTATATTTTTTAATTAGGTATTTTCTTTCTTTCTTTATTTTTTTATTAGCTATTTATTTCATTTACATTTCCAATGCTATCCCAAAAGTCCCCCACATGCTACCCCACCCATCCCCCACCCACCCACTCCCACTTCTTGGCCCTGGCGTTCCCCTGTACTGGGGCAGATAAAGTTTGCAAGACCAAGGGGCCTCTCTTCCCAATGATGGCTGACTAGGCCATCTTCTGATACATATGCAGCTAGAGACTCAAGCTCTGGGGAGTACTGGATAGTTCATATTGTTGTTCCACCTATAGGGTTGCAGATCCCCCAGGCTCCTTGGGTACTTTCTCTAGCTCCTCCATTGGGGGCCCTGTGATACATCTAATAACGGACTGTGAGCATACACTTCTGTGTTTGCTAGGCCCCAGCATAGTCTCACAAGAGACAGATATATCTGGGTCCTTTCAGCAAAATCTTGCTAGTGTATGCAATGGTGTCAGCGTTTGGAAGCTGATTATAGGATGGATCCCTGGATATGGCAGTCTCTAGATGGTCCATCCTTTCATCTCAGCTCCAAACTGTGTCTCTGTAACTCCTTCCATGGGTGTTTTGTTCCCAATTCTAAGAAGGGGCAAAGTGTCCACACTTTGGTTTTTGTTCTTCTTGAGTTTCATGTGTTTAGTAAATTGTATCTTATATCTTGGGTATTCTAAGTTTCTGGGCTAATATCCACTTATCAGTGAGTACATATTGTGTGAGTTCTTGTGTGATTGGGTTACCTCACTCAGGATGATGCCCTCCAGGCCAACCATTTGCCTAGCAATTTCATAAATTCATTCTTTTTAATAGCTGAGTAGTATTCCATTGTGTAAATGTACCACATTTTCTGTATCCATTCCTTTGTTGAGGGGCATCTGGGTTCTTTCCAGCTTCTGGCTATTATAAATAAGGCTGCTATGAACATAGTGGAGCATGTGTTGTTCTTACCGGTTAGAACATCTTCTAGATATATGCCAAGTAGAGGTATTGCAGGATCCTCTGGTAGTACTATGTCCAATTTTCTGAGGAACCGCCAGACTGATTTCCAGAGTGGTTATACAAGCTTGCAATCCCACCAACAATGGAGGAGTGTTCCTCTTTCTCCACATCCTCGCCAGCATCTGCTGTCAGCTGAATTTTTGATCTTAGCCTTTCTGACTGGTGTGAGTTGGAATCTCAGGGTTGTTTTGAGTTGCATTTCCCTGATGATTAAGGATGTTGAACATTTTTTCAGGTGCTTCTCTGCCATTTGGTATTCTTCAAGTGAGAATTCTTTGTTCAGTTCTGAGCCCAATTTTTTAATGGGGTTATTTGATTTTCTGGAGTCCACCTTCTTGAGTTCTTTATATATATTGGATATAAGTCCCCTATCTGATTTAGGATAGGTAAAGATCCTTTATCAATCTGTTGGTGGTCTTTTTGTCTTATTGACGGTGTCTTTTGCCTTGCAGAAGCTTTGCAACTTTATGAGGTCCCATTTATCGATTCTCGATCTTACAGCACAAGCTATTGCTGTTCTATTCAGGAATTTTTCCCCTGTACCCATATCTTCGAGGTTTTTCCCTACTTTCTCCTCTATAAGTTTCAGTGTCTCTGGTTTTATGTGGAGTTCCTTAATCCATTTAGATTTGACCTTAGTACAAGGAGATATGAATGGATCAATTCGCATTCTTCTAAATGATAAGTGCCAGTTCTGCCAGCACCATTTGTTGAAAATGCTGTCTTTTTTCCACTGGATTGATTTTGCTCCCTTGTCAAAGATCAAGTGACCATAGGTGTGTGGGTTCATCTCAGGGACGTCAATTCTGTTCCATTGGTCTACTTGTCTGTTGGTATACCAGTACCATGCAGTTTTTATCACAATTGCTCTGTAGTACAGCTTTAGGTCAGGCATGGTGATTCCAACAGAGGTTCTTTTATCCTTGAGAAGAGTTTTTGCTATCCTAGGTTTTTTGTTATTCCAGATGAATTTGCAGATTGCACTTTCTAATTCGTTGAAGAATTGAGTTGGAATTTTGATGGGGATTGCATTGAATCTGTAGATTGCTTTTGGCAAGATAGCCATTTTTACTATATTGATCCTGCCCATCCATAAGCATGGGAGATCTTTCCATCTTCTGAGATCTTCTTTAATTTCTTTCTTCAGAGACTTGAAATTCTGATCATATAGATCTTTCACTTCTTTAGTTAGAGTCATGCCAAGATATTTTACATTATTTGTGACTATTGAAAAGGGTGTTGTTTCCCTAATTTCTTTCTCAGCCTGCTTATTCTTTGTGTATTGAAAGGCCATTGACTTGTTTGAGATAATATTATATCCAGCTTCTTCACTGAAGCTGTTTATCAAGCTTAGGAGTTCTCTGGTGGAATTTTTAGGGTCACCTATATAATACTATCATATCATCTACAAAAGTTGATGTTTTTATTTCTTCCTTTCCAAATTGTATCCCCTTGATCTCCTTTTGTTGTCGAATTGCTCTGGCTAGGACTTCAAGTACAATGTTGAATAGGTAGGGAGAAAGTGGGCAGCCTTGTCTAGTCCCTGATTTTAGTGGGATTGCTTCTGGCTTCTCACCATTTACTTTGATGTTGGCTAATTGTTTGCTGTAAATTGCTTTTATCATGTTTATGTATGGGCCTTGAATTCCTGATCTTTCTAAGACTTTTATCATGAATGGGTGTTGGATTTTGTCAAATTGTTTTCCAGCATTTCATTCTGAAGTAGTGTCTGTCTTTTTCTCTGAGATGGGTTTCCTGTAAGCAGCAAAATGTTGGGTCCTGTTTGTGTAGCCAGTCTGTTAGTCTATGTCTTTTTATTGGGGAGTTGAGTCCATTGATATTAAGCGATATTAAGGAAAAGTAATTGTTGCTTCCTATTATTTTTGTTGTTAGAGTTGGCATTCTGTTCTTGTGGCTGTCTTCTTTTAGGTTTGTTGAAGGATTACTTTCTTGCTTTTTCTAGGACGTGGTTTCCGTCCTTGTATTGGTTATTTTCTGTTATTATCCTTTGAAGGGCTGGATTCGTGGAAAGATAATGTGTGAATTTGGTTCTGTCATGGAATACTTTGGTTTCTCCATCTATGGCAATTGAAAGTTTGGCAGGGTATAGTAGCCTGGGCTGGTATTTGTGTTCTCTTCTTGTCTGTATAACATCTGTCCAGGCTCTTCTGGCTTTCATAATCTCTGGTGAAAAATCTGTTGTAATTATGATAGGCTTGCCTTATATGTTACTTGACCTTTTTCTCTTGCTGCTTTTAATATTCTATCTTTATTTAGTGCATTTGTTGTTTTGATTATTATGTGTCAGAATTTCTTTTCTGGTCAAGTCTATTTGAAGTTCTGTAGGCTTCTTATATGTTCATGGGCATCTCTTTCTTTAGGTTTGGGAAGTTTTCTTCTATAATTTTGTTGAAGATATTTGCTGGCCCTTTGAGTTGAAAATCTTCATTCTCATCTACTCCTATTACCCATAGGTTTGGTCTTCTCATTGTGTCCTGGATTTCCTGGATGTTTTGAGTTAGGATCTTTTTCATTTTGCATTTTCTTTGATTGTTGTGCCAATGTTCTCCATGGAATCTTCTGCACCTGAGATTCTCTCTTCCATCTCTTGTATTCTGTTGCTGATGCTTGCATCTATGGTTCCAGATTTCTTTCCCTGGGTTTCTATCTCCAGCATTGCCTCACTTTGGGTTTTCTTTATTGTGTCTACTTGCCTAGTATAGTTTGTTCATTTCCATCATCTATTTGGTTGTGTTTTCCTGTTTTTCTATAAGGACTTGTAACTCTTTAGCAGTGTTCTCCTGTATTTCTTTAAGTGAGTTATTAAAGACCTTCTTGATGTCTTCTACCATCCTCATGAGATATGCCTTTAATCCAGGTCTAGATTTTCAGGTGTGTTGGGGTGCCCTGTACTGGCTGAGGTGGGAGTACCGGTTCTGATGATGGTGAGTGGTCTTGGTTTTTGTTAGTAAGATTCTTACATCTGCCTTTCACCATCTGGTAAACTCTGGGAGTCAGTTATTATAGTTGTCTCTCGTTAAAGCTTGTTCCACTCGTGATTCTGTTATTCTCTACCAGCAGACTGGGGAGACTAGCTCTCTCCTGAGTTTCTGTGGTCAGAGCACTCTTTGCAGGCAGGCTCTCCTCTTTCAGGGAAGGTGCACAGATATCTGGCGTTCAGACTTGCCTCCTGGCAGAAGATGAAGGCCCGAAACAGGAACTGCCCCAGAATCTTTTAGCTTCTGTAGTCCACACTCTCACCTGTGCAGAGTAGTCTCGGTGAAGTCTAGGATCCAAGATACCTCCTGCAAATGCTCAGGCAAAGTCCTCCTGGGCCGGGCGGACACCTATCCTCTGGCAGGGAAGGTGCCCGGATGTCTGGAGCTTGGAAAGGGGCCTGCCTCATAAGCTCTGTGGCTCCAGCCTGTCCCAGAAGCTGTTAGCTGGTATTTTCTTCATTTACATTTCAAATGCTATCCCAAAAGTCCCCCATAGCCCCCCCACTCCCCTACCCACCCACTCCCACTACTTGGCCCTGGTGTTCCCCTGTACTGAGGCATATTAAATTTGCAAGACCAAGGGGCCTCTCTTTCCAATGATGGCCAACTAGGCCATCTTCTTATACATATGCAGCTAGAGACACAAGCTCCGGGGGTACTGGTTAGTTCATATTATTGTTCCACCTATAGGAATGCAGACCCCTTTAGCTCCTTGATTACTTTCTCTAGATCCTCCATTGGGGGCCCTGTGATCCATCCAATAGCTGACTGTGAGCATTCACTTCTGTGTTTGCTAGGCCCCGGCATAGCCTCACAAGAGACATCTATATCGCAGTCCTTTCAGCAAAATCTTGCTGACTTATGCAATGGTGTCAGTGTTTGGAGGCTGATTTCAGGCTTTAGTGCATTGAATTTGGGCTAAGCAGGGGTAGCACCCACATATTTGTAGTTAAAGAATTTTAAGAATCAAATGGTATGTGTTCTAAAGATGGGGAAATTACTGCCATTGATATAAAATCAACAAACTTCATCTAAACTGTTTTAAATGATCTCTATAACTCTTGTTTTAAAATTCTGACATGAGCGAGAGGTACTTTTCACTTATTACATGTTTCTGATTTTTTAAAATTAGCTGCAGTTCCATGTATGTTTGGTTAGTTATTAGGGAATCTTTTTTCAAGGAAAATGAATATTTTTTGTTGAATGTTAAGTTTATATTAACAAAACATATGTCATGACATCGTGCCACAGCTCTACACACAGTACTCCAAATGCAATAAAATCTTAAAAGCTGGTTCTCGAGTTTTACTGGGACCTTGGACTCCAGCGATGGGAAGGTAACTTTAGTAGGTACCACCAGGGGGCAGCAGAGGCTGCAGGATCTCAAGGCGGGACATGGGTTTCCCAGGTAGGATGGGTACTGTCAACCTCCAACCAGACTCCAGTTCTGCTAGAAGGTATTTCGGTAGGGTGGTCATCAAAATATCTGTAGAGTTTTGAGACTCTATTCTGTGACCCCAAGTTATAACCTAGAGGATGTGGCCAATGCTTGTCCAGAAACTCCTTATTATTCTCCTAAGGAAAAGACAACAGAAAGGGTTTCTCAGCAAAGGAAGGTATGAATGACTCATCCCCAAGATGGTGCCTGCTTTCTCATGGGATTGACTCTAGAGAAGGAAGACATTGGTCATAAACACAGTGGTCTTGGGAGCTCATCTGAATGTTTTGTTTTATATTCTTTATTCACATGATAAAAAGAAAGCCCAACTAGCGGAGTCCCTTCCCTGGGGTCCCTAAAAGTTTAGAGATATTCTCTCTGTGCTCTACATACAGTAGACTCGTCCCTACTTATGATATGTTTAATATTGCCATCAAAAGCACTGTTGGTAGTTAGAACACAATGCCTTGTTCTAGGTCACATATGGCACGTTTTGGTATATTGTTTCTTTCAAATTAGTATCTGTTATTGTGCTGCATATATGATTTTTTTCCTTACATCTTCCGAGGTCAAGTACAAATCATTTCATTTATACTTTTTGGAAGAACTGAATTAAGAAAGAGCTGAATAAAGTCTGGGGCAGCAAAAGAATATAACCACCAAAGTTGTTATGGATCTAACAATATTACCTACTGTCTTAGTCAGGGTTTGTATTCCTGCACAAAACATCATGACCAAGAAGCAAGTTGGGGAGGGAGGAGTTTATTCAAGCTTATACTTCCACATTGTTGTTCATAACCAAAGGAAGTCAGGTTAGAAACTCACACAGGGCAGGAACTTGGAGGCAGGAACTGATGCAGAGGCCATGGAAGGGTGCTGCTTACTGGCTTGCTACCCCACCTTGCTCAGCTCAGTGTATTTGGTGGTAAGGTGCAGGAGTAGGTATTAGGGAGGTGATCCTTTTATTGAAGATTGGCAAAAACATGACTTTCTTCCTGTATCTCACCTTGGATAACTTGGGATGACTAAACTGTTGTCTGAATATGTTTCCTGGAGAAACAATATATCTTTAAGTAAAGAAGAGCAAAGTCTCATATTGTGCACCATGGGGATAAGAAGAGATTACCAAGAAGACACTTGCTGTGAAGAATAAGTAAAAGATCTCATCAGGAGCTCTATGAGTGCCTAGAAGTTTGAACAAATTAAACACTTATTTCATATCTAGGTCTGGGTCAGTCCACGTGGGTATGAGAAACAAGATTCTCCTTTTCAGAACTAAGAATTGCCTATTGTGTTTAGACTTGCTTGTGGGGATAATCTTAAGAATTAATGTGGGAAGAGTTCTATTTCTTATGGGTAGGAAATTTCATGGGTAGAGATCCTGAATGCTATAAGATGGAAAATGAGAGCTGAGCATACATTTATTGTCTCTCTGCTTGTTGACTGCAAGTACCATGTGACCAGCTGCCTACTGCCTTGATTACCTAGTAATGTTACATTCTGCTTTTAAACTGAGTCATAAAGAACAATTTCTCTCTTAAGTTGCTTTCTTCAGAGTATTTTCTTATTACAGTAATAGAAAAAGAAACTAAGACAGTGTGTGTTATGTGTGTGTAGGTGCATTTCGTTAGATCTTGATCATTATTGTAGTTAGAGTTTTAGTTTCTTTTGAGTATTCTTTCAAATAATAGGTTTCCTTTACCATATAAATAAGTAGCTTTTAAAAAATATTTTAAAATTTGATTACAAGCTAGCCTAATTGCTTCCAAAGAGTGCTGACTTAGTTAAACCTGTCTCTGTTTTCAAATTAGCACTTCTCTGGAAATGTGACTGAAAGATGGGAAGGTTGACCAGTTGGCTCCAGGTTGCCCTTTCGTTCTGATAATTCTATGCCAGCAATGCTAGTTTTTCACATCATCAGAGATCCACCCTGTTTTTTGTTGGTTTGGTTTGGTTTGTCTGTGTGTGTGTGTGTGTGTGTGTGTGTGTGTGTGTGTGTGTGTGTGCAGGAAGCTCAGAAACTGCACTGTAGATCAGCATCTCAGAGAAGCACAAATATCTGAACATTAGAGGAAGAGAAGCAGTTGCTACAGCCTACAACTTCACTTCAATCACATTAAAATTTCTTATATTTCTTCTTGAGTTTTCTAAGCTACAGGGAGACAAATGCCCTATGTGGTCTGGTGATTGGTTTTCATTCATTGTCCAGGATGTCTTGCTTGGACTTGTTTGTACAAGGTTTGTATTAACATAGTTGCTCTTCAGATTTCTCCTGAACAATATTCTTCACAAAGCATGATAAATAAAGACAAAGGCAAACATAGTGAGTTAGGAACCCCAGCTTAGCAAACAATAGGAAGTCCACAATGAAACTTCCCTTATGAGCCCAGAGAGTTCATACAACTTTACTTGTCTCTTTCTTGTTACAGTACTTCATCAGTCATAAAACTCAGCAAAGAATCTTAATCTCAGAAGAGATGACAACTAAGAGTAGCACTTCATATACCTTCCAGGTCTATGAAGAAGAGGTTGGTCAGTGGCTCTACCATCCTCTACCTAAGACTTTAAACCTCAGACCAATTAAGGCTGCTAACTTTCCTGCCTCCCTTTTGGATAAAGTTGAGAACTATCAAAAATGTGAAGAATCAAAAAATAGGAGATTCTCCTATTTTTCTATGGTCTGTCTTCTGGTCAAATAAGACTTCTATATTTGTGTAGATGTTCTGCTATTAATTAGGATAAAATATGTGAATTTCTAATTAATTTATGCACTTCCCATTCTGTTTGCAGCCTCCCCTCCCCCCTATTCTCTCAGTCCCACCTTCACAGCCCCTCTTCTCCCATCCTCCATCCCCTTTTCAGAAAGGGGAAACCCCTCTATGGATGCCAACCTGCCCTAGCACACCAAATTACTGTAGGACTAGGCATATCCTCTCCCACTGAGACCAGAAAGGGGAATATTTGAATTGCATTACTCATCTGTTCCTGTTCCTTTTATCTACTGCATCCCCGAAGTGAGCATTTCTGTTTTGCTCTAACTCACCTGAGTCACCAGTTGTCACACTTTTGTTCAAGAGGCTGTTTTCATATTGACCATTTAGTTGTCAAGGAAAGGAAATAGAGAATTCTACAGGGGAGAAGCTGTGCATAGGCAGTTGATGGGCCATCGAGTCTGATTATGCTTTCTGTTCTATATTTAGTAAGTTACTCTTAGGGTTTGGTTTTATTTGTGTTAAAGACCAGATACATGCTTCATCTTAAGTAGAATTTAGCTTGAAGTGATTCTGTATCTCCAGAAATGGATTTTAACCAGCATCCCTTCCCCTTTCTCCTGCCTAAGTGCAAGACCAGGCAGCTTCAACGATGTATTTGAGAATGTGTGCTTATAAGAAGTAAGCATCTTGGAGCTGTGGGAAATATAAATGTAAGAAGCAAAAGCAATAGAAAGCCAGCAAAGATGATTTTTTTCAGGTTGAGCAACTGCAACAGACTTGAGATTTTCTTTTTTTCTTTTTTTGTGAGTTTTTAATGTTAATTTTTATTAGATATTTTCTTCATTTACATTTCAAATGCTATCTCCTTTCCTAGTTTCCTCTCTGAAAGTCTTCTATACCCCCTCGCCCTGCTCCCCAACCCACCCACTCCTGCTTCCTGGCACTGGCATTCCCCTGTACTGGGGAATATAATCTTTACAAAACCAAGGGTCTCTCCTCCCATTGATGGCCATCCTCTGCTACATATGCAGCTAGTGACACAGCTCTTAGGGGGTACTGGTTAGTTCATATTATTGTTCCTCCTATAGGGTTGCAGACCCCTTTAGCTCCTTGGGTACTTTGACTTGAGATTTTCTTAATGAATGTGTTACTTGGGGTATAATGAAGTGAGTCCTCTATAAAATGTCCAATACACCATCTGGCACTTGACCTGCCTTGATTATGAGACACACTAGAGGAAACTGAGAAAGATTTAAAAAAGAAGAAGAAGAAAAAAAATCCTGTTGGAGCTGCAGAAATGAATCAGTGGTTAAGATATTGCACCGCTATTGTGGATATCTGAGTTCCTTTCCCACCACCCAGGTCAGGCACCTCACAACCACCTCTGACTTTAGCTCCAGGGGACTCAACAGTTTCTTCTGAACACATTCTACCCCACACTTGAAGAACACACACACACACACACACACACACACACACACACACACACACCAATCATTTTGAAAAAGCAAATTCTTCTATGGGAACTTAACTTCCTTAAATATGTGAAAGTTTATGTCAGCATCACACTCTCCGACTTTACATTTAAATATAGCACAGAGTGTGGGTGAATTCACCTCTGACTAGCCAAAAGTTTGGTAACATGTAGAATCTGAAAAGAACAGTTGAAGTGGTGTTAAAAGAAAGTGTGGATTCAATGAACAACTGAAATCGGGTATTCCTGCCCAGAGTGTGATGCATCCACATAGATTAGTCTCTTGCTGAATAAAGAATTTTAGTGTTTCTCATGTGAACCACACAGTTCTCTTGTGGAGACAAACCAAGTTGGGACAGACTTGATTTCATTTTCCTTAGAAACAAGTACAAAAGACATAATTTGAGGCCTGGATAAAAATGTCTTATAAACATACAATTAAATTTTGGCTTTCTGCAGACTCAATGCAATAAGCCATGAGTGATTTCAGATGTTGTGGTCAGATTCTCCTGGCCAAAGATTTGGCTACTCAGGTTATCCTCAAGGGAAAATGGCAAATCTAATGGTGGTATTTTTAGAACAAGAGGGCTGAAGGAGTCACCCAGGGTGGTTCATGTGTTTGTGTGTAATAAAAATACCATCATACTCAAGCTGTCATTTAATTCATAACCAAATGCCTGTGAATCAAATGTTACTTTAGTATGTGGAGTCAAGACAGCAGCAAGAGGTGTTGGATGTCGGAGAAAGCTGTAGCAAGCAAAGAGTGTTTTACTCATCTGTGCATGCTCTAGTGGGAAAGTTAACTGTTTTGTCACATGATATACTTAATATAGTATTGATAACAGAAGCTTAATAAATAGTTTTTGAAATATGTCTCATTATGATGGATCTATAAGAGATAGTTTAGGAGGAAGTAACTTAAAAATAGAAAACAAAGACATATGCCATGGGAATTTATCTTCTAAAAACAGTTGAAACTTCAGACTTAGTGTATTCCCAGAGGGATGCAACTAGTGAAAGTCAGAAAGTTAGGCAAAAATCTTACAAAATAAATGGTTCAGTTTGTTCACCAAATGTGTGTGTGTATGGTTCATATATACATGAATAAGTATATAAATATGTGTTATGTGCCAGAATGATGAAATAATGTATAGATTAAAAGCTATTTCAAAGCTGTATCAACCAATTTTAAGATATGAAGTTTATCTTAGCTCAGATAAGCCAAATGCAAACACAGTTATTGCACATTTCTAAGGAAATTTCACAAATGGGAAGAATCACAGGACACTAGACAACATTTAAAAATTATAATTAATTTTAATCAAATTTACACAGTACTTAAAGTGGTAAAGAAATCCAATATTTGCAGGTACATCATGATAATGCAATAGCTGTGACTAACAATGTTGATCTTAGATATAAAACTCAAAGGAAAGTTTAAAATAGCACATGAATAGATTTTTTAAAATCTCTTTGTTAATTTCATGTATTTGAAGAAATTCTTGCAGGAATAGAAATTTTAGTTTTACCTTATTTATTTGTATTGGTATTTGTGATTTATTATAGTCAACAAAATTTATTATCACTAAGAGAATGGGTGACAGAAACAGCAAGAGGTGCATATTATCAAAGAAAGTCTATGATAGTTATTTCTTCCTTCACTCTGGGCTGCGTATTCCCAGCAAGGCCCAATTATCTTTGTGATCTTACTTTCAATCCCTTTCACATTTTGTTAGACATTTTTCATTTTTCTCAGAGAAGATAAACTTTCATACCTCTTTCTAATAGAAGGGCTGTTCCACCCCCCCCCCCAAGAGTACTGCTTACTGTGCATCGAGAACTCAGGAGGACATGGATGCTAGATGGGTTTGTTGGGTTATACTGCCAGGAGTCTTTGGAATAATATTTTCCATAGCTCAAGTGATTCTACAATACTGCACTGGTGAGCAATCGACACTATGTACACCTTTCTCTCAACTTGGTTTTTCATTTTATACCTATGAAATACTATGTTGTATTATACATATATACACCCATATGCATACACACATTATGGATGTGTGCTGGCTGATTTTGTGTGTCAACTTGACACAAGATGGATTTATCGCAGAGAAATAAGCCTCCCTTGGGGAAATGCCTCCATGAGATTCAGCTGTAAGGTAATTTCTCTATTAGTGATCAAGGTGGGAGGGCCTAGCCCTTTGTGAGTGGTTCCATCCCTGGGTTGGTAGTCCTGGGTTTTATAATCAAAGCTAGCTGAGCAAGTCATGGGAAGCAATCAGCACCCCTCCATGGCCTTTGCACCAGCTCCTGCCTCCACATTCCTGTTCTGTATGAGTGTCTATCCTGACTTCCTTTGGTGATGAACAGCAATGTGGAAGTGTAAGCCGAATAAACTCTATCTTCCCCAACTTACTTCTTGGACATGATGTTCTGTGCAGGAATAGAAACCCTGATTTAGATAGGATGTAAACTTCAAAGTTAATTACCAGTAGGTAAGATACTAGCACACATACACTTTCATAGGTATAGGAGCACCTGAAGTGGGTACTCGCACCGAGGAAGGTTGACCACACTCACCCTGTGACCTCATTACTCTCAGAGTTATTCAGGGTTATTCAGCATTTCCTAATCTCCAACACCCACAGTAGGAGATAAATATGTCTAAATCCAGAGTTGGAGAGAAGATATAAACACCTTGATGGAGAAAGAACACCTTGCTCTTTCTCCATTGATGCTCTTTCTTTTCACCATTGACTCTCCTTTGTTCCATTTCTCATGAAAACAAACATTTAAACAACACATACATTTTCTGGAAAAAGTATTGAGCAAAAGAGAATAACTGCGATTTCATTAAATTCATGAAGAATGCTCATGACCTTGTTAGGGAATGAAGACTATGAGACTTAAAGTTTCCTGAGGGAAGAAGCCATTTCTGTTTCCTTCTACCACTGCACACCTAGGTGCCTAGGATATATTATGGTGCACACTAATGAATATTTGTAACATTAACAATGACATGGACAAAGACCTTATTGGTGGCCATTAAATTAAAGAAAAATGGTCATTGTTTTCAGCCTGGAATCCCTCCAGTCTATTTCCTGTCCAGCATACTTTTGAAGTCTGTCTTTTCTTGCACTTAGGTGGACTTGTGTTCTCAGATTTTTCAAAACATCTATTTGTGCTTGTGGGAAAGATCTGCCTTGGCAGGAGTGTGGCCCTCAGAGCACAAATGAAGGGAGTTGTTTTTCTCCTTCCACCATGTAGGTTCTGGGGATGGAACTCAGGTTTTCAGGCTTGTTAACAAGTGTCTTTATGCCCTGAGCCATCACTAAGGCCATATTTTCATTTTATAAGATATATTAAACAAGATATGACACCATCAAAGGTAATATTATATATGCATAAGTATGTAATGGTCATTAAACTTCTATAGAAAGTATACTAAACTTTCTAACTACTTTTGATATCGACTTCAAATCCCCTGTCCCTTCCCATTATTAATGGTTCAAAATTAAACCTACTAAGCACCATGTTGCCTCTCACTAAATCACTGTCTGGTTACCCATTGGTAGGTTTGACAGCAAGATTTGGCTTTGCACTTTCTTGATTTGGTGCAGGTCAGATGCCCCACTCTATTCCAGAATTAGCTGAATTAAAGAAGTATTTAGCATTAAGAAGATTGGGATTACCATTTTGAAGTTCATTTGTCTCTCTCTTTTTTTTTCAGTGATTTACATTCCAGCTTACTTGAATATCTACCTATTTTTTTTTCTGTACCTTCTCTGTGTGTACCTAAAATGGTGGTAATTGGCCATAGTTAAATTATAAACACAATGAGGAAGGACAGAATTACTAGGGTAAAATGTAGGAGTCAGAAATTTCATTGCAGTTCTCTTCTTCAGGACCATATGCAAGCAGTGAACAGAGGCACACTGATGTAAATGATAACCCAGTATGAAAAGCCATCACTGCAAAGCATCCAAATCATACTTGGTTCTCAAGTATGTTTTTGACCATTTGACTCTGAGTGAGTTTTTTAACTCAGCTGTAAACTTATGTCTAAATAAGAGCAATGCTGCCACATTGGAATAAATATGAGATTTCAATTTGATAATACACTTAAACACTCAGTATTTATGTATTTTACCAAGAAACTATTTTGTTATAACAGAGTAACAATTATCCATTATGATTGGAGAATCTCTTTAGCTTTCTCGGGGCTGTTTTTAACCAAAAATTAAATTTATTGATAATTAATAATAATTTAAAAATTTGATAAAATTCCTGCACCTTGTACATGTGATGAACATCTGAAAGATATCTTCTTAAGGTGAGTGGTTGTTGTAAGCACTGAAGTGACTCACACTGGCCTGTTGGTTCTGTGGTTTAGAACATGCTGACGTCAGGAGGATGAAAGGCTGTGCTCTCTAGCCCTGGCTGTGGACAGTCAGAGAGATTACTCAGATATCTATTGCTAGGCCTGGTTCTCTCTCTAAAGAAAAGGTAGCTCATTAAATCAACTCCTGAGTGAATATAGACAGCTAAACCAAGCTGTACTCAAACTTCTCTGCCCTCAGAGGACATGTTGGTCCAATCCAGCATCTTGATTCCCAAGCACATGCAGTCCAGGAGAAACCCAGTTATACATAGAACAGCATGGAAGCGCAAACTTACCTCCTACAAAATTCCTTACTTTTGCTTGAGTTTATTGAAGTTTCTGTTACTCTGCCAAAATGGAGCATGGACTATAACTAAATTAATAATCACTTTCTCACAGATAGAATTATCCCTTTAATTGAAAATTTATCCACTATTAGTAGAAATTAGCTAATGCAACTTGGACATGGACTTCACAAACGTGTTGGCAATTCGGATGTACTCTGGTCTTGCATAAACTAGAGCCATCTGATAATCATTCTGATCAAAGCGTAAAGCACTACTCAAACTATCACAGAGCTTTTGAGATGGAAGTATGAAGAGAAAGATTCACTGATCTGCCTAATTGCTCTTCTCTGTTATTGAAATTAGCTAACATTTTATCTTTAATAGTAACAATTAGAAAGAGAAACCATTCCATTTGCCAGCTAATTTAAAAGTTATCCACTGTGACATGACTAATGTCTACAGAAAAATAATCAATCAAGTGTTACATTGTTAGCATGAGACTAATTTTTTTTTCCTCACTAGTGAGTTGCTTGGATATGTAACTACTTATTTTCTTCTAAAGCAGTGGTTTTGAACCTGTGGGTTGTGACTCCTAGGGAGCTCAAATGACCCTTTCACAGGGGTTGAATATCATATATCCTGCATATCAGATATTTGCCTTATAGTTCATAGCATTATCAAAATTAGATTTATGAAATAGCAACAAAAAACATGGTTATTAGTCACCACAGCATGAAGAACTTTATTCAAGTGTTATAAGTATTTGAAAGGTTGATCTAAGGTAGAAAGGCAATTCTAAGAGTCTCCAGCCACATCCTACACAAAGTAGAAATTCAGTTTCATGGGTAGCCCTTTCTTTCTTCCTAAAATATGTTTCTAATATTGCTAATATTTCTAAACAGGATATTTATGTTTCGTTCTAATTGTTTGCTTTTAACAAAGAAGGGTTTTTCCCTTGGACGGTCAGTTTTCTCCTCCCAGTAAGTTTTCACATAGGTTGGTAGGGTAAGAGAGGAGGAAAATTACTAGAGGTACTAGGCAAAGATATCAGCAGTGCATTGTGACCAACAGAAGGCGTGTTCTGAGAGCTGGGTATGAGAACCCACCACTGTTATTCATCAGCAAAAACATTGTCAGTTTTCTGCCAGGTTTTTCATGTGTACCGAGGATTGGCAAGAAGAGGTTTCAGAAGACATTCTATTTTCACTTGGAAAGCTTTAAAAAATTAATCCAGCTTAATTGTGTTTAGTTCATAGATCCAATGGCCAACTTTTCAGGTCAAAAAAATAAGCTCTCTAAAGCCAAACACCCAGCCAAATTTTGTGTGGCTTATAGTATTCTTACCAGCCACAAAAAAGAAAACTATCTTCTATAGCTTTAGTGTTTCCCAGACCAACATATAGATCCATACATCGGCTTGTCCCAGCATAAATGTGTTCTTTTCCCATCATGCCATGCATTCTGCCCCTGGTATAATGAAGGTCTAATGAAGCAGTGTGAACAGAGGCAGTAACAAAGTCATGCCTACAAACTAGCAAGGATTAGTTTATTGCCACAAATTGCTTATTAAGTTGTAGGCATACATTGCTCTCTGAAGAGGCAACTTCACTATATGTAAACAGCAAATGGTACTTGTTCTGTATATTATTGTAACAGTTCTATTCCCTGGCACCACACAAAGGTATATCTCAAAATGCACCCATAACTGGGTGCATTAGAATTAGAATGTCTCGGTAATTTGTTTCTTGATTCTTTTTAAACCTTTATTTTTACTCTATGTGTATGGGTGTTCTGAATGCATATATGTCTGTATACCACATGCATGCAGTGTGTGCAGAGGCCAGAAGAAGACGTCAGATTCCAACAACCTGGAGTTGAAGATGGTCTTGCATCACCATGTGGGCACTGGGACATAAACTCTTGTCCTCTTGAACAGCAACTACTGCACTTAACCATTAAGCCATGTCTCCAGTTTGGATAATTAGATTTTAAATAAGATCTCTAGTTGTATTTTCAGCAGGGTGGAATTTAAGAAGCATTGTGTATTATTATTCAGGGTTCTCTAGAGTAACAGAACTTATAGATTGAGTTGATCTCTTTACCTCCCCCCTGTCTGTTTCTCTCTCTTCAATGGTTGGTTATGAATGGAAAGTCCAAGAACTGAGTACTTGCTCAGTTCTCAAGGTTGGATGTCTCCACTGGTCTTTGTTTTTTTGTGGGAATCCTGAAGAAGCAGGTTCTAGTGCCAATGAAGGAATGGATGTCCTAGCAAAGTGAAGGCAAACATGAAAAGAGCAAAAACTTTCTTCTTCTATGCCTCTATGGTCTAGATGAAAGGTGTATCTTCCTACTCCAAAGGTCCAGACTATAACTGAACTTACCCACTTCAAACCAAGCAAAAAGTCTCTCACAGATGTGTCCTCTATATCTGTGTTGTAGTTCATTCCAGAGTTAGTCGAATTGACTACCAATAATAGCTATAATAATAGCATCCACCTCTGTATTTGTACTGTGGGATTATATAGTCCAGCTGTCTCCTGAGAGGCTCTGTCAGAGCCTGACAAATACACAGGCAGTTGCAGCCAAACATTGGACTGAACATAGGTTCCCCAAAGAAGGAGTTAGATAAAGGACTAAAGGAGCTGAAAGGGTTTGCAACCCCATAGGAAGAAAAACAATATCAACCAACCAGAACTCCCCCCCCCCAGCTTCCAGGGACTAAACCATCAACCAAAGAGAACACATGGAGGAGCCCATGGCTCGAGACACATATGTAGCAGAGGATTGCCTTGTTGGGCATCAATAGGAGGAGAGATTGCCTTGGTCCTATGAAGGCTCAATGCCCCAGTGTAGGGAAATGCCAGGGTGGGGAGGCAGGAGTGGGTGAGTTGGTGGGTGGGTGGGGGTTAACACCCTCATAGAAGCAGAAGGAGGGGTGATGGGGTGGGGGTTTCTATGGGGGAGGGACCAGGAAAGGGGATATCATTTAAAATGTAAATAAAGAAAATATCCAATAAAAAAAGACCAGAAGAAGAAGAAGAAGAAGAACAAGAACAAGAAGAACAAGAAGAACAAGAAGAAGAACAAGAACAAGAAGAACAAGAACAAGAAGAAGAAACAACCAATACAGCACCCTTGTCCTCTTGAAGACCCACACAAAGCTAGCAGCTTTCTGTGTCACTTGATATATAGGCCAAAGTAACACACCCAATTGAGTAGGATCCAAATAAATTCACTAAACCTTGGCTCACTTTCTTGATGGTGATGTACAATAAGTTATCCATCACCTTACAAGGAATATCTCTGCATGCCCACCCCACTGGACTCCTAAGACTTTCATTGAGGTAGAAGGCTCTTGAATTTTGATTAGATTATTTGCCACCTTGATATGCATATATGTTATCAAGGAGTCCAAAGTAGTTGCTCTCTCCTGCTTACTTGGTACGAGCAGCCTAATGTCACCAATATAGTCACCAATGTGATATTTTGTTGGAGAGACAGATAATTGAGATCTGTCTAACTAAGCTACAGCACAGGTCAGGAAAGTTAATAATGTCCTTGAAGCAAAACTGCAAAAGTATACTTCTGGCCCTGCCAAATGAAAGCAAATTGTTTCTGGTACCTAAAGAAGAGGTACTGTGAAAAGGTGTTTGGTAGGTCATTCACTGTCTACCATGTACTAGAAGTGTTAATCAAATAAGGTCACCTCTGAAAAAGCAGATGCAATCAAAGCCTTTACCTGACTGATAGTCAACTGTCATTTTTCATGATCTACCTGTCTTCTGCACTGGCCAGATATCAGAGTTAAAGGGAGATGTGGTGGGAACTACCACTCCTGACTGTTTCAAGTCATTTATGGTGGGCACTAATTTTTGTAACTCCTCCAGGGATGTGGTACTGTTTTTCGTTCATTATTTCTTTACCTGAGGCAACTCTAAAGGCTTCCATGTAGCCTGTCCAACGATAATAGCACTCAATCCCACAGGTCAGGAAACCAATGTGAAAATTATTCCAACTTCTAAGTACCTATAAGTAAAACTTCTAATCCCAAGTACACAGTCAGGAATTTGGGAAGGAACAACAGGATGAATTTGGTGACCCACTGAACCTATCTATTGTGAGTTGGACTTTAGCCAAAACTTCACAAATCACCTGTTTGGAGGAATGTGGACTTTGGATTAGAGAACCAGTTGACTGCATCAGGCAGGGCATAGTGGGCTATTATGTCTGGAAGGCATCAATGCTGAGGATGATTTGAACTGTGGGGACCTAGCTCAAGAGGTTTCAGAGATGAAGAATATTAATATGTGGCCTAGTTCATTCTTGTGATATTTGGTGAAGAATGTGGCTTCTTTCTGCCCTTGTCTCCCCCAAAATACCTGCCTTGCGGCTAAAATGGAGAGTTGTGGATTGACAGCTTTAGCAGAGATTTCCAGATAGCTAGGATTGACTGTGTTGCTTGGTTACTAGTGTCCACACATATGCAAATCTATAATGGAAAGGAGCATGTTGATTAAGGAGAAAATACAAAATATACAGTTTGAGGAGAAGGGAGGCACCAGGAATGTAAACGTATTTTTAAAAAGCCTGATACTATGTGAAATAAAGGGAGTGGCGGCCCCACCCAGCTCAGTTTGGGAAAAGGAATTAAAGGGACACTTAGGGCCGGGCATGGTGGTGCACACCTTTAATCCCAGAACTCTGAAGGCAGAGGCTGGCAGATCTCTAAGACTGGGGTCAGTCTGGTGTAGGGAGCAAGCTCGTGGACAGCCAAGCTTAAGCAGTGAAGGAAACCATCAGAAACAGAAAGCAGAAAGTCAGTGGAGTTACAACTGAGTGAGGGGGCTGTGTTCCAGCCCCAGCCAGCAGCAAAACTTGACAGCTTCAGCAAGTGCTTCTGGCTTTAGAGTTCAGGGTCAAAGAAAGGGATGATGGCATCTCCCTCTATGGGTAAGAAAAGTCACTGAGGCCAGACATATGTGAGGGATGCCCCTACATGGAGGTCTATACAGAGTGTGAAGCAGTGAAAACTAAAGCCTAGATTGTCTTGGAGATGCCAGAGCCATGGGATACCTTGCAGAGAAAAGCTTCTTAGCAGGGGGTGAAAACAGCCCAAAGAGAAGTGTGTTGCACTTTACAAAGCTGAAATGATTTGGAGATCTGAAGCGAGTCTTCACATCAGGCATGGAGTTGCAGAATTTGGAATTTACCCTGCTGTTTTTGCTGTCTTGGTCCATGAGGTCAGGGAGTGGAATGTGGTGGTTTGAATGAACATAGCCCACTGTAGACTCGTGGGGAGTAACACTATCAGGAAGTGTGTCACTTGGACTGGAGGCTTAAAAGGCTTAAGCTATGCCAAATGTCACTCTCTCTGCTGCTCACTGATCCAGATGCAAAACTTGTAGCCACTTCTCCAGCATCATGGCTACCCGCAGGCTGCCATTCTTCCCATCATGATGATAATGGGCTGAACTTCTGAACCTGTAAGCCAGCCCCAGTTAAATGTTTTTCTTTATAAGAGTTGCTGTGGTCATGGAGTCTCTTCACCGCAATGAAACCCTAACTAAGATGTATTGATTTAGAAAGAATCACCATCAATTCTTGTCAAAATTGAAACTGGTTTATTAAAGTTTTAGGTTTTCCTGAAATAGCACTATGGTCAGTCTGCCCAGCTGGAGGGCACAGTTTGAAGGTGTCCTTTGTAGACATCCAGGCCGCTGACATGACTTATCTATTGCCTTGGTGCCTCCACTTGGTGCACTCCAACAAGTATTGAAGAAAGTATCATTTACTAGGTGACTTCTAGCCACCTAGTACAAATACAAACAAGCACTATTCTTTTAGCTTAAGAAGAATAAGATTCATGCCCACTTACAGTGGATCAATGTCCCTTATCTGCGTCTTCCTATTTGTTTCTTACAGAATTGCTGAGCTTCTCTAATGAGCAAAGTACTCGGCAAAACACTAACAAGAATCCCAAGTTATATGAGACACATTCTCAAAGGTGATTAGAAACACTTGAACTCAGTGATATAAACTGATGGGCTGAGAGATGCTGAGCTCAGTATTGAGGTGATGCTGCTGTGAGCAGAGTAATGGATTAGAGGCACTTGAACGCCATCAACGGAGGTGAGATGTGCCCCTAAACTTTTTCACTGTAACATATGATATTGCAGGAGTTTCTGAGGTCCAGAAACCAGAGAAAGAGCCTGAGAAGGGATCTAGTTTACATCTTTTGTCAAGGATAAGATTTTGCATCCAATGAAGAATAGTTGAGCTGACTTCCAGGAGGCACCTCTTCTTTTCCATTTCATTGTTTTATTTTTGTCTTTGTATGAGAATCTAGAGAAGAAATGACAATGGGAACAGAGTGTTGAAATAACATTGTACTCCTTGTTTGCCTATCTGTGCTTGAGCATCAAAATCCAAAAGGAGTGAGCCTTACAGGTAGAAGCAGCCCCTGTTTCATCTGTAGGTCTCTGCTCCATCCCCATCCTGGGTATGTGTGTGTGTGTGTGTGTGTGTTACAAGAAAATTTTAAATAGAAGTGAATATTCTAAATATCTATTCATTATTTAATATTTATCCACATATTTTGATGGCAGATGATGGCTTATAATTAGAATGCAGTAACATCAGCTTATATCTACTCTTACTGAGTACCAGAATACAGATGACTGTGCCCACATATGATTTAAAGAACTATATTTTATGTGGAAATTTAAAAGGGTCCTTTGGAAGGAGCCAAATGTTGGTTGTCTAGTGGACCTTTGGCTGTCATGCCTGCAGCCAAGTCTCATAGTAGGCAGAGTTTTACAGTACACTGTCTGAGGTTTTGTTGTTGAAGACAAAGTTATACTGTTTAAAGCACATTGATTTAATCCCATCTGCAATGTGAACTAAAAAAATGATTAAAAGATGAAGTGGATTAATGATTTGCAGACAAAGAGATTCAGGGCAAACCTTAATTTACCCTGATCAAGGATTGCCAACTGAAATATGCCTAGTAAATGCCTAATAAAGTTAAAACTGGCCTTCAACCTTCCCATGAGTCAAACTTTCTAAATGCCTTTCTTCTGAAATTATTATATCAAATCATGTTATTTTTGTTTTTGGATCTGTAAAAAGCTATGAAAAGACACATTTAATAAAATGTCTTTTGGAGAAATCACAATCAGCACTTCTAAGGGAAGAACAATTGTGGGAGGGAAGATTCTTTTCAGCAAGACAAGAATAATGCCAAGCGCTGAGTTTCAAAGAGCTTGCTTAAATGAGGAACAGAAATGAACAGAAGGGAAATATACCAAAAGTTGTGAAACGTTCTGAAGTTTCTCTCAAGAAAAGAAACTATATCATAAGATTTGACAGGACAGAGGAAGGGGAAGAGAGGAGACAGAAGAGGGGAGAGGGGGGATCTCATTTATTTGCATGAGAGCCAAAGTCATCTCCTATCTCTTTGCCTCATTCTGGGGCAAGACCTTGTTGTATGATTTCCACAGATAATAGATATCCTGTGAATCTCATGGCAGTAAACATGTCCATCACTTTGGTTGCTTAGGTACAAAGATGCCCTGTCTCTTTGATGTACAGAATCAGCCACCTCTGCACTATTTTAAACCACTGCAGCCATGTACTTGTCCTGGGTCCATGGAATAAACTTGCTGTAGTCCTGCTAGTTTAACAGTGCTTGTCATTTTCTGCACAGACTGTATTTTGGGTTTCTCAGCTCTGCTGGACCACTGACTACTCTCCAGTCTGCTCTTCCTTTTGAAAAATGCAGTTCTGGGACCCTTCATTGCTCTGGTGACTCCTACTTTCGTTGTCCTTCCATGCTTACCATGGCTCTTCCTGTAGATCATGGTCATAGAGGTCTTCTTGTCTCTTTCTGTCTGTCTGTCTCTCTCTCTCATTCTCTCTCTCTCTCTCACACACACACACACAAATTATAATGTTTATCTCTAGGGAAAATGAATTCTCCCTGTCTCTAAAGTCATTATCTGCCTATAGATTTTCATCTGGTGCTGGGGCCCTGTGTGAATTTTCCCATCTACCCTGGAATGCCAGTTGGTGCTGTCATTGTTTTGGTCTTGTTTAAGTAGACCTATTGTTGAGATTTTTGTGAATCTAGTTTTCCTGACCTATGTAGTAGACTCCATCATGCTGCAGACTTCCTGGCCATCTGATTCTTACAAATTTTTTGCCCTTTCTTCTGTGATGTCCTCTGAGCCTTAAGTGTAAGGACTATGTTGTAGATCTCTCAACAGGGGCTGGGCACCACAGAGCCAGTTCTGTGCATTTTGACTAGTTGTGTCTTTATGTAATTGTCTCCATTTGCTGTGAAAAAGAAGCTCCTTTGATAAGGGATGAGAATCTCCCCCCCCCTTATAATCTGTGGGTATAAGGATAACATTTAGAATGCCATTAGGACTTATGCTGGTTTAAGAAACTAGCAATAGTAGATCTTCCTTTGAGATTGATGACCTTGCTAGCCACAGATTGTTGACTAGGTTTCCTGTGTCAGGCTGGTAGGTTATTGAGTTATTTCCTCCTCTGGCACCTTACCTAGCGCCTTCTGTCTGGTATTAGGGGACTTAGTGCTCAGGGAAGAGGTTTGGGGTCAGATTCAGTTTGATTCTTCTTAGTCCTGTGCTCAAACTATCTGATGTTTTCAGCAATAGGAAGTGACCTTGAATTTCTGGGAGATAGGTAAGGCCAACAACAATAGCCTGAATTATTTTGGTGTCTTATTTAAGCACCAACTGTTACCAATATAGTCATCTAAGCTTCATCACATCATTGTTCAAGTAGGCTATGCTGAAAATGATGAAAACTGAGGAGAAGAGAAGGCTGAAATGACAGTAGCTGAGTTTCTCATTGAGTGTTCCGTGGGCCCATAGTCCTCCATTGTGTTTCCCTATTGTACAAATGTCCCAAATGAGAGTTCTCAGCAGACCTGCAACTTCTGTGGACTCCATTCTACTGATTCCTTTGGCATAGTCACCCAACCCTACACACACACACACACACACACACACACACACACACACGGCATTTATTGTAATAGTTCACAGGCTGTAGTCCTGCTAGTTTAACAGTGCTTGTCTACCAAGGAAGAGTTCAAGAATCTGGTAGTTGTTTGGCCCACAGGGCTGAATGTCTCAGCTGGTCTTCAGTATACACCAGAATCCTGGAAAAGTAGGCTCTAATATCAGTGAAGGAATAAACTTGTCAGTAAGAGTGAAGGCAAGGAGGCCTAGGTAAAGAGACGGAGCTTCCTTCTTCTATATCCTTGTATTGGCTGCCAGAAGAACATGTGGCCCAGATTAAAGGTGGATCTCCCCAACTCAAAAGACTTAATTAAGGAAAAGAAATCCTTCACAGGTATATAGACAGCCCTTTGGGTTTTAGTTAATTCCATATGAAGTCAAGTTGATAGCCAAGATTAGCCATTACAATTCCTAAAGCTTCAGCTGTTTTCTATGAAATGTGTAATCAAAGCTGGAGACAAAGAAATGGAGACGTAGCCTTAGCCTTCTAGGAACTGAAGGGAGCCTTGTACCTAGGACTGGCTTCACATTGTGTATGTTTTATCTTGTTCTAAGTTTTATTATCCAAATATCTTACAAGTTTAATTAGAATATTTAAAAACAAAACCATCAATTTTTTGTATATATGTACACACACACACACACATACAAAAATGTGGGACGCCTGACTCGCCAGCAAGAAAGACACCACAATAGGATCCTTCTGCACACGTTTATTGGGAGAGCATTGACTGTGTAGGCGAAAGACCCTGAGCCCTGGGCCTCTCACTCTTATATACTATCAGTTCTCATCCACGCACAGCAGGCCATGCCACCTCACCAGGCACGCAGCTTCAGCTAATCAGGGCAGCAGGAGCATATCTCCACCAAATGGCTTCGCCAGTAACCTGGTACACCTGCACAGCTCTCACGATGTTTGTGGTTTATATGAGGAAGTCAGGTGCAAGTCATACAACTTAGCTGCAGTCCCTGGCACCTTTGGGACTGCCGCCACACCCGCTCCCCACACAAAAATCATGGATGGCAGTAAGGTCTTTACAGGAGAGCGAGGCCGCAGTACCAGAACCTTTCCAGGACAGCGCCTGAGAAGAGGTCAAAACCACAGAGAAATGAAATTGAGATAATCAGTGAAGTCATTGCCTTTGCTGTGCCCAATGCTCCATCTTCTAATGAAGTCCAGTATGACCGAAGGCTCTTCAACCAATCCAAGGTATGGACAGTGGGTTTGCAGGTGGAGAAGATGAAATTTGCAATGTTTATGATCAGGCTTGGAGAGGTGGGAAAGATGTGGCTCAGAGTAACTACAGGTCCAGTAAAAATCTGGACAAGGATTTGTACCGTGATGACCTTGGAATCAGGATAAAGACCAACAAATTCATTCCTGAGAAGGCATTTTCTGGTTCAGACCATAGACAGAGAAGCTGATTAGGAACAGTTCACTTTGAGCAAGATACTTTTGGTTTGGACAAGTTTTTGGCAGAAGCAAAACAGCACAGCATTTCTAAAAGATTCTCAGAAAGAAGTCATCTCAAGGAACAGGAGCGTGAAGGCAAAAAGCAGAGGAAGGAGTACATAGGCCTTTTGAAACTAGAGCTGACATACACAGCAGAGGACTGCCTGGTCTAACATCTGTGAGAGATAGATACACCTAACCCTCAAGAGACTTGAGACCCCAGAGAATGAAGAGGCCAGGTATGGTGTGGTGTGGTGGTGGGGAGTGGGGGCATTCTCTTGGAGATGAGGGGAGGAGGAACAGAGATGAGGAACTGTGGGAGGAGTTACGAGAGGGGGATAAAGACTGGACTGTAAAAAAACAAGATTAAATTTGATATGAATGACAGTAAGAAAATACAACTGTCTTAGCTCAGACCTGGGACTACAACCTCCTCTTCTTCCTCCTCCTCCTCCTTCTGTTTCTTGTCCTCCTCTTCTTCCTCCTCTTTTTCCTTCTCCCTCTTCTCTGCCCCCTCCACCTTCCTCTCCTCATCCTCCTCTTTCTCTTCTGTTTTGTTTTGTTTGTATTTTTCTATTCCTCCTCCTTCATCTTGTTTATCACCAAAGCCAGAGTTTTGTGTTTTCCACTGGAGGGCGTATGCGCTGTTGCTATTTTGAGATCACAAAAGATTTTATGTCTAACCGAAATTGCCTCTAACTTAATTTAATGGCATTTTATTTTATTCTGTTCACCATGAACAAAAGGAAATAATAAGTTTCAATTTTATGCATTCTTGCCATATACCTGAAAACAGAGATCTAGCTGCTCCATGATTACCTTGCCTAATTTAAACAACCCTGACAAAATATTCATAAATTATTTTACATTCTGTTTGAGGAATGATACATCTCACAGTATAACTTGGTTTGATTGACACTTTTACAATATGTCAATGTTTCATGGTTCTCTGGGTATGCATTTTCTTCTTCACTTCTTTGCTTTGAGTCAGAATGCTCTTCAGTTGTACTTTAAGCACCATCCACAAAATACTTTATTGAAAAGTGACTAAAACAGACCTTGTCATAACACAAAAGTGAGCCCTTCCTATTCTTGGTCCTATGAATGCATAAACATTGCTCTCCCAGACTCTTCCCTTTCTCTATAGCAATGTGAAAGGCAGACTGTATAGAGCTTCTTTCTGTAGACTCTTCTTGGAGGCATTTAGTCCTCTATGTGCCTCTGCAGTTACAGTTAACAAAAAAGCAGTACTAGTATGGCTTTAATAAACACTGGTTGAGAACACTGCCCTGTGAATTATCTCTTGGATAAGAGAAGTTATATAGCAAAGTGCTTTTCCTTACATTTCTTATAGCTGTAGCTATAGTAAGAAACTATCATGCCATGAAATAATAAACAGTTTTGCATAATATTTTAATACTAGCAACCTTCACATTGAAGTCATGCCAAGCTAAAAGACAACTGGTAGCATATGAAAAACTAAATCATAAGAATTATTTAATATGCTCATTAGTGTATAGAAAGAGCTGCTGGATAATGTTATGTATCCAAAATTTATTTCTCCATTTCAGTAAGAAAAAACTCTTATTTCAAAGACTATCCCATGGAATTTGGAGGTAGTGACCTTATTTCCCATTACCCAACCAAAATAAAGGAATGGCACATCATCTGAAAAGAAATTATTCATTTCCATAGACAGTGTAATAGAACAGTGTTATTTTTAGAACAGTCAATTAGTGCCCATTAAGGAATATTAGCATCTGGGATGCCAGAAGTCCCTTCATTTTAAAAGAGGAAGAATCCCCATATTGATAAACTCTCTCTAACACTCTTTTTAAGGATTTGTCCTGTCACTTTGATTTTAATTTTGTTATAATTTAAAATCCAAATAAACAATATTGACTAGTTCAGGTAACCCCATTTATTACCAAAGACTAATCACTTTTAAGCCAAAAAAAATGAGATATGAAATATTCAAGAAAGTTGCATATGTATAGTTGGTTATGGTGGAACTCGGCTTGCTATAGAACTTGATTAGTATCTTCTTTGACTTTGTCAACAGCCCCCCCCTGAGGAAATCAGAGCTCATGACACAGAGCTGAGCTTCCTGGGATGCAGTTCAGTCTATTTACTTATCTTCTGCATACAAGGGGTTGTAGTTCAGGGAATGTTTTATTTAGTTGTTTTAATTAACAAGTTAATTAGTTAATTCTTCTCTTCTCATATATTACATCTGGACCACAGCTTTTTCTCCCTCCACTCATCACATTCTATCCTTTACCGCTCCTCTCCCCCACATCCTCACCTCCTCCTTTTTCCTTCAGAAAATAGCACGCCTCTCAGGGATATCAACCAAACATGGCTTAACAAGTTACAGTAAGACTAGGTATAAACCATCTTACCAGGTTTGGACAAGACAACCCAGTAGGAGGGAAAGAGTTCCAAGAGCAGCTGAAAGAGTTAGTGATGCTCTCACTCCCGCTGTTAAGTGTCCTACAAGAACATCAAGCTATACAACCATAACATATTTAGAGGACCCACCTCAAAGCCATGAAGGCACTATAACTGTGAATACTTCAGCCTCTGTGAGCCCCTATGAGACCTAAGTACTTGATTTAGTGGGTAGGGTTCTTGTAGTATCCTTGACCCCTCTGGCTCCTCCAATCCTTCTTCCATGGGGTTCTCTGAGCTCTGTTAATGTCTGGCTGTGAGTCTTTGCATCTGTACCCATCAGCTACCTCTCTGATGACAATTGGATCACTCACTAATCTATAGGTATAGCAGAATATCATTAGGAATCATTTCACTAACTTATTTTTTTTCTTTTGCCAGTTCTGTTTGGTCCTATCCCAGGTTTCTGGCTATCCAGACTCTGGATTCTGGCTAACCAGACATTGTTAGGCTTGGGCCTCCTCCCATGGCATGGGTATCAAGTTGGATCAGTCATTGATTGGCCATTATCACCAGTTCTGTACCACATTTACCTCAGCATATCTTTCAGGCAGGACAAATTGTGTGTTGAAGGTTCTGTGGCTGG
The DNA here is from genome assembly GCF_978045245.1 of Mus caroli. Classification (NCBI taxonomy): domain Eukaryota; kingdom Metazoa; phylum Chordata; class Mammalia; order Rodentia; family Muridae; genus Mus; species Mus caroli. Next base: position 99,178,079 of record NW_028227267.1, on the reverse strand, counting down.
GTTGGTTTCCCAGTTCCTCCATTGGAAAACTTGCCTAGATATAAAAGATGGCCAGTTCAGGCTTCCTATCCTCCAGTACGAGGAGTCTTTGCTAGGGTCACCCTTGTAGATTCTGGGGAGTTTCCACTGCACCAGGTTTCTATATGGACCTCCCAATGCACCCAAATCTCAGCCAGTGCTCTCAGTACCCGCTTCCTCCATCTTTTGCTGTCCCTTCTGAGATTCCTAATTCCTATCCCCACCCATCCCAGTCTATATACTAAATCTATTTTATTTCCACATCTTCTCCCTCTCCCCTACTTGAACCCTCTTTGTTACTTGGCTTCTCTGAGTCTATGGATTGATTTTTTTTTCCTGATAATCCTTTACTTAACAGCTAATGTCCACTTACAAGTGATTGCCTAAAATGTTTGTCTTTGTGAGTCTGGGTTACTTCACTCAGGATGGTTGTTTCTAGTTCCATCCGTATGTCTGCAGATTTTATGATGTGATCTTTTTTTGTTTTGTTTTGTTTTTTTCGAGACAGGGTTTCTCTGTGTAGCCCTGGCTGTCCTGGAACTCACTTTGTAGACCAGGCTGGCCTCAAACCCAGAAATCTGCCTGCCTCTGCCTCCCAAGTGCTGGGATTAAAGGCGTGTGCCACCACCAGCTGAATTATACTCTATTGTGCAAATACACATTTTATTTACTCATTCTTTGGTGGAGGGACATCTAGGTTGTTTTCAGTATCTGGCTATTATGAATACAGTTGAGTAAGTGTCCTTGTGTTAGAATAAAGCATTTTCTCTTCTTTTCTTTTCTTTTCTTTTCTTTTCTTTTCTTTTCTTTTCTTTTTTTCTTTTGGATATATGCCAAAAAGTGGTGTAGCCGGGTCTTGAGGTTGACTGATTCCCAAATTTGTGAGTAACTGCCATTTTCCACAGTGGCTGTACAAATTTTCACTTTTACCAGCAATGGAGGAGTGTTCACCTTGCTCCACATCCTCCCCAGCAGGAAGTTCACCGTCTTTTTACTGACATTCGGCATATGGTGATGGATGGAGTTTGGGGATTTATTTTAAGTTATGTATAGGCCAGTCTATCTTTTGATGGTATGTGCTTATGGTATGAGTACAGTTGCCAACAAATCCAGAAGAGAGCATCAGATATCCTGGCATTATGGGCTATTATGAGCTTTCTGGGTGCTGGAAACCAAACTCTGGTCCTGTGCAAAATCAACAGGTCCTGTTGAGTCTCTGGGCCACTTCCACTTCCTGGATGAAGCACGTGGTTGATTTGTTGTTTTCCCCATCAGTTTTAGCATGTCTAAGTGAATATTTATGAAAACAGCAGCTTGTCATAACAAAATTAATTGCAAAGAAGAGAAAAGCTTTCCTTTAGAAACTATAATGATTAACTTTATCATGAAAACCTTTGAAAAATGCTCATGACTGAAATATAAAACAAGAGATACAAAGATTAAATCACTTTACTAAATTAATATTCTCTTCGGTCTGCTTTGTTCTTTCTTTTATTAAAAAGAGATTTTTTTTCATTCAATGTATTCTGATCACACTTTGCCCTCTCCCAACTCCTCTGACATTCCCCTCTCTCGCCTCCCATCGGAACACATGGCCTTAGAGTTTTAGAAAACAAACAGGCATCTCAAGAATAATATTAAAATTAAATTAAAAGATAAAACAAAAACAAACAATTTGGAATAGGACAAAGCAAACAAATAGAAAAAAAAGAGCCACAGAACAAACACAAGGTATCATGTAGATGCAGACACATATTCCTACACATAAGAATCCCCTAAACACACAAAACTGGAAGCCATAATATATACTTTAAGCAACTATAAGATTAGAAAACAAAACTCCCTGTCCAACACTATGAGACAAAGAACCTCAGAGCTGCCATTGAGTTCATTTTGTGCTGGCCTTTTACTGCTGTGCATGCATTTTACTGCCATGGGACTCCTTTGGCGAGAACTGATTTTTCATTTGCAATTCTCATCAATTGGACATAACTTCTGTGTTAGGAATGAGTCTGTGTGCACTTCTTCTGTCAGGGCTGGGCCTCCATCTGTTACAGACCTGAGCAGTGCCCGTGCATACAGCCAGTCTCTGTGATTCTTCTGTGGAGGTCCTGCTGTGTTTAGAGGGTTTATTTCCGTAATGTCTCCATCTCCTCTGGCTCTCACAATATTTCTATCTCCTCGAGTGATTGCTTCCCTGATCCCTGAGGGGAGGGAATTGTGGAGACAGCCTTTTATGAGTGAGTATTCCAAGGTCTCTCACTCTCTGCACAATGCATGGAGTGTGGCTCAGTGTTTGTTCCCATTTGCTGCAGGAAGAAATTTCTCTGGTGATGGCTAAGACTTCAAGTACTATGTTGAATGAGCATGGAGAAAACAGACCACCATCTATTGTTCCTGATTTTAGTCAAAATGCTTTGAGCTACTCTAGGTTTCTGTTTGCTATGGTTTTGTTTGTTTGTTTGTTTTTGTTTTGTTTTTTTTGTGAGTTGACTTCCTTTTGTTGAAGTATGTCCCTTATATGCTTAGTTTCTCTGATGCTTTCATAATAAACGAGTGTTGGATTTTGTCAAAGGCCTTTCCTGCAACTAAGGAGATGATCATGTGGGCTTTCTTTTTCAGCTGTTTATGTCATAGATTCCATGTACTGATTTACATATATGTAGAAACATCCCTGAACCTCTAGGATGAATCCTACTTGGTCATGGTGGATGACTTTTTTTTTATATGTTCTTGGATTCTGTTTGCAAGTGTATATGAATTTTTAAAATCTATTTTCACAAAGGTCTATAATTTTCTTCTTCTTTTGGGTCTTCGTAACTGTGGTTTCATAAAAAGAACTGAGCAATGTTCCTTCTGTTCCCCATTTGTGGGAAAATTTGAGAAGAATTTGAATGAACTTTTTGAAACTCTGGTTCAATTCTGCACTCAAACTATCTGGTCTTAGCTCTTTTTTTTTTTTTTTTTTCAATTGGGAGTCTCTTAACGACTGCTTCTATTTCACTAAGTCTGTTTAAATTTGTTGTCTATTCTTGATTTGATTCTTGATTAAATATTCTTGATTTAATATGAGTCAAGAAAATTATCCATTTCTTTTAGATCTTCTAATTTGGTGGAGGACAGGTTTTAATTGTCTGGATATTCTTGGTGACTGTTATATTGTTATGTTTTTGTGTCTAATGTTAGTAATTTGGATATTCTCTCAGCTTTACTTAATTTGGCTATGGGCTTGCCAATCTTACTGACTTTTCTCAGAGAACTAATTCTTTGCTTCATCTATTCTTTGCATTGTTTTTGTAGTTATTGTTATTTGTTTGTTTCTATTTTATTGATTTTAGCCCAGAGCTTTTTCCTTTATTTCTATTCTTTTGTGTATTATTTCTTCTTGTTGAGCTAGAGGTTTTGTGTTTTTTGTAAATGCTATTCAGTTACTAATCTGAGATCTTTCCAATAGTTTAAGTACGTATTTAATGCTATGAACTCACATTGTTTAACAGTCTTCATTGTATTCTATAAGTTTGGATATATTGTATATTAATTTTCATTCAGTTATAGAGAATATTTAATTTTGTAATTTTTACATCTTAACCCATTTTCAGTGAATAGTGAATTGTTCATTTTCCATGAGTTTGTAAGCTTTCTTTTGTTTCTGCTGGTATTCATATTCAATTTTTATCTGTGATGATCTGATAGTATGCAGGGCGTTGTTTCAAATTTCACATATCTTTTGAGAATTGTTTTGTGTTTGAGTATGTGGTCAATTTTAGAGAAAGTTCCATGAGATGCTTTGAAGAAACTATAGTCTTTTGTGTTTGGATCAAATATTCTATAAATATTGCTTAGATCCATTTAGTTTATAATGGCAGTGAACTCCAGCATTCTGTCACCTTTTGTCTCAACCAGTCTATAGGCAAGAATAGAGTGTTATAGTTCCTCACTATCTCTTTTCAATCTCTTGGTTTGAAATCTCTCTTGCCAAATATTAAAGTGACTTTACCAGCTTGCATCTTAGATGCATTTTCTTGGAATATATATTTTCCATCCATCCTTTCACTCTGAAGTGACATCTATCCTTGTTGTTAAGATGTATTTCTTGGATGCAGTAGGATGCTTCCAAATCTCATCTGTTTAGTCTGTGTCTTTTTTCTTTGTATCAATTATACTGAACTATCAATGTGTTTGTTAATTTCTCTTATTTTGTTGTGTGTGTGTGTTTTTCTTTTCTTTTCTAAATGTTTTTTACAGTCCATATTTTATCCCCCTCCCAGCCTACCCTCTGACTGTTCCACATCCCATACCTCCTCCCCCTGTCTCCATGAGGATGCCTCCACCTCCCCACCACCCACCCTACCAGATCTTCCTACTCTCTGGGGTCTTCAGTCTCTTGAGGGTTAGATATATCTTCTCTGACTGAGTCCAGAATCAGCAGTCCTCTGCTGCATATGTGTTGGGGCCTCATATCAGCTGGTGTATGCTGCCTGGTTGGTGGCCCAGTGTCTGAGAGATCTGGGAGTCCAGGTTAGTTGAGACGACTGGTCCTCCTACAACTTCTTCCAGCTTTTTGTTAATTTAACCACGGAGGTCAGCAGCTTCTATCAAGTGAGTTATTAAATCCCTCTTTTGAATTGCTGCTCTGAGATTATTTATTCTTTGTGTTTTCTTGGGTGTAATTACTTCAGGTTTAATTTTCCCTTCTGATAGCTTTTGTGGAGCTGCATTTGCAGATAGATACTTCTTAAATTGTGTGTGTGTGTGTGTGTGTGTTTAAATCATGGAATGCCTTTGATTTTTTCATGTATTGTGTTTGGAAGTTTTCCTGGATACAGTAGTCTTGGCTGGCATCTGTGGTCTTTTAAAGTGTGTAGAATATCCACCCAGGACTTTCTAATTTTAGAGTCTCTATTGAAAAATCAGGGGTTTTTCTAACAGATCTTTCTGTATATATTATTTGGACCTTTTTCTTGTAGTTAGTTTCTTTTTTGTTTAATTTTCTTTCTATTTTCAGTATGTTTAATGTTTTAATTATTATATGTCTGGGGAATTCCTTTTTTGGTCTATTTTGTGTTGTTAATGCTTCTTGTGTGTTGATAGGCACATCCTTCATGGAGTTAGGTAAATTTATTTCTGTGAAATAGTTGAAAATATTTTTTGTGCCTTTGACCCAGGTTTCTTCTTGTTCTTTTATTTCTATTATTTGTAGATTTGGCCTTTTCCTAGTGTCATAGTTTTACTCAATGTTTTGTGCCTGAGTTTTTGTATATTTAACATTTTGCTTGACCTATGAATCCACTTCTAAATTGTTTTCAATTCCTGAAATTATTTCTTCCATATTTTGAATTTTGTTAGTAAGGTTTGCCTTTAAAGTTCCTGTTTGAATTAAATTTTTCTTTTGCAATTTTCTAGTTTTCTCTGTGTTTGTATTTTATTTCTTGATTCTATTTCAACTTTCTTGTCTTGAATGTTTTTCTTCAAATCATTCCACTGTTTTTGTTTTTATATATTTCATTAATCTATTTATTCATAAGCTGTTCAAGATCCTTGAGCATATTCATAATAGCTAATTTGAAATTCTTGTCTTATGGACAGCTATATTGCATTTTTAAAGATCTGCTGTTGTAGGGTTCTGGTCGTTATTGATTGTAGTTTTACACTGGCATTTAGGCATCTGGATTTGAGATGATTGTAATTATGGATGTTGATATTTAGACTTGGGTTTTGTGGGTTTGTGTTTGATTCTTTGGTTTCTTTTGCCCTCTCTAGTGCTCCAGAGAGTGTGTGGCTGTGGGTTACATGGTAAAGAATGCTTCTGAAATCCTGCCAGTCTTGACTATTGGGGTCTAGGGTGGAGCTCCTTTTTAGGTATTAGGCTGAAACCAAAGACTGGGGATGGGTTAGAAAGAGGTGGGGTGTTGAGAAGAAGGCCCATTGCAGGGAAAAAAGCTGGTTTTTCAATTAGGATCTTTGTAGACCTCTGGAAATAGGGTCAGAGAGGAAGGAGAGGTCATAGGAGATGGTCTGGTACAAATCTGGGCATAAGACTGGGAGAATGGAATTGAAAGAGAAGAGATAGAGTCAAGATTGCATGTCTGATCCCCTGGCCATTTTGGCTAGTTGTGTTCCCAGGAAGTGCCCATGGAATCTGGGAACTAAGACAAAGAGCTTTCAGTCTCCTTTTTTTTTTTTTTTTTTTTTTTTTGGTTTTTCGAGACAGGGTTTCTCTGTGTAGCCCTGGCTGTCCTGGCACTCACTTTGTAGACCAGGCTGGCCTCGAACTCAGAAATCCGCCTGCCTCTGCCTCCCGAGTGCTGGGACTAAAGGCGTGCGCCACCACGCCCGGCTCAGTCTCCTTTTTTAAGAAGTATTTTTCTTTATTGATTATTTCATTGTTCACATTATATACAAGAAGTAAAACTGAGGCTAATATTTCATTTTATTTATACTCATATACAGTATAGTGATATGATTTGTTAAAATTATAATTTTTAGACTGTTACTTTAGATGTCTTATATGACTCTGAATTAATATTTAGTATAAGAAACCAAAGAGTCTTTTTATTATTTCTTCCTGTCTTAAAGTTGCAGTGAACCTTTTCCTGTCTCAAATTATACCAACACATAATCTCTAAAATCTTCAGGAAGACCCTGGAGGTCAAAGAGTACTGAAGAGATTGGGTCAAATTCTGATTCTTTTCATATATTAAATTTAATTTTTTTCCTTATAACACATCATTAGGCAAAATGGTATGTTAGTAAGGGTTACTGTCACTGTGAGGAAACATCATGACCAAAAGGTAAATAAAAGGTTTATTTCATTCACATTTTCATGTCCTTGTTCATTATTGGAAGCAATTAGGGCAGGAACTCAAACAGGCAATTCCTGTGAGTTGTAAAGTCCCCCCCCTCCCACTGACCCCCATTTTCCAGCAGGGTTGGTCTCTGAGCAACAGGAAGGCTGACATGATGGCCTGGCACTTACAAAATGATTAATTAAAAGGCATGATGTTTTTCTTTTTCCTTCAGTTGAATTGTGTACAAGACACAGAAGCAATTTCATGTAAAAATCTCATGGAAAGAAAACAAGATCATTTGCCATCAGCCATCTACCTAACTAGCATGGAAGAAGATACGTCTGCTACTTTTGACTTAACTGTAGCCCTGTTTTGATTGACCCTCAGAAGAAACCGAATGCTGGTTAGTTTTTGTCAACATGGCACAAATTGGAGTCACTTGAAAGGATGGAGCTTCAATTGAGGAGAGAGTATTGTTTCGTTGTGTATAAACCTGTCTTTGTTGCATTTTCTTGACTTCTGGTTGATGTGAGAGGGCCCAGCCCACTCTGGGTGTTACTACTCCAGAACAGGTTGTCCTGTGGGATATAAGAATAGTAGATGACAGTAGCGAGCCAGTAAGCTACCTTCCTTCATAGTTCCTTCCTCTGTGCCTGCTTGAGCTCCTGCCTTAGAATCCCTAAGTGATGGATTGTAACCCATGGAGTTTTAAGATGAAATTAAAACCCTTTTCTGCCCAGATTGTTTTTAGTCATGATGTTTGATCACAGCTACAGAAACTTAGCTGAAATAAAAATTGATATCTGAATTGTGGTGTCATAATTTGAATGAGAAATGTCTCCCATAGGGTCAGACCTTTGAGCTCTTGATCCCAAGTTGTTGTTGGTCTTTGGAGGGGTTTAGAACTTCTGGCTTTATAGTTAGTAAGTCACTGGCATTTCTTAACTCCCAGTTTGCTCTCTTTGCATTGTCTTTTCCACTGCCATTGAAGATGTGAGCTTCCAGATTCTTGTTCTAGCCACCATATCTGCCAGCCTGCTAGCATGCCCACAATGATGGACTCATACTCCTTGAATCATAAGCGCACATAAACTTTTTCTTCTATAAATTTCATAGGTCACGATGTTTTATCATAACCACAGAAAAGTAACTAATACAAACCCCAAGACAGAAAATCTAATTAAGCCAGGCCTATGCTTATTTTTCTTTTAATTTATTATTCATGAATTTCATGCATGAGCACTTGCATATTATATTGTATCTACCCTTGCAACTTCTCCTAAATCCCAAACCCCAACATGCTTTTCTTGACTGTCCAACTCCTTTATACCAAAGGGATCCCTGTATGTTTTTCTTCTTATATAGATTACAATATATTCTCTAGGATTATGTGTAAATGGAGCCTCTCAATACTTGCTTGTTTTGTTTAGCTCCACTCACTCAGCATCACTACCTACACATTCATTTGCCAAAGTGAATGCTTAACTGTTTATCACATTTATTTAACCATTTATCTGTTGGTTGGCATTTGTTGGTTATTTTATGTTTGTTCTATTACAAATACAGCTTTGTGATTATGCATGAACCTTTATTGAGTAATTGCTTTCATTCCTCTTCAGTAAATATTTAACAAAGAAAATTGCTGGGCTATCTGATGGGCATATATTGAATATTTTAAGAACTGTCAAACTGTTTGCCAATAGTCTAGCAATTTATATCTCTAAAAATCCCAATGTTTTTCACATCCTTGCCAATATGTAATGTGAGATTTTAAAATTTGTCATTCTACTAGATGCATAGCTGTATCTTACTATCCTTTTAATTTTTTATAATCTGAAGAATGAAGTGACATTAAGATATAGTTTTGCTTTGGTACGGTGGTGATTTTTGGATTAAGATATAAGTATAATTTAAGGCAGATATTTTATAAGTACTCTGAAGTTAAAAATCAAATGATAAAAATGAAAATTTGATGCTTAACTTTCTGAAATCCATAGTCACCGAGAATAATATTGCTGGAAACTACCTAAGATTGTATAAACCCGAGGCTCATTAAAAATAGAGGCAGATAATATATTTTGAAAATTGCATAAAATTCATCCTCAAATAACTAAATTAGTCTTTGAAGATGGAGTGAGTCCTCTACAAATTCAAATCAATTTCATGAATGATTCGATAAAACCGACAAGGACTTTGGTTATCCAAAACTTCCTAACCAGATTGAAAACCCATTAATCATCTTTTACAGACATATGACCCAAGGGAAAGGAAGCAGTGTTGATGTGGCTTGGCACTAGGAAAGTGCTGGCCAACTTTGATAACTCGTTTTCCTTCTTTTATAACACAAGCAAGTAAAACTGGAGAGGTAAACTCCTGAGTTTAGTTATGAAATCAGGTTAAAGCTATTATCTAAGAGTATAATTCTGACAAGGCTGTCATCTTTAGAAGCATTAATTTAGGGGCATGTGTGTGTGTGTGTGTGTGTGTGTGTGTGTGTGTGTGTGGCAGGGGGGTTGGGAAACTGGGATATCCAAATGAGTTTCAAAGGGAAATAGTGTCAGCTAAATTTGAGATAATTACATGTATTCTGGGTCTCTAAAGAGACCCTATGATCTTTGAAATCATACTAATGAGCATAGGAGTGAGATGTGTTCCCATAAGATCCAGATCCATCCCCATCCATGATACCTCCTTATGTTCCATAGTCTGAAGCCCAGGGACTAAACTCTCCAGAGTTTTACTGAAATATTTAAGTTTAATTCCAGCAAGAGTCCACCCATAAAAAGGCCCAAGATACAGAATTAAAGTTGGCTTTTTTTTTTTTTTCGGCCAATAAGAGGTAAGAGACTCTGCAGACAAGAACAGAAGGTCTACAAAGTCTTATGCCTGAGCTTTAGGGAAGGTGTGACCCTGAGTCTCAGTATTCCAGAATGTTCTGATTATCAAAAGGCAGCCAACACATTTTCTCACCACTATCCCTCCATGGGATATATTTATATTTCTAAATTTTAACTTTCCTTTTACTCATGAATTAATAGTTGCCTTTCCCATGAGGCCTGTGAACATCTTACTATGCACTCAGCCTCCTCATTAAATACCTTCTTGAGAAAACAAGCAGAGTTGTTTTTATTTCCTCTGAAACTGTAATAGATATGCCCCCTAAATGTCTGATGACTTTGGGCAACTTCCTATAGCTGCCTATGGTCTCTGATTAAAGTTTCCTATGTAGAACTTCTGCCGTGTTCTTTCTTGTGCTGATGGTTAGCAGAAGCAGAAGCAGTAGCCAGTCCTAGCTATCTTGTGGCACAAATTGTCATTTTGAAAAGATATGTTCTTTGTGAAAATAAAATATGGTAAAAGTTGCCTGGAATAAATGTCTAAATTACTGACACATTCCCATCCTCATCTGATATATTTATATTGTTTTCTATATATTTTATCAGGGAGAGATGGGCAAGAAGGAAAATCATACTGAAGGCCTTGTTCTTACCTCTTTTACCCCTGGTAAAAATCATTTCAGAGAAATTACTCATAACAGCAATCCTGATGCAACATCAAAGGTCCAGAGGGAAATACATACCACAAAGTGAGGTGACAAATGACCAGATTGTATCTCCAAAAGAACATTTATTGAAATCAATAATAGAGAACAGAAAGAAATATTTACAATGAGCAAATTTTACCAGTGCTTTGGTTGACACCTCATAATTTCATTAAGACTCAATTCAGAATTAAAAAAATATTTAGGACTTCTAATTTTACTCCACAGAATCCATTTAGGATTGATTCTTGATTTTCTGTGAAACTGTAATAGATAAAATTCTTAAATGAGAAGACCATTTAGGAAATGTCTTGTATTTGCATACAGTATGTTTTACAGTTTCACATTTTTGAAATATGCATATTTTACATGACATATTTCATTGAATTTTTAATCACTTTCTTGAGGCTCTAAAGGGGAAATATACATTCTTATGAGGTTGGTTATGGGCATTATGGAATTAAATATTGACAGTGAGAAAAAATGGTGCCACATGAAAGCTATAAAAATGTTAATTACTGAAAGCATTTGAAAAGTAGGAAAAGAAAGGCAGCTCTTAGGATGTCTTATCTAGAAATGGGGCTGCAGGCTGATTTGTAAAGCTTCTCCTGACACATGTTAGCTTCCGTTTGTTGCTGCTCATGACTAACATTCAAGATAACGATTAGATGATGATATTGGGAAATGTAATGTCAATCAAACTTGTAACGTGTGTGAGGACAAATGCAGAGTCATCTGTGCCATGATTCTGTATGAAATGGCTACACTTTAACTCTGGAATTCACCCTCAAGTTAATATCTACTGGGTTTTTTGGTTTTTTGTTTGTTTGTTTGTTTTTTGGTTTTTCGAGACAGGGTTTCTCTGTATAGCCCTGGCTATCCTGGAACTCACTTTGTAGACCAGGCTGGCTTCAAACTCAGAGATCTGCCTGCCTCTGCCTCCCGAGTGCTGGGATTAAAGGCATATGCCACCACGCCCGGTTTAATATCTACATTTAAGTGGGACAATTGGGGATTGATTCTTCTTAGCTTTCAACATTGTTGAAAGTTCATGTGAAAAACATAATGTCACCAAATCATTTTGAAAGAGACTAATCATCACAGAAAACATACTACCAAACCCTAGAGAGGCTGTCCTAGAGAGTGGGATGGCATTTCCTGTGAGGCTTAATTGACTCCAACTGCTTTCATGGAAAGGAAAATCCTGTAGCCACAGTGAGATGACTGAACTGTACAGAACGTATATTGGTAACAAATTGGTGTTCATGGGAAAAAATCTTACAGAGCAATATGTTTCACATAGTTTTGTTAGTATCAAAACCAGGTATGTATTTTATACATGTATGCAAATAAGTACATTAATCTAGGAAAATTAGTAGTGTATCAAATTGCTAAAGCTATCCTATCGAAGGCACAGTGAGGAATCAGATGGGCATTTGCTCTCTGTGTATTCCAGTGTCCATGTACATGGGTTCATATACACATGTATAATATTTAATAATGACCTTAGGGGTAGACTTCAAAAATCTTTGCATTTTTGGTATTGTTAAGCTTAAAAGATAAACAAACCTGCCATTTGTGAATTTCATTTCATATACTAATATATGAACAAGCATAAACATTCATATCAGAAGAAAAATTTGGCCATAGCAGATGTTACTGCTATCTTTAAAGAATGGATTCTTTTATTTAAAATGGCCTTAATTGTGCTGAGAATTTTAATCCCTAGTGGGCAGTTTATAAAGTAGGAGTCACAGAGAGGCAGAATCACCTTGCATGACAAAGTTTACAGGCATGGTATGAGTTGGCCACTGGGGAATTTCAATGACATATCCACTATCCCCACAAAACATTGAATTCTATCTGTGCTTTGTGCTGGGCAGAAGTGCGTGGAAATTCTTGTCACAACTCAGAGTCAGAGGGCATCCAAGGCCAATGCAAGGGCAGCGGAACTGGGAGACAGAGAGGGCATTGCAGGGATTTTCAGAATCAGTGACATTTAGTGTTTTTGTCCTAGATTTGCATAGCATTTTACAGTGAGTACTCTAATAGATTTAGTTTTGTTTTATCTATTTATTTTCTATCTATCTATCTATCTATCTATCTATCTATCTATCTATCTATCTATCTATCTGTTTTTGGCTTCAGTGAAGCTAGTCCTTAGCAGTTATTATGAAGGCTGAATCAAGAAGGTTGAAACGAGAATCCAAGTAAGCTTCCTAGAAGAATGATACAAATGATTTTGATAAAAATTCCATGAAAAGATAGAGGTTTATAGTCATCAGAAGACTTTTCTGCATTACATGGCCCATGAAGTGAGATCCTTAGCAACAACTGGTTTATCCTCTTAAGGAACCACAACTATTCCCTGAGAAACAGTGTTCACTACAAAGCAAGCTCAAAAGGTACAGGTATCAGGACAGTGCTAGAGTTGAGTAAAACACTTCATGAACGTCAGGCATCTTTGTTTTGACTATTTGAAGGTTTATTTAAACCCCCCCCCCCCTCTCTCTCTCTCTCTCTCTCTCTCTCTCTCTCTCTCTCTCTGTGTGTGTGTGTGTGTGTGTGTGTGTGTGTGTGTACTTTAGTGAAGGTTTCTGTAGAGGCCAGAAGAGGCTGTTAGTTAATTCCCCTAAAGCTGGAGTACAAGGAGCTGTGAGCTGCCCATCCTGGGTGCTAGGAAACAAACTTGGCTCCTCTGTTAAAAGCGGTAAGAGCTCTTAGCTGCTGACCTGTCGCTTTAGCCCTCCTTTCTAGCTCTTAAATCTTGAATGTGCTAGAAACAGTTCAGATTGTAAAGGGCAAAGGAAAATGTTAAATTTCCTGATCCATACCATGGACATAATGAAGATCATGCTGCTCTCCCCAAACATAGACAGACTCGAGAAAGAAAAGACTTAAATGACATTCATGATCAGAGGTTTAAAAAACACACTGAGCAGGTTTAGAGCTTTGTTTCACATAGTTTGTCTGTAGATAATAAGATATATTTGTTTATTCATAATATTTCTTGAATGTTAACTCTTGCCCAACACTCTTTTGGGCATTGAGGAAATAGAGAACAAATTGACAAAATCCTGATCTTCTCAGATTGGATATTTTAGACCAGTGGTTCTTAGACTTCCTATTGCTACGGCTCTTTAATACAATTCCTCATCTAGTGGTGGCCCCCAACCATATAATTATTTCGGTGCAAGACTGTAATTTTGCTACTGTTATGAATCATAAATATCTGATATGCAGGATATCTGATATGCCACCCCTGTGAAAGGGTCATTTGACTACCAAAGAAATTGCCACCCATTGGTTGAGAACCACTGTTCTAGGGTAACTGAGATGCTTTGTACACAGAATCAGTCATGGCAGTATTGAGGTAGTTTTTAAATAAGCAAGATTATTAAGTATATAACAAATGAAAGAACAAAAAACAAGTGGCAGACAGATTTCAAAGCAATATCCAATCAGCTTACAGGATCCAGCAGGTATGACTGAGGAAGCCCAGTAGATACGTTCTGGCTGGAGTTGGCAAATGAAATATTTCTGTCAAGAGCAGGGCAGTTTGCCAGCTTCTCATTCTTACCACAGACATTTTTCTACTTCAGGACTGGTGACAGTCACATCACTTAGAGTGATTCAAGCTATTCTTCAGAGCACAAGTACCCTTTGCTGTTTGCTATTCTTCTATCTGTGTTTCAAAGCCAACATCCAGCCTGCCCTATGACATGGAATCTTAGACTACAACTGAGATAAACATGCTGGAGTCTGGAATGAAGGAGCTGTTTTAACACCCAGAGTCTAATTCCTACAACTACAAACAGCACATGACAACTTACCAGGATAATTTATATCACACAAGAGTAAGCTGAAGACAAAACCAGGTGACACTGAGTACAATTAGGAATCAATAATTCAGTTGAGGTGTTAGTGGCAGGGGCAACAGTTTGTGTAAAGTGGGTTAAAGGCATCATACTTATTTGAAAAAAAATGTAAGCACATTGAAAAAACATGGAGGAAAAAGAACTGAAGTGTGGATCGTGTTAGTCTTGGGAGAGAGTATGAAGATGTCCTGTCCACAGAGCCAGTGAATCTATATGAGACAACCAATGTCAGGTCAGGGGACCAATGGAAAGTTGATGTGATGGGTCTCTACTGGGATGGTTAAACAGATGGTTAGCTATAAATCCTTTTTGTGCATTGAGAGACTGCTTAGTCTGAGACTCAGATCACCCCGAACCTACCCCTGTGTTCAGCTGGTTTATCAATGAGCATGTGCACGTCATCTAAACATAGATCCTGCCATAGCCAAGCTTTCATTGTGATGAATCTGAAAGAAGAAAAGGCTGAACTCTTCCTGAACCCTTCAACTCAAAGTCCTCTAGTCCTCTTACCCCTCCCATCCAGAGACTGTTCCCGGAACACACCTGAACTTTTTACCCCAGAGTACCCCCACCCAAATGAAAACTGTTCCAGGAACATTTTTTAGATAAAGGGTCTCCTGGAACAAACCTAGTCCTACCCCTCCTAACTGAGGACTGTTCCAAGAACATTTTTGAGATAGGGGCCTCCTGGTACTACCCCAGAATATTCCAATAGATCGAGTACATTGCCAAGATATAGGACACGACCCCTTGGTTACGTAAAGCCCCTTAGAAAGTCCCTGGAAATGACCCTTGGCAGAACCCCTTAGTGACGCACATCTGTACTTTCCCTGCCCTGCTCCCCCCCTTGCCCTTTTCTTATAAAAGCCTGTAAAAATTTGGGCTGGTTGTCGAATCTCCTCTGCACCTTGCTTGGTGTATGAGTTTCGACCCCAGAGCTCTGGTTCATGTATTTGCTTGCTGTTGCTTTATAAAATCTTACTCTCTATATCTTAAGTTCGGTCTCAGTGTCTTCTTGGGTGCGCGGCTGTCCCGAGGCCTGAGGGAGTGTCTCCCTTTGGGAGTCTTAGAGTCTTTCAAATCCATCGTGATCAGGACCATATCCACCTGGCAGAAGAATACTAGGTTATAAGGCATGTTTTCCTTTGCGAGCAGGGTATAGAAAGGACAGGAGATGTTTAGCAGTAGCTTTTATTTTATATGTCCTCTTCTCTATCCCCCCTCTCTAATGTGTGTAATGAATACTTCTTACCTACTCTACCCATTGTTACCGAGGAGTTATTGAGTCTACTGAAAAAATGGAATAATTAATTCAAATTGAAATAACTAACCCAGAAATGAAGTTTACTCCGAACGTCCCACTCTATGGGGTTTACCATTAGCATACTCAACAGATGGTAATGACCATATGGTGATACTGTTTGTGGTTATCCCAGTGAATGGGAAATGAATAACCCATATAAGTATACAAGGTATCATAGAACAAGACCAAAAAGTGCTTGCTGACAGGAGCCTGATATAGGTGTTTCCTGAGAGGCTCTGCCAGAGCCTGACATATGTAGAGGAGGATGCTTGCAGCCAACCATTGGACTGAGCCAGGGGTCCCCAATGGAGGTGTTAGAGAAATGACTGGAGGAACTGAAAAGGTTTTTAACCCCATAGGAAGAACAACAATATCAACCAACCAGACCCCCAAATCCCCAGCAAAGAGCTCCCAGGGACTAAGCTACCAACCAATGAGTCCACATGGACCCATGGCTCCAGCTGCGTATGTAGCAGAGGATGGCCTTATCTGGAATCACTGGAAGGAGAGACCCTTGGTCTTGTGAAGGTGCAATGCCCCAGTGTAGGGTAATGCCAGGGTGGGGTGGCGGGAGTGGGTGGGTGGTTTGGGTAGCACCCTCACAGAAGCAGGGAGAGGGAGGATGGGATAGGGGGTTTCTGGAGGGAAAACCGGGAAAGGGGATAACACTTGAAATGTAAATAAAATATCCAATTAAAAATCCACAAAAAAGTATTAAAACAAGCCAGAAAGATGGGAAACAAAGAAACAAACAAACAAGGCTAGACTTAGACCAGCCTGGGGCAGGTTGCATGACATACTCATGTCTGTGCCAGTCTGGGAAAAAGCATTGTGCCCACCTGGGTTTCCTTACAAAGGACTTCACCTGGTGTTTCTTTCCTCCTGTGCCTAGGGATAAGGAAGCCTGAAGCTCATGATTAAGATGCAAATGGGTTTCTGAATGGTGTTTTGTTAGGAGGGGGAGTGACTTCTTGATGAGAACCAGCAGTGCCTGTGAGAACTCTTAGCTTCCCCCACTTCCTCCTCTGCTACTTTCTAGCAAATTCTATAACTATATGGTTCATAATACATATGTGATGAAGTGAGCATTGACTTTCCATATGGAAGGGTCTTCTCTTTGATACCCCATGCTCATTTGGCTTACAGACGTTCATGCTTTCTATTGCCTCTGCCTGCCATTTTTTATGTATCCCAACTTAGCTGGTTTATAAGATTTACCTAGTGTCCTTTCAAACTCAATCATTTATAAATCATATTTAAAACTTTCTATTAAAAATGTATCTTATTTTAAATTATGTGCATTTATTTACTTGCCTGTATTCCAACTCAATCACTCCTAAATCATATCTGAACTTTTTCTACTAAACTTATTTTATTTTTAAATTACATGTATTTATTTATTTGTGTGAGTGCATGTATTTGTGCATATGTGCCACAGCACACTTACTGAGTTCAGAGGACAGCTTGTGGAAGTAAATTCTCTTCTTGTGTCATGTGGGTCTAGCAGAGTGGTTCTTAGCCTTCCTAATGCTGAGACTTTTTAATACAGTACCTCATGTTTTGGTGACCCCAACCATAAAAGTATTTCCATTGCCACTGCATAACTGTAATCTAGCTACTCTTGTGAGTCATAATGTAAATATCTGTTTTCCAGGGGTCATAGGTGACTCCTATGGAAAGGTTGTCTGACCTCTAAAAGGGTCACAGTCTACAGGCTGAGACCCTCTGGTCTAGGGGATATAACTCAGGTCATCAGACTTGGCAGCAAGTGCCTTTAACCTGCTGAGTTACGTTGCTGGTCTCTTCTATCTTTTTATTTTGTCAAACATGCAAAAATAATAGCAAAGACATAGATAAAAATAGTCAATGAAAGCAATAGTGTTGGTACCGAGATACACATTTGAAGCTCCAAAGTCTCCAACGCTCTCTTCAAGGCAATTTCAGATGAGCAGGAGCTATGCTTATTAAGAATGAGGACACATGCTCCACTATGTTCATAGCAGCCTTATTTATAATAGCCAGAAGCTGGAAAGAACCCAGATGCCCCCCAACAGAGGAATGGATACAGAAAATGTGGTACATTTACACAATGGAGTACTACTCAGCTATTAAAAAGAATGAATTTATGAAATTCCTAGGCAAATGGTTGGACCTGGAGTGCATCATCCTGAGTGAGATAACACAATCACAAAAGAACTCAAATAATATGTACTCACTGATAAGTGGATATTAGCCCAGAAACTTAGTATAGCGAGATATAAGATACAATTTGCAAAACACATGAAACTGAAGAAGAATGAAGACCAAAGTGTGGACACTTTGCCCCTTCTTAGAATTGGAAACATTCACTCATGGAAGGAGTTACAGAGACAAAGTTTGGAGCTGAGACAAAAGGATGGACCATCTAGAGACTGCCATATCCAGGGATCCATCCCATAATCAGCCTCCAAATGATGACACCATTGCATACACTAGCAAGCGTTTGCTGAAAGGACCCAGATATAGCTGTCTCTTGTGAGACTAGGCCAGGGCCTAGCAAACACATAACTGGATGCTCACAGTCATCTATTGGATGGATCACAGGGCCCCCAATGGAGGAACTAGAGAAAGTATCCAAGGAGCTAAAGGGAACTGCAACCCTATAGGTGGAACAACATGATGTACTAACCAGTACCCCGGAGCTCTTGACTCTAGCTGCATATGTATCAAAAGATGGCCTAGTCGGCCATCACTGGAAAGAGAGGCCCATTGGACAAGCAAACTTTATATGCCCCAGTACAGGGGAACACCAGGGTCAAAATGTGGGAGTGGGTGTGTAGGGAAGTGGGGAGGAGGGTATGGGGGACTTTTGGGCTAGCATTGGAAATGTAATTGAGGAAAATACATAATTAAAAAAAAAGAATGAGGATTCCACAAGACAGAAGGAGAGAGGACTTCACACGTTGTCTGTGTAGTTCTGAGATAGCATGTGTGCTGAGCAGTTTTGTGTACCTTGCTGACTGGGCTAAAGAATGCTCAGATGGCTAGTAAAATGTCCCGCGCTGCATCTGCGGGATTGGTATGGAACTGATGTGTAACTGTGTAACTGAGTCAGGAACCTCCAGAAAGATCAACTATCACCCATCTCCTGTGGTATCTAAACAGAACAAAGGGGTAGATGAAGGAACACTTTGCTGTATCCAATAGTCTTCAACCTTTGGGCTCTAGGATTTAAACCATTCAGAGAGACATTAGCAAGGATGCCCCCAACTGTTATATTACCAAGCTTCCTGGTTCTCCAACATTCTGACAGTATATTACAGGCTTCCTGTTGACGAGACAGTTTATTCCCAAGCTACCTTTCGAGTCCTCAAGCATGCACTCAGCTAGAGATACCTGCCCGTGGATATCACCAGCCTGGCTGTATCTGAGCCACTGGGATTATTTCTTTCAATTGTTTCAAGCCCGTAGGTGCTTAGAAGAGTATTTGGCAGTATAGACTTTTGAGAGTATTAGAGGGAAACATCACTATGAAATTTTTTCTATGCTCTCTCACTATATGGGCAGTTAAAGAAAAACTTAAGTTGTATCCACTTGGAACTGGTTTGGGAATGTAACTTTATTCTACTTTTGTGTTTCATATGTATTGTAAATTTTGTATATTCAGATTTATATATATCTACTCTTTGAGTATATTTCCATCATGTTTGAAAGTTAGGTTTTTAATTGGATATAATAAATAATCAAGTACAGGAAGTTAACTTAATGTTTAAATTGGCATAAACCCACTAAAAAGTTTTTAAATGTATGTGGTTATCATATATAGAACTTTAATTTCATGTTACTATATTGTGCATAAACAATAAATAATTCATTTTAAATTAGTGATTCTCAAATTATTTCAGTAGTGTATATACATAAATTAAGGGGAACAACAGTTTTTTTTCTTTCTTTCTTTCTTTTTTTTTTTCAGTTTTTCAAGGCAGGGTTTCTTTGTCTCTGTATAGTCCTGGCTGTCCAGAACTTACTTTGTAGACCAGGCTGACCTCGAACTCAGAAATCTGCCTGTCTCTGCCTCCCAAGTGCTGGGATTAAAGGCATGTGCCACAGCAGTTTCTATGAGTTATTTTATCTTTGAATAATAGACAAAAGTAGCATTTATTTATGCATTTATTTACTTATTGGGTATTTTATTTACATTTCAAATGTTATCCCCTTTTCTGGTTTCCTCTCCATAAATCCCTGTCCTATCCCTCCTTCCTCTGCTTCTATGAGGGTGCTACCCCACCAACTTACCCTCTCCCACCTCACCACCCTGGCATTTCCCTACACTGGGACATTGATCCATCACAGGACCAAGGGCCTCTCCTCCTATTGATGACAGATAAAGCAATCCCCTGCTACATATGCAGCAGAAGCCTTGGGTCCCTCTATGTGTATTCTTTGATTGGTGGTTTAGTCGCTGGGAGCTCTGGGAGGTCTGGTTGGTTGATTTTATTATTCTTCCTTGAACTCATTAAAAAGCAGAGAAATTGCTTTATTTAACAAATGACTATGTCTGTACTCATAATTTAGAATAAGGTATTAGGTATTAAAAAGACACAAACATATGCAAACTTTCCCATGAAACATGAATGGCATGCTAGCATCATTCCTAGTAAAGCTCTTTGACACAGACCTACACAGGTGCCGCAAGAATTACCTAGTGTCCTTTCAAACTCAATTATTTGTAAACCATATCTGAACTTTTTCTATTAAAATGTATCTTATTCTTAAACCATGTGTATTTATTTATTTATTTGTCTGTATGTATATTCAAACTCAATTATTCCTAAATCATATCTGAAATTTTTTATTCAAATTTATTTATTTTTTTAATTTTCTTTTTTTTTTAGAATTAATTTTTTATTAGGTATTTTCCTCATTTACATTTCCAATGCTATCCAAAAAGTCCCCAATACACTCCCCCCCCCCCACTCCCCTACCCACCCACTCCCACTTTTTGGCCCCGGCGTTCCCCTGTACTGGGGCATATTAAGTTTGCAAGTCCAATGGGCCTCTCTTTCCAGTGATGGCCGACTAGGCCATCTTTCGATACATATGCAGCCAGAGTCAAGAGCTCTGGGGTAATGGTTAGTTCATAATGTTGTTCCACCTATAGGGTTGCAGATCCCTTTAGCTCCTTGGGTACTTTCTCTAGTTCCTCCATTGGGGGCCCTGTGATCCATCCAATAGCTGACTGTGAGTATCCACTTCTGTATTTGCTAGGCCCCGTTATTTTGTTTTTAAATTACATGTAGGTATGTTAAAGATCACAGGCTTTTCATTATTAACTTCAGTACTCAGAAATATTTGTTTAGTTAAAAATTATCATAGGTTTCAGTTATCAATAACACACACACACACATACACACGCACACACACTCATGCATACACACACACACTACTGTGGGGAAATTCACCCAGAGTGACATACTTTATCTTTTAATGTTCCTGTAGACACTGCATTTTCCTGTATCTAGGTCATGCCGGCTGAACCATAATGCATATAGTTGAACTGATATACTAAAATCTTACAGCTCAGCACCTCAGGTCTGTAAATGGCAATTTTAAATTTGGACTAGATCAAAGTCTACCCTCTGCATTCATCTGAAAGTTTAGATTTTATTCTTTGTGACAAAAGGTGTCTGTGATGTAAGCAAATGCCTCCCTCTGGAAAGGTATGGCGATGCCTTCTAGTCATTTATAGACCCTTATCATAACCAGTGGCTTTACAAAGTATCACCCTGAGAATTGTAATGAGAGTCAGTTTCACCTGTTTGGCCTGACTTCAGGTGGCTGTCCTTGGGAAACTACAGGTTGTCAGAAGATATACCCAAATATTCATTCCAGAACTTTCATAGGTTATGAAAGACTCTGAAAAGTAATTTTAATGGGTAATGTTGAACCTAATGAATTAGTAATTGATAAACAATTATTCTATTTATTAAAGAGCCATTTAAAAAGAATTACGCTGAAGGGTAGTGGAAATATCCTCAAAGATACTGGCACTTCTTGTGTGTGAGCCTCTCCTCATTCTTGGTGCATCCTCTTGCATAAATCAGCACTGATATTTAGTACTGATGCTCAGCTACTTATTTAAGAGATAAACCACTGGACATGCTTATGAAGAAATGTCTGAATTAGGTTAGCTTGGACAAGCCTGTGAAGGATTATCTGTATTATATTGACTGGGGTAAAGTCCCACTTTAGCTGTAGATGGCACCATCTCATAGATTGGGATTCGAGACTAAATGATAGTGTGTTGAGAACTAGCTTTTGTGACATTATGTTTCCTTTGTGTGCACGTTGTAAGACCAGCTGCCTCCTGCTAAGTCCATGACTATTCTAACAGTATAGCTCTACCTTGAAACAAATGTGTTGAAATAAACACTTCTTCCTCAAATTCCTTTTATTATGGTTCTTTGACATAGCAATGAAACAAATATCTACTACATCAGTCAACTCTCCTTCAGTCTGTATTCTCATAAGAAAGTGGAACATGAAATTATTAATGTCAATGAGACCCAAACTTCCTATGATTTAATTAAGTAAGACAAGAATGAACAAAGCATTGAGTTTTTTGTTAGCTAACATAATATGTCAATACGCAGATCAACATTTGATGTCACAGAGATAACACCAACTTTAGTAGGGAATGTTTTAGAAATCTTTCAAATTAGATATTTGTAAAGAATCATAATAGTATAGCAAATATAAATGTACATCTATGTAACTAATCCACCCCCCCCCGCAAAAAAAACCCTCCATAGATATAATACATTGAGACGGTAAATGTAATGAAATTTCCACTTAGAAGGAGGCTTACTCATGTCACACTGAAGGTCATCCCACACTGTAGGACATAATTATTTTTCCAAACTAGGGGATCCCATTTAAAAGCAAGTATAACATATGAGCAGTGAGGCCTAGGTCCAGCCCATGTGTGTTTTTTGGTTGGTGGTTCAAACTTTCAAAGTCCCAAGTGTTCAGGTTAGTTGACACTGTTAGATTTGCTGTAGAGTGCCTATCTCCTTCAGGACCCACAGTCCTTTCTCCTATTCTTCCAAAAGAGTGCCCAAGTTCCATTCACTGTTTTGCCATGGGTGGCTGCACTGTCTGAGTCAGCTGCTGGGTGGAGCCTCTCAGAGGACAACATGCTCCTGTCTGCAAACATAACAGAGCATCATTAATAGTGTTAGGAATTGGTGCTTGCTCATGGGATGGGTCTCAAGTTGGTTCAGTTATTGTTTGGCCATTCCCTCAGTCTCAGCTCTCTCTGCTGAGCCTGTATTACTTGTAGTCAGGATAAATTTTGGGTTGAAAGTTTTGTGGTTAGGTTGGTGTCTCTATCATTCCACTAGGGTTCCTGTCTCTTTATAGGAAGTATACTGTCTGTTCAGGTTCTGCATCCCCAATATAGGGAGTCACAGCTAAAGTCACCCCAATTGATTCTTGGGTTCCTCCTTTATGCCAGGTCTCTGTCTCATGCCTCTGTCAGTTGCAGATTTCCATCGATTATCATGGGCATCTAGCCATCTCTCCTGTCCTTCACACCTGATCTTCAATCCCCAATTCCATTCCCCATAGTCCCTTCCTCCCAGTTGCCTTCCTCTACTTACCTCTGATGACTATTTTATTCCTCTTTCTTAGTGTGAGTCTATCTTCCTCGCTTGGGCCTTCTTTCTTGTTTAACTTCTTTGTGTTTGTGAAGTGTACTTCATGGCTAATATCCACTTATAAGTGAGTACAAACCATGCTTGTTCTTTTGGGACTGGGTTACCTCACTCAGAATGATATTTTCAAGTTTCATCCATTTGCCTGCAAGATTCATGATGTCTTGGCAACTTTACCTTCATGTGAGTCCTGAACAACTGGATCAGGGGCTATCTCAAGAGATCTTGCCTGTATTTGGGATAGGTTCTAAGAGCTGGGCTGCCTTGTCTAGCCTCAATGGGAGATGAAGTATCTAGCCCCCCAGAAACTTGAAGTGCCAGGATGTGGAGCAGGTATAACCAGGACAGCCCTTACCTGCTCAGTGGAGAAGGGGCAATGGTTCATGGGGGAAGTATTGTGGGAGGGGGCGTGTAGGAGGGGAGATGTGAGCAGAATGTAATGTGAGTAAGTTAAAAAACTTAAATTGAAAAATAAAATAGAGGCAAAGTCAGGGGGCAGCTAGAACAGATTCACACTTTGAACTCATTTAGCTCCTTTCCCCTTAGTATTGTCTTTACAAAAGGGCTCTTAAAAGTCTTGAGGGAAAATATAGGATCTTCAAAAAGTATCCAACAGAACAATCAGCTATAAATGAAGTAAGCAGACAGTGAAACTCTTGAGTTTCCAAAATGCAAAACTGGTTGTGGTAAGATTCATTACTCTCTTTAATACACATTGCAGGTTCTGAAAATGATTATTTTGTTTCTTCCTTTGCATGAAAGCTTAATTTTCCTTTTCCAGCAAGATGATGTAAACAAGAAGTTATACTCCAAAAATCCAAATAACTGAATTTAAAAATGCAGTACAGAGCTAAACAGAATTAACAGAGGAATCTCTAATGGTTAAGAAGAACTTAAAAAAATGTTCAACATCTTTAGTCATCAGGGTAATGCAAATCAAAACAACCCTGAGATTCCACCTTATACCAATAGAATGGCTAAGATCAAAAACTCAAGTGACAGCACATGCTGGTGAGGATGTGGAGGGGAAGGAAATTCCTCCATTGCGGGTGGGATTGAAAACTAGTGGTTCCTCGGAAGATTGGAAATATTTCTACCTGAAGATCCAGCTATACTTGTGGGTATATATATACTCAAACGATGTTCCATCAAACTGGAAAACCTAAAGTATACAGCAGTCTAGAAAATTATTGATTTGTTTTAAATACCATTGTACTGGCTAGTTTTGTGTGTCAATTTGACACAAGCTGGAGTTATCACAGTGAAAGAAGCCTCCCTTGAGGAAATGCCTCCATGAGATCCAGCTGGAAAGCTTTTTCTCAATTAGTGATCAAGGTAGGGAGGGCCCAGCCCATTGTGGATGGTGATATTCCTGGGCTGGTAGTCCTAGGTTTTATAAAAAGCAAGCCAGGGGAAGCAATCCAGTAAGCAGTACCCCTCCAAGGCCTTCGCATCTGCTCCTGCCTCCAAGTTCCTGCCCTGTATGAGTTCCTGTCCTGACTTCCTTTGGTGATGAACAGCAATATAGAAGTGCAAGCTAATAAACCCTTTCCTCCCCAAACTTGCTTCTTGGTAATGATGTTTTGTGCAGGAATACAAACCCTGACTGAGATAACCATTATAAATCATTTGAAATGTAAATGAAGAAAATATCTAATAAAAGCATATATATGTATAAAAAATAAATAAATCATATTGAGATAGCAGGTAGACTGACATTGAAGACAAGGAAAATAAAACATAAATAAGAGAAAAAGATACATGAAGAGTAGTTTAAAGACAGGAGCAGAAAAAAATTGATTTAAATGTAATATTTACAATAACTCCAGATCATTGTGATTCTTTGGGAGGGAAATGACATTTAACATTTCTGCCTTCTCAACTTCATTCTTTAAAGGTTGGCTCAATGATCTTTTCCTTTCTGAAGTCTAAATTCCACTTAAAGTATAATTTACTCAAAGACAAATCCATTCAATATCAAGGACAATTTCAATGTTTGAGATCATTTTATTTCAGGGAGATAAAATAATTCATATTAGGTTGTAGTAATTTCTTATTTAGCCCTGTTGACAGTTATTGAAATTTCTATTAAGTGTACTTCTTAATGATATTTGGGGAAATCATTATGAATTTTTCTCATGCACATCTCTAGAAACAGGTTGACTAAATTTTTTGGAATGGCTTTGAACTTTTTCTGACGAGATCCTATAAACCGGGCCATCATTAAGGCCAGAAAAAAAAGTCAATTTAAGTTGCAACATATAATCTTTGGCTAAATATAAAAAGGGAAACATCCTAACTGTGAACCTAAGAAACAGCAAAGAAAATAAGATTGCATAATTAGTGGTTGTGAAGATGTTTTCAGAATACTGATATCATAATTTAAGAACCCAATTTCAATTTGCATATATGATATAGTTTAATAATGTATTTAAAATAGAAAGACCAGGTAGCTTTTGAAATTTTCTTTTTTCTTTTTGGTGTCAGTTGGTACTGGTTAAATTTTAATTTTATAAAGTAGAAAATATTAATCTTCTTTTTGTACATAAAAATATTTCCTTATTGTTTAAAGTTTCTCCAAAAGTCTCAAGCAAGCAAACATAGGGCAAAATTATTTTTCACGGCAGGGAGCGCCATCTTGGCTCCGGGACTCCGCCGAACTTAGTCTGTACAGGTCAGAGTGAGGACCACAGAGGCAGACAGCTTCTGAGACAGGCGGGAGCCACAGAGCCGCTGAGGCAGCACCCTTTTGGGGCCGCAGACATCTGGCACCCTCCCAGCCGGAGGACAGTGACCTGCCCTGCAGGGAGCGCCATCTTGGCTCCGGGACTCCGCCGAACTTAGTCTGTACAGGTTAGACTGAGGACCACAAAGGCAGACAGCTTCTGGGACAGGCGGGAGCCACAGAGCCGCTGAGGCAGCACCCTTTTGGGGCCACAGACATCCGGCACCCTCCTAGCTGGAAGACAGTGGTCTGCCCTGCACAGGAGCCCTCTGCCTCAGGAGCAGGGAGCACATCTTGGATCCAGGACTCCACTGAACTTAGGAACTTAGTCTGCACAGCTGAGAGTGTGCACCACAGAAGCCTACAGCTTCTGTGACCTGCCAAAGCAACACAGCATCTGGGAAAGGTCCTGTTTTCCGCCTTCTTCTTCGGCCAGGAGGAGGTCCAAACGCCAGATATCTGTACACCTTCCCTTTAAGAGGAAAGCTTGTCAGCAGGGAGTGCTCTAACCACTGAAACTCAGAGGAGAGAGCCTGTCTCCCAGGTCTGCTGACAGAGGATACTCAGAATCACCAGAAGAACAACCTCTGAACAGAGACAACTATAACAACTCCAGAGATTACCAGATGGCGAGAGGTAAAGGTAAGAATCTTACTAACAGAAACCAAGACCACTCACCATCATCAGGACCCAGCACTCCCACTTCGCCCAGTCCAGGGCACCCCAACACACCTGAAAAACTAGACCTGGATTTAAAAGCATATCTCATGATGATGGTAGAGGACATCAAGAAGGACTTTAAAGAACTACAGGAGAACATGGCTAAAGAGTTACAAGTCCTTAAAGAAAAACAGGAAAACACAACCAAACTGGTAGAAGTCCTTAAAGAGAAACAGGAAAACACATCCAATCAGATGAGGGAAATGAACAAAACCATACTAGACCTAAAAAGGGAAGTAGACACAATAAAGAAAACCCAAAATGAGGCAACACTGGAGATAGAAACCCTAGGAAAGAAATCTGGAACCATAGATGCAAGCATCAGCAACAGAATACAAGAGATGGAAGAGAGAATCTCAGGTGCAGAAGATTCCATAGAGAACATGGGCACAACAATCAAGGAAAATGGAAAATGCAAAAAGATCCTAACTCAAAACATCCAGGAAATACAGGACACAATGAGAAGACCAAACCTACGGATAATAGGAGTGGATGAGAATGAAGATTTTCAACTCAAAGGACCAGCAAACATCTTCAACAAAATTATAGAAGAAAACTTCCCAAATCTAAAGAAAGAGATGCCCATGAACATACAAGAAGCCTACAGAACTCCAAATAGGCTGGACCAGAAAAAAAATACCTCCCGACACATAATAATCAGAACAACGAATGCACTAAATAAAGATAGAATACTAAAAGCAGTAAGAGAAAAAGGCCAAGTAACATATAAAGGCAAGCCTATCAGAATTACACCAGATTTTTCACCAGAGACTATGAAAACCAGATGATCCTGGACAGATGTTATACAGACACTAAAAGAACACAAATTCCAGCCCAGGCTACTATACCCAGCCAAACTCTCAATTAACATAGATTGAGAAACCAAAGTATTCCACAACAAAACCAAATTCACACATTATCTCTCCAGGAATCCAGCCCTTCAAAGGATAATAACAGAAAAAAACCAATACAAGGACAGGAACCACGCCCTAGAAACAACAAAAAGGTAATCCCTCAACAAACCTAAAAGAAGACAGCCACAAGAACAGAATGCCAACTTTAACAACAAAAATAACAGGAAACAACAATTACTTTTCCTTAATATCTCTTAATATCAATGGACTCAACTCCCCGATAAAAAGACATAGACTAACAAACTGGCTACACAAACAAGACCCAACATTTTGCTGCTTACAAGAAACTCATCTCAGAGAAAAAGATAGACACTACCTCAGAATGAAAGGCTGGAAAACAATTTTCCAAGCAAATGGTCTGAAGAAACAAGCTGGAGTAGCCATTCTAATATCAGATAAGATTGACTTCCAACCCAAAGTCATCAAAAAAGACAGGGAGGGGCACTTCATACTCATCAAAGGTAAAATCCTCCAAGAGGAACTATCAATCCTGAATATCTATGCTCCAAATATAAAAAGCAGCCTCATTCATTAAAGAAACTTTAGTAAATCTCAAAACACACATTGCACCTCATACAATAATAGTGGGAGACTTCAACACACCACTTTCACCAATGGACAGATCATGGAAACAGAAACTAAACAGGGACACAGAGAAACTAAGAGAAATTATGAATCAAATGGATCTGGCAGATATCTACAGAACATTCTATCCTAAAACAAAAGGATATACCTTCTTCTCAGCACCTCATGGTACCTTCTCCAAAATTGACCACATAATTGGTCACAAAACAGGCCTCAACAGATACAAAAATATTGAAATTGTCCCATCCATCCTATCAGATCACCATGGACTAAGGCTGATCTTCAATAACAAAATAAATAATAGAAAGCCAACCTTCACGTGGAAACTGAACAACACTCTTCTCAATGATACCTTGGTCAAGGAAGGAATAAAGAAAGAAATTAAGGACTTTTTAGAGTTCAATGAAAATGAAGCCACAACATACCCAAACTTATGGGACGCAATGAAAGCATTTCTAAGAGGAAAACTCATAGCTCTGAGTGCTTCCAAAAGGAAACTAGAGAGAGCACACATTAGCAGCTTGACAACATACCTAAAAGCACTAGAACAAAAGGAAGCAAATTCGCCCAGGAGGAGTAGACGGCAGGAAATAATCAAACTCAGGGGCGAAATCAACCAAGGGGAAACAAGAAGAACTATTCAAAGAATCAACCAATCAAGGAGCTGGTTCTTTGAGAAAATCAACAAGATAGATAAACCCTTAGCCAGACTCACTAGAGGGCACAGGGAAAGCATCCTAATTAACAAAATCAGAAATGAAAAAGGAGACATAACAACAGATCCTGAAGACATCCAAAACACCATCAGATCCTTCTACCAAAGGCTATACTCAACAAAACTGGAGAACCTGGATGAAATGGAGAAGTTCCTAGACAGATACCAGGTACCAAAGTTGAATCAAGATCAGGTCAATGATCTAAACAGCCCTATATCCCCCAAAGAAATAGAAGCAGTCATTAATAGTCTCCCAACTAAAAAAAGCCCAGGACCAGATGGGTTTAGTGCAGAGTTCTATCAGACCTTCAAAGAAGATCTAATCCCAGTTCTTCACAAACTATTCCACAAAATAGAAACAGAAGGTACTCTACCCAACTCATTCTATGAAGCCACAATTACTCTGATACCTAAACCACAAAAAGACCCAACAAAGATAGAAAACTTCAGACCAATATCCCTTATGAATATTGATGCAAAAATCCTCAATAAAGTTCTTGCTAATCGAATCCAAGAACACATCAAAACAATCATCCATCCTGACCAAGTAGGTTTCATCCCAGGGATGCAGGGATGGTTCAATATACGGAAATCCATCAACGTAATCCAGTATATAAACAAACTCAAAGACAAAAACCACATGGTCATCTCGTTAGATGCGGAAAAAGCATTTGACAAGATCCAACACCCATTCATGATAAAAGTCTTGGAAAGATCAGGAATTCAAGGCCCATACCTAAACATAATAAAAGCAATCTACAGCATACCAGTAGCCAACATCAAAGTTAATGGTGAGAAGCTTGAAGCAATCCCTCTAAATTCAGGGACTAGACAGGGCTGTCCACTTTCTCCATACCTATTCAACATTGTACTGGAAGTCTTAGCCAGAGCAATTCGACAACAAAAGGAGATCAAAGGGATACAAATTGGAAAAGAGGAAGTCAAAATATCACTTTTTGCAGATGATATGATAGTATATATAAGTGACCCTAAAAATTCCACCAGAGAACTCCTAAGCCTGATAAACAGCTTCGGTGAAGTAGCTGGATATAAAATTAACTCAAACAAATCAATGGCCTTTCTCTACACAAAGAATAAACAGGCTGAGAAAGAAATTAGGGAAACAACACCCTTCTCAATAGTCACAAATAATATAAAATATCTCGGCGTGACTCTAACTAAGGAAGTGAAAGATCTGTATAATAAAAACTTCAAGTCTCTGAAGAAAGAAATTATAGAAGATCTCAGAAGATGGAAAGATCTCCCATGCTCATGGATTGGCAGGATCAACATTGTAAAAATGGCTATCTTGCCAAAAGCAATCTACAGATTCAATGCAATCCCCATCAAAATTCCAACTCAATTCTTCAACGAATTAGAAAGCGCAATCTGCAAATTCATCTGGAATAACAAAAAACCTAGGATAGCAAAAACTCTTCTCAAGGATAAAAGAACCTCTGGTGGAATCACCATGCCGGACCTAAAGCTCTACTACAGAGCAATTGTGATAAAAACTGCATGGTACTGGTATAGTGACAGACAAATAGACCAATGGAATAGAATTGAAGACCCAGAAATGAACCCACACACCTATGGTCACTTGATCTTCGACAAGGGAGCTAAAAACATCCAGTGGAAGAAAGACAGCATTTTCAACAAATGGTGCTGGCACAACTGGTTGTTAACATGTAGAAGAATGCGAATCGATCCATTCCTAGAGGAGAAAGTGGGGAAAAGCCTTGAAGATATGGGCACAGGGGAAAAATTCCTGAATAGAGCAGTAATGGCTTGTGCTGTAAGATCGAGAATTGACAAGTGGGACCTCATGAAACTGCAAAGCTTCTGCAAGGCTAAAGACACCATCAATAAGATAAAAAAACCACCAACAGATTGGGAAAGGATCTTCACCTATCCTAAATCAGATAAGGGACTAATATCCAATATATATAAGGAACTCAAGAAGGTGGACTCCAGAAAGTCAAATAACCCCATTAAAAAATGGGGCTCAGAACTGAACAAAGAATTCTCACCTGAGGAATACCGAATGGCAGAGAAGCACCTGAAAAAATGTTCAACATCCTTAATCATCAGGGAAATGCAAATCAAAACAACCCTGAGATTCCACCTCACACCAGTCAGAATGGCTAAGATCAAAAATTCAGGTGACAGCAGATGCTGGCGAGGATGTGGAGAAAGAGGAACACTCCTCCATTGTTGGTGGGATTGCAAGCTTGTACAACCACTCTGGAAATCAGTCTGGCGGTTCCTCAGAAAATTGGACATAGTACAATGGAAGATCCAGCAATACCTCTCCTGGGCATATATCCAGAAGATGTCCCAACCGGTAAAAAGGACACATGCTCCACTATGTTCATAGCAGTCCTATTTATAATAGCCAGAAGCTGGAAAGAACCCAGATGTCCCTCAACAGAGGAATGGATACAGAAATTATGGTACATTTACACAATGGAGTACTACTCAGCTATTAAAAAGAATGAATTTATGAAATTCCTAGCCAAATGGATGGACCTGGAGGGCATCATCTTGAGTGAAATAACACAATCACAAAAGAACTCACACAATATGTATTCACTGATAAGTGGATATTAGCCCAAAACTTAGGATATACAAGATATAAGATACAATTTGCTAAACGCATGAAACTCAAGAAGAATGAAGACCAAAGTGTGGACACTGTGCACCTTCTTAGAATTGGGAACAAAACACCCAGGGAAGGAGTTACAGAGACAAAGTTGGTAGCTGTGATGAAAGGATGGACCATTTAGAGACTGCCGTATCCAGGGATCCATCCCATAATCAGCTTCTAAACGCTGACACCATTGCATACACTAGCAAGATTTTGCTGAAAGGACCCAAATATAGCTGTCTCTTGTGAGACGATGCTGGGGCCTAGCAAACACAGGAGTGGATGTTCACAGTCAGCTATTGGATGTATCACAGGGCTCCCAATGGAGAAGCTAGAGAAAGTACCCAAGGAGATAAAGGGATCTGCAACCCTATTGTTGGAACAACATGATGTACTAACCAGAACCCCGGAGCTCTTGTCTCTAGCTGCATATGTATCAAAAGATGGCCTAGTCGGCCATCAATGGAAAGAGAGGCCCATTGGACTTGCAAACTTTACATGCCCCAGTATAGGGGAATGCCAGGGCCAAAAGAATGGGAATGGGTGGGTAGGGAAGTGGGGGGCGCTATGGGGGACTTTTGGGATAGCATTGGAAATGTAATTGAGGAAAATATGTAATAAAAATATTAAAAATCAAAAAAAATAAAATAAATAGCTTCCAGGTTACAAATTATAATACTGATTATAACTAAAATATAAAACAAAATGAAACCAATAAAGCTTTCCTTAATTGGGAAAAAAAAATTTAAAATATCAAGATGAGGAGATGGGATGTAGAATGAAGACCATAAATATAAAAAAAACAATGCTATTGTTCTAATTCTTAGGCTGGTGGATTTTGTATTTGTTACATTATCTTCACAACTAACATCTTGTTTATAGACTTATTTATATTTAAATGAAAATGTTAAATTCATTTTTAAGATAAAAAACTCTAATTCTGTGTGTGAGTGTGAAGGAAAGGTGTACATGTAAGGATAGTGCTAGCACATGTAAGGATAGTGCTAGCACATGTAAGGATAGTGGTAGCACATGTAAGGATAGTCCTAGCAGAAACCAGGGGTGTCAGACTCACAGCATCTGCAGTTACCCTCTGCCCACATGAGTGCTGGGAACTGAACTCACTTTCTCTGTAAGACCAGTATGGACTCTGATCCATTCCTCCAGTCCCTTAAACTTATATTTTCACCACTTTGTATTTTAAAATTTCAAATGTAAATAAAGTTAAATGATATGATAACATGCCTGATTCATCCACTAAGTTTAAGAATTACTAACTCATTGCCAATTTTAAAAACATATTTATATGTGCATGTATATATTAATTTTTGCTGAGATAATTGAAAGTCACTTGAAATTTGACTGCTAAACACTTTATTGTTCAACTTGCAAGAACAACAATGTTCTTCTTTATCATAAGGGAATCAATACTCCAAGTCACGTTAATGATTTCATAATATCAGTGATATCCAGTCCATTGTAAAAGTCACGTGGTAAGTTAAAGAAGTACCACTTGATCACCCTGAAAACATCATGCTTGGTGAAAGACGTTCAATATATAAAAGGCCATATGGTGTGGTTCTATTTATACGAGATTTCTAGAATAGAAAAAAATGTATAAAGCTGAAGAGCTTAGTGGTTGCCAGAAGTTGAGGGAGTGGTAGTAACTACTCAATGTGTACTGAAGGTCTCCTTTTGGAGGAAGTGAGAGCCTCTGGGATTATATCATTATGATGGTTGATACCATTATAAGCACAAAGCAAAATTCCTACGTTTTCCAGTATTCATTAAAGGTATGATTCTCAGTGAGTAGTCTATGTCACTTGCCAAAACCTCAAGGCAACTGCCATAAAAAAGAGGAGGAAATCAAACAGAGAGCGGTAGGAAGTGAGAGGGCCGAGGGGAAGGTAAGCTTTGAGTATAACATTGAAGCTTCAGGAAAGTAGGAAAGAGAGAGGTGTCAAGATCCACACGTGAAAGGAGCCAATAGGAAGCTGGAACCCCACCAAAGCTGGCATGCAACCAAGCATGTGCACAAAAAGCCCGTATGAACGTCCTCCAGCCCTGGCCTACTTCCAGTCCCAGAGGTGATTTTCTCCCTTAAACAATTATGTCTGTTTCTACCACTACTCCTTACCTGGGGTCTAATTCCTTGTGGTGAGGCACAAGAACATAGAGAGATCTACAGGTACCCTCTTGATCCTAATCCTTTCCTATAACAGTAGTATTACCTCACCACTAGGACACTCAAGGATTTTGGCTAGATGTGGCATTCATGATTTTCGGAGATGTATTGTGTGTGCAACAGAACCTTCGGTTACTTCATTTCTTTCCGTGGAGGGACAAGTAAGACTGGCAAAGTCCCAGTTCTAACAGGAGAGGGTTCATGTGTCCCCTGGTTCCCAGTAGACATCCCATTGTCCCACTGATAATGAAACAAAGAAACATTTATCACCATGGCCTTAAAAGGATTAGCTGACCTCTCAGATAGAAGCTCTCATGGAATGGAAAAGTGCACAGCTCTGACAGAGAGACCTTTAGACTGCCCACCTGACAGAGAAAAGAACAAGCGGTTTATCTGGTAGTTGGAGTAGCCCAAAGTCTGGGCCAAAGGAAGTTTTACTAGTCATGAATATGACATTCTTAAGAAATATCTTCCTTATTGCTTGAGATTTTTCCATACAGATGGGCAGCCAGTTTATCCTTGAAGACACCATGGCACCCTGTACATGACTGGATTTTGTTTTTTACTGTTAGGATAACATAAAGACAAGTGGAAGAGGTACCGCCCATGCACTGTTGACAAAGGAGGAGAGAGTTTTGGTTGGTAACAGGTTATGGATTCAGTACATGAAGACTCTAGGAAGATCTATTTCTGTTTTACAGCCAAGACTGGAGACCAGTCACAGAACAAAGTAATATTGTTGAACATGTCAATCAAAAACACAGTCCTTACCTTAAAAAGAAAAAGGCATGGGTTTTTTTTTGGGGGGGGGGTGTTTTTTGTTTGTTTGTTTTGTTTTTTGTTATTTTCTGGAGCCAATCGCAGTGGCCATTGTCTGGGAACGCATATATAGGTTGTCCCAAATATGTCCTGCAAGGTAACAATTCATGAGATTTTTTTTTTATAGTAACAGAACAAAGAAAGTCTCACAAATAAAATACTTCTCAATTATACTGATGAATACATGAGCCACAGAGGTTCAGGCAAGTTGGGCTCTGGACCTGCAACATTCTATCCCTCGCCAATCACTGAAGTTCTATCAGCCAATCACCCCTGTAGGACATTTGGTATAAGTTCAGCCTCTTCAGGAACTTGGGTTAACAAGAAGGAAAATGCTTCCTCTTTAACAGCTACAGATGCCCAGACTTTATCCTGTGCTCCAAACTCAGACTCTAGAACTAATTCTGGATTAAATCAGTTGGGAAACATTGGTCTCTGCCTTACAGTCCCCCAGCTTGAGGAAATTCTCACAAGTATTAAATGCATGTGAATCTTGGACTTCTGTTTGCTTTTTTTGCACCCATTTTAACAATGATGAGATATTTACTATTCTTGAAAGACAAAACTGCTGATTATTAACAAATGGCAGAGCAAAACAGCAGTACATATTGTGGGACCAGCGCATCCTGACAATACAGATTATAGGGTCACTGAAAATATAAATTATAGGAAAACACACTTTGCAATTTTGTTGTGTGTCATTGCATATCTTAAAATTGGTTTAATTCTATTTTTAAATATAAAATGTTCTCCTTTTTCATTGAGAAAGAAGCCCAATTAACAGAAACATGAACATCAATTTACATAACAACAACTCTCTTGGCGTTAGAAAAGCTTAGCATTTGGTTTTTCTGTAAAAGAATGTCTCAGTGGGACATATGCATGTTTTTAATCTTAATTTTTGGTAAACTCCCCATTATTTTTTTTTTGGAATCTAAATTTGAATGCATAACGTGTCATCATGTTCCTAGCAGACATGGCTAAAAATGCCTCTTCATTTTTTACGGTTTGACACTATGACGTTGTCTGCCACTTTTTGGTATTCATTAGTCACAGAATAGGTCTTTTCAACATTGCTCAAATTAGTCATCTTTTTATGTTTTTGTGTTTGACCTGCTCCTTCCCTTTCCCAGGTATTCCACGTCTTTTCATAGCCTGATCACTATTTTTTCATTTTGTGAACACAGACCTGCCTCTCCTACACAGAATTAATTACTTCCTGCTGGGTTCTTATATACTCTACACATTGGGCCATGGGTTCTACGGTGATTTTCCCTTTGCATAATCTAATGTGCACTCCCAGGATCTCCTTATTGTGTGTGTTAGACAAGAAGGTAGATGAGCAGGAGAGGCAGCTGAATAAGCAGAACTCAACTTCTTTCTTCCACAGTCCAGGTGTGTTTCCGTCCCTTCCTTCCTTTGGTTGTTTATGGTGTGTGTGTGTGTGTGTGTGTACATTGTCATGAGAATGTACCTGCATATGTGTGTGCAGGTGTGAGGTCATGTGTATGTTCATTTATGTAGAAATAGGTAACAATATCTAATGTCTTTCTCAATCTATCTGTACATCATTCTGTTTATATTATCCTTATATATTTCCACAAATACTTAAAATACTTTTGAGACAGAATGTTCATACATCTGAATAATGGGCTCCAGAGAACCTTCTGGTTTTTTTTCCCAACAGTGCAGGGGTTGCTGGGCACATACCACTGCATTTTGGTTTTTATGAGGGTGCTATAGATCTGAACTCAAGTTTGTCAGTTCCAAAGGAAACTATTTCCCAGAATTCTGGTGCCCATTCCTTTCTATCAAAGAAACCATTTGTTATCACTGTCAGAAGGTACAAATGACTATCTGTGGTGCCTGTTAGTATAACAAAGTGCATGCTTGTCTCCAGGTTTCCTTAGTGTCACAAGAACCTGTGGCTCTTCTCACCCTGCCCTCTACCCTAAACTTCTCTAGCCCATGGGCTTCTCTCCCTCAGGTTTCTCATTGCCTTATAACTCCTTCCTGCCTATCTCTCATGGTCTTCTTTGCCCATACTTTCCTTGTCTTCCTCTCTGCTCTTCCTCTCTATCCTCTCATGGCCTAGTCCAGTCTGCTGGCCATATTCAGTCTACTACTTTCTCCCCTTGCTCTAGACTCTTCCAGGTATCTCTGGCTATCCTTCCCCTCATATCTACAATGAAAACCTTCCCCTCAACCATGCCTCAGAGCAGTCACATCCTCAGTTTATACAGAGTTGTCACATGTCCATGGCAAGCAATAGGAGGACCAAGCCGTTGCCCCAATTCTGGCAGTTTAGATAAAATCCCACACCTCTGTGGGGTGGATTTTGAGGTTTCAAAAGCTCATGCCAGCCTAGGTTCTCTCTCTGTCTCTCTGTCTCTGTCTCTGTCTGTCTGTCTGTCTCTCTCTCTCTCTCTCTCTCTCTCTCTCTCTCTCTCCCCTTAGAGATCAGAGTGAGGTTTTCAGCTACTTCCCTAGCATCATGCCTGCCTGCTGCCATTCTTTCTACCATGATGATAGTGGACTAAGTCTCTGAACCTCTAAGTGAGCCCCCTCCCCCAACCCAGTTAAATGCCTTCCATTATAAGAATTGCCTTGGTGCTAGGCAGGGGTGGTGCACACCTTTAATCCCAGCACTTGGGAAGCAGAGGCAGGCAGATTTCTGAGTTTGAGGCCAGCCTGGTCTACAGAGTGAGTTCCAGGACAGCCAGGGCTACACAGAGAAACCCTGTCTTGAAAAAAGAAAAAAGAGTTGCCTTGGTTATGGTGTTTCTTCACAGTAATAAAACAGTGACTGTACTAGGTAGTTGGTTTTATGTCAACTTCACAAGTTAAATTCATTTGACAGGAGGGAAGCTCAATTAAGTAAATACCTCCATACAAATCAACTTGTTGGTGGCCTGTAAGGCATTTTCTTGAAGAGGAATTTTAATCTAGCAACATGGCTGCTGTGACAAGGAATCACATCCAAAGATATGGTCCAGCCAGAATGCAGTGTTACCCTGGATTACAGTATGGTCTGGCTGGAATACTGACATGCTCTTAGTATACAATTTTAATCCCTAACAATGAAGGTAAGGTTAGTTTGTAGAAGGAAGCAGCCATGTTTGGTTTGAAAGTGTTGTCTAATTGAGGGGCAGACAAAGTGATGAATCAGAGAAAGATTTGACAGAATGAATCAGAAATAGGATATGTCTAACTCATAAGAGAAGAGAAGAGGAAAAGAGGTTACTTAAGGGCAACAAGAGGGAGAGAAAAAGGTGGAGTGGTGGTGGTGGTGGTGAAGATGGTGGTGGTGGTGGTGGTGAAGATGGTGTATATGGCAGTTTTAACAAGACAGTTTACAGAAACAGTTTACAGAGGAAATAAGCTAGACATAGGTGAAGGCAGAACTAGCCAGAGAATGAGGAGTCAGAAGACTAGAACATATTGCCCAAGTTAGTATGAGGCCAAGCAGAGGAATTTAGTGAGAAGCTGAGAGAAGTTGGATATAATCAGTCAGCTTGAAAGATTAGAATGTATGGAGACTAAACATTTCTAGGCCAAGGCTTAGTGATAGTTATAACAAAGAAAGAAATGTTCTGGGATCAGCCCAAGCCTTGTATTGGCATAGCTTGGGTAATGGCTCTCACTTCATCCTAATTATTTTTCTTAATTGCATTCTCTTAATTAGTGATTGGTGGATGAGTGCACAGCCCATTGTGGGTGGTGCCACCCCTGGGCTGCTAGTCCTGGGTACTATAAGAAAGCAGGCTGAGCAAGCTATGAGGAGCAAGTCAAAAAACAGCATCCGTTCATGGACTCTGCATCAGCTCCTGCCTCCAGGTTTCTGTCCTGTTTCAGTTCTTGTCCTGGCTTTCTTTAAAGATGGGCTATAATGCAGACATGTAAACCAAATAAGCAATTTCCTCCCCAACCTGCTTTTTGGTCTTAGTGTTTCATCACAGCAATAGAAACCCTAAAACAGTGACCAAACAGACAATGAAAAGCAGCTTAAGAGAGAAAGGGCTTATTTGGGCTTCTATTTTGAGTGGAAGCCCATCTGGGGAGGGAAAGCACTGCAGAAGTGCTAAGCACCTGATCACATGGTATCTTCAGTAAGGAAGCAGAATGATGAGTGCTCAACTCAGATCACCTTCTTCTTTCTTCTGGGTTCAAGTCCCCAGCTCATATGGGACTGGCGCTGCCTCTTTGCAGTGTGGGTCTTCCTATCTAGATAATTCCTCACAGATATTCCCAGAAGTATATTTCCATGGTGACTATAAATTCAGAGAATGGTGAAGGATAATTAACACTAAAACTTTTTTTTTTGAAAAACCATGTGGAAATACACTCTTATAGAAACCTCCTAAAATATACAAATATACAAATATAAAAAGAATTAAAATGGAGTTACCTTAGAAGGAGCAATACCCCAATTATATACTATATTATAGTAAATAAATACCCAAATATCAGGAATAGGCTGCCTCTTTTTGAGGTATTGGCCACTGAGTTCCCATAGATGCCCAGACATTATAGGCTATTGCCATTGCTCTTGGTTAGCCTCCAGAAATTGACAGGAAGACCCTATTGCTGAAGATACAACATACCTGAGCCATTAACTCAAGCGGAGACTGACCGGAGGCTTCATTTTTCCTGGCTAGCTTTCATCGTGCTAGAAGATGCTGTGTATGCTGCTAGAGGAGAAGGGTAATCAATCATCCATCTACTCAGCCACAAGCCAATAATTACTGCTCTGGCAAGATAAGCCCAACACACAATAGTGTCATGAATGCTATGGTAACACCAACCGCTTTATGTTTTGATTTAAGGCTCTTTACACAAGATCAGACAAAGATGTGGCATTGGTACCAGAGTCAAGAACCTGGAGATAGATAGGCCATAGGACTCAGGGGAAAGCCTGTTAGTGCTCTGATAAATAGACACAGTATTCAACCAGCTCCTCATGATTCACTGCCATTCCTGGAGATTAATGGGCGGGAGTGCTACTGAGGGGGTGTTAGTGGGGGTGACACCCAGACCATCATTAACATGGAAACTTCATTAACATGAAACGCTACGACCAAAAAGCAGGTCGAGGAGGAAACTGCTTATTTGGCTTACACATCCTCATTACACCCATCTTTGAAGAAAGCCAGGACAGGAACAGAAACAAGACAGAAACCTTGAGGCAGGAGCTGATGCAGAGGCCAGGAAGGGGTGCTGCTTATTGACTGGCTCCTCATGGCTTGCTCACCTTTTTGAGGAGGGAAAAATAGAATGGGGAGAGGACTTGCATGTAGGGGTACTAGGAAGAGAGGAAGGGCGGATTTTCGATTGTAAAGTGAATAAATAAAAAAAAATTAAAAGAACAGTGAAAGGAAGAGGAGGAGGAAGAGGAAGAGGAAGAGGAAGAGGAAGAAGAAGCAGCCCCTCCTCCCTAAAGCCCAAGGAAAAGGATTCCTTTTATCTGTGAGAATGTGAAGAATAATCTGGAGTCCTTGCTAGGGCCCCAGTTTTTTATATTATTTTATACCATTTGTCTTACTGTATTTCTCCCTAACTGTTCACTCTTCATCAAACCTAAACAAAATGTGCAGACTTCTCCTATTCTTTAGGTGTATGTTTTTGAAGGTTCCAATGTTGCCTATAATTTATATTAAATAAATCTGTATGCTTCTCACTTGTTAAGCTGTCTTTTGTTGTAGAGCTATAGTCCATTCATTCCTGAACCAATAATGGGTAAAATAACATGTTTTTTTTTTTCCTCCCACCAAGAAAACAAAAAGGGTTTCCATGGAAATCTTTATTGCATGATAAAAAAAAAATGCCATGTTAGGTGTTTTGTTTGGTTGGCTTGGAGTGTTTTGTTTGTAGAAATTTTTTTTTTTGTCAGAGAAATGAAAGAGTATGGACTTCTGGAGTCAGAAACATGTCGGTTGGCATTAAAGAGCCATCAGTCATTAGTGGGGTAACCATGGTGACTCCTGAGTACCTTTACCTTAGATTTCTATTTGTAGCATTGACTGAATAGCAACTTAATAGGATCATGGTGAAGACTAAATAGGATTCTGTGTACAATGTGTCTGGCCTGTTAGTAAATATCACCTCTTTCCCTCGTAGCATGTTACCTGTGTCATTCATGGTGATGGTGTCCACAACAAAAGGAGATCAAAGGGATACAAATTGGAAAAGATGAAGTCAAAATATCACTCTTTGCAGATGATATGATAGTATATATAAGTGACCCTAAAAATTCCACCAGAGAACTCCTAAGCCTGATAAACAGCTTCGGTGAAGTAGCTGGATATAAAATTAACTCAAACAAATCAATGGCCTTTCTCTACACAAAGAATAAACAGGCTGAGAAAGAAATTAGGGAAACAACACCCTTCTCAATAGTCACAAATAATATAAAATATCTTGGCGTGACTCTAACTAAGGAAGTGAAGGATCTGTATAATAAAAACTTCAAGTCTCTGAAGAAAGAAATTCTAGAAGATCTCAGAAGATGGAAAGATCTCCCATGCTCATGGATTGACAGGATCAACATTGTAAAAATGGCTATCTTGCCAAAAGCAATCTACAGATTCAATGCAATCCCCATCAAAATTCCAAATCAATTCTTCAACGAATTAGAAAGTGCAATCTGCAAATTCATCTGGAATAACAAAAAACCTAGGATAGCAAAAACTCTTCTCAAGGATAAAAGAACCTCTGGTGGAATCACCATGCCGGACCTAAAGCTCTAGTACAGAGCAATTGTGATAAAAACTGCATGGTACTGGTATAGTGACAGACAAATAGACCAATGGAATAGAATTGAAGACCCAGAAATGAACCCACACACCTACGGTCACTTGATCTTCGACAAGGGAGCTAAAAACATCCAGTGGAAGAAAGACAGCATTTTCAACAAATGGTGCTGGCACAACTGGTTGTTAACATGTAGAAGAATGCGAATCGATCCATTCCTATCTCCTTGTACTAAGGTCAAGTCTAAGTGGATCAAGGAACTTCACATAAAACCAGAGACACTGAAACTTATAGAGGAGAAAGTGGGGAAAAGCCTTGAAGATATGGGCACAGGGGGAAAATTCCTGAATAGAACAGTAATGGCTTGTACTGTAAGATCGAGAATTGACAAGTGGGACCTCATGAAACTACAAAGCTTCTGCAAGGCTAAAGACACCATCAATAAGACAAAAAAACCACCAACAGATTGGGAAAGGATCTTCACCTATCCTAAATCAGACAAGGGACTAATATCCAATATATATAAAGAACTCAAGAAGGTGGACTCCAGAAAGTCAAATATCCCCATTAAAAATGGGGCTCAGAACTGAACAAAGAATTCTCACCTGAGGAATACCGAATGGCAGAGAAGCACCTGAAAAAATGTTCAACATCCTTAATCATCAGGGAAATGCAAATCAAAACAACCCTGAGATTCCACCTCACACCAGTCAGAATGGCTAAGATCAAAAATTCAGGTGACAGCAGATGCTGGCGAGGATGTGGAGAAAGAGGAAAACTTCTCCATTGTTGGTGGGATTGCAAGCTTGTACAACCACTCTGGAAATCAGTCTGGCGGTTCCTCAGAAAATTGGACATAGTACTACCGGAGGATCCAGCAATACCTCTCCTGGGCATATATCCAGAAGATGTCCCAACAGGTAAAAAGGACACATGCTCCACTATGTTCATAGCAGCCCTATTTATAATAGCCAGAAGCTGGAAAGAACCCAGATGTCCCTCAACAGAGGAATGGATACAGAAATTATGGTACATTTACACAATGGAGTACTACTCAGCTATTAAAAAGAATGAATTTATGAAATTCCTAGCCAAATGGATGGACCTGGAGGGCATCATCTTGAGTGAAGTAACA
This sequence comes from Mus caroli, assembly GCF_978045245.1. Lineage (NCBI taxonomy): Eukaryota > Metazoa > Chordata > Mammalia > Rodentia > Muridae > Mus > Mus caroli. The sequence continues at coordinate 99,135,662 of NW_028227267.1, read as the reverse complement.
CAATCACAAAAGAACTCACACAATATGTATTCACTGATAAGTGGATATTAGCCCAAAACTTAGGATACCCAAGATATAAGATACAATTTGCTAAACGCATGAAACTCAAGAAGAATGAAGACCAAAGTGTGGACACTGTGCACCTTCTTAGAATTGGGAACAAAACACCCAGGGAAGGAGTTACAGAGACAAAGTTCGTAGCTGTGATGAAAGGATGGACCATTTAGAGACTGCTGTATCCAGGGATCCATCCCATAATCAGCTTCTAAAAGCTGACACCATTGCATACACTAGCAAGATTTTGCTGAAAGGACCCAAATATAGCTGTCTCTTGTGAGACGATGCCAGGGCCTAGCAAACACAGGAGTGGATGTTCACAGTCAGCTATTGGATGTATCACAGGGCTCCCAATGGAGAAGCTAGAGAAAGTACCCAAGGAGCTAAAGGGATCTGCAACCCTATAGTTGGAACAACATGATGAACTAACCAGTACCCCGGAGCTCTTGTCTCTAGCTGCATATGTATCGAAAGATGGCCTAGTCGGCCATCAATGGAAAGAGAGGCCCATTGGACTTGCAAACTTTATATGCCCCAATATAGGGGAATGCCAGGGCCAAAAGAATGGGAATGGGTGGGTAGGGAAGTGGGGGGCGCTATGGGGGACTTTTGGGATAGCATTGGAAATGTAATTGAGGAAAATACGTAATAAAAATATCAAAAATTAAAAAAAAATTATTTTTCACTTGTTCTGAGTATGCTGGAACTCCATGGTATTCTCATTGTCATTGGATCTATAATTATAATTTCTACTCTAGGCAGACTTCCAAATGCAACTTCAAATTAAGGCTAGTTATGGGCCTTCTGAAGAAATGCCAGCCAGCAAACCCACATGGATGGTACTGAGGCCGACTTGCCTAATTAAATTACACACATGATTGCTGACAGATTTTAATTTTTTTTCTGGTGCTAAACTTATTTATGATGATATTGATCTTTTTACTATTATACTGTTGCTTGGGAGTAAAAGTGACCCAGAGGATAATTGATGGCTCAGTGGATAGATACTTATCATGACAGGAGTCTGAAGCCAAACGATATTTTGCAACCAGTCTGTTTTCAATTTTAAATTGTTCAGCAAAGTTGGGAGGCAGGTCTACAAAGAAATGAAAGAAAAGAATAAACACATTTTTAAAAAGAGGGAATAAAAAGAGGAGTAAAGAGGCCTCAAAACATAACACCTACCTCCGGTGAGTTGTTTCCTGACAAAACTCAAGCTGGACTTTGTAGTTGAGGAAAATACCTGGGTGGAGAGGAGAGAACAAATGTCCAAAGAGTGGAAGAAGAAAATTCTCCTGGGTTGTCATAATAAGCAACAGGATGTAACAGCCCATTGCCAGCATATTTTTTCTAAACAAAGAGAGTAGAACAAAAATCCACTGCAAACATAAGACTCTGCCGAGGAAAACAGTTGAGAACAACAGGCTTTATTGGGCTGTTGTATTTTATTGTGTGTATTACCAGATTTCTACAGATGGAATAAAGCTGGCTTTATAGTAGAGCCATAAGCCCTTCAGCTTTTGATGGTTTCTAATAGCATATTTCATCAAATATCCCCTCAGACTTTCGTACAAGTGCAGCATTTATTTCTGTCCTTAAAATTGAGGGCAGGACTGCCATCGAAGGTTTATACAATGAGCACTACAAAATGTTTTATAAAGCAAAATGGAAAAGGGAAAAAAATCCACAGCCCAATTTTCTGTAATTTTAATTGTATTTATTGCATTTAAAAATCTTTTATATCAGTTTATATAAAGATCAACAAATATGGGGTTCTTGTTACCGTTGCTAGCCAACACAGCCTAGGGACACCTGGAAAGTGAGTCTTCATAGAGAGAGTGCCCAGGTCAGACAGGCCTGAGGGCATATCTGTGAAGAAATACCTTGATTATTAATTGCTGTGGGAAGGTCCAGCCCACTGTGAGTAGCCTCACTTTTTAGGTGGGTGGTCCTGGGCTGCATCAGAAAGCTGGCAACTTAACAATAACCCACAACCTTTGGACCAACTAATGAAAATGAATACAGCATCCCCAGACTGAAAATGAATACAGCATCCCCAAACTGAAAATGAATACAGCATCCCCAAACTGAAAATGAACACAGCATCCCCAAACTTATGGCACACAATGAACGTGCTGCTAAGAGGAAAACTCATAGTGCCTACATGAAAAAAAAAGTGAAAAGATTCATATTAGTAACTTAACAACACACCTGGAAGCTCTAGAGCAAAAAGAATAAAGCACACCAAAAAGGAGTCAAAGACAAGAAATAGTCAAACTGAGAGCTAAAATCAAAAAAATGAGAACAAAGAAAATAATATAAAAAACAATAAAATAATGAGTTGCTTCTTTGAGAAAATCAACAAGATAGGTGAGCCTTATTCAAACTAACTAAAAGGCAGAATATCCAAGTTGGCATCAGATATGAAAAGGGGGACATTAAAACAAACACTGAGGAAATCCAGGACATACTTTAAAGGTCTATAAATTTATGAATATCTCAATAGATACCACTAACCAAAGTCAAATCAATATTAGAAAAACAATTTAAGTAGACCTATAACCCCTACTGAAATAAAAGCAGTCATGAAAAGTCTCCCAGTCACAGAAGGTCTGGGGTTAGATGTTTTTAGTGTAGAACTCAACCAGATCCTCAAAGAAACATTAACACCAAATACTCCTCAAATTATTTTACAAAACAGAAACAAAAGGAGAGTCACCCAATTCATTTTATGAGGCCACCTGATACCCAAACCACATAAAGACTCCACAAAGAAAACAAATTACAGACCATTTTTCCTTATTAACATAAATGTAAAAATATTCAATAAAATACTTGCAAACCAAATCCATGAATACATTAACAAGATCATCCACCATGATCAAGTAGGCTTCATCCCAGAGATGCAGTGATTACTTAATCTCTGAAATTCAGTAAATGTGAACCACCATGTAAACTGAAAATGTTTATTTTATTACATGCCGAAAGCGCCTCTGACAAAATCTAACACCCCTTCATAAGAGTGTCATGAGATTAGGGATATAAGGGATATACCTAAACATAATAAAGACAATGTACAAAAAGCCAATATCCAATACCAACTTAAATGGAGAGAAATTCAAAGCAGTTCCACTAAAATCAGGAACAAGACAATTTGTCCAACATATTACTTGAAGTTTTAGCTAGAGCAATGAGACAACCAAAGGAGATCAAGGAGATAGAAATTGGACAGGAAAAAGTCAAATATCATTTATAGATGATGTGATGGCATACACAGGTGACCCTAAAAACTCCTACAGCTGATAAACACCTTCAGTGAAGTGTCTGAAATCAAGTTTAATTAAAAAAAAAAAAATCAGTAGTAGCCCTCCTATATACAAATGACCCACTTACTGAGAAAGAAATCAGGGAAATAAAACCTTTCTCAATAGCCTCAAATAGTATCAAAATCTCTGTGTAACACTAACCAAGTGAGTGAAAGACTTGTATAATAAAAACTTCAAGTCTTTGAGGTCAGAAGTTGAAGAAGATATGAAGAGATGGAACTATCTCCTATACTTGTCCTTTGGTAGAATTAATATAGTTAAAAATGGTCATCCTACCTAAAGCAATCTACAAATTCAGTGTAGGCACCATCAAAATTCCATGACAATTCTTTACAGATCTTGAGAAGACAATTTTCAATATGGAAAATAAAAAACCATAGAGTAGGTAAAAACAATCCTAAACAATAAAAGAATCACTGGAGGTATCACCTTCCCTGATTTCAAGTTGTACTACAGAGCTATAGCAAAACAGACCACATGGTATTGGTATAAAAACAGAAACATTAATCAATGGAATGGAATTGGAGACCCAGATATAGATTCTAACACATATGGACACCTGATTTTTGATAAAGAAGCCAGAAATACACATTAGAAAACAGCATCTTCATCAAATGGTGCTAGTCAAACTGGATGTCTGCATGTAGAAGAATGTAAATAAGTCCCTATCTATCACCCTGCACAGAAGGGTATAAGTGGATCAAAAACCTCAACTGAACCTGAGAAAAATCACTGCCTCATCTGGAGCCAATCATTCTTCCAACACTTCAATTATCAGGCCATACATTCTCTTACTTTAGTTTTAGGCTATTCATTACATTTAAATTAAAATATCTATTTTAAAATTATTTAATAGTCTTCATTTATTTAATTGTGTGTGGTGGGATGTGAATGTATGCCAAGGCATGAGTATGGAGGTCAGAAAACAACTTATAGCATCTTTCTTTCCACCATGTGGAAAACAGGGATCAAATTTAGCCTTGGAAACAAGTGCCTTTGCCCACTGAGGTAACTACTGGAGCAAAATTCTAAATAATTTTTAATATTCATTTTTATTTTTATTTTTGTGAGTTTGTATGTATATTAAGAAGAGAGAAGAGAGAGAATGTAAGTGTACATGTATGTGTGTGTATGTGTTGTGTGTGTGTGTGTATGATGTGTGCACATGCCTACAGAGGTCACAAGAGGATGTTGAATCTCCTGAACTGGAGTCTCAGGCAGTTGCTACCTTTTTGATATAAGTGCTGGGTATTGAACTCTGGTTCTCTGGATAAGAAGCATCATTAACTACTGAGCCATTTTTCCAGTCCTTCAAATCTCAATTTTTAAACAAGAACTTAGCTATAGCCTTTGTTATCATAGCCTTCCTAAACTTTTTCTCAGTTCTTTACACTTCAAGGCAATCCATGCCCCTTCTCACTATTTATTTAGTACCTAGCTCTGTGGTAGGCACAGAGTAATTATTAAGTCTGGTTGAATGATAGACCAGAACTACTTTTGTCTGCTTTTATAATCCAGTGTTCCTTGACTTATGCTAATATTATCCCTTGGTAGTGGGATAATATTAACATGATATGCTGAGAGTTATTGTGGGGGGGCTGAGATAAAAAGAGACAGGAAGCCTCCATGGGACAAATGTGCCCCATGCGGTCTCCACATATTTTTTTTTTCTGCATTTAGCACCAGGGCTAATATTTTAATTCACATTCAGTTACAAATCCTTATCTAACTCAGTCCTTGTTAGCTGTCCTTAAAAGCAATTGCAAAATTTATGTGTTTGTTATAAATGACCCCTAATATGCCAGCAGACACATGGTTCAGAATATTCAGGTATTTGAATTAATAGAACTGACTTTGTTTGATAATGGCTTTATAGACACCAGAGCAAACACTCATAAAATAACATTTACTGATAGAGTCGACCTCAATTTAAGAAAAGCACACACACACACATACACTACATTTGCTGATAGATTCCCACTTTGCAAAAAGGCACACATGAGTTATAAGTATTTCTCATAAAATAACTTTAGAAAAATAAAATGGATTAAATAAAGCTAAAGAAAGTTCACTCAGAAAGAAAGATCAATAAACAATTGCAAAGGAAAATATATATCTAATCTAGATGGGACCTGAGGGAACCCAAAGTGTTCAGAGAATGGGAGTGGCAAAATGCTGTAATATATTTTACAGCCTCTAAAAGCTTTAAGGAAATGTGGGCACACTTAGCAATGAGCTGATGATCTATAGGACTTTCTTATGTTAGAAATGCATGGTGCTTGACTCAGGTCTTTAACTTAGGAAAAAAAATACAGGGCTGTTTATCTATTCATCACGCATTATTTAGGATAGCTTTATGTTTTGTTTTGTTTTTTCTTTCTTTTTTTTTTAAGAGAAAGTTTCTCTGTGTAGTAGCCTCCTGCTGTTCTTATACTTCCTTTGTAGACCGGGGGCTGGCCTTTAACTCAAAGAGTTCTACCTATCCCTAAGTCTTTCATTTTTTATGTCAGTTCTTTAAGTTCTCTGGAGACAGTCATATTCAATATCTAACCGGTCTGTTGCTAGAACAGTCTATCTAGAATCAGTAGGAGAAAAATACATATACACATACATATAAGTAGTTGATTTGTGTTTTAGTTAATTTATATATTGAAGGCCCAACCCTCTGAGCTTGTAATATGATCTCAGGGCAAAGAGAGTGCAGTTGTCCTTGCAGAATGAGGTCATTTGGCCAAAGGGTGAACTCAGAGTCTCACTACTCCTTCCAGAATGGAAAGTTTTGACACAGACTCCCACATGTTGGGAACAGCACATGCAGACAGAAGCAACAATCTAGCGAGCAGTGTCGGATTGGCAGTATAGCAGCAGAATTGTGAAGGCTCATGGAGAGATGTTTCTATCCCATCCTCCAGAATGTGTCAATCCCATGGACTCCTAGATATAGGGCTTCTGGTCTCCATACCTACAACTACAATTGAGTTATGTCCCTTAAGTCCCCAAGTTTCTACTGTCATTAAAGTTGCCTTTGAAAACTAATATAATTTCATCTACTCCATGTCTGAAAATATATTTATGATAATAATCTCTTGTCAATAAGCTGTTGTAAAAAAAAAAGAAAAGAAGAAGAAAAAAGTTTGAAGGAAAAGTTTTAAGTTCTGCATCATTAGTGTAAAATACTGTAAATTTATTTAAATATATTTCAACAATATTTTATGACAACAGCAAAAACCTTCTTTATAATGAAAGATATCCACTTTTGATTTAAAAGGACAGGATGCTTATACCAACTAAGACGTTGAACAATGCAACGAGGAACAGATGGGGGAAAGGGAGCAATGCAGAACATAGAGATCCTTGAGGACTGGGAGTCGCGGAGACAAATGTGAAGATTTCCAAAACTTGCAGCCTGGAGAAAGTTTCAGGGTGTGGCTGGGGAAGGAGATTCCAGGCAGAACCTTCATGTTTCTCTGAGTTGAGAAAACTAAGCAGGGAGTTCCTAGAAGTCACAAAAGTTTGTAGAACAAAGTGTATGAATAAAAATTGACATAAAATTATAAATCTGGAGATTTAGAGATGGCCTCCTTCAGTTTTCAGGCAGATTCTGATTAACTCACTAATGCTTAGCCAAAGGCAACCCTGAAAGGACCAAGAGAGCAAAGTTATAGTAGGCAAGATCAGAATTACTAACAGTTCCCAGAAAGATGAAAGGATTTAATATCTATGAGCCATCAGCTCTTCAGTAATGATAGAAATTCTGCTCTGGTTATGGGAAAAAATAAAATATTAGACTAGATGCTGCACTGGACTAAGATAGGATCCAAGTGTGCTCAAGCATTGTTGGAAATACAAAAGCAAAGCCACCAGCAAGAGCTACACTACAATGTCTGAAATTGCATCAGAAATTAGTGGGCAAGCAAACGAACAGAAAATGTCATTCTTTAAATAATGAAAACACTTGCAAGCAACTGCAAACGACTGCACAAGAATACAGATGATGGAATCAGCAAACAAGGATATTAAGAGATTTATGCATAAGTATTCGGAAAGCTAAAACAAAAACTAAACTTACATAGAGACATACGTGAGGATTAACATTATTTGTCAACCTGACAAGATATGAAATCATCTATAGGGTAAGCCTCTGGGCATATCTGTGATGGATTCACCAGATCTGAAGTGAGAAGGCCAATTTCAGTTGTAGAGGACTGCCCCCTGGGCTGGTGTGCCAGACTGAATAAACAGGACACAGTGAGCTGAGCTCTAGCTTACATTCTACATGGCTTCCTGGCTGTGGGCACAGAGTCAATAGTTACCCTTAAGCTCCTGCTGCTGCCATGGTTCCCCACTATGATGGACTGTACCCTCAAACTGTGCACCCTCAAACAGGGATCTCAAAGAGCTAGGGCTTACTTTGGTTTTGTTAGTATTTTGTCTCAGCAACAAGTGAAGTAACTAATACAACAAGGAAAACAAATATGCAAATCTGACCCAAGCCAAGCATCTAGAAATAGACAATATAATGCATGACTTGGAAAATACTTGCTATAATAAATAATAGATTTATTGCAAAAAATTGCAAAATAAAACATTAATGAACCTAAAACCTAGAAGCCATAAATATTGAATCACCAAGAAAAATATTACAAAGAACAAAGTGCAATAAAAAAAACCCACCTTGGCAATGCATCTATCTGTTAAAACATTTTGAATTTTCTATTTTCTAAAGAAAACTACAAATAGTTGATATTTTTAATTATATGAAAATGATATCTATATCTCAGAGTTTGTGTAAAAGAGAATACAAGTGATTTTGTTACTTTATTAAAATTATTTTTTCAAGGACATGTGTACTTTTTATGTTTATAGAGAAAAGAAAATACTTATTGATTGAATGGACAAAACCAGGCAGCAGTTCATTGTGAACTGGTTTTTCCTTTAATTTTATATCATAGCTAACTTTTCCATCAGCCTTTAACTAAACTGTCCTTTCTTTTTCTTCTACCCTTGTTTTATAATAGAAAGTCAATACTAATATAATTATCCAAAATTCAGACCCTAGCAAAGTCAAACATTCACAGAGTGCTGAAACTGTTCATTTTCTGTGAGGCATAGGAAAACAAAAGTTTCAGACCTAAATAGACAAGACAATAATTCAACAGGCTTAAAACCACACCTGATACAATAAAGGGAGGAAAGCTCTTCCAAGGGCCTGGATAAATACACACACACACACACACACACACACAAACACACACACACACACACACACACACACACACACACACACACACACACACAAATCAATATTCTTCCTGTGAAGGTGGATTACCAAGGAGAAAGAAAGTATTTAGAGAATTAAGTAAATGGAAAATACAAGGCAATGGACCCCCTCCAAGGGGGGACCCACTAAAAATAACAGAAGAGGCAATACTTGATTGAGCAAAAGTGGCTTGAGGAGGCAAGACACACATTTGGCTTTTTGTTTAAGTGATGTCTTCTATTCTTTCCTTTGGTCACAGAAGTACATGTGGGACCCAGTAGGTCAATATATAGGTTTGTTTTAGGAAGTTTGTACAGATAAGCCTATCTTAAGGGAAGGATGAAGAAGCCTCAGTATATCTCTATATTTTCATTAACATTGATCTTGGCTCCTAGATTCCATGCCTGAATTCCTAGGAAGTGCTTATAAAACAGTTATGCTCATTAACAAATACATAGAGGAGATTCACAGTCAAGATCCATTTTTTTTTTCATGTTTTGTTAAGTGGCTTAAATTATGTTACATAAACTTAGGTTCCTGAGGCTCCACTCCAGTTACCAAGACAAATAAACATGTCACTCAATGTTTGTTTGCCTTTAAGGGTCATGTATTCAGCACATTTGTGGATTCCAAATGACATTCTAAATGCAAGGTTAAGAAAATAGTGACCGGTATGTGGCATTTATTTGAGGACAAAAATGACTAAAGACATTGTATAGAGAACTCATTATGTAAAATAGCCCACAGACAAGTCAATGTCATCTAGAAATTTGGATGCTTAGGAAAGAAATATAGGAATATGTGCTTCTGATTAGCATGGGAAAACAAAGAATCTATTGTTGAATTGAATTGGAAGGACATTCCTCTCATTTCACCCTTCAATGGCAGTGCATCCTCAGTGCACGATGTTGGAATCCTTTGTTTCTCTGGTTCCTCTGTCTCTGACAACACTTTCATGCATGTGTCAATGAGACTGCTTGAGGAAGCTGATGGCCTGTGTTTTATCAATGCAGACATTTGGATGGAGGTCATGTGGCTCTTTACTCTAACAGTTCAAACTGAATAGGGCCTCAAATTAGGTCACAAGGTACATGGTCATTGCATTCATGGGATTTTTATTTTGTGTTTTAGGTAAAGTGTAAGATACTGTTAATAGCAGGTAAATAGTCTCTTTAGTTTGACATTCATGTAGCTAGAAGATATAAAGAAGAAAATAAATCCAGAAAAACAGTCCTATTCTTTGGGAAATAGTTTTTATCCCAATCCAGTTGACCTTTGAAACATAGCAAAGTCATATCACTGCTTGTTTAACGGTTTTGCTTCTATTGCATTATGAAAATTACCCATGCTTCGGTGTGACCTGTTAGAGGGTCCCAAGGTCCCCAGAGGACTCTCCAGGCCGCAGGCACCCTAGCACACCCAGGATCTTGGGATCACTGGTGAGTGGAAAGCAACGTCTATTCCAAAGAATCCTGGAGGGTCTTGTGCCAGCCGGAAAAGGGACAAAGAAACCCCACCGGAACAGAGGCTGGGATTCCTTTTGGTGGCTCCAGCCTCACGCCATCTTGGGCACATCTTGGCAGGCCCTAGCATACCCAGGATCTTGGGATCACTGAAAACAGTCTACACAGGAGAGCACGTGGGCGGCAGAAGCAACACAGCTTGTTGGACATGGTCCCTTTGGCCCTTCATCCTCAGCCAGGAGGCAGAGCTGAGACCCACACTCCTAGGAACCTTCCATGTCAGAGAGAGTTGGCCTACAGGGAAGGCTCTGATCCCAGGACTCAGGACATAGATCTGAGCTCCAGACTTCTGGGTACCTTTCCTGCAAGAGGAGAGCTTGCTTGCAGAGAGTGCTCTGACCACTGGGACTCAGGAGTGAGTTGGACTCCCAAGAGTACTGACAGACTCTAACAAAATCACAGGAGGAACAAGCTCCAGCCAGAGACAGATAGAACATCTAACACCAGAGATTACCAGATGGCAAAATGTAAATGTAAGAATATTACTAAAGAAACCAAGGCCACTGGGCATCATGAGAACCCACAATGCCCATCACAGAAAGTCCTGGATACCCCAACACACCCAAAAGGCAAGAATGGGACTTAAACTCATATCTCATGATGCTGGTAGAGGATTTTAAGAAGGGCATTAATAATTCACTTAAAGAAATACAGGAGAACACTGCTAAACAGGTAGAAGGCCTTAAAGAATTACAGGAAAACACTGCTAAACAAGTAGAAGTCCTTAAAGAGGAAACACAAAAATCCCTTAAAGAATTACAGGAAAACACAACCAAAAAGGTGTCAGAATTGAACAAAACCATCCAAGATCTAAAAATGGAAGTAGAAACAATAAAGAAAACCCAAAGGGATACAACTCTGGAGATAGAAACCCTAGGAAAGAAACCAGGAACTATAGATGCAAGCATCAGCAACAGAACATGAGAGATGGAAGAGAGAATCTCAGGTGCAGAAGATTCCATAGAAAACACGGACAAAACAATCAAAGAAAATACAAAATGCAAAAAGATCCTAACTCAAAACATCCAGAAAATCCATGACATAATGAGAAGAAAAAACCTAAGGATAATAGGTATAGATGAGAATGAAGATTTTCAAATTAAAGGGCCAGTAATATCTTCAACACAATCATAGAAGAAAAACTTCCATAACCTAAAAAAAGAGAGGACCATGAACATACAAGAAGCCTACAGAACTAAAAATAGGGTGAATCAGAAAAGAAATTCCTCCTGACACATAATAATCAGAACAACAAATGCACTAAATAAAGACAGAATATTAAAAGCAATAAGGGGAAAAGGTCAAGTAACATATAAAGGCAAACCTATTAGAATTATACCAGACTTCTCACCAGAGACTATGAAGTCAGAAGACCCTGGACAGATGTTATGCAGACCCTAAGAGAACACAAATGTCAGCCCAGGCTACTATACCCAGCAAAATTCTCAATTACCATAGATGGAGAAATCAAAGTATTCCATGATATAACCAAATTCACACAATATCTTTCCACAAATCCAGCCCTTCATAGAATAATAAAGGGAAAACACCAACACAAGGACTGAAACTACACCCTGGAACTAGCAAGAAAGTAATCCTTCAAAAAACCTAAAGAAGATAGTCTAAAGAACAGAATCCCAACTCTAACAACAAAAAAAAAGAGGAAGCAACAATTACTTTTACTTAGTATCTCTTTTTTTCTTTTTTTTCCATTTTTATTAGGTATTTAGGTATTTAGCTCATTTACATTTCCAATTTAATACCAAAAGTCCCCCATACCCACCCCCCCACTCCCTTACGCACCTACTCCCCCTTTTTGGCCCTGGTGTTCCCCTGTACTGGGGCATATAAAGTTTGCATGTCCAATGGGCCTCTCTTTCCAGTGATGGCCGACTAGGCCAAGGAACTCCACATAAAACCAGAGACACTGAAACTTATAGAGGAGAAAGTAGGGAAAAGCCTCGAAGATATGGGTACAGGGAAAAAATTCCTGAATAGAACAGCAATGGCTTGTGCTGTAAGATCTAGAATGGACAAATGTGACCTCATAAAATTGCAAAGCTTCTGCAAGGCAAAAGACACCATCAATAAGACAAAAAGGCCACCAACAGATTGGGAAAGGATCTTTACCTATCCTAAATCAGATAGGGGACTAATATCCAATATATATAAAGAACTCAAGAAGATGGCTCCAGAAAATCAAATAACCCCACTAAAAAATGGGGCTCAGAGCTAAACAAAGAATTCTCACCTGAGGAATACCGAATGGCTGAGAATCACCTGAAAAACATGTTCAGCATCCTTAATCATCAGGGAAATGCAAATCAAAACAACCCTGAGATTCCACCTCACACCAGTCAGAATGGCTAAGATCAAAAATTCAGGTAACAGCAGATGCTGGCGAGGATGTGGAGAAAGAGGAACGCTCCTCCATTGTTGGTGGGATTGTAAGCTTGTACAACCACTCTGGAAATCAGTCTGGCGGTTCCTCAGAAAATTGGACATAGTACTACCAGAGGATCCAGCAATACCTCTCCTGGGCATATATCCAGAAGATGTCCCAACCAGTAAGAAGGACACATGCTCCACTATGTTCATAGCAGCCTTATTTATAATAGCCAGAAGCTGGAAAGAACCCAGATGTCCCTCAACAGAGGAATGGATACAGAAATTATGGTACATTTACACAATGGAGTACTACTCAGCTATTAAAAAGAATGAATTTATGAAATTCCTAGGCAAATGGTTGGACCTGGAGGGCATTATCCTGAGTGAGGTAACCCAATCATAAAAGATCTCAAATGATATGTTCTCACTGATAAGTGGATATTAGCCCAGAATCTTAGAATATCCAAGATATAAAATAAAATTTTAGAAACACATGAAACTCAAGAAGAATGAAGACCAAAGTGTGGACACTTTGCCCCTTCTTAGAATAGGGAACAAAACACCCATGGAAGGAGTTACAGAGACAAAATTTGGAGGTGTGATGAAAGGATGGACCATCTAGTGATTGCCATATCCAGAAATCCATCCCATGATCAGCTTCCAAACGCTGACACCATTGCTTACACTTAGTATCTCTTAATATCAATGGACTCAATTCATCAATAAAAAGACATGGACTCACAGACTGGCTACACAAACAGGACCCAACATATTGCTGCATTTAAGAAACCCCCTTCAGGGACAAAGATAGACACTACCTCAGAGTAAAAGGCTGGAAAACAATTTTCCAAGCAAACAGTCCAAAGAAACAAGCTGGTGTAGCCATTCTAATATTGAATAAAATCGACTTCCAACCCAAAGTTACCAAAAAAGACAAGGAGGGACACTTCATACTTATAAAAGGTAAAATCTTCCAAGATGAACTCTCAATTCTGAATATTTATGCTTCAAATACAAGGGCATCCACATTAATTAAGGAAACTTTAGTAAAGCTCAAAGCACACATTGCACCTCACCCAATAATAGTGGGAGACTTCAACAACCAACTCTCATCACTGGACAGATCCAGGAAAGAGAAAGTAAACAGAGGCACATTGAAACTAACAGAAGTTACTAAACAAATGGATGTAAACAGATATCTACAAAATATTTTATCCTAAAACAAAAGGATATATCTTATTCTCAGCACCTCATGGTACCATCTCCAAAATTGACTGCATAATTGATAATAAAACAGGCTTCAACAGATACAAAAATTTTGAACTTATCCATGCATCCTATCAGATCACCCCGGACTAAGGTTGATCTTCAATAACAACATAAATAATATAAAGTCAACATTCATGTGGAAGCTGACTAACATTCTACTCAATGATACCTTGGTCAAGGAAGAAATAAAGAGATTGAAGACTTCTTAAGGACTTTTTAGAGTTCAATGAAAATGAAGCCACAACATACCCAAACTTATGGGACACAATGAAAACATTTCTAAGAGGAAAACTCATAGCTCTGAGTGCCTCCAAAAATAAACTAGAGAGAGCATACACCAGCAGCCTGACAGCACACCTAAAAGCTCTAGAACAAAAGGAAGCAAATTCACCCAAGAGACGTAGTGGCTGGAAATAATCAAACTTAGGGTTGAAATCAACCAAGTGAAAAGGAAAAGAACTATACAAAGAGTCAACCAAACCAGGAGCTGGTTCTTTGATAAAATCAACAAGATAGATAAACCCTTAGCCAGACTAACTAGAGGGCACAGGGATAGTATCCTAATTAACAAAATCAGAAATGAAAAAGGAGACATAACAACAGAACCTGAGGTAATTCAAAACATCAACAAATCCTACTACAAAAGACTATACTCAACAAAACTGGAAAACCTGGATGAAATGGACAATTTCATAGACAGATACCAGGTATCAAAGTTCAGGATCTGATTAACAATCTAAACAGTCCCATTTCCTGTAAAGAAATAGAAGCAGTCATTAATAGTCTGTAAACCAAAAAATCCTAGGACAAGATGGGATTAGTGCAGAGTCCTATCAGACCTTCAAAGAAGACCTAATTCCAATTCTCCTCAAACTATTCCACAAAATAGAAACAGAAGGTACTCTACCCAATTTATTCTATGAAGCCACAATTACTCTGATACCTAAACCACATAAAGACCCAACAAAGAAAGAGAACTTCAGACCAATTTCCCTTATGAATATCGAAGCAAAATTACTCAATAAAATCATCGCAGACCAAATCCAAGAAAACATCAAAATGATAATCATGATCAAGTAGACTTCTTCCCAGGGATGCAGGGATGGTTTAATATATGGAAATCCATCAACTTAATCCACTATATAAACAAACTCAAAGACAAAAACCACATGATCATATTGTTAGGTGCTAAGAAAGCATTTGACAAAATTCAACAGCCATTCATGATAAAAGTCTTAGAAAGATCAGGAATTCAAGGCCCATACCTAAACATAATACAAGCAATATACAGCAAACCTATAGCCAGCATCAGACTAAATGGAGAGAAATTTGAAGCTATCCCACTTAAATCAGGGACTAGACAAGGCTGACTCCTTTCTCTCTACCTATTCAATTTGTACTTGAAGTCCTAGCCAGAGCAATTCGATAACAAAAAGAGATCAATGGGAAACAAATTGGAAAGGAAGAAATCAAAAATATCACTGTTTGCAGATGATATGATAGTATATATAAGTGACCCTATACATTCCACCAGAGAACTCCTAAACCTGATAAGCAGCTTCAGTGAAGTAGCTGGATATAAAATTAACTCAAACAAATCAGGATGAGAAAGAATTTAGGGAAAAAACACTCTTCATAATAGTCACAAATAATATAAAATACATTGGTGTGACTATAAGGAAGTCAAAGATCTGTATGATAAGAACTTCAAGTCTCTGAAGTAAGAAATTGAAGAAGATCTCAGAAGATGGAAAGATCTCCTATGCTCATGGATTGCCAGGATTAATATAGTTAAAGAGGCTAAATTGCCAAAACCAATCCACATATTCAATGCAATCTCCATCAAAATTCCAACCCAATTCTTCATTGAGTTAGAAAGGGCAATTTGCAAATTCATCTGGAATAACAAAAAGCCTAGGATAGCAAAAACTCTTCTCAACAATAAAAGAAACTCTGGGGGAATAACCATGCGTGACCTCAAACTGTACTATAGAGCTATTGTGGTAAAAACTGCATGGTACTGGTACAGCCAGAGACCAGTAGATCAATGGAATAGAACTGAAGACCCAGAAATGAACCCACATACCTATGGTCACTTGATCTTTGACAAAGGAGCTAAAACCATCCAGTAGAAAAAAGACAGCATTTTCAACAAATGGTGCTGGCACAACTGGCAGTTATCATGTAGAAGAATGGGAATTGATCCATTCCTATCTCCTTGTACTAAGGTCAAATCTAAGTGGATCAAGGAACTCCAAATAAAATCATAGACACTAAAACTTATAGAGGAGAAAGTGGGGAAAAGCCTTGAAGATATGGGCACAGGGGAAAAATTTCTGAACAGAACAGCAATGGCTTGTGAGATCGAGAATCGTCAGATGGGACCTCATAAAATTGCAAAGCTTCTGTAAAGCAAAAGATAACGTCAATAAGACAAAAAGGCTACCAGCAGATTGGGAAAGGATTTTTACCAATCCTAAATTCTATAGGGGACTAATATCCAATATCTAAAGAACTGAAGAAGGTGGACTCCAGAAAATCAAATAACCCCATTAAAAATGGGGCACAGAATTAAAAAAATAATTCTCAACTGAGGAATGCTGAATGGCTGAGAAGTACCTAAAAAATGTTCAACATCCTTAATCATCAGGGAAATGCAAATCAAAACAACCCTGAGATTCTACCTCACACCAGTCAGAATGGCTAAATTAAAAAATTCATGTGACAGCAGATGCTGACAAAGACGTGGAGAAAGAGGAACACTCCTCCATTGCTGGTGGGATTGCAAGCTTGTACAACCATTCTGGAAATCAGTCTTGTGAAAATTGGCCATAATATACTACCAGAGGATCCCGCAATACCTCTCCTGGGCATATACTTGGAAGATATTCCAAGTGGTAATAAGAACACATGCTCCATGTGTTCATAGCAGCCTTATTTATAATAGTCAGAATCTGGAAAGAACCCAGATGTCCCTCAACAGAGGAGTGGATACAAAAAAATGTGGTACATTTACATAATGGAGTACTACTTAGATATTAAAAACAATGAATTTATGAAATTCTTAGGCAAATGGATGGATCTGGAGGATATCATCACGAGTGAGGTAACCTAATCACAAAAGAACTCACATGATAAGTACTCAATGATAAGTGAATATTAGTCCAAAATCTTAGAATACCCAATACACAATTTACAAAACACATCAAACTCAAGATGAAAGAAGACCAAAGTGTGGATATGTTGTCACTCCTTAGAGTGGGGAACAAAATACCCATGAAGGAGTTACAGAGACAAAGTTTGGAGCTGAGATGGAAGAAAGGACAATGCAGAGACTGCCCCACCCAGGGATCCATCCCATAATCAGTCACCAAACACAGACACTATTGCAAATGCTAGCAAGATTTTGCTGACATGACCCTGATATAGCTGTCTCATGTAAGGCCATGCCAGTGCCTGGCAAATACAGAAGTGGATGCTCACAGTCATCTGTTGGATGAAACACAGGCCAATGGAGGAGCTAGAGAAAGTGTCCAAGGAGCTGAAGGGGTCTGTAACTCTATAGGAGGAACAACAATATGAACTAACCAGTACCCCCTGATCTTGTGTCTCTAGCTGCATATGTAGGATAAGATGGTCTAGTCAGCCATCACTGGGAAGAGAGGCCCCTTGGTCTTGCAAGATTTATATGCCCCAGTTCAGGGGAATGCCAGGGCCAAGAAGTGGAATTGGTTGGCTGGGAAGCAGGGCGGGGGGGAGGGTATAGGGGACTTTCAGGATAGCATTTGAAATGTAAATGAAGAAAATATCTAATAAAAAATTGTTTTAAAAAAACGAAAATTACCCACAAATGGAATGATTCATTTAAATTCTTAATAGCAGTGAAGAAATATGGATAAACATTTTAATTCACTTGTTCTGCTAATAGCTGAAGCATGAATAAGCCAAGGCTCAGTGGGATGATTGTTTGAGGATTGCCCCTGAACAGCTCTGTATAACATACTGGGAAGTTTTCTTTATGACATTTGATATATTATGTACAAGGTCAAGTTGTCAAGGGCAACAGAAGTCTGTAATGATTGGAGGAATAGTGGCAATAATAGATTTCTATCAGGATATAAACCTCTGCTGATATTCTAGGGAAGGATAAGAAGAAAGCAATAAAAAAGTGGGGGTCATGATTTATTTGTGCAAAAAGAAGAGTATGGAAGAGTTGGGGATCTACTGGTCTAACAAGGAAGAGTTTGCCAAACCAAAGTCTGTGCTAGAACTCAAAGATTGCCCTTCCGGTTGGCACCAGCACTGGGGCACCATGGGCCCGGAGTCTACAGACACCCCCAAGGTCCCCAGAGGACTCTCCACAGGATCTTAGGACCTCTGGTAAGTGGAACACATCTTCTACTCCAATCCAATTGCGTGGGACCTGAGACTGCATTAATTAGGGAAGCAGAAAACCCGGCCTGACCAGAGTCACAAGTCCCTTCCAGGCGGCTCCAGCACTGGGGCATGTTGGGCAACCCCAAGGTCCCCAGAGGACTCTCCATGCGATCTTAGGACCACTGGTGAGTGGAATACAACTTCTGCCAGGAGGCAGCTTCAAACACCAGATATCTGGGCACCTTCCCTGTAAGAGGAGAGCTTGCCAGCCGAGAGTACTCTGACCACTGAAACTCAGAGAAAGTGTAAAGGGTCTGCTGATAGAGGCAAACATAATCACCTGAGGAACAAGCTCTAACCAGAGACAACTATAACAACTAACTCCAGAGATTACCAGATGGCGAAAGGCAAACATAAGAATCTTACTAACAGAAACAAAGACCACTCACCATCATCAGAACGCAGTACTCCCACCACACCCAGTCCTGGGCACCCCAACACACCTGAGAAACTAGACCTGGATTTAAAAGCATATCTCATGATGATGGTAGAGGACATCAAGAAGGACTTTAATAACTCACTTAAAGAAATACAGGAGAACACTGCTAAAGAGTTACAAGTCCTTAAAGAAAAACAGGAAAGCACATCCAAACAGGTGATGGAAATGAACAAAACCATACTAGACCTAAAAAGGGAAGTAGACACAATAAAGAAAACCCAAAGTAAGGCAACGCTGGAGATAGAAACCCTAGGAAAGAAATCTGGAACCATAGATGCAAGCATCAGCAACAGAATACTCAAGAGATGGAAGAGAGAATCTCAGGTGCAGAAGATTCCATAGAGAACATCGGCACAACAATCAAAGAAAATGCGAAATGCAAAAAAATCCTAACCCAAAACTTCCAGGAAATCCAGGACACAATGAGAAGACCAAACCTATGGATAATAGGAGTTGATGAGAATGAAGATTTTCAACTTAAAGGGCCAGCAAATATTTTCAACAAAATAATAGAAGAAAACTTCCCAAACCTAAAAAAAAGAGATACCCATGAACATACAAGAAGCCTACAGAACTCCAAATAGACTGGACTAGAAAAGAAATTCCTCCAGAAACATAATATTCAGAACAACAAATGCACTAAATAAAGATAGAATATTAAAAGCAGTAAGGGAAAAAAGTCAAGTAACATATAAAGGCAAGCCTATCAGAATTACATCAGACTTTTCCACCAAAGACTGTGAAAGCCAGAAGATCCTGGACAGATGTTATATAGACACTAAGAGAACAAAATTCCAGCCCAGGCTACTATACCCAGCCAAACTCTCAATTACCATAGATGGAGAAACCAAAGTATTCCACGACAAAACAAAATTCATACATTATCTTTCCACGAATCCAGCCCTTCAAAGGATAATAACAGAAAAAAAACCAATACAAGGATGGAAACCATACCCTAGAAAAAGCAAGAAAGTAATCCCTCAACAAACCAAAAAGAAGACAGCCACAAGAACAGAAGGCCAACTCTAAAAACAAAAATAATAGGAAGCAACAATTACTTTTCCTTAATATCTCTTAATATCAAAGGACTCAACTCCCCAATAAAAAGACATAGACTAACAGACTGGCTACACAAACAGGACCCAACATTCTGCTGCTTATGGGAAACCCATCTCAGGGAAAAAGACAGACACTACCTCAGAGTACAAGGCTGGAAAACAATTTTCCAAGCAAATGGTCTGAAGAAACAAGCTGGAGTAGCCATTCTAATATCGAATAAAATTGACTTCCAACCCAAAGTTATCAAAAAAGACTAGGAGGAACACTTCATATTCATCAAAGGTAAAATCCTCCAAGAGGAACTCTCAGTTCTGAATATCTATGCTCTAAATGCAAGGGCAGTCACATTCATTAAAGACACTTTAGTAAAGCTCAAAGCACATATTGCACCTCACAGAATAATAGTGAGAGACTTCCATACACCACTTTCATCAATGGACAGATCCTGGAACCAGAAATTGAACAGGGACACAGTGAAACTAACAGAAGTTATGAAACAAATGGACTTAACAGATATCTACAGAACATTTTATCCTAAAAAAATATACCTTCTTCTCAGCACCTCATGGTACCTTCTCCAAAATTGACCATAATTTGTCACAAAACAGGCCCCAAGAGATACAAAAATATTGAAATTGTCCCATGCATCTTAGCAGATCACCATGGACAAAGACTGATCTTCAATAACAACATAAATAATGGAAAGCCAACATTCTTGTGGAAACTGAGCAACACTCTTCTCAATGATACCTTGGTCAAGGAAGGAATAAAGAAAGAAATTAAAGACTTTTAGATTTTAATGAAAATGAAGCCACAAAGTACCCAAATTTATGGGACACAATGAAAGCATTTCTAAGAGGAAAACTCATAGCTCTGAGTCCTCCAAAAAGAAACTAGAGAGAGCACACACTAGCAGCTTGACAACACACCTAAAAGCTATAGAAAAAAAGGAAGCAAATTCACCCAAGAGGAGAAGACTGCAGGAAATAATCAAACTCAGTGGCGAAATCAACCAAGTGGAAACAAGAAGAATTATCCAAAGAATCAACCAAATTAGAAGCTGGTTCTTTGAGAAAATCCACAAGATAGATAAACCCTTAGGTAGACTCACTAGAGGGCATAGGGACAGCATCCTAATTAACAAGATCAGAAATGAAATGGAGACATAACAACAGATCCTGAAGAAATCCAAAATACCATCAGATCCTTCTACAAAAGGCTATACTCAACCACACTGGAAAACCTAGATGAAATGGAAAATTTTCTAGACAGATACCAGGTACCAAATTTAAATCAGGATCAAGTTAATGATCTAAACATTCCCAAATCCCCTAAAGAAATAGAAGCACTCATTAATAGTCTTGCAACCAAATAACCAGGACCAGATGGGTTTAGTGCAGAGTTCTATGAGACCTTCAAGGAAGATCTAATTCAAGATCTGCACAAACTCTTCCACAAAATAGAAGTAGAAGGTACTCTACCCAACTCATTCTATGAAGCCACAATTACTCTGATACCTAAACCACAGAAAGATCCAACAAAGATAGAGATCTTCAGACCAATTTCCCCTTATGAATATCGATGCAAAAACACTTGATAAAATTCTCGCTAACTGAATCCAAGAACACATTAAAGCAATCATCCATCCTGACCAAGTAGGTTTCATTCCAGGGATGCAGGGATGGTTTAATATATGGGAATCCATCAACATAATCCATTATATAAACAAACTTAAAGACAAAAACCACATGATCATCTTCTTAGACGCAGCGGAAGCATTTGACAAAATCCAACACCCATTCAGGAAAAAAGGCTTGGAAAGATCAGGAATTCAAGGCCCATACCTAAACATGATAAAAGCAATCTGTAGCAAACCAGTAGCCAACATCAAAGTAAATGGTGAGAAGCTAGAAGCAATCCCACTAAAATCAGGGACTAGACAAGGCTGCCCACTTTCTCCCTACTTATTCAACATTGTGCTTGAAGTCCTAGCCAGAGCAATTCGATAACAAAAGGAGATCAAGGGGATAAAAATTGGAAAAGAAGAAGTCAAAATATCACTTTTTGCAGATGATATGATAGTATATATAAGTGACCCTAAAAATTCCACCAGAGAACTCCTAAACCTGATAAACAGCTTCTGTGAAGTAGCTGGATATAAAATTAACTCAAACAATCAATGGCCTTTCTCTACACAAAGAATAAACAGGATGAGAAAGAAATTAGGGAAACAACACCCTTCTCAATAGTTACAAATAATATAAAATATCTTGGTTTGACTCTAACTAAGGAAGTGAAAGATCTCTATGATAAGAACTTCAAGTCTCTGAAGAAAGAAATTAAAGAAGATCTCAGAAGATGGAAAGATCTCCCATGCTCATGGATTGGCAGGATCAATATAGTAAAAATGGGTATCTTGCCAAAAGCAATCTACAGATTCAATGCAATCCCCATCAAAATTCCAACTCAATTCTTCAACTAATTAGGAAGAGCAATTTGCAAATTTATCTGGAATTACAAAAACCCTAGATAGCAGAAATTCTTCTCAAGGATAAAAGAACCTCTGGTTGAATCACCATGCTTGACCTAAAGCTGTACTACAGAGCAATTGTGATAAAAACTGCATGGTACTGGTATAGTGACAGACAAGTAGACCAATGGAATAGAATTGAAGACCCCGAGATGAACCCACACACCTATGGTCACTTGATCTTTGAACAGGGATCTAAAACCATCTAGTGGAAAAAAGACAGCATTTTCAACAAATTGTGCTGGCACAACTGGCAGTTATCATGTAGAAGAATGCGAATTGATCCATTCCTATCTCCTTGTACTTAGGTCAAATCTAAGTGGATCAAGGAACTCCTCATAAAACCAGAGACACTGAAACTTACAGAGGAGAAAGTGGGAAAAAGCCTCGAAGATATGGGCACTGGGGAAAAATTCCTGAATAGAACAGCAATGGCTTGTGCTGTAAGATTGAGAATTGACAAATGGGACCTCATAAAACTGCAAAGCTTCTGCAAGGCAAAAGACACCCTCAATAAGACAAAAAGGCTACCAAAAGATTGGGAAAGGATCTTTACCTATCCTATATCAGATAGGAGACTAATATCCAATATATCTAAAGAACTGAAGAAGGTGGACTCCAGAAAATCAAATAACCCCATTAAAAATGGGGCTCAGAGCTAAACAAAGAATTCTCACCTGATGAATACCGAATGGCTGAGAAGCACCTGAAAAAATGTTCAGGATCCTTAATCATCAGGGAAATGCAAATCAAAACAACTCTAGATTTCATCTCACACAACTCTAGATTTCAGAATGGCTAAGATCAAAAATTAAGGTGACAGCAGATGCTGGTGAGGATGTGGTGAAAGAGGAACACTCCTCCATTGTTGGTGGGATTGCAAGCTTGTACAACCACTCTGGAAATCAATCTGGAGGTTCTTCAGAAAATTGGATATAGTACTATGGGAGGATCCAGCAATACCTCTCCTGGGCATATATCCAGCAGATGTCCCAACTGGGAGGAAGGACACATGCTCCACTATATTCATAGCCGTCTTATTTATAATAGCCAGAAGCTGGAAAGAACCCAGATGCCCCTCAACAGAGGAATGGATACAGAAAATGTGGTACATTTACACAATGGAGTACTACTCAGCTATTAAAAAGAATGAATTTATGAAATTCCTAGGCAAATGGTTGGACCTGGAGGGCATTATCCTGAGTGAGGTAACCCAATCATAAAAGATCTCAAATGATATGTTCTCACTGATAAGTGGATATTAGCCCAGAATCTTAGAATATCCAAGATATAAAATAAAATTTTGGAAACACATGAAACTCAAGAAGAATGAAGACCAAAGTGTGGACACTTTGCCCCTTCTTAGAATTGGGAACAAAACACCCATGGAAGGAATTACAGAGATAAAGTTTGGACCTGAGACAAAAGGATGGACCATCTAGAGATTGCCATATCTAGGGATCCATCCCATAATCAGCTTCCCAACACTGACAGCATTGCATACACTAACAAGAATTTGCTTAAAGGATCCTGATATATTTGTCTCTTGTGAGACTATGCCAGGGCCTATCAAACACAGAAGTGCATGCCCACAGTAAGCTATTGGATGGATCACAGTGCTACCAATGGTGGAGTTAGAGAAAATACCCAAGAATCTAAAGGGATCTGCAACCCTATAGGTGGAACAACAATATGAACTAACCAGTACCCCCGGTGCTCATGTCTCTAGCTGCATACATATCAAAAGATGGCATAGTCGGCTATCAGTGGAAAGAGAGGCCCATTGGTCATGCAAACTTCATATGCCTCAGTACAGTGAAACGCCAGGGCCAAGAAGTGGGAGTGGGTGGGTCGGGGAGTGGGTGGGTAGGAGAGTGGAGGGGAGGGCATGGGGGACTTTTGGGATAACTTTGGAAATGTAAATGAGGAAAATACCTAATAAAAATTTTAAATAAAGGAACTCAAAGATTGTTCAATATTCTAGGTTCAAAGGCCAGAGAATTTCATGTGACTTGTTTCCATAAACAGTGAGTACCATTTCTGTCAGTTAATGTGAACCTCAATAAAAAGACTAATTTTATTGAAAGCTCATAGTCATGAATTTTAAAGATAAAATTAAAAAACAAGAGGAAATCTACCATTCTGGCTTTTCCCCCAACTCATTACACACAGAAATTTATTAAATTATATGTATAATCTTCATCCTAGTACACATTATAGTATCATTGGATAACCTATAATTTTTCTAATGGTGAGAAATATGTTCAGGTCATTATGTTTTCTTTCAAACATATATTTTGATAATTTTCCTTCCCTTCCCCATTTTTTTTTCACAGATCCTTCCCACCTCCCCATCCACTTAAGTTCATGTTGCTTCTCTCTCTCTCTCTCAAGAAAAAGCCTACAAAAATTAAAATCAAAACAAACTAAAATAAGGAAAACCAGTAAAATAAAACAAAAATACACACCCATCAAAAGAGGAAGGAAGGACGAAAAAAATGAAAGAGAGAGACAGAGACAGACACACTTAGAGAGACAGAGAGACAAAACAAATATACCATGAAATCCATTTCCTGTTGGTCAGCTATTCCTGGGCATGGGAGCTGCCCTGGAAGTGTGGTTAATACACACAGCAATCCTCTACTGGAATTTCTGATTTTTCCTTTTCTAGCAGGAATTCATCTCAAAGAGTCTCTTGGTGCTGAGATTTTTTTTCAGGTGTTACGCATGCTGTCAAAGTCTCTGTGGGTTCATGTGTGTATCAGTTCTGCTCTATATAGGAGACACCATTTCCTTGGAGCTACTCACCATCCCTGATTCTTATTGTCTTTCCATCTCCTCCTCATAGATCTTCGAGGAAATGAATTTGATAAAGACCTCCCATTTAGAACCAAGTGCTCCAATGTTGGTCAGCCTCTACCCATTGTGCAGTTGTGAGTCTCTGTGTTAATTTCCATCTATTGGAAGACTCGTCCTTGATGAGGTTTGAGTGAGGCACTAATACGTAGGTATAGCAGTACATCACTAAGAGTCATTTTATTACTATGCTAAGTTTGTGTCATCTTATATCCTTCATTGACTTTTGAAATTCTATAGGATGGTGAATAGCATTAGCATACCCAGCCTACTGAGTAGCTGGAGGAAGTTTCTGTGCACATTTGTCCTGTATAGTTAACTGTCAACAGGTGGGAAGTATAACAATTTTACAAAATGTATTTTACATAAAATTCCCACAATCATTGAGTTACTGAATTCTAAAGCATTGCCACTATGAAAAAATACAAAGCTGGGTTTCCTGTGAGCCTCTGGCTACATCTTAATAAGCTGACTGAGAATAACTGTGTCTTGTACATGTATTGTGATTTTTAGAACACATTTTTAAGGTAAACTTTTGATCCACCAATATTTTCGTCACAACAAAAAGTTACGTAGCTCATGTGCTCTGGTTTGCGTCTAAGATACTGGGTCATATTTCAGAAGCCACATATACCACTTCTAAAAATGTCACTCAGTTGCTTTAATCCTATTCAGTTCCAATCTAACTGCAATTTTAATATTTTATGAGTATCTGAATGTGGAAAATAATTTTTCTCTTATCTCCAATTCCTTTCATTATTTCTTTCCATGGATGGTCTTTTTCTGTATGAATTAAGAGGACACACCTGTATCAGTTATTGTGTTAGGGAAAGAGGTCAGGTGGGACATACTACATGTAGGTTCCTGGGTTAAGCAATTTTAATGTGATCTCCAAGTCAGTCCTTGCATGGCTGTCTCCTCCATATCACAGTCATTTCAGCACAGAGGTTGTCTCTTCAGATAGATGTGTGTGTGTGTGTGTGTGTGTGTAGTGATTCTTTTAGCCAAATGCCTAATCTTTTTGTCATGAGTGTCATGTCTTTCTTTGCTAGTGTTTATTTTCCATTTATATAAGATGAAACTAGAATTGCAGATTTTTTCACTCTCTAAAATTATCTTCCTAACTTATTGCTTCATGTCTCATTTTTTCTTTCTTTTTCATAGTGAAAACATCAGTTCACCCTGCAATGTTACACTCTACAAAAGCCACTGCATTTCCAGTTCTTGGCCTTCCCTGGGAATTTTGTATTTGCCTAATAAATATCTTTTGAATTAAGAAAAAAAAGGATGAAATGTGGATTAGAGGTAGAGCTGTGCTTACCGCATTCCCTCTATAGCAAGTTACAATAGACTGCAGTGCTAAAATAGACATATAAACAAATAAAGCCACAGCTTTGTATTTCCTGTAGGACAGTATATCACTTTTTTTTCCCTGTAGAGTATACTTTCCTTGTCAAATAGATAATGAGTTTATTCCATTGAAATTTTCAAATTCTAGCCTACTGCCTAATGATGATTATGGATATCCCTAGGCAGGACAAAGCTCACTGTTATTTTCTTACTATAATATGTATAATCTATCCAAAGAACGCTTACTTGTTCAACCCAATTTGACCAACATTACTCCTTTAAAAAAAGTAACTAACTCTTTTCTCCTTCCAAACTTTCCCAAGTATCCCTTGTTTTTGCTTTCTTTCGAATTTCTGGCCTCTTTTTCTTTAATTGTTTTACACACACACACACTTCTATATCTCTGAATACAACTTGCTTAGTCTGCATGATATTATCTGTATTGATGTGTTTTCATGACTATTTGGTATTGGATGTGTATGCTTAACATTTTTACAGTAGGATTTAGATGCAGTAAAAAGCATTTTGTCTATGTGTCATTGTGCAATAACTATTGTTTAAAGGGTTCATATCAGTGTGGAAATTTATACTTAAAGGGTTCCTTATCACAGCATATTGTATTTTGGACCATCCCTTAAACTTTGACTTTTTCCATATTTCTTTTGTAAAATATTGGTCCCCTTGGTTATGGTAGGGAAGGCTCAACATGCTTCCCACTCCGGGAAAAGAGCCAGCAGGGTGTGGGCCTCTATAAATGTTGATGGTTGCCGATGAAGTAAGCCTTGTTTGTATATTAATGTACACATTTTCATCCTCCTCCTTTGAGGAATGTCCTTTCTGCCCAGTTTAATGACTCCATGATAATCAGCTATCTCTGAGTATCATGGAGTCAAGTGGAGGAGTCAAGGGTGTATCTAGCCTCTCAGGAAAATGGTAAACACTGTGACCTTCAGGACAGCTGTTAAGACTGTGGGAAAGAACTATGAAAACATGAGTTCCAAAATATATAGTCTCTCAACTATGTGAAATATAAGGATGCAATATGAACTGTATAAGGAGCTTCCTAGATCTAAAGGAACAGAGGCAGCTGCACTATGAGCCAGCTTGTCAGAAAGATACTAAGGAAAAAGATAAAGAGATTTAAGGAGTGTTGATGGCAGGGCAAGATCATACTCAGCTAAGGGTTTTCTTGTTGTTTGTTTGTTTATGCTTACGAAGGCTGTCAGATTCCTGAGTTCAAGGTCAGCCTGGGATATAGGAATATAGGTACAGGCCCAGGAGTGGTAGGAATGGTAATTTCAGGGTGGGGTCCCACCCAGCTATCTTATTGTCTATGCTTATGCTTGCTGTCTCTTAAAAAGAATAAAGGGGCTGGGGTCAAGGAATCCTGTTTCATGGAATAATCAAAGGGGAACCTGGAGTAAGGACAGAATTGATACGTAAATAAAATACTGGGCTTTTGATCTGCAAGAGATGAGCTATCCAGAGAGTTTTTAGAATAGCAAGAAAAAGCTGTCAGAACACAAGTCATCAGCTTGTAACCCAGGATTTGACTTTGAGTCCTTTGTTTCTCCACTCTCAAATACCTCTTCTTCAGAACCCCTCTCCAAGCCCAGGCTGGTTCTTGGCAACTAATTGCAGCCCCATTACTAAGCAGCAATATTGTTTGTACCTAATTTAGCCCTTATCAAATATTGTCACCTAGAAAATTACTGTAGAATATGTGTAAAGACATTGATAATATAGTCTATGGATATAAATCATATCATAAAATACGATAATATATTAGGCTAAATTCAGTATTCTTATATTATTTTATAGGACTTATGTTAAAATTTTTCTTTTGCATTATGTTATAATCTATATTTAGACAAATGTATCATTGGAAACAATTTCAGATGCTTCATGAAATAATTTTCAAAATATGCTGCTATTAAGAACTGACAATACTATTAGGAATGACAGAGTCAAAATGTAATTGAGACAGCTGACAGAGTAATAACATTGAAAAGGAGGCCATAAATTTGGAGAAGATGAAGGGGGTATACAGGAGGGTTTTAAAGGAGGAAAGAGAAGAGGAAATGACATAATTATAATCTCAAAAATTGAAAAGAAATATTTTTAAAAGATGCATGATTTCATGCATGTAAAATCTGAATTAGACTCATGATTATTGCTGTCCACAGATTGGAGAAGTTAATGGATCTTAAAATTCTTGCATAAGAAAAAGAAGTAATAGAATATGTGAGATGCAAAAGAAATATATTTAAAATCAGCAACTATTGCTTTTGTCTAAAATGGAGCATCATAATCTTTTACTTTCATTAAGGTAAAGGAGATTCTGGCTCTTTTGTGATTAAAACTTTCAGAAGTAATTTCATGAAATGCTTTGTAAAGATTCTGTGCCTTGACATCATTCCTTTAATAGGATAAATGACTCTCAAATGACACCTGGCAATGTTCTGACAGCTAACAAGGGAGGCTTCACAAACCTGAGGGCTTGGCTCTCTGTTGAGGCTGTTCTGGGATCCTGATTGATTGCTAGCTTCTATGGCTTCCCTTTGTTAAATCGGTGTAGGTTGCTTTTTCTTATGATTCAGAAACCCATTACCTATTCAAAGAAATACTTGGGATTGTCTGATGCTTTTCTAGACAAACCATGAGATCTTTTATAGAATACTCAATAATGTGACATCTGACCATGAATCAGACATTCATCATGGTGGAAATTAAAATAATAATAGGTGTTTAGTGAAATACATTGGGAAAGGGCAAAGCTTATTTAACTTAAATTCAATGAAAATGGTTAGCTGAGTTTGTTCATAGCAACAGCAGGTGTCTGTCATTTAAACTTCTGCATGGATGATTCTATACCTTCTTTGGCATCTCATTTATCAAACTATCTTCTCTGCTATGTCACTGTCTTAAGGCTTGGAAATACTCTGCCTTTCTTCTGAACTGGACTAGTCTGTCACCAGAGGTTTGCTTTATGTGGAGGACTGATATTGAAGTAGAAGATGGTCGTTCATTAAAGCAGTAGACCAATGATGTCTTTGTTCCATATTCCTATACTTAATCCCCTATGTACTCTGGAGTGTGGCCTTGCAATTTTGATAAGGCAATGGCCTAACACTGCTTTAGAATTACAAAAACCTATTCTGAAAAGTGGACCTAAATATCCAACAAAGCAAACAGTAACCAACATAATGAGTGCAAGGCTACACAAACTCACACAAGTCTTCCTATTATTTCATGTTCTCAGTTACTTTGACTAATTAATTAGTCTATAGTGACATCCATCTCAGCAGGTTAAGGTTGGTGTTAAATCCATAACCTCTTTTACCTTGTTGGTAAAGCATTGCTAATCCTTTTTGTCTAGGTTAATACATGACTTAATTTAAAGTGCTGTAAAATGGCTGTGTCTCTTGCTTGTTGTTCTGCATCAGATTCGTGGAGCTCAGCTTGGACACATGCTAGTCTATTTCCATCTTTTGCCTTTGAAGGCTTTGTTTGCTATGCTTCAACCAGTATGGGTAGCTACAGTTGTGCTCTGTGATACTTGATCTTCCTTTCCTGATAAGTCTCAGCTAAATTATGTCTGCTTTCAGCCCTGGCCTTAGGTTTGTTTAATGCATTCAGTAACTGATTGTCAGAGAAATGTCAAGGACATTTCAGACGGTTACTTACTGACCTCTTAATTTTCTGCTTCATTCTGGAGCTTCTGGGTTTTATGTGTGTATCAAAAAATATGAAGAACAAAAGAAATAATTGATAAAAGTTTTAAGTTTACAGAATCACATTTCTTTACTTGCTATTTAATCTTCACTTTGTTTTTAAACACCTTTTTACTCTTGGCTTCAATCAAGCACCTGATACCAACTCAAGAATTATTAATAAATATTTGTCTTTACTTTTGTATTATGCCATGTTCATTGCTAACAAGCATGATGGTTTACTTTTTTTAACCTCTAAAAATCTAGGATAGTATCTATCCAGTAATATCAAATAACTATCCCTTGGTATTAAGGATTCTTACTGAGTAGAACAGTGAACTTGTAGTAAATACACACACTTCCCCAGAAATAGATCTGGTGCTAAGGCAAGCTGTTTTAGTCAGGGTTTCTATCCTGCACAAACATCATGACCAAGAAGCAACTTGGGGAGGAAAGGGTTTATTCAGCTTACATTTCCAAATTGCTATTCATCACCAAAAGAAGTCAGGACTGGAACTCAAGCAGGGCAGGAAGCAGGAGCTGATGGAGAGGACATGGAGGGATGTTACTTATTGACCTGAATCCCCTGGCTTGCTCAGCTTGCTTTCTTATAGAACCCAAGACTACCAGCTCAGGGATGGCACCACCCACAAGGGGACCTCCCACCTTGATGACTAATTGAGAAAATGCCTTACAGCTGGATCTCATGGAAGCATTTCCTCAACTGAAGCTCCTTTCTCTGTGATAACTCCAGCTTGTGTCAAGTTGACACACAAAACCAGCCAGTACACAGCTATATATTTATAACTCAGTGTGTACTGAATCTTGGATTTTAGTGAATCTGGTTCTAATTAATATTGTTACATGTTCCACACTTGCAGATCAATAACTCATTTTTGGCTAAAAATGTATTATTACTTGGAGTAATCACAACTTTGTAATTTTAGAGAAAAAATAAAGAATTGAACAAACAGAAAAATGAGGGCTGTCTCTCTTCTTTACAACTCAATCCTACAATTTCTGCTAATTATCTTTAGCATACAAACAACACTCTTTTTTTGATCAAATAATGAAAGGCAGATATATCTAGCCTAAGGGTTCTCGGTGCCATAATTTAAAGGTAAATATCTTTACTTGTAGCATTTATCAATTGTGAGCCTTGAAGATAGTCATACTATCTTTGCTTCTTATTGATAACAAAAATATATTATGTGGTACTTTGGTGTAAAATGGAAATGAAGTATTGACTATTGACACATGCTGCCACTTGTACCCCTGATTTGCATGAGGGATTGATATTAATTCAGCTATGTTCATAGTCATTTCTGGGTAAACCGTACGTTTAAGGAGATAGCATTACCTGTAGTGAAGATTTCAAAATTATTTTGGTTTCTTTAAAAAAATACAGAAATAGTTTATGATTTTTTTAAAATTTATTCTTTAATATTTTTCAGTCCAGACTTTATCCCCCTCAACCCCTGGTCTACCTCCGAGTGTTCCACATCCCATACTTGTCCTCCCATCTCCAAGAGGATGCCCCCACCACTCCAGCAGACCTCCGTGCTCCCTGAGGCTACAAATCTCCAGGGTTAGGTGCATCTTCTCTGATTGAATCCCGACCTGGAAGTCCTCTGTTGTATGTGTGTTGGGGCCTCATATCACCTGGTGTATGCTACCTGGCTGGTGGCTCAGTCTCTGAGAGATCTCGGGGGTCCAGGTTGGTTGAGACTGCTGATCTTCCTGTAGGTTGCCCTCTTCCTCAGCTTCTTCCAGTTTTTCCCTAATTCAATCGCAGGGGTCAGCAGCTTCTGTCCATTGGTTGGGTGTAAATATCTGCATCTGACTCTTTCAGCTGCTTGTTCGGCCTTTTGGAGGGCAGTCATGACAGGAGCCTGTTTGTAAGTCCACCATAGCCTCATGAATAGTGTCAGGCCTTGGGGCCTCCCCCTGAGCTGGATTCCACTTTGGGCCTATTACTGGACCTCCTTTTCACAGGCTCCTCTCCATTTTTGTCCTTGTAGTTCTTTAAGACAGAAATAATTCTGGATCAGAGGTTTTTACTGTGGGCTCACTTGATGCCCTGTCTTTCTGCTAGAGGTCGACTCTACAAGTTCCTTCTGTCCACTGTAGGACATTTCATCTAAATTCCCTCCCTTTGACACCTGAGAGTCTCTTACCTCACAGGTCTCCAGTACATTTTAGAGATTCCCCCACCTCCTCCCTCCTAAAGTTGCCTGTTTCTATTCTTTCAGTTGGCCCTCGGGGCTTCAGTCCTACTCTGCCCCCAATACCTGATCATGCCCATCTCTTCCCCTCTCTGTCCTCTTTCTCATCTAGTTCCCTCCCCTCTCCTGTGATTGTTTTCTTCTCCCTCCCAAGTGAGATTGAGGCATCCTCACTTGGGCCCTTCAGCTTGTTAGCCTTCTTGAGTTCTGTGGATTGTACCCTGGGTGTTCTGTACTTTTTTTGGCCTAATATCCACTTATTAGTGAGTAAGTACATGCCTGTGGGACTGTGTACCAGAGGCTTTACACAGAAATCTCCGGCCGGCCTGGTGCGAGTGTTCTGGTGAAGGAAAGTGTGGGCAGGGAGAGGAACTGCTGCTGCAGTTGGCTCCACCATCTCTGTAATGCCTTTCACGTTACCCTGCACTGAGTTGCATTGGGCTGGGCCAACGAGAGACCAACTAGCCAGCGAGGAGTGCTGCAGAGCTTCAGATGGCACTTCGGGAGAGCAGACCTCTTCCCAAGTGTTACAGCTCTTTTGACAAAAGGCTCTGATGACAGAGTAGTTCTTGCACACCTTTAATCCTTCCAGGTAGGATTCTTATATAGTTTTGGGGTGGGTAAGGATCTGACAACAGGTACTTCTCATTGGTTTGGTCTGAGAGTTTTGGGGAAACCTTATTTGCATGTGGGAGGGCTTGTTTGCTGCTCCTATATAATTGATGGCCCTATACCTCTCTGCGTGGGTGGGGCGTGAGCTGTGGGAGGCTGTAACTGTGACAGGAGCTAGGGTCCAGGTTGCATGGTCGAACACCTGCTGTTCCATGCAGGACCCACTCGGTCACCAGGGTCCCAGACCTTTGCGAAACTGGGGACCAGGGTCTCTGTGCACAGCCCACCGCCTCACACATGCCATACTATTTATTTCAATCCCAGGTGTGGGGATAGGGGGCTGCTTAGCAGCCGCTGAGTATGATTTGCCTTGTGCTTTAAACGGGGCAAAGATTTTGCTGCCTGAGGATTTCTGTGATTGTGTCATGTTTGAAATTCTGGGGACTTTTCAGAGGGTATATAAAATTCTAGGTGTGGTGAGTTGTTGATTGATTGCTGTTGGATGTTGTAGGTCACTCTTTGTTAAAGTAGTTGTACTTATAAAGAAGAAACAACAATAAGAAATTAAGTATCCTGACGGTGAAGAACAAACTTGTCTCAAGAAACTCAATGCCTATACTTTGCAGGAACTAGTCTAAGGACAACATCGCCCTATTTCCCCTCTAACTTCCCCCCCCACCCCACCCCATCCAGTGTTAGGAGATTGAAAGAATGGAAAAAGTGTGGAGAAGGGTAGAAGAAAAAGAGCCTATAAAACAGCTACAATTACCCATTTCCTAGCAACACTCATGTACAACATTAGAACTCAGATGATCTTGGGTTCAGGAGTTTCCCAAGGAAGACAGAACATGGTGATATCATTAATAGAATATCAAACTCAGAATATGAATGAATCTGTTCATAAGCATGTATGTTCCATCATCTTCTGACTATTCAAATGTTCCTCAGATGACTTTGAAGGCAGAGTTTGAAGTCATGTTGTGGAATGGAGCCATTAGATAGTGACATAGTAATTAAAATGATGTAATAATTAAAATTAAATAGAATGAGCTCGAGACAGCTCAGGAGGCTCTTACCCTCAATGGGGAGTTAAACACTGTTGACAATGTTAATTTCATGATAGATTTTTTTTTATTGTAAGCACAATTTAAGAATTTTCATTATTTCTTTAACTGGGTGAAACAGGAGTAAGTCTTTTGCTGCTTGACTGACAGCTGTCAAAATCTTCTCAGGCTCCCGGCTCAGAGGCAGATAACTTGGATAGGGGCCAAATGATTGCCTTGGGGCTTCTGGGAAGAGAAGACAGATACTGCAGTTTCAGTGGGCAAAGAGTACATACAGCAGGGCTGTGAAGAATGTTTGCTGCTGCTCAGGAGAGTCTATCCAGAAGGTTACAGTCACAGCTTCTGTGCCCACCACTTCTGCAGAGATGACAAGAGCTATGAGGCAAGAGGTCATTTCTCCAGGGATTCCTTAATTTGTTATGAGAATAACCTAGTCTGTTTAAGTTCCCAAAATCTACTAGGAGATACTGAGATCCATCCATTGATATAAAGGTGAGAGTTCATATGAGCCAAGAAGACCAGATGAGACTTTATCTCCTTGAAGAAAACATGAAGAATGGTGCATGGATGGTTGGCTACCTACAAGACATTCCTCCCCACTAGGCCAGCATCCCTGGAGACTTCTCTGTAAAGGTCCCCTAGCAGCATCAGTTAGAGGCTGACTGAGGTGTTAACAGAGAGCAGATGCAAGCAGCAGAAGCAGAAATCTAAGAAGAGACTTTGAAAGCACTGGGAAGGCGAGAGACACGGAGAGACTGGAAAAGCACAAACCAGCATCAGGAAGAGTTCAGAAGCCCAGTGAGAGAATTACCTTGGGCTGATGAGCAGCAAACCAGAGCTGTGATACTATGTTTGGAGGTTATCAAAGGATCTTCTTTTAGCCCAAGTTGAAGATCCTATAATCCTAAGGTTAGGACTCCAGACATTAGCTACTAAGCATTTAGGTCACTGGCATATCAAAACTCGAAGCTTGAACACTAAGAGCAAAGGGACCTACCTATCTCTCCAAATTCAGAAATATCAGTGCTATTCAGGATTCCCACCAGACTAGAGCAGGACAGCCAGTTAGTTGCTGACTGCCTGAGAATTTTGAAGTTATCATCTGAGCTCCATTTTGCTGAATCAGTCTCTAAAATGGCTGAAAAAGGCAGGGAGATATTAGGAGGAAATCAGAATGATACAGTATTCTTTTGTTTGATATTAAAGCATTGGATATTAAGTATTCCTTCCAGTATGGGACAATTGTCAGTGATTCGTTATAGAATACACATGCAGGCAACATACACCTCTGGAAAAACACTTCAAATGCAGCATGAAAAGCAGAAACTATCCTTGGATGTTTCAAAATGTTCTTTTTTCAAAAATAGACTAATGATTAAAATAATTCCAAAGAAAGGACAAAGGCAGAGATCCCACAACACAATTAATCTGCTACATGAGACACATGGCTTATATAGACTTTGAATAAGTTAACCTGACTACTGACTATAAGTTATACCGACTGAGGAAATTACACTTGGCGGATAACCTAGCTTGGTTGATTTTACCTATGTATTGTGTGAACCCAATTTGTTCCAACTCCTAAACACTAGAAAGGCAGGAGAGTGGGACAGAGAGTGGAGGCTGAAAGGCCTGTGAAATGGCTACAAAATTAACATGTGAAATAAAACCTATTGGCAAGAACATATACACACACACACACACACACACACACACACACACACACGCAAGCACAGGCCTGAATGAAAATATAGCAGGTTGCACAGGTATGAAACATCCTGCACTAGACATACAACCCAATCCACAACGAGAAATGTATTTTCTCTTAATAAACTGTGCTACCTTCTCCATGCCCCCATCCAATCCCTTATTGTATGATAGAAGAACCTTGAATTGCTATCAGTGCCACTGAGTTTCAGTCTCCATGGATACAAACAGGAAATCATATTTGTATGTCGGCATCATGGACAAAATTGGTTTGAAAAATATTTCTTTTTACCAAGTGTAGAGTGGGTTGAGCTGTTGCACAAAGAATAGGAGGCCCCTAAGGTGATATGCATGATATTGTTTGTGGGCTAACCGTGTCCCAGAAGACCAAGCTAACAAAAAGTTTGCTCATATAAAGTTTTCCTTCTAACAGGGAAGAAAAAATCAAATGATGAGCAATTTAGATGTAATGTACACTTTAGATATAAATAAACAACGCATCTTTGAAAAGGTACCAAACTTATGGAAAAGTAGGAAAAGTAGGGGTGGGAATAGGAGTATCAGGCTCACTCTGTGCCTCATTGAGGTATTCTACCAAGGAATTGGATATAACTTGGTGCTTTACTAACATAAGGTAAAGTCTAAAGGTAATATATGGTATGCTTTCAGTAGTAGATCCTCATATTCCAATCTTCAATTCTTAGCATGCTATTATGTAAGTACTTAAAAGGCACAATGTGTTCTTTATGTCATCTATCTTTTTAAATTGTTTGTTTGTTTGTTTTAGTAGCAAATGTTTGACACTAAGCAAAGAAAGTAGTTTGTCTTGATTCTCCTGGACCCTCCAGGTTAATACAAACTATGCCCCAAAGAGTATGAGATATTATGACGTTATTATTTAATATAGATCTTAGTCAAGAATGAGGAATGAAAAAAATAAAGTAATACTCCAGAGTAAAGATTATTTAGCATTAAATGCAGGACATGTAATAACGGTGTTATGTCCAATTATGCTAATAATAATGATAAATACCATATTCTTCCGCTAAGACAGAGACTAGAGCAGGATTGACTATGTTCCAGGTAAGCAGTGCAAGCTGTGTAGGTCTTTTATTTAAATCCCTTTGTGTTCTTTCTTCTGAAGCCTAGAATTTACATTATCAACTCTCTGGGTCCTTGTGAAATATTAGCCCACTGTGAGGCATTACACAGCAAGAAGTCATCTTAGAGGTAGTGTTTGAGATATCTAACTTCCCCCAAACTTGCCCCAAGTTTGCACTTACATTATGCTCACATTATGTTTTTAAAAAGATCTTGTCAGGTTGCTCAAGGCATCTCTCTTCCTACAGAATATTTCCTCATGGTCCAATTTCGGGTGTCCCACAAGTAAAGCTAATAACGTTCCAACAACTCTACAGTATGAGGCTGTCAAACTCAAGGGCACAACATGAGTATAACAACAGCAACTGCACCCTCTGCACACTGACTGAGAACTCATGGTGTCTCAGCAGAGAAACAGATTTTTAAAGATCTCCCAAAGCAATCTATGGGAGAGTTAAATTGTGATCGAGAGAAATTCTTTTTAAGGCAGGTGAAAATTGAACTGGTTCATAAACCAGTGGTTATGAGAATTTCTGCCCTGCAACTCTCCCCCTGGAGGTCAAAGTGCCAAGTTGCTGTTCTAAATCCAGCTAGTGGCTAATTGTTTCTTAGAATGACATGAATACATATTACACACACACACACACACACACACACACACACACACACACAAACACACACACATACACACACACACACACACACACACACACATATATATATATATATATATATATATATATATATATATATACACACACACACATTATATGTGTATACACACACACACACACACACACACACACACACACATATATACCATGGTTGACATTTGAGGCCTAGAAATGTCCCCAAATGAAGTTGGGAATAAAGAGTAAATCACCTTTATAAAGATTCTGTTGCTATCTGAGACACAGATTTAGTTTTAGAGGAGGCCTCTATTATCTAGTCTTAGAGAGTTGCTTACCCCCTGGATCTCTATGCCAGTGACATCAAAACACTCCTTTTCCTTATCCACCTGCTCCAGGATGTGTCACTTCAAAGATGCCCAAAACACCCCAATGCAAGGGATTTAATATAAGGTTATTAATCACATTTATTAT
Organism: Mus caroli; assembly: GCF_978045245.1. Lineage (NCBI taxonomy): Eukaryota > Metazoa > Chordata > Mammalia > Rodentia > Muridae > Mus > Mus caroli. The sequence continues at coordinate 99,097,643 of NW_028227267.1, read as the reverse complement.
GCTTATAGAATATGCTACTTTTATGCAAACATCAGATCAAAAGAGAAGCAGGCATAAGACACAGACATATCAGAAACTGAACACCAAGCACTGTTGTTCAGTGATACATGACACACGTTAAAACCACTGCCTGCTCCAGGAAGCATTCATCATGAAATGCTAGCACATTTATGATATGATAATTTTCAAAAGTGGAAATAAACTTAATACAGAAATGTATGTCTCTGTTATGAACTTTGAAATCCATAGAATACTTTGTGAATTAGTATAATTTCCTTATTAAGGAAAATAAATTGTTTCAAAATGTGCAGTTAGAACACTGTGCTCATTTTAACTCTGATACTAAAATATATATGATCTCAGTACTTGACTATTTCTGGTTTATTCTGTATTTTAATTATAAACAATTGCAAAGGATAAAATATTAAAGAAAATTTAATTAAAGAAAATTTTAGTGGCTTTCTAGGTGTCTGCTACTATAGCTCAATAATTCCAATCATTTGCCTTATCTCTGTTTCCACCCACTCTTCCAGATGTAAATAATTTTAAACCGACTACTGGCATCCTATAACTCAGCCATAATTAATTTTAGTATATTTCATTCTGATAAAGATTCCTTGAAATCATAATCCCAACATTATCAATACACCTATAGATCAATGCCTGAGAAGATGCCAGTTAAATACTGATAGCTGGTTATGGCCCTTAAGGAGATTTGTGAATCCTTCTTTGCAAAACAAACACAAGGTAGAAAAGGGAACCCAATTGTTGATAACAGCAATTTCAGCCTGTGGAACTCAGCCATGCAGGCAAAACACTGAGAAGCATCATTTATTTAAAACCTGCCAGAGCTTTAGATCAGAGCAGCAGGTGTCTGTGTTTCTGCCTGGGGCTGCTCTGCCCTCTTCCCCCAAGACCAGTGTCAGAGCTGTAGATTTCCTGCATGGGTCTGATCACAGAAGAGCTACAGTTTTGACAGCAGGAAGAGGAAGCCAGGCTTGGAGCTACATGGACAAATTCAGTAGGAAATGAAAGGTGAACCTTACAGCTTTTCGAGGTCCCGGAAAACCTGGAACATGTCACATAGGAAGAGATTGCAACTGTCCTGCCAGGAATGAGGATGTCTTAAAGAGATACTTGTCCCCTTCTATCTGCCTACTCAGTCATTAAAACAACAAACCTCAAACAATCAACATTGCTCCAAGAGTCCCTGATGGGGGAAAGGAAAGGGTGGTGTCTTCCGGAGGGGGAGCTTGTCTCCCAGAAAAAAGATGTTATATGACATCTTGTCAGACAGCTGTGCTTGAGAGGTTGAAGCCCAGACAATGGGCAAGACAATGGGCATGACATGACTGCTTAGCCGTGTATATCTGTCCTCCATTAGCTAAACCCATGCCTCACATCAGCGTGCCAACAACTGAAATGGGAGGTAGCTAGAACTTTTTGCTCGTTCCAATGTAGCCACACTGAGTAAACCTTTCTTCTGTTTTTCATTAGTATATGTTTACTTAATTGGCTTGTGTGGGACATGTGGAACAACCTAGTTTATTGGAGTTACTAGGGCCCAGGTCTCTCCTGTAAGAAAATGATATTCTCATAGATCTCTGGAAGACTGGAAAACTATACATTAATGTATAGGAAGTCCTACACAGACTAAGGAAAAGGCCAAGCCAAATATGAACTGAGAAAAAGTTGAACTGACTTGTTAGACTCTACATAGACTTCCTTACATTGACTGTAAGGCTAAATGTTACAAGCTCTACCCCAGCTGACTTCTGAGCTGTACAAACAGAGAAGCATATTGCAGGAAGTCAGGCTTAACAGATACAAATATGATTCTTACATAAATCAGTGATGACATGTGTAAGTAAACATTACAATTCAAAACATTGAATTGTAATATTTGGACAAGTTATAAATTGTAAATCTGGGCAAGTTATAAATGAAATAAAAGAAAGAGAAACAAAATAAGGAAATATAAACTATCATAAAATAAACATAAAATCCATGTTTACTAAACTATATTAAGAACAAGTTTCCAAGTTTTAAACAAATATTTTCAGGTACTCAGAGAAGCAAGGAATAGAGAGGTCGATCAAAACTGACTCATTCTCACCCAGGACATGGATGGAGCAAACACTCTATAGAGAAGCCACTATAAATACATTGATAAAATTAAAGGAAACCATGAGGTCAGTGGCTGAGCAATTCCTAAGTCCTAAAGAGGATAATAATCTCTGAAAATTTTTCAATGAAGTTTTAGAAGCAGTTTTGATACTTAAGGATCAAAATGGAAGAAATGAAATCTCATATATTTACAATTCAGTAAACACAGGGCATTAAACAAAACAAAACAAAACAAAACAAAGCAATCCACAAAACAATAAATAGTAAATTCTGTGGGGAATCTTCAAATGTACCAAGATACTTACAAGTGACTTCCTTGACTGAGAGACAGTGGTGGGACATGATGTCATAGCAGCCTAGATTTGATGGGGTGAAAAGTATGTGTGTGCATGTGTGCATGGATGCATGCATGTGTATGCGTGCACGTGTGTGTACATGTGCATGTGCATTTGTGTGTGTGTTTGTGGATGCGCATATGCTGATATATGTGTTAGTGTGTGTTTGTGTGTGTCTGAGTGCATAGGTGTATGGGTGCATGGCATGTGTGATTGTGTTTGTGTGTGTGTGCGTGCACACACACCTGCCCACACGCATGCAGAGCATTTTATTTCAAACCGAACAACTTCCAACTAGGAGAAAGAGAGATTTGTACTATTGTTAATCATGGTTTATCTTCTTAAAAGCAAAGATGAAGTTATTTTTAGATAAACTTTATTTTAAGTGGAGCACCAGCATGGAAATGACATTAGGTAATAGTGAGTGGATTATCCCAAGGGCTATCTGTATCCATAGAAACAGGAAGAAGCCATTAAAAAAACTTTATTTCCTTTCTTTTCTTTCCATAAAGTTTCTTATCTTATGTGCTGCCATCCATTATGTTCTGAAATGTAACCATATAGACAAATTATAGGTAATTGAGGAGTCCTCTATCTAATTAACAGATTTTTTTTCTACCACAGTCATGGCATTTAGAACAAACTCTATCAGAGGTGTCTGCTAGTTTAGATGTATCTATTACATATTATATCAGTTTTGATTGGAGTCATGAAAGGGGCCAACACACAGATTATTGGTCCGTTCTACTTCCTTCCCTAGCCATAGATAAAGACATAAATGATTTGGAGTAGTAGTTCTCAGTCTTTGGGGGTTCACAGGGGTTGCTTAAGACCACTGGAAAATAGATATTTACATTATGATTCATAACGAGCAAAATTAGCTATAAAGTAGCAGTGAAAATTTTATGGTTTGGGGTCATCACAGCCCGAGGCACTGTATTAAAAGGTCACAGCATTGGGAAGATTGAGAAGCACTGACTTAGAATATTAGGAACCCAATGTAATAAAACCATAAAAGTCTAGATCATTATTTTAAAACAAGGGATTTTCCTTAAGTTTTGACACAAAGCCACATATTCTCCTAAATTAAAATATCAAGAGAAACTCATTTGAACTAAATCTCATGATAAAGTCTTAATAAAGAAAGGACAAGAAGTTCAGAAAGTGTCATAAACGCAACCTATACACCAGGAGAGCATAAGTGAGGTTAATAGACTTTTAACCTAGTTAAAAAATAATAAAAGACTTGAAAACCGAGTGTAATAAAATTGTAAGTTTCCTAAATGGAGAGAATATATATAATTATTAAGTTAAAAGCAAATATCGTCTTTTTCTTGGTTTATACCTTTTCATTTCACAAATGATACCTATTTTCAATCGGTATAATCATCCCATATGCATTTTAAGTATTTGTGGATTCTAATTAAGAGTATTAGGTATTCACTGTTGTATATAGCATATGAAATTGAAACCTCCTTGTGTTGTGAAGATCCAGTCACTAATGTTAGTTTGAGAAGATAGATAATGAAGTAGCTGCCCAAGACTGACTGCTGTTGGTCTAGTTGCTTCAGCAATAGGCCATTTAAATTGTTTTCAAGGGAGTATTTTGCCAATAGACTTTTATAAAATAGCACATTAATTCCAGTGGCTTCCTCAAAAGATCTGCCGTTGTACAAAACCAAAGAGGTGGGGGAATTAAAGTGATGGTCAAATGCTAGACGACATTTACATGCTGTGCACATGCCCTGTAAACATTTTTTATGGTTGGGTTTTATAACATTGCCAACCCAACCTCATCTACAGATGGAATGTTCTAAGCTAAGTAAATGGCTTATCAATTTCAATTCAGTAATTCTCTGTGCTAAAACACTGAATCCCTCTTCTGCCTTAGTATTAGAAAATGACATTTTTACTGGCAGGGAATAAAAAGTAAGCTTTTTGGACTGATGTAGAAGCTGGCCAATATGCACACTACATAGCACCTCTTAGGAGTGAAGATTTTCTTTTTTATATTATATTTTAGAATGCAGCCAAACTTCATGTAGTTTCCTCAGGAATAAGGAATGCTTGATATATAAAAAACTAAAATTTTCTTAGGAAATATTTTTTATTAAAGTCTATTAAAAGGTAAAGATTTTGTAGAATACTTTTCTTTTTGGAGATTGTTGTGTGAATGACATAAAACAGCATGCACTGCGGCTGGCCTGGCTGAGTCCTGAGATTATTCCACAAGTATGAAACTCTTGGCACAGTCTGTGCTATAGCCTATCTGCTCCCTCCTATTTTCCTCCTGTTCTCCTTGCTTTAAAATTACTACGGGAAGAGTGCTTCATGTAGGTTCTGCCCCATCATAGTTTAAGTATGTAATGTGCTTTGCTAATGGCAGGCATCAGTATTAAGTGCGGATCCCTAGTACTTGCCTTTCCTGTGCCGACCTTGTACCTTTTGTCTGTTCTTCTGTTCCTGCACCCTCAGACCACAACCATTCTTTTTCTTCCTCATATGATTTAGAAATTTTAGTTCCTCGTGGAATTCAAATAAATAATTGGATCCCTGGACCTAAGGCCCAGGTCTGGGTCCAAACAGTAGTCCAAATTAAGAGAAGATCGACTAACATACATGAAAAAGAAATGTAAGTTTATTTACAGCTTTAGCCATAACTGGAAAAGAGAATTTCTCAATGCATCTCTGCTTTGCTGCTAGCAGCATCAAGACTTACAGAAAAGATGAAACAAAAGCTCATCTTTGTCCTAAGAGATGAGCCTTTCATTCAATAGTGTTCCTGTGGGCAGCACTTTTTACCTTCAGCTATCAGTTTTTCTACTATCTAGACACACACACACATGCACACATACACATATATACACATGTGCACATATATACACACACATGCATACACATGCACACATGTATACACATATACATGCACACACATGGAAACACACACAGAAACACACACTTGAACATATACACACATGCACACATGCATACACACATGTGCACACACACACACACACACACACACTTGCAGGATCACAGAGTATTTGTTCTTCAGTGTCTGTCATATGTCACTTAATAGAATTTTCTCTGTATTTTTACAATGTCACAATTGCAGCCTGGCCTCACATTACTACAAATGGAAGAATGTCCTTAATGTTTAAAGCTGAATGATATTTTGTGTATGTAAACCACACCATTTGCACTGGCTGTATTTGTGTGTCAATTTGACATAGCTGGAGTTATCACAGAGAAAGGAGCTTCAGTTGGGGAAGTGCCTCCATGAGATCCATCTGTGGGGCATTTTCTCAATTAGTGATCACAGGGGAAGGGCCCCTTGTGGGTGGGACCATCTCTGGGCTGGTAATCTTGGTTCTATAAGAGAGCAGGCTGAGCAAGCCAGTAAAGAACATCCCTCCATGGCCTCTGCATCAGCTCCTGCTTCCTGACATGCTTGAGTTCCAGTCCTGACATCCTTTAGTGATGAACCGCAATGTGGAAATGTAAGCTGAATAAACCCTTTCCTCCCCAACTTGTTTCTTGGTCATGATGTTTGTGCAGGAATAGAAACCCTTACTAAGATACCACTGAAAAAAATCAAACTTCAAACTATTTAAATTTAGAAAGGAGAGTCAAGGAAGACTTTCTCTTCTGTTTGTCAAGTTGTTTTAAGATACTCACTAAAGATATCAAATTCCTCACAATTATTTCTATTTTAAAGGAAAATCATGTGGTTTTTACCTTAGCACTCTTCAAAAAGAAGGCTCCTGATACTTATATTTAACTTCTACTAAACTGCTTCAGGAAAATAAGCATTTTTAAATCATGAACTAAATTTAGAAACCCATTTAATTTACCAACCACCATGCACCTGAAATAAGCATTAAACATCACTGTCAAGTTTTCAAGCTTACAGACTGTATATTAATGTACAGTCCCATCTGTCGATGTGGCCTCATAGAGTCCTTAATATCATACATTCTATTTGTCTTGCTTATTAGCTTATCATATATATGCTTATATATATTATCATATATATAAGCTCCCTCCACTGGAGCTTCAAATCTCTCCAGGATTAGGTATATCTCCCACTGAGTCCAAATCAGACAGTCCTCTGCTGTATATGTGCCAGGGGCCTTGGAGCAGCCCTTGTATGCTGCCTGGTTGGTGGCTCAGTCTGAGAGTTACAAGGGTTCTAGGTTAGTTGAGACTGGTGATCTTCCTATGGGGTTGCTTCCCCCCAACTTCTTGATACCTTTCCCTAATTCAGCCATAGGGGGTCTCTGACTTGAGTCCAATGATTAGGTGTAAATATTTGCCTTTGTCTCCACCAACTGCTGGTTGTGCCTCTCAGAGGACACCCATGCTAGGCCCCTGTCTGTAAACACATCATAGCATCATAATGTCAGGCCATGATGCCCTGCCCCCTGTCCCCACTTGATGGATCCCAAATTGAGCTGGCCTTTCTGTCAGTCTTTCATTTTTGTCCCTGCAATTATTTTCTTAAGGCAGGAACAATTCTGGGCCGGTAACTTTAACTCTGGGTTAGTAATCCTATCTGTCCACTTGAGGCCCTATCTGCTGGAGCTGGACTCTTCACCCATTGTTGGACATTTTGGCTAAGGTCACCCACAATGAGTCCTGAAAGTCTCTTACCTCCCAAGTTCTCTGGTAGTTTTTAGAGGGTCCTCCGCTCCCCCACCCCCCTCTCCGAGGCTCCATAGTTCCATTCATTCTCCAGGCCTTCTGGGTTTCTCTACTGCCCTTTCCTCAAACCTGATACTGTTATCCTTTCCCCTGACTCTCCCCACTCCCACACAGGTCCCTCCCTCACTCTGCCTCCCATGATTATTTCATTCCTCTTCTAAGTGGGATTGGTACATCCTCACTTGTGCTTTCCCGCTTGTTAAACATCTTAAGTTCTGTGTGCTGTATCCTAGGTATTCTGTACTTTTGGGCTAATATCCACTTATCAGCAAATACATATCATGTATGCCTTTTTGAGTCTGGGTTTATTGCCCGCGCTTTTGTTCCCCCTGTTAAGAACACGCTCAGGGCAACCGGAATCTTCTGCGGCACAAGCTTTATTGCTTACCCCTTCAGGAGCCAGTGGAGAAGAGAGCCAGAGAGAGAGAGAGAGATAGAGAGATCCCCCGAATGGCGGAAACCCGTCCCTTTTATGGAGGACTGTCCTCCACCTCGGACGTGTCGCTCCCTGATTGGCTGCAGCCCATCGGCCGGAGTTGTCCTCACGGGGAAGGCAGAGCACATGGGGTGGGAAACTACCCCGGCGCATGCGCAGATGGTTTGATTACACGGGTGCCAGTGCCATCAGCGCCATCTTGTAATGGCGAATGTGAGGGCGGCTCCTTACATGGGTTACCTCACTCAGGATGATATTTTCTAGTTCCGTCCATTTGCATACAAAATTCATAATGTCCTCATTTTTAATAGCTGAATAGTATTCCATTGTGTAAGTGAACCATATTTTCTGTATCAATTCTTTGGTTGGGGAATATCTGGGTTGTTTCCAGCTTTTTGATATTGCAAATAAGGCGGCTATGAACATAGTGGAGCATGTGTCCTTGTGGTATGGTGGGGCATCTTTTGGAAAATGCCCAGAAGTGGTATGGCTGGGTCCTCAGGTAATACTATGTCCAATTTTCTGAGGAACTGCCAGACAGATTTCCAGAGTTGTTGTACCAGTTTGCAATTCTACCAGCAATGAAGAGTGTTCCTCTTTCTCCACATCTGGGCCAGTATGTACTGTCACTTGAGTTTTTAATCTTAGCCATTCTGATTGGTGTAAGGTAGCAACTCAGGTCATTTTCATTTTCATTTTTCTGATGACTAAGGACTTTGAACATCTCTTTAAGTGCTTCTCAGCCATTTGAGATTCTTCTGTTGTGAATTCTGTTTAGCTCTATACCCTAATTATAATTAGGTTTAATTTGGTTCTTTGGAGCCTAGATTCTTGAGTTCTTTATATATTTTAGAAACTGATGGCTGCCTAGGCCATCTTTTGATACATATGCAGCTAGAGACAAGAGCTCCAGGGGGTACTGGTTAGTTCATATTGTTGTTCCACCTATAGGGTTGCATATCCCTTTAGCTCCTTGAATATTTTCTCTAGCTCCTCCATTGGGGGCCCTGTGATCCATCCAATAGCTGACTGTGAGCATCCACTTCTGTGTTTGCTAGGCCCTGGCATAGTCTCACAAGAGACAGCTATATCAGGGTCCTTTCAGCTAGCCGGCCATCAGTGGAAAGAGAGGCCCATTGGTCTTGCAAACTTTATATGCCTCAGTACAGGGGAACACAAGGGCCAAGAAGTGGGAGTGGGTGGGTAGGGGAGTGGGGGGGAGGATATGGGGGACTTTTGGGATAGCAATGGAAATGGAAATGAGGAAAACACCTAATTAAAAAAAAAAAAGAAATTAGTCCTCTAATCAATGTAGGGTTAGTGAAAGTTTTTGTTTGTTTTGTTTTGTTTTGTTTTGTTTTTTACCCAATCTGTAGGTTGCCAATTTGTCCTATTGACTGTGTCTTTTGCCTTACAGATCTTATCAGTTTCATGAGGTCCCATTTATCAATTTTTGATCTTAGAGTCTCAGCCATTGGTATTCTGTTCAATAAATTTTCCCAAGTGACAATGCATTCAAGGGTATTTCCTAATTTCTTTTTAAATAGATTTAGTGTTTCTGGTTTTATGTTGATGTCCTTGAGCCACTTGGACTTGACCTTTTTACAAAGTGACAAGATTTGGATCAATGTGAATTTTCCTACAAGCAGACCTCCAGTTAGACCAGCACCATTTATTGAGGATGCTTTCATATTTTCAGTGTATGGTTTGACTTCTTTTTCAAGGATCAAGTGTATGGGTTTATTTCTGGGTCTTCAGTTCTATTATGTTGGTCAACCTGTCTGTCTGAATCAATATCATGCTCTGTAGTACATGAGGTCAGAGATGGCAATTCCCCCAGAAGATCTTTTATTGTTGAGAATTGTATTCACTATATTGGGTTTTTTGTTTTTCTGTATGAAGTTGAGAATTGCTCTTTTCATGTCTGTGAAAAATTGTGTTGGAATTTTTATGGAGATTGCATTGAACCTGTAGATTGCTTTTGGAAAGATGGCCATTTTCACTATGTTAATCCTACTGATCCATGAACATGGGAGATCTTTCCATCTACTGAGATTTTCTTCAATTTCTTTCTCCAGGGATGTGAAATTCTTGTCATATGGATCTTTCACTTGTTTGGTAAGAATTACACCAAGATATTTTAAACTATTTGTGGCTATTGTGTTTTTGTTATTTCCCCAAGTTCTTTCTCATCCTGTTTCTCATTTGTATAAAGGAAGGCTATTGATTTGTTTAAGTTAATTTTATATTCTGCCACTTTGCTGAAGTTGTGGGAGTTCTCTGGTAGAATTTTTGGGGTTGCTTATATATCTTATCATCAGCAAATAGGGATACTTTGAATTCTTCCTTTCCAATATGTATTCTGTTTTTTGTTTGTTTTTGAATGTGCATTTTCTTGATATCCTTTTGTTGTCTAATTGCTCTAGCTAGAACTTCAAGTACTATATTGAATAGACAGGGTGAGAGTGGGCAGCCTTGTCTTGTCCCTGATTTTAGTGGGATTGCTTCTAGTTTCTCTCCATTTAATTTGGTGTTGCCTGTTGGTTTGCTATATATTGTTTTTATTATTTTTTGGTATGTGCCATGAATTCCTGATCTTTCCAAGACTCCATGCCCAAGGTGACCCTTTCCAAGACTTCTAACATGAAAAGATGTTGTGTTTTGTCACAGGCTTTTTCAGCATCTCATGATATGATCATGTGACTTTTTTCTTGAGTTTGATTATTTGGTTTATTACATTGATGGGTTTTTATATATTGAACCATCTCTGCATCCCTTTGAGGAATTCTGCTTAGTCGTGGTGAATGATGGTTTCAATGTGTTCTTGGATTCAGTTTATGAGATTTTATTGATATTTGTTGGATCTTTGTGTTGTTTAGGTATCAGACTTAAAAGAATGAATTAGATAGTGTTCCTTCTGTTTTTTATTTTGTGGAATAATTTGAGGAGTATTGGTATTAGCTATTCTCTGAGGATCTGGTAGGAATCTGCAATAAAACCATCTGGCCCTGGGCTTTTTGTGGTTGGGAGGTTTTTGGTGACTGTTTCTATTTTCTTAGGGGTTATAGGACTGTTTAGTTTACCTAATCTTGATTTAACTTTGGTATGTGGTATGTGTGTAGAAAATCATCCATTTCATGTAGATTTTCCAGTTTTGTTCAGTATAGGCTTTTGTAGTAAGTTCTGATGATTTTTGAATTTCCTTGGTTTCTGTTGTTAAGTCTCCTGTTTCATTTCTGATTTTGTTAATTTGGGTACTGTTCTGTCCCTTAGTTAGTTTGGCTAAGTGTTTATCTACCTTATTGATCTTCTCAAAAAACCACCTCTTGATTTTGTTGATTCTTTGTGTCATTCTCTTTGTTTCTAATTGGTTGATTTCAGCCCTGAGTTTGACCATTTCCTGCCATCTACTCCTCTTGTGTTTGTTTCTTTCTGTCCTAGAGCTTTCAGGTATGCTGTTAAGTTGCTAGTATGGGATCTCTCAAATTTCTTTATGAAGGCATTTAGTGCTCTGAATTTTCCTCTTAATACCCATTGTGTCCCATAAGTTTGGGTGTGCTGTGTCTTCATTTTCATTGAACTCTATAATGTCTGTGACTTCTTTCTTTATTTCCTCCCTGACCAAGTAATCAAGCAGAGAGTTGTTCAGTTTCTGTGAGTATGTGGTCTTCCTGTTATTTTTGTTGTTAATGAAATCCAACTTTAGTCTGTGGTGATATGATTGAATGCATGGGATTATATCAATCTATTTGTATCAGTTAAGGCTTGTTTTTATGTCCAATTATATGGTCAATTTTGGAGAAGGTTTCAAGAGGTACTATGAAGAAGGTATATTCTCTTGTTTTTAAGAAGGTTCTAGGAGGTGCCAAGAAGGGATAGTCTCTTGTTTTAGGGTGAAGTGTTCTGTAAATATCTGTTAAATCCATTTTGTTCATAACTTCTGTTGGTTTCTCTGTTTAGTTTCTGTTTCAAGGGCCTGTCCATTGGTGATAATGGGGGTGTTGAAGTCTCTCACTTCTAATGTGTAAGGTTCAATGTATGTTTTGAGCTTTAGTAAAGTTTCTTTTACAAATGTACATGCCTTTGTATTTTGGGCATATATGTTCACAATAAGGACTTTCTCTTGATGAATTTTTCCTTTGATGAGTATGAAGTGTCCTTCTCCATCTCATTTGATATCTTGGTTGAAAGTCTATTTTATTGGATGGTAGAATAGCTACTCCAGCCCTATTGGGATCATTTACTTGGAAAAAAATTTTGCAGACCTTTACTCTGAGGTAATGTCTGTCTTTGTTACTGAGGTGTGTTACCTATATGCAGAAAAATTCTGGATCCTGTTTATGTATTCATTCTGTTAGCCTGTATTTTTATTGGAGAATTGAGTCCACTGATGTTGAGAGATATTAAATACAATTGTTGATGATGAGATGATATTAAAGATGATTGTTAGTTCCTGCTATTTTGTTGCTAGAAGTGGAATTATGTATGTGTGTGATTCTCTTCTTTCCGGTTTGTTGTTAGATGTTTAATTTCTTGTGTTTTCTTGGGTGTAGTTACCCTCCTTGTGTTGGACTTTTTCTTTTCTTTTCCTCTGTAGGTCTGGATTAGTAAAAATATATTGCTTAAATTTAGTTTTGTCATGGAATATCTTGGTCTCTTCATCTATAGTGATTGAGAGTTTTGCTGGACATAGGTAGCCTGGGCTGGCACTTGTGTTCTCTTAAGGTCTGGATGACATCTGTCAAGTATTTTCTGGATTTTAGAGTTGCTGTTTAGAAGTATGGTGGAATTCTGATAGGTCTGCCTTTATATGTTACTTGATCTTTTTACCTTATTGCTTTTAATATTCTTTCTTTCTTTTGTGCATTTGGTGTTTTGATTATTATGTGACAGGAGGAATTTCTTTTCTGGTCCAGTCTATTTGGAGTTCTCTAGGCTTCTTGTATGTTCATGGGCATCTCTTTCTTTAGGTTAGGGAAGTTTTCTTCTATAATTTTGTTGAAGTTTTTTTTTTTCCTAGCCCTTTGAGATGGGAATCTTTACCTTCTTCTATTCCTACTATTCTTAGGTTTGATATTTTCATTGTTTTGTGAATTTCCTGGATATTTTGGGTTAGGAGCTTTTCATACTTTGTACTTTCTTTGTCTAATATGTCAATATCTTCTATGTTATCTTTGATGCCTGAGATTCACTGTTCTATCTCTTGTATTTTGTTGGTGATACTTGCATCTGTAGCTCCTGATCTTTCCTAAATTGTCCATCTCTAGGGTTGCCTTCATTTGTGTTTTCTTTATTTCTTCTTTTTCCATATTTAGGTCTTGGGCCATTTTGTTCAATTCCTTCACCTGCTTGATTGTATTTTCTTGTATTTCTTTAAGGGATTTGTTTCCTCTTTAAGGACTTCTACCTGTTTGCTGTGTTTTCCTGTATTTCTTTAAGGGAGTTATTTATAGTCTACTTAAAGGCCTCTATCATCTTTACTAGATAGGATTTTAGGTCAGAATCTTGCTTTTCAGGCCTGCTAGCATATCCAGGGCTTGCTGTGGTGGGAAAACTGGATTCTCTTGGTGCTGGGTTGCATTGGCTTCCCTCGCTTATGTTCTTGTGCTTGCCTCTCGACATCTGGTTATCTCTGGTGTTAACTGGCCTGGGTTTCTCTGACTGAAGCTGGCCTCTTTGGAGGCAGATAGAGCTCTTTGACCTGGGTTAGAGCCAGCCTTCTGGGAGGCAGGCAGTGTTGTTTCTGGTTAGTGGGTGGGAGGGAAGGTCCTGTGTCTCTGGTTAAAGCAGGCCTCCTGTGTCTCTAGTTAAGGCAGACCTCCTGTGTTCCTGGTTAGGGTGAACCACCTGGGAGACATGCCTGCTTTGGGTTCCAGTTGCTGATGGAAGTGCAAATTGGAAGGACTGTGTCCCTGATTAAGGCAGACTTTGTTTGCCCCTAGTTACTGCAGACCTTCTGGGACACAGGCAGGCTGTGGGCTATGGGAGGATATCTGACCTGACGATCTAGTGCTGGGGAAGTAGCAGACTGGAAGGAAGATGGAGCTTGGGCAGACAAGGTAGGTCCTGTGTCAGCTAGGTTCTGTTGTCATTCCAGCTGGTGTGGGTATTTGGGCAGTAGTCTTACCTGTGTTTTTGGTTATTGCAGACCTCCTGGGAGACAGACAAGTTGTGGGTGTGAGAGTCTATCAGGCCTGACAATCTGGCCAGGTAGAGAAGCAGACTGGAAGACATATTCTTAGTCACTTTGTGATTACTGTTGTGTAATGAATTAGCACTACTCAGAGACTTTTAAACATTTCTATCTTCTAACAGAACTTTATTCTCTGAAGATTAGCCATGATTGGCTGCTGAAAAATGTTTGTAACTCTGTTGTCACCACTTCAAGGTAGTGGAAATGCATAGTCCTTTTGATGCTTTGGGAGAGCACAGTCCTTGAATTGACAGCTACATCCTGCTGCCCCAGGGACAATGGCATCACATAATTAATGAAAACACTGCATCCTGGGTTCTGTACAGTTCCATACGTTATGTGCTACATGGTTCTGCTTTTATGCCTGAAAAATTGTTCAAGTCAATCTGTGAAGTCAGAGAGGCAAATATTTCCTTTTATAGTTCTGATCCAACAACTGAAAAAAAATGCCTTCTTTGCAAATGAAATAAACTCATCATATTGTGCCTTTTATATAAATATCATTTTTTCAACAGATAAATATTGTCAACTCTGAAGTTTAGATTTTTTTCCTATTCCTACAGTATTTTTGTGTATAAGATAACTTATCTGTAACAGTTCTATCACAAAATCCATTTTTACCCCAAAGGCAATAGATTAAAACTACATGAAATCCTCTTTCATGTAGTTTATGCTTTTAGAATTTTTATTAGAAGTTCCTGGTTTTGTTTTCTGATAATTATAACAGCCCAGAAAAATATATCACAACTATAAACAAACTAAACAAAAAAGTGTAAATATTGAAAGAGTCCAGGCAAACACAAAGTGTTAACAAGAACTGTGATGTTGGCCTGAACTAATAAGTTTATATGATGCAGTTGAACAACTTAAAATGTCATTGACAATTTAAAAACACCTTACTTATTTGCTCTTTCTTCTTTGTTATGTTTTTGTTTGATGGGGGAAATTATCTTTTTAGCCCTGCCATACAATAACAAATTGTTGCTATGGTTTGTAGTTTATATAATCATTCATTTGCAGGTTTGTGTGTGTGTGTGTGTGTGTATGATGACAGCAAATGATGGTCTTGCTGATGAACACACAGTTATGGTTTTGAGCTTGGTTTCTTGGTAAAGAGACATAGAGAAATCCATATGGGCCACCAGAAACTCTATGGTGTCATTCTTGAGTGTGTATATATTTCTAAGCCTACACCTTCCCCCAGTCCCCATTGGTGGCTCCTTTTTCCAAACAATCAGTAGCTACCTTCACCACCACCCCCCCCAGATGTCAATTCCTTCATGTTTCTCTCATTTGCACTGTCAGACTAAAATATACAGCACACAAGGAAACAAGCAATTTTTTCCAATTTGAGAGAGAAAAGTCTGGTGCTCTGTTCTGTGCTTTATAGTCTCATGCTTGTCTGTGTTCTTTTTATTCCAATATCTTAAAATAAAGTTGAACAAAAACTATCAGCAAAACTTTACTTTTGTTTTTCAAGATATATATAACACAATTGTCAAGAACAAGGATTCTTTAGAGATGAGATAATATGAAGGTGAACCAATAACCGCACCAACTACTCCCTTAAAAGTGTTACTAGGCTTCTATACGGATATAGGAAGCCCAGATAAACCCTAACAACGCATATGTGGATAGCTTGCTCCAAGTCAGTCATAGTGCAATGAAACAATTTACTAATTGAAAACAATTGGAAAAAAGCCAATGATCTGCAAGAATTCTCATTGTGTTGCTCTAAATGTTCTTTGATCTTTCCTAAGACATGCTTACTTTTATGGGATTTGTAGTCCAAAGATACAAAAATAAACGGGCAATTTTAATTCTGTGCTCTTTCAATATATGAGTAACCATAATACTACAAAGTACAGTAAAAAATAGACAACAAATACCTAGAAGAAAATAAAATGAAAATAGTCATTCTTATATATCCAATATTCATTCTTAATGTAGAATATTATAATAGAATTTTCTAGAACAGTTTGCTCATATGAATTTGAATCTTTGGTACATCAAAACACACTAAAGAATTTTCTGAAGAAACAGAGATACATACATACTGTCAGAAGCTGTGATTCACTACAGTTACTATCATCTTATGGGAGATTGAGGAGGATTTATTCTGGAACTTGCCATGCAATTGCAAATTTTCTGCAATTAAAAGAAAACTTGTCTTCTTGAACAAAAGAGTAATCTTTACTGGGTAAAGATTGTTACATGTGCTAGAAAAGACCTAGAAAGAGAAAGCCAAAACTAGTGTTGAAGTTGGTGATCTAAGGTTGGTTCTGTAGAAGTGAGGAAGAAATATAAAAGTATTGAGCCACTGGATGAAATAAGACATGGCCATGGCGTAGGAGGAGTAGCAAGAATGGCATAGGAAGGTGGGGGGCAGAATCCAAACTGAAGAAAAATATCAGTCTTCTGTGTCCAGCCTTTGCCAAAAACATAGTTATGCTTATCATGTATTCAAGAATCCACATTTAAAATGCTGAAGGTGAAATATGTGTTGATAGAAAAAGACAATAAATGGTACCTTAAGGAAGCATCACTTAAACTGAGAACGTGAATAATACTCGTGACTGAAAATTAAAGCACAAATCCTTCTAATAACCAATGACATGAAAGTAAAGGGAAAGGGGACTTATTAAAGATGAAGGAACTATAAACAAATAACTGTAACAAGTGGTCCTCATTTTCTTCTTAGTTCAAACAAATCAAATGAACAAAGCTAAAGTGAATCACATTGCAAGTAACAATGTGAATGTTTTATTGAGTTTGTTATGATTGAGTTTTGATGATTACAGGAAAATTTTACAACTTATAATGTGTACTAAGGATTTATATGTGAAGTTATTATTGGGCATATTGTCAACACAGCAAGACTAAAGAAGAGATGGAGTACTTAAAGAAAATAGCTAGGAGGTTTCACAAACTCTTGATAATGTAATCTTTTATTTGTCTATTTTAGTGTTTTTTGAAATTTTCCACAATGAAGAGATTTTTAAATATGTGGCAGTTCAATTAATATATCATTAATATCCATTAAATCCATGCCTCAGAAGCTCATGGTATGAAAGCTGAAAGATTTAGTCTTGAATACCTATAAATTTAAACAATTTTTTTTTTAGCCAAATCAATCTTTAGACTTGATTTTCTCTCTAGAGTTTTGAAATCAGATGTCCCTCTATGTAAAACATTACGCAAGCTCGATCTAATGATTGAGCATATAATCTTTGCCCTATGCAATCATGGCTAGATATAATTTTTCATGATTTGTTTGGTAAAAATTCTGGACTTTGCTTTGTACTAGGCACTTTTTTCAAACACAGAGTTGGATGCTTTGGTTTGGTAGGCAAACTACTTATGCATATTGAGCTGAATAGGATTCCCAGGACCTTAGGATTAAAGGCCACCATTGAAGAGGATGGGTAGCACCCCCAGCTTCTTAATCAGCCTCCCACATTCACTGTGGCACTCTCCCATATATGTTGGTTTCTTTACGAGTGAGGAAGTGTGGAAAATTAGTTTCAGACATTCTACTTGAGCCCTGTGTTGAGGAATTTGCAACCACAGTCTGTGTATAATATTCTTTACCAAAAAAAAAAAAAAAAAAAAATCACTAAAATACATCCATAGGGCAACAAGGGTGAATGTGGATATAATCCAGAAGAAATTGTGCCTTAGAACATGCATCATTTTGTTCCCACAGTAACTGAGGATAACATAAAATTAATCTTCTTACTAGTTTATACGGACTCATTTCCAAAGAATCTAAAAGCACTGGTAACAAGAAGAACCAAAAATATCAGAAAGCCTCAAGTTTGTTACTGAGCATCTCTGTGCATAGAAATGATGACTTTAATGGCAGCCACAATATGTCATGGACCCTAAGGCAATCACAGCATTAGAAACTAGATTGCCATAAAATGCCCTCCTCAAGGGACTAAAAATTATTCAAGTTGTCATTAGTTCCCAACATAACAAGCTAATGCACACAGCATTGAAAATTGAATCTGAGTTCTGCTAAAAAACAGGTCAAGTGTAAAAACAGCTAATGGTAAAAAGCAAAGCAAAGCCACAGGAACCAATGTCACCCTCAGCACTATCTGTGCACAGCATAGCTACGTGTCACCAAACTCAGCTTAGTCCTTCACTCCCAATGGGTTCCGCATCACCAGTGAGCAAAATTTGCAATGTGAAGGGGAGTCTAGGAACTGTAGGGACTTGGATACTAGAGCTTCTGTTTCATTACTAACTCACTTTTGTTACTCACCTCCTGAATAAAGTACCAAATTGCCAACATCTTCGACACATGGAATTGGGAAAGCAGGAGTGAAGGATTCAGAGGTCTTGAGAGGTGTTGAATAATTGTATCCTAAAACCTGCTCTATTTACACAGACCCAAAGACATGTCCCATGCTGATTGAGTACGTATGTGGTCAACATAATCTCTTAGGGACTTTGTGGGATAGCCAGCTTACTGCCCCCATACTACTAATATCTATTCCTTGAGACCAAGGCATCAGGGATGGAGATGGCTCAGTGGTTAAAAGTACTTGTTCTTGAAAGGAGCCAAGTTCAGTCCCCAGCATCCATGTCAGATGGCTCACAACTGCCTGTAACTACAATCCCGGTGGATCTGATGCCCTCCTTCAAACTTCCTACAGTTATACACACATACCCACACAATAGTGTCACACAATTTTAAAATAAAATAAAAATTTTAAAAAGGGAGCAGGGTTTCTTTTTAAATTTTTAAACTTTTAAATGATGACTAATTATATTCATACTTATAAAGGAACTGTCGTGTGTGTGTGTGTGTGTGTGTGTGTGTGATGTACAATGTAGAATGAATTATTTTTCATGTTGACCAAAAAATGAGAGAGATTCAACTTATCAAGAAGAGATGGTGCCTATGAAGGAAGGCACTATCACCTAGTCCACTAGCAAGTTGAATAAAGGACAGGAACTCGGGTGTGTGCTTTGCACATTGTATGCATGGGGAGTTGTGTATCTGCTTGGCAGAAGAAAATTCCAAGTAAAATTCTGAGTGATCCAGAATTCAAAGTAAACACAAGTACAAGCATCCTATAAGACACCCCTTGGGTTGCATTATGGTTTTCTTGATGGTGAGACTTAAGCCTAACTCATTTTGTTGCCACTTGATAACTTCTTGGTATAAGCCACAGATGGAGACATCAGATGTCACCAGGAGGGCACACAATACATCACGAACAGTATTCTCAAGACTGGAGAGTTTAAGCTTAGCCCCATCAAACCTTAAATTATTTGAATTAGTTCAGCCTCAGTTTCCCTGTGAGTTTGATGATATTAGGCAGTTCATTACAGAGGTGAGGTCCTGTGTTGTGTTGTGTGAGGCCAGTGACATTTCTGATAAGGATCCTTCTAGCTTTTTTTATTATTATTATTTGTTCTATTAGTGTTTAATTTTCCAAGCCATGATAACAGATATGTCCATATATTTTGAAGAGTTCTTACAGTGATGCACAATGACTTTGTTCAGGGACAATTCTATCTTTATATTGCTGATATTTGACAGAGTATACAAAGTTAACCATAGTATACAGTATGGTATGGAAGCTAGAGCTATATACTATATTAGCTATTATTACATACTAACACATATTTATAATACACTTGGGCAAAAAGTGAATCAGTGAGGTAATTTAATTAAAAATAAAACAAAACAAAGCCCAACTATTCAAATAACTGTCTGAATTATTTATATATTTTACATTTTTTCTTAATACTTTGCATTTATGACATATGAAGCATTATTCTCCATTTAAAGTATAATTTTCATTACAATGATTTAGGTGCCTCTATATGAATCATTCATATGCAAAAAACAGTTTACTTTCCAATGATTTTTCCTGAAATATTTTGTCATACGAAAATAAGTTGGCTTTCTTAAAAAACACTAATAATTTCCCACAAATATTAGTAGGTGAAGGGTAGAGTGAACATATTTCAGTGAAGTGTTTGTTTTCTATGGGCATAATATTTTTTTAAAAGTACATTTTTTGCCTTCTGGATTGTCTGGTTGGGTTTAAACACTTAAAGTGAAGTTGTGGATTTACATAATTTGTACATCCATAATTCAAGCTCTGCAATCAAGTTAGGACAGGAAGAACGTAAGAATTTAGTTGCATAAATCCCAACTCTGTCCTTAGTACATTTTTAGCTTTGTTTTGTTTTGCATTGTTTTGTCTTAGAAACAAAGTGTTGCCCAAATCCTCCTACCTTACTGCAGGACACCAGTGTGTCAGCTACACCTTGCAGTTGGTTGCTATTTGATTTTTTTCCCACTGGAAAAATGGATATTATTTCCTCATTGTTAGGCAATGCAATGACAGTTACTCATGACGTGTTTTGAGTATCCCCTCATGGATATCAGATATTCAGTAAGTGTTATCTAAGTTCAAATAAGTCTACAAACTTCGTCTTTAAGTTTTTGACCTTTGAAATGAAGTCATTCTTACTACTGTCCCTTAATCATGTTCTTAGAGGTTCTATATAATACTAATTATTTAAAGCTATCTTGACTGTATATTTTCTTTGTCTGACTTATTTGATTTTATTTACTGCCAAATGCAAAGGCAATATCTACCAGATGAAATGCATTAGTATTGTGTTTCCATGTAGCTACTTCAAAAGCACAAGCCTACAATTATCTGGGCTTTTTAGTTTATAATGGTTGAAGTTTTTTATACTTAAGTATAGAAGCATACTTAAGTATATTTAAGTTTTTAAATTCTTTCTTCACCTTAGTTGTATAGACATTTGCAGTGTGTATAAACACACACGCACACACACACACACAAACACACATTAAAGCAAGTTAGATTGTTAGATTCAATCATTCTGGCACACAATTTGTTATATCTGATCAAAACTATAAAGCATTGATTTTTTTCCCCCTGAATCTTTTCCCATTATCTTGCCTGTCTCTGTGTTGTTTATGCAACACCCCTAAACATCTAGAATTGAATCTTGGACAAAGTTGCACAGTGTGCACTATTTCAATAGAGACATGTTGCAGATCCCTGGGAGTCGCCTGTGTGTCTACCAAACAGCATATTCTAAACTAACCTTCAGGGCTCCTTTCTTCCCCTGCATGGACTGCCTCAGCTTCTGCCAAACAGGAAGCCACACTGGGGTCCAGACACTGTGTTTCTGTCCCCCAGGACTCCTCCATGATCTTGCTGCCTGCAGGAACTCAAATGACTTGAGGGGTGACAGATAGAACAAACTTTATGGAGACCTCAAAAACAAACAAACAAAAAAGCAACTTCTCGCAGATACCAACCAGATGTCTTGCAGACATTTATTTATTCTCCCTCTTCTTTGTTTTGCAAGCCAGTTTAAATTTAATAGATTCATTATATACCACAAAATGTTGTCATGTGAGCCCGCATGAACTTCTTCTCCAAGAGGCAAGAGGTTAGGCAATTGTTTGAATTTCATAAGGAGAACCAGATGCGACTGTGGTTTCACACTAATGGAACTCAGACCCTGGGAGGGAATCATAGTCTCTGCTTCTGCTGCCGCCGCTGCCACCGCCACTGCTGCTGCTGATTAGGCTTGGAGCTAGGAGAGAAGAGTGAAAGACCCTTACTTACCTTTCCTGCATAAAACCAGTAGGGAAATCTAAAGAAATCCAGTATGCCATTTGTCTTATTTAGTTTGAAAATTCTGTTTTTGTAATATTAGGTTAAGAAATCAAAGTCCGTGATAATACATGTGTTGGGGGAGATGGAGGAGGGAGAACGATGATGTAAATATAGTACTTATGCATGAAAAATCTAATATATATATATACACACACACATATATATATATATATATAATTTAAATGAAAAACTAAGGAACATTTTGTGAAGTCTCTTTGATTTTATTTGGTGTGCCAACTAGCTGAATCTATTCAATAAACACTAGATGATTTCAAAAATCACTATAGAAACTAGGATGTGTGAGAACAAATTCTACATGATATATCACATTTCATGTGATGGGTTATGATTTCCCTCCTCACCCTATTCACTAGCTCTGAATATTCCTATTTGATCTGTTTTATTCTTTGGAGCTTTCTCCAATGTTTGAAATCAGGATATCAAAAATATCCAGAGACAGAGTCTAGGAACAAACATTCAACTAAAAAAAAAAATATCTTCAAAGTATTTTTTTTTTTGATGATCAAACCAACTCCAGGATGATTGATCTACATAGGAAATGTATCAATTATCTGATTATTGTATCAAAGCAAGTCTTTACTGGATGCCTCATAGCAAAAGCCAACTACTTGTTTCCTGGAGACCAATTTTTTTTGTTGTTGTTGTTATTCTGAAGACACAGTTGAAATTAGGTCTCCAGTACTGACTGTACTAGTGAGAGAGAGGCAAAGGCAGGACCCAACTCCTCAGAAAGTTAACCAGGACCGTGAAACAAGGGGCTATTTGAAATAAGCACATCTGGACTTGATTTCCAAAGCACATCCTGGGTTATAGTTGTGGTCTCCATCTCTCCTAGCATTGCCAGCGTTATCATCACAAGCATGTGCTATGAACTGTCTACCTACACGCATCAACAGTGACAAAGTGGTGTCAGTCTTCTTCCCTCGCTAATTGTGGTGACGTGAGTTTACTGCAGGAGACACCTCACCTAAAAGCTTCCAGCTGTAAATTATTTCTTACTCCTTTGTGAAGTAATTGATTCCACAAGTTGTTCCACCACTTTTACAACTTTGACCTCAAGGGTTTGAGAATCATTCCACTAAGTGGCCATCATCAAGGGAGGTAGTGCTCCTATTCTCAGATTCTATGAAGCCCTTCTAAAGGGGCTGTGCTTCAAGTTGTAGAAAAGAATGCCTGCTGTGCTGATACAGGAAATAGCTTTCCTTTATGTGAAAATGATTAACAAATACAGAAAATAAATACAAATAACTCCTTCTGCTCATAGTGAGTTCTATTCTCTCATGCCTGTTTCTTTGAATGTGGTCTTCCTTGACTAGCTAACTTTGTCTTGAACAGTTTTGCTCTGTTGTAGGATAACAGGCCATTTCCCATAAAATTTGTGAGGAGCGGGTGTGGCAGCAGTCCCAAGATGGAGCCCGGGACTGCAGCCAAGTCTTATTACTTGCACCTGACTTCCTTATACACCTGAAAATAAGCCGCATCCATCATGAGAACTGCACAGGTGCACCATGATGCAAGATCGGACCATATGATGAGTGATGATTTTGGCCAATGGACTGCTGTTACGTGGATTGGGCTGGTGGGGCGTGGTTGAGAGGATATATACGGGATTGTGTTTGGGGGTGGGTTGGTTGTTGTTGTTTTTTCCTGGAGAGAGATTCATGCATGATGTTGAAAGGTTCCTGAATAAACTGCTTTGTCGTTCTTTTCTGCTGGTTGGAATAGGAAGCGACAAAAATTCACTCCAATTCGATGAAAATAAACACGGGTCTTTTGTTCTCTCTCTCTCTCTCTTCCTCCCTCCCTCTCTCCCTCTCTCCCCTCTCTCCCTCCTTCCCTCTCTCCCTCCCTCCCTCTCTTTTTCTCTCCCTTTCTCCCACTCCCCTCTCATAGGACAGTTATCTCAGCATGAGCTCTTTGTCCAAAAGAGCTGAGTATCATAACTATGTTCCTGAGAGCTTGCTGACAGGCAGGCCTCCTCTCATCAAGTCAGACATCATCTCAAGTAACTGCATGAGAGCAACAGAGAATCTAAGAGAACAGCAAACAAACAGCACCAGCCTGGAAATGGCCATTCACCATTGGATGTCGTTAACTTGATCTGCACACCTGAATCTTGAGAACTCTGACACACATATGTTCCTCCTCATCCACTTGGAATCTGGGAGGTAAAAATAATGTCAAGAGATATGGCAGTTTTCCCAGTGTTCCTCTTTTTTTGCATAAATTATTTTAGTTTTTTAGAATTATATATATATATATATGTGTGTGTGTGTGTGTATTAGGTACTTTCTTTATTTACATTTCAAATGCTATCCCAAAAGTCCCCCATACCTTCCCCCCTCCCACTCCCCTACCCACTCACTCCCACTTCTTGGCCCTGGCGTTCCCCTGTACTGGGGCATATAAAGTTTGCAATACCAAGGGGCCTCTCTTCCCAAAGATGGCCGACTAGGCCATCTTCTGCTACATATGAAGCTAGAGACACGAGTTCTGGGGGTACTGGTTAGTTCATATTGTTGTTCCACCTATAGGGTTGGAGATACCTTTAGCTCCTTGAGTACTTTCTCTAGCTCCTCCATTGGGGGCCCTGTGTTCCAACCAATAGCTGACTGTGAGCATCCACTTCTGTGTTTGACTGCCACACCCGGGTATCCATTCCATAATCAGCCTCCAAATGCAGACACCATCGCTTATACCAGCAAGATTTTGCTGAAAGGACCCTGATATAGCTGTCTCTTGTGAGGTGATGCCAGTGCCTGGCAAACCCAGTGTTCCTCTTAAGCCAGAAAGTCATTGCAGAGGCTCTCTTCAAGTAGGAAATAACAGACCTCCACTCATTGGTCTTTTTTTTGTAGATATTCCAAAAACCAGCCCCCATTGCATATCCATGATAGCAATGGTATAACCCAGAAGAAGAGAGCAAACTTTCAGAGCTAAGGGCTACTCTAGAAACAACTGGCCCAGAGTTGGTGACATGCTCAACACATAGAGACACTTTATGTATTAGATTGTTGGGGAATCTGTGACATATACCACAAACAAGGCAACTTGAACAACAGAAGTCTGTCTCACTGCATTAGAGTCGGAAGCTTGGCAAGGAGGAGTTGATGTTCATGCTTCCTTCTGATGTCTGAGATAATCTGTCCTCTGCTGTCCCCTTACCTATGGAGAGCTGTCAGCTTTTGCCTACAGAACTGCCAGGGTTTTCTCTGCTTTTGTCTTCAGGTGACATCTCCCTATGTGCATGTCTATGTGTCATTTTTCCTTTTGATAAGGGCATAACATTAAAAAAGGTTCCTGCCTAATGAGCTTTAGAACCTCATGCTTATAAAGCGCAGACTGCAGACTCATGCCGAGCTGGTCCAGAGGGTTCCTTCACTCCTTACATGACCTTGGGTGACAGTACACTACCCTAGGTCCTGGACTTTTAATTTGGGAATAAGGGAATAATCTCCACTACAGGACGGTCTCTCACCAGTGGAAAAAGTTCCTGAAATGAATGAATTTTTTTTTTAGTCCCAGTTTCCTCCCCTGTTTGCTTTGGGGATCCTGATGAGAGGCAGGAACAAAGGAAAATGTATATGGAGAATGAACTGCTCACAACAGGACAGCCAGGAATCTACAAGAGAGAAAGGAGAGGACTGAGCTCCTCACAGCTTCTTCAAGGAAGCTTGTACATGGACTCAACTCCTAGGAATCTTCTGCTAAAGATTCCATCATCTCCCAATGGTACCACAGGACAGTGACCTCAGAATGCGGTCTTTGCAGGAAACTTCCAGGGTACTGCATCAAACATCTGGGAAATTTGAAATGAAAGCATCAAATAACATTGCATGTTTAAAACTCTCCTGAAAATAGTCTCTGATCCATTAAAAATCTGAGTATATAGTTTTTCATTAATTAATAATATACAGCTTTCTGGGTGCTTTTTTACTTATGAAAATCAGCTGAGCCCCATGCTAGAGGCCCTGCACGATATATTAATGTGACAAGTCTCTCTATAAGTCATCAAAAGTTATAAAAAATAAAATATTCATGGTACCCAGAGTAACCATCTGAGATAAAAAGCTTTGAGAAACAATGACTTTGGCAGAGCAACCACATATAAGGATGTTTAAGGGGGACATTACAAAATAAATGTTAGAATCCAGTGTGTGATGGGTGTGCACATGATGGAAATTAGAAAATAAAAGCATATGCAACTAAAATATCTGAATTTTGAAACGCTTGTATTGAAGACATTGCCTATGTGTTATAGATGATGAGATTCATAGGGTCCTAGGTAAAATGAGGGAAATCAGTAAGAATCTAGTACTTTTCTCTGTGTCAGTGTGCCTGTGCATGTGTGGGTATGCATGCTCACATGCCAGGTATTGAGCCCAGAGCAGCCTTGCACCTGTTCAGGTGTGTTCTTCCACTCAGATATATCCCCATCTCAATGTTGAACTTAAGTTTACCTTAAATGCTCTGTCAGTAGACCTTCAGCCCTCCCTTGCCTGCCAGTCAGCTGACATGCTGCCTCATTCAGGCAAGAATCCTACAGATCCCATATCACTGTCAGTATGGGTGAACTTCATTGCTGTATATCTGGAAGTACCCATAAAGCATTAGCATTGCTATCTTACCTCAAAGAAAAATACTAGTTTAAAAAGGATTGCAGAGGTAAAACACAATGAAAACAGTAAATTTTAATGTAGATATAAGTGAAAGAATGAGATAAAAATTTAAAATTTTGAGAATTGGGATATTTAAAAAATATTCTTAAAACAATGTTTCTCTGAACATATTAGACATTGAATATATCCTGTACTTGATGAACCATTTATAGGCAGATTTCAGATGACTCTGAGTAAGAAACACTAAATTAGAATAATACAGAGTTGTTTTCCTTTGGGCCTAGGAGATGTATTAGATTATGGAACTGCACCTTTAATTATACTGGGAAATCACTCAGGAACTGGTGGGATGTCAGAGACTTCTGAAAACTCATCTTACAAGGAAAATGGTTTCTGTCAGTTATGTGTATATGAAACTCCATTTGCTTAAATGGCCAGAATTGCATTGATGTGCTTTTCTGAGGGAGTGGATCCTAGTCTTAGTAAATAACTCAGGTACCTATTTAATTGCACTAACTATACTTAAAGTGGGTTTAAAAAATAGTGGCATCTGGCTTCAACCCTAAAAATTTTTAAACAAATGAATTCAGAGTAAATTAACAATGCTCCCCTAACTTCCTATATTACAAACTGTTAGTAACTAAATTGAACAGCCTGCAGTCTCTCAAAGGAATAAAGAACCTAGGAGGCATCTCTGTCCCTGGGCTTTCTGCCAACAGTCTAACTTTTTGATGGACAGTTCTTGTTAAGAGTACGAAAATCAGCAAGCATATCAACCTGGAAGGTTTTTTACTTCAATCGACACAATGCAGATCCACCACCAGCTTACACAGATAAGGCCTTTTATCCCCCTCAAAATAAGATGTGAAGCCCAGGTGTGAGGAAACTGCTCCAGGATGTCACTCACAAGGCTGCATCCTGTTCTTTCTGCTCCACTGCCCTCAGTGGGAGGCTCTCATCCTAACACTTGTAATATGTTTACTGTCCCTCTAGGCTTGAATTGCCTGTCAGATAAAAGAAAGGATGAAGGAGAAATTAGTTAATGTATGTAATATTGGAGTTATCATTTCTATTAAAATTTTTTCTCCAAAACCTTAACCAGTATCAGCTGTGAACTAAACCTGAGTCACTTGGCGATGTATAGCTGCAAGAGAGTCTACAAAAGAGAATGTTTGAACTTTCTACTTATCACAATGAAACAAGGAAAAGAGAATGAAATTATGGATGGTGTTATTTATAATTTTAATTTATTATTTAAATATTTTTCATGCAATTATGCAACATTTTTTTATCATATTCATCCAGTACTACCTCCCTCTAAGTTCTAGGAGTACCATTCAGACATTCAGACATTTTACTCCAATGTTATGTCTTTTTTTAAAAACACTTATTTTTAATATTTTTTATTACATATTCTCCTCAACTACATTTAGAATGCTATCCCAAAAGTCCCCCACACACCCCCTCCTTCCCTACCCACCCATTCCCATTCTTTTGGCCCTGGCATTCCCCTGTATTGGGACATATAAAGTTTGCAAGTCCAATGGGCCTCTCTTTCCAGTGATGGCTGACTAGGCCATCTTTCGATACATATGAACCTAGAGACAAGAGCTCCGGGGTACTGGTTAGTTCATCATGTTGTTCCCCCTATAGGGTTGCAGATCCCTTTAACTCCTTGGGTACTTTCTCTAGCTTCTCCATTGGGAGCCCTGTGATCCATCCAATAGCTGACTGTGAGCATCCACTTCTGTGTTTGCTAGGCCCCAGCATAGTCTCACAAGAGACAGCTATATCTGGGTCCTTTCAGCAAAATCTTGCTAGTGTATGTAATGGTGTCAGCGTTTGGAAGCTGATTATGGGATGGGTCCCTGGATATGGCAGTCTCTAGATGGTCCATCCTTTCATCACAGCTCCAAACTTTGTCTGTGTAACTCCTTCCATGGGTGTTTTGTTCCCAATTCTAAGAAGGGGCATAGTGTCCACACTTTGGTCTTCATTCTTCTTGAGTTTCATGCGTTTGGCAAATTGTATCTTGTATCTTGGGTATCCTAAGTTTTGGGCTAATATCCACACATTAGTAGCTTGACAACACACCTAAAAGCACTAGAACAAAAGGAAGCAAATTCACCCAAGAGGAGTAGACGGCAGGAAATAATCAAACTCAGGGGCAAAATCAACCAAGTGGAAACAAGAAGAACTATCCAAAGAATCAACCAATCAAGGAGCTGGTTCTTTGAGAAAATCAACAAGATAGATAAACCCTTAGCCAGACTCACTAGAGGGCACAGGGAAAGCATTCTAATTAACAAAATCAGAAATGAAAAAGGAGACATAACAACAGATCCGGAAGACATCCAAAACGCCATCAGATCCTTCTACAAAAAGCTATACTCAACAAAACTGGAGAACCTGGATGAAATGGAGAAGTTTCTAGACAGATACCAGGTACCAAAGTTGAATCAAGATCAGGTTAATGATCTAAATAGCCCTATATCCCCCAAAGAAATAGAAGCAGTCATTAATAGTTTCCCAACCAAAAAAAGCCCAGGACCAGATGGGTTTAGTGCAGAGTTCTATCAGACCTTCAAAGAAGATCTAATCCCAGTTCTTCACAAACTACTCCACAAAATAGAAACAGAAGGTACTCTACCCAACTCATTCTATGAAGCCACAATTACTCTGATACCTAAACCACAAAAAGACCCAACAAAGATAGAAAACTTCAGACCAATATCCCTTATGAATATTGATGCAAAAATCCTCAATAAAGTTCTTGCTAACTGAATCCAAGAACACATCAAAGCAATCATCCATCCTGACCAAGTAGGTTTCATCCCAGGGATGCAGGGATGGTTTAATATACAGAAATCCATCAAAGTAATCCAGTATATAAACAAACTCAAAGACAAAAACCACATGATCATCTCGTTAGATGCGGAAAAAGCATTTGACAAGATCCAACACCCATTCATGATAAAAGGCTTGAAAAGATCAGGAATTCAAGGCCCATACCTAAACATGATAAAAACATTCTACAGCAAACCAGTAGCCAACATCAAAGTAAATGGTGAGAAGCTTGAAGCAATCCCTCTAAAATCAGGGACTAGACAAGGCTGTCCACTTTCTCCATACCTATTCAACATTGTACTTTAAGTCCTAGCCAGAGCAATTCGACAACAAAAGGAGATCAAAGGGATACAAATTGGAAAAGATGAAGTCAAAATATCACTTTTTGCAGATGATATGATAGTATATATAAGTGACCCTAAAAATTCCACCAGAGAACTCCTAAGCCTGATAAACAGCTTCGGTGAAGTAGCTGGATATAAAATTAACTCAAACAAATCAATGGCCTTTCTCTACACAAAGAATAAACAGGCTGAGAAAGAAATTAGGGAAACAACACCCTTCTCAATAGTCACAAATAATATAAAATATCTTGGCGTGACTCTAACTAAGGAAGTGAAAGATCTGTATAATAAAAACTTCAAGTCTCTGAAGAAAGAAATTATAGAAGATCTCAGAAGATGGAAAGATCTCCCATGCTCATGGATTGGCAGGATCAACATTGTAAAAATGGCTATCTTGCCAAAAGCAATCTACAGATTCAATGCAATCCCCATCAAAATTCCAAATCAATTCTTCAACGAATTAGAAAGTGCAATCTGCAAATTCATCTGGAATAACAAAAAACCTAGGATAGCAAAAACTCTCCTCAAGGATAAAAGAACCTCTGGTGGAATCACCATGCCGGACCTAAAGCTCTACTACAGAGCAATTGTGATAAAAACTGCATGGTACTGGTATAGTGACAGACAAATAGACCAATGGAATAGAATTGAAGACCCAGAAATGAATCCACACACCTATGGTCACTTGATCTTCGACAAGGGAGCTAAAAACATCCAGTGGAAGAAAGACAGCATTTTCAACAAATGGTGCTGGCACAACTGGTTGTTAACATGTAGAAGAATGCGAATCGATCCATTCCTATCTCCTTGTACTAAGGTCAAGTCTAAGTGGATCAAGGAACTTCACATAAAACCAGAGACACTGAAACTTATAGAGGAGAAAGTGGGGAAAAGCCTTGAAGATATGGGCACAGGGGAAAAATTCTTGAATAGAACAGCAATGTTATGTCTTTATTGTTTTGTGGAAGGGGAGGTTGACTGGTCATTTTCACAGACTAACTGGAATTACCAATTTCTGAGTTTCATTTTTTATTTTTTTTACATTTGGAGTGAGTGTGTGTGTGTGTGTGTGTGTGTGTGTGTGTGTGTGTGTAGATCAGAGGACAATTTTAGAGAGTCATTTTTTCCCAGTTTTTGAATATTTATCTCAGGTTATCAGGCTTTGCAGCAAGCACCTTTTCCTACTGAACCTTGTTAATGTTCATCAGGCATTAGTTTTAAAGAATTACTTAATAATCTTTCTTCCAAAATATTTCTATGTCCCATCCATGGTCCATGCATAATTTTCTTAATGGATAGATACAGAAAAATGTAATATTGAAGTACTTTCTAGAGATGTTATATACATTCCTAAAAATCCTGTCCTATACTTAGCAGCAATGAGCAATGCATGTGTGTTATAACGTGACACATTTGAATATTGACTAGACTCGCTGGATATTTGACTACATTTATAGTAGTGTATATCATCTTTTGTAAAGTGATGGTGTAGATATGTATGTATGTATGTATGTATTTATTTATTTATTATAAGTACACTGTAGCTGTCTTCAGACACTCCAGAAGAGGGCATCAGATCTCATTACGGATTTTTGTGAGCCACCATGTGGATGCTGGGAATTGAACTGAGGTCCCCTGGAAGAGCAGTAAGTGCTCTCAACCACTGAGCCATCTCTCCAGCCCTTGGATATGTTTTAAAATGTAGCATTATCTTTCACACATCTGAAACTTGATTGAAAAGAACTGCAAAATATGT
Organism: Mus caroli; assembly: GCF_978045245.1. NCBI lineage: Eukaryota > Metazoa > Chordata > Mammalia > Rodentia > Muridae > Mus > Mus caroli. The sequence goes on along the minus strand of NW_028227267.1, from coordinate 99,066,570 downwards.
AGCATGTATATAGGTTATGGCAAAATGTCTTAACCATAGCCTAATATTTATGAAAGATACTTGAAAGGTAAACACAGATGATGTATATTTCCTCCAAATTTTAATGTCCTTTTATAGTCAAAATTAGAAATTAAAATTAGAACTGACCCTTAATACTACTAATATTACTATATATGGTGTGGGGTTTTTTTTTGGGGGGGGTGTTGTTAACCTTATTTTCTGAGTGTTTCCTTTATGTCAGGTGAGGAGCAAATTTGGTCCTTGTTGATACAGTCAAGAAGCTTGCCTTTACATGGGTGTGGTTTTGGCATTCAGCATCCAGGGGAGTGATGTAAATATGTATGGCTTCCATTCATATCCTGGACCACATGAGTCTCAGCCTGGTTTTTTTCTTTAACTCTATCTGGGTCTAGCTGTACCATGATTTTCCAGTTAATCAGATAGGAAGGTAACTTATACTTACCTTTTCTAAACCTGTACCTCATGTTTCCATCTTTAACGAAAAGACTATCACTTCTTTACAATGACCCAAGAGAGATACCTGTTTCATTGACTTATACCTTAGACTCCTAAAAGTCTATCACCTGGCGGTTTTCATGTACTCTATAGCCCCAGTATCTTGTCGACCTGGACTTCTTTTTGCAGTCTACTACTATTGCCTAAGCTCAGGTATTCATCATTTCTTGGAATGATTTCATGACAGGCCGTTTGTCTCCCATCTCAAGTGGCTTCTCTCTCTCTGCCATTCTAGCACCAAACTGACCTTCTATACCCTAACATTATCCCCTTCCATGGTAAAATTATCTCTCACACATTTTACACTGGATAAAGGGCATGATTCTTGGAGTGGGAACAAAGACCCTTGTCCACTTTGCCATTGTACTTTTTAATCATCTCTTGAACCCCCCTTTTTTCCTTTCTATGTGAAACCATTTGCATCGTCTCTGATGAGGCAGCCTGTTTCATAGTGCTGTGTGCCTGCTCAATGTGTCTACAATGCTCTTCTGCTTCCTGCTGGTGGATGCAGGGATGACTCCTACTGAGAAAGGACTGGCTTCCCTTTGAAGATGCTGATCTATGGCTACATGCTCTGAAAGGACATTTTTTTCCGACCATAGCACTCCTTCTTCATCACCAAAGTGCAGCTCCACTGACTTGGCACATTTATTTATATTCACCCCATAGTAATTTCCCATACCTGTATCTCCTAAAGATAAAAGTAATTTAGAATCCAAGTGTTCTCTGATACTGCCACCAATGTAGAGTTTTGCAACTTTTTCTGTTGGTCTATGTAGTTCCAGTAAAGCAGTGTAACCATGACGCTAGCAGGCTTTCTGTATTCGTCATAGATAATGGCTTCTGAATAAGCCACAAGGTGCTAACACTTGCTGTATACTGATAGCCTGTGTTCACAGGGCTCCAGTATGCAGTAGACATTTGCAACATTTTGTTATTTAGTAACTTGTTCTTTTCATCCTTGACAAATTCATTTCATTGCTTGAATGAAAATTTCCTGTCTGATAACTTGTTTATTATTTATTTTATATTACATTCTAGTGGAACTTGGGATCATGGTGTCACAGCAAAAAAGGCTATGATTCCAGGATAAAAACAATAACCTTGGTGTTCAAACAGCATGAAATAGGATGTAGTCGTTTTAGTTTGCTTTTGACAGATGAATAAAGTAATTTCATGCCAGACCATTTCCTATCTACATCACAAGAAATGAGCTGGTACCAGAGATTAATAGCTGTTTGTTTATTTCATGGCTTTCTTTCCAATTGCACAGGTGTTGCCATTGGGCACCTCACCTAATTAGCTGTTTTCTTATGCCAACAAGACCAGTTCAGTATTGGAGGATGGATAGAGTCTAACTTGCTCTTCATGATGGAGCCAACTCGGGGGGTGGTGAACTTGTCTTATCCTGTATCACCATGTTGAAGTTATACAGATAGCCAGACCATTTCTTATCATTTGTTATTTACATCTTCTTTTTAGGATACTTCTCAGCAGTGGTTCCTAACCTTCCTAATGCTGTGACTCTTTAATACAGTTCCTCATGTTATGGTGATTCTTAAACCATAAAGTTATTTCACTGCTATTTCATTACTCTAATTTTGCTATTACCATGGATCATGGTGTACATATCTAATATGCAGGATGTCTGATATGTGACCCACAAAAAGGCTGTGACCCACAGGTTGAGAAACACTGTTTTAGGGGCCTCTGTGTCTGGTCATTAGTGTAACTTCTTATTTAATCAATCAATGTCTTTTTATTCAAACATACTAGTTGATGTTTATTGTTGAATTTTGTTTGCTATATTGAAATTTTTCTCTGATAACATTTTCTTTGAAGTATTCTTGAGTTTTAATATTGTTATGCTGGCTTCATTGTGTGACTATGAGAAAGCTTTTCTTATGTGCTCCAGAACATATTGAGAGTTATAGGAGTGTTAGTAGCTGCTCGTGGCTTTTTGATCCCTAATTCTTTACAGTTAGACTACTCTAAAACAGCAATCATTTTCCTGTTTCTTTCTAGATCTTAACTACACACAGTATGTCTTCAAGTACTTCCTATAACTAAAGGAGTGTAAATAAGCTAGAATAAAATTTAAAACAAAACATGAGTAGTGTTAGGTTTATATTCTCAAAATGACTTTTAGGGAACTGATGAAGAGGATCCCTAGATAAGGGTGCTCATAGGAAGGGGTCTGACACTCCTTTCCAGCTGGTGATTTGTTTAGATGGCAGGCAACTGCCAACTCTCTCTTTCTGTTGAAGATGGGATAGGAGTACTCTAGAAAAATGGGGAAGCAGAAGGGATTTGTGGAAGAGTAGTCTGTGCTTTCTATTTGGTGTGGGGAAGAGGGCGAAGTGTACTCTTAGTAGGGTAGCTGGGTTGGAGCCATTTGACTAATGTCTGCTCTTCAGCACAGCCATCTTCTGCTTGGGAGATCCTCACTGCAAAGTGGTGTCAAGTACACTATAGAGAAATGATAGAAATTGGGCCAATGGCAGATTTTAGCACAAAACAGACCCCTGGCATTTATGCTCCAGTGAAATAAGGGCTAATCTTGTGCACTATCTCAACATTGGCCATAAAAGACCCTCATCAAAGTAATGAGTATTTCTCCAGTTTCCAATAATTAAGAAACACCAAGTATCTTCCGCTGTGTTTCCTTCTGTGTTATTCCAAGAGAACGTGGATCCAAAATAGGTAAATAACCAGAACAATAACAGCATCCTGAATCATCCCTCTTCTCCATTCTATGTTGAGTGGCAGGGATGGAGGGAGGGCTTTAAGTAGTGTCCGAATGAAATATTACTTGGACTACACAGTTAATGACCAAAATTACCTTGAATTTAAATATCTCTCACTTAGTTTTTCTTAAGACACTGAAAAGGTCATTTCACATATCACACTGTAAGGCATGGATCTAAAAAAGGAAAACCTTTTCAGAGTTGCCAATGGAGATTCCTGAAAGTACTGAAGATTTGATCTTTGCTTGGTGTACTGGCTATTTTTGTGTCAACTTGACACAGCTGGAGTTATCACAGAGAAAGGAGCTTCAGTTGAGGAAATGCCTCCAAGAGATCCAACTGTAAGGCATTTTCTCAATTTGTGATCAAGGGGGAAAGGCCCCTTGTGGGTGGGACCATCTCTGGGCTGGTAGTCTTGGGCTCTATAAGAGAGCAGGCTGAGCAAGCCAGGGAAGGCAAGCCAGTAAAGAACATCCCTCCATGGCCTCTGCATCAGCTCCTGCTTTCTGACCTGTCTGAGTTCCAGTCCTGACTTCCTTTGGTGATGAACAGCAGCATGGAAGTGTAAGCCGAATAAACCCTTTCCTCCCCAACTTGCTTCTTGGTCATGATGTTTGTGCAGGAATAGAAACCCTGACTAAGACAAATTGGTACCAGCAGAGTGGGGTATTCCTGTGACAACCTGACCATGTTTTGGGGAGGACTGTGGAAGGACTTTGGAACTTTGGGCTTGAAGAGCCATTTGTTGTTAAGAGCTCTGTCAGATGTTGTGTAGGAGCTTGGAAGATAATGCTGAGAACAGTGCAGAAGATGGAGGTCTGGTTTGTGAAATTTCAGAGGGAAAATTAAAGACTCTTTTCAGGGCCATTGCTGTTTTGATTGTGAAGATTTTGTAGTTCTGGTTAGCTGGGGCTGAAGAATCAGCTGTGATTAACAAGATACCAGAACTACTAAAGCAAAAACTTTGCATTACTGGGACTATTGATGCTGGTTAGCTGGAGCTAAGAAATTAGCGGTGATTAAGAAGAGACCAGCATCGTTGAGGTGACATCTTCTGGGAAGTGTTTTCTGAAAGCACAAAGAGGCTGTGTTCCAGAGATAGGCAAGGTTGTACTCCTTCTGCAGCGGGACTTGGTAATGTGTAAGGGTCACCCAGGTGGTACTGGTTTTGAAGGCATGAAGGGGTCATGCAGAGGAGCTGAGGCTCGGCACTGTGAGAGGCCATGGAAGGCCATTGGTGAAGGTGCAGCCTCAGTTGCAATTGAAGGCCCAGGACTGAAGGGGTCATGCAGTGTTTTGGAGATGCCAGTACCATGAGATGACCACCAAGAGCAGCAGCAGCAGTGGAGTACAGGCATCTGGAGCCCAGAGGACGACGTGTGTGCTACAAAGGGCATGGCTGGAGAAGTGACCCAAGCCCTTGGAGGAGCCCAGAAGATCGTGAGTTGGATCCCAGACGTTGGACGGTTGGAAATTGATTTTTGCTTTGATTGTGACTGTGCCCTGATATTTTCCCTCTTGAAGGAAGAAACTGTTTTAGTGGAGCCCACAGTTAAGAGACTTTTAATTGTAAAAAGACTTTGGATTTTAAAAGAGTTGGATATTTTAAAGAGATTGAAAATTTAAGAATATGTAAAAACTGTGGGACTTTTAAAGTTATTTAGATCTTGGGGATGAATAAGAATGTAAGGGTTGAGGCTTACTAGTGATGTGTTTGTGTGTCAAGTTGACAAGGGGTCAATTGTACTGGCTATTTTTGTGTCAACTTGACACAGCTGGAGTTATCACAGAGAAAGGAGCTTCAGTTGAGGAAATGCCTCCAAGAGATCCAACTGTAAGGCATTTTCTCAATTTGTGATCAAGGGGGAAAGGCCCCTTGTGGGTGGGACCATCTCTGGGCTGGTAGTCTTGGGCTCTATAAGAGAGCAGGCTGAGCAAGCCAGGGAAGGCAAGCCAGTAAAGAACATCCCTCCATGGCCTCTGCATCAGCTCCTGCTTTCTGACCTGTCTGAGTTCCAGTCCTGACTTCCTTTGGTGATGAACAGCAGCATGGAAGTGTAAGCCGAATAAACCCTTTCCTCCCCAACTTGCTTCTTGGTCATGATGTTTGTGCAGGAATAGAAACCCTGACTAAGACACTTGGATAATATACTAGTTTCTTTTAGATTATTTTCAACTGAGTTATGGTTTAGGATGTGTGTGTGTGTGTGTGTATGTGTGTGTGTATTTCAGCTGTACAACTTGATGCTTTTGGTGTATGTATGCTTCAGTAAATAATTATCACAACCAAAGATTTTGTACTTTTTGCACTGACATTTTAGGAAGTTGTTGGTTATATATGCCCTTCATAGTAAAACAACAAATATTTTTGATATTTACTTTTATAATCATCAACTTTCTACTACTGAAGCAAAATACTTAATTAATTTAACTAGAGGGAAGACATTTTGATTCATAGTGTTAAAGGTTTCAGAACATGTCACTTGATTCTGCTGTTTTGGCGCATCAGTAGAAAGATCATATTTTGTGGCAAAAAACAAAACAAAACAAACAAACAAAAAAAACCAAAAAACCTGAAATGGAAAATCTCGTGGCTGAGAACAAGTGAGAGAATAAGAAAAACCAGTGTCCCTCATTTCTCCTTGAGAGCACTTCTCGTGACTGCACATTCTTTCTAGGTTCCTACCTTGAAGGTTTCTACCCCAATAGTACCAAGTTGAGGAGCAAGCCATTAACACATGCAGCCCTGAAGGGCAGCCTGAATTCAAAGGATAGCAACTGCTGGTGCATTTTACACAGGTGCCCATTTCACTTCTGCTGGGTAGCCTCCATACCCTTGATGAGGTGAGTTTTGTGATCTGTTTCAGACTGGACACAATTAGGATAAATAACTCAAGCTATGTCTGTTGCAGCAGGCAGCATTCCCTATTAGTGCTGACATTAGCAAGAATCACTTAGTTACATTTGCACAAAGTTTATGCAAGAGCTATCTTCAGCCTCATTGCTTGAAATTCTAGCTTCCGCTCTGCTTCCTCATGCCTTGGTTCATCAGCATTTGACCTCTGTGCCTCTTTCTACATTTGATGCAAGGCTGGTTACTAATGCCTCCAATTTTACTGCTCTGAAATACGTTTCTTCAGCACTCTATTCTTTATGATTATTCTTTTTCTCTTTATTGTTTTAGGTGGCAAAAATAAACAAAGATGTGAGTTTAACTTTAAAAAACACAAAATTTCCTAATTTATTTTGTTAAAAAGTATTCTATGTCATAATTGATAAAATAGTTATACAAAATTAAAATTAAATAACTTTGTGATTTTAATACAGATGTCAAGCCAAGCACTGAGAAGCATGCCTGTAACTCCAGTCAAGGCATTGCCTTGAGTTTGAAGACAACTTGAGTTACATAGTGAGCTCGAGGCAAGCCTGATCTATAGTCTTGAAAAATAAAATAGCAGCAGTTCACAGAAATCAAGCCAAAATTGATTTTATTGCTGTAAAGAGACTATTCTAGCAATCATAATTTCTAAATTTCTAATTTAGGACTTGAAGATTGAATGGATGTTTGATTTGCAGCTCTCAACAGCCTCATGGAGTATCTTGATAATCTGGGAGAGGTTGCCATGGTTCACAAGCTGGCTCTCTTCACGTTGATACGCATGCCTGGATGGAACTCCTGCCAGCCGGTTTCTCTGACAGCAGGAATGTAGATGGATGCTTCTCTAATCATCCTTTTTGTTTTGGTAGATGTACTTACTATTGGTGTGTTTTGTTCCTGGGTTGCTGCTCGTTATAATACGATGAAAGGCGCTTCTTTTAATATCACACCTTACAAACAAAGCTGTAAAACCTTTCACTAGGTGGTCTTCCAAACTAACTGTGTCTTCATATAAAATATTTATATGATTATTAGTCATCTTTATTTTAAACATGTACAGAGATGAAGGGAAAGTATAATATATGTTTATTCAGTCCTGACTAGATGCCTCTACCAAGATGACTAGATGCCTTTTACCCTCCCCCTTAATGGCCATGTAAAATTACATTAATTTAAAGTCAAATTTCCAGCTTCAGCAAGTTCACAAACCTTGGGTAAATGGGCAGAGGTAGGTGAGAAAGAACTGAAGCTATTCTTGTGCATTATGGCTCTCCATGGAAAAATGGCTCCCAGAATCTGCTATGCTTTTATTTGTAACCATGACAAGAATACCACACCACAGACACACACACACACACACACACACACACACACACACCATGTATTTTAATAGGAATATGTATTATTTTACTTTTAAGTCTCATAAAATGATATACCCAAAAGTGAAAATATCTGTTTGATGCATTCTTATTTTAACAAACTCTCTGACACTAAGTTAGGATGACACAGAAGATGAGAAAGGTAATAGAAAGAGGGAGATTTTGTGCATCTTGTTCCCGGGATCCCAGCAATGCTGAAAAGGTCAGGCTGTTTTCAGCCAGGATGGCGCTGCACCTTGCCACTAGGGTTCTGGGTCTCATTCATAGGGATCACCTTAGTTTGAGTCACCAGATGTCGTTCACTGTGGTCTTAAACTTTTCCAGAGATTATTTGTTTAACATTTGGCCATAGGTTTTCAAGATAAATCCCATTTTAGCATAAAGACACACAGCTGGTCTGAGGCTGGGTTTTCTGACATGTGGACAGCAGGTGTCATCATTTTCAGACTTCATTTCTGAGTCAGGAAATTGAATGAAGTATTGAGGGAAATAGAGTCCTTTTTCCAAAGTTGGCCTAGGGAGCAGTCTGCAATTTGCACAGTGCTTTTGGAAACTACCTTCTCCCTGTGCCCTTAGCAGAATTTCTGTTTCACTTAGAAATCCATGCAAAAACAATCACAATCAATCCAAAGTTCTATATATATGGAAACTTTCTGAGAATTGAGTTGCAAGCAAAGAAATCACAATATCAATCTTCCTTCCCCGCTTGAAAGGTAGGAGATACAACATTTCTTAACAAAAGCAATACAGAAGTTATATGTTTGCCGATGTTTGATGAAAGAGCCATAGGCATAGCTTACCACAATGATAAGTTTTTTCTTCTACCCATCCCCAGCTCAACCTGATGACAAATCTCTGTCCTTTGTGAATTCACTAGGCGCTAACAGGTCCTCAGTGTGCCTGAATTTCTAGGACATATCCCTTGCTGTTCCACAAGAAGACACTCCACAACAGGGGTAAGTTTTAGATTTCCAGGGTGAAATGGGGGCACAGTTGTGATTTTGTATTGAAAACTTGGAAATAGGGGAAAATGTTATCCAGCGGCAGAAATGGATTTGACTTACCCTGCTCAAGGGCCAGGCTGTGTTTCCCCTTCTGTTTTATATGTAATCCTATGAGGTGAATATTTTATACTACTATGGAGGAGACAAGAGGCACACAGAAATATTAAGCTATGTGTTCAAGGTAGCACATCAAAGATTTATCTGTCTTTTGTAGGATGTTTTCATTGGAAAATATTTTATAAAGTGAAACAGTTTAGTGTAACTGCAATCTAAAAATTAATCAATTTCTGGTGATTTGTTTTTCTACTTAATAAAAAAGGAAAGGGTAAGGGCTCTAGCCCATTGGCTAGGCCTTGAGTAGCATGGGCAAAGCCCTGGTTTCAATCCCTAGCCCCATTCAAGAAATAAAGTCATTCGATATGGTTAATGGAAAAAGTTAACTCCTGAAGAGCAAAAAAATGATAAAAATAAAATTAGATCGGTGACCTAAATATATTTTCTGAAGTCCTTTGGGTTTCAGAAAGCAATTTTATAAGATATAAGGAAGCATTTACTAGATATTGAAGCCATCAAAGAAGAAATGAAATGTAGAATACTGTGTTGAAGATGTGAGCTAAAGCCTTAATGTCTGCTGTACTACAACCCCTTAAAATGATGTTGATATTTCAACCCCTGCAACCACACATGTAGCCATATTTAGGGAGGACATTAAGTAGATGATTAAGTTAAAAATGAGACTGTTTGAGTGGAGTTTAATCCAATTGAATTGTGTCCTTATGAAAAGAAAGGGACAGAAGTTATCCACATGCACATGGAAGAAATGCACTGTGAGGCCCCAAATAGGGGATAATCAACAAGTCAAAAACGAGGCCTTGAGGGAAACCAGATCTTTGAACTCTCTAAACTGTACATTGAACTTCTAGGCTGAAGGGAAAATAACTCTTGCTGGTGAAGATTTAGTCTGTTATTTTGTTTTGGCAGACCTAGGCAACTAATATCAGCCTTTTCTATTGCATCTATTCTTTACATAGTAAAAATTTTTATTACAATCACCTGCAATGTCTATAAACTAGATCTATTCAATCAATAACCATCAGTAATATAATGATGATGAGAGAGAATTGTTCTCCATGTTAGACTATGACAGAAGACATCAATATTTAGCATTGCTGTATATCTGATAATTATATTCCTGTGGCTGGTTTGTGATTATTTTTTGACCAACACTAGTATAGCATATATTAAACTCACTAATTTGCAATATTTGTATAGTGATATTTTTTTATACTTAAGATTGTCACTCATTATTCACTCCCACTACATCATCCAAGAAGACTTCTTATCGTAAATTACTTTCTGAGACAGAAAATTTTATTTCTCTTTAAGTTATAAGTAGTCTAAATCTTGGCCCTCATCTTCTCATAGCTGAATTTCTAATTTATCCTTCATACTCTTCATATTCCTAGTTTGTACAGCTATGTACTGTTTTATACCTTTAAGAGCTAACTTAATATTTATTTACCTATTTATCTATAAAGGTAAGTTTAAAAATAAAGCTAAGAAAGAAACAAAGAAGAAATCAAGTGTGCAAGAAGACAGTCACTGTGTCGAACATAAATTAAACAATGTGGCTATTATCTCTGACCATAATATTTAGCCCAGCGTCCCCCCCCCCCCAAAGACCTTAAAAAGGCAGAATCACAAAAGCCAACGCAAACCTTGGAGGATAACAGAAGAAAAATTACATTTCTCAGCAAAGTCATATTTATCTGTACTTCAAACACCAAGAAAATATCTCTCAGTGTGGACTTCCTAATGAGATCTGGGAGACAAAAAAAAAATGGCTTTTGTTCTCAGAAACTTTGTTTTTTTTCTGTAACAAAAGTAAGAACATGTAAGTACACTCTACATGTCTCGTAAATTCTTTTCTGCAGAGAAAATACATAAAATCTTTGCCTAACGAAAACATAAATTTGTCATTAGAAAATTCAATCAGCAATGGAAAGCCTTTAAGAATAGATATTTTAGTGTTTGAAGTTTGTTCTAGCTATGCGTGTATCTGTAAGAGCTCCCCTCTAGCTTCCTTTTAAATGCCTGGTTTCACATCACTGTTCTAGACACAAAACTTCTTGGTGTAAATGAATTGGGTACTAGAAAGACTATTTACCTTTGTTTCCTTATAACTTAGTTTTTTTTTCAGATACAGTAATAAATTTTAGTTTTGAATACTACACATAGTGTTAAATGAGCATTTATCTACTCAAGGAGTCAGTTCATATGTTTCATTCTACTATGGGAAATCCTCAAATTTAATTATTTGGAACACAGTATTTGTAGAAATTAGTAGAAGACCTTCCTTTTTTGTTAGTTTGTGTGTTTGTTTAGTTTTGTGAACACTAACTAGTACAGTTCTATCCTGACATATTATTACTCTGCTCACAGCCTTTATGATACACAAAATATATACTATGTTATGCATACAAATTATGTAAAGAGCAAACAGCCAAAGAGACACGTGAACATGGTTAGTGGGCCTAGCATATAGTCTAACCTCCAGTGACTCAGGCTGCCATTCCCTCCTCTTTCATGCTTACCCAACAGATCAGCTCTGCTATCTTTTTCTAAGCCATTTAATTAAGAAAGAAAACTGCAGGAACCTAAGCTACCTATTTATACGAACAAAAGCAAAATGAGCTAAGAATTAGTCTCTCCCAGGGCTTAAGTTATAATATGCACTGAGTGATACCAGTTCAGGCTGCTAGCAACATGAAACTTTTCGTAGTCTGTCATCTTTATGACATCTTTATAATTGTAACACTCAGAAGATTCTGGGTACCAAACAAACAGGACACTCCTGCATTCCTATGAATCTGAAAGAAAACAGCTGTTCTGTGGCTGAAAATTAGATAACAGTCAAAATTCAGGAACAATAAAGTTTGAATTTATAAATGAAACAACAAGCTCCGACTTAGAGCCCTTACTGGATGGTAAAAGGAAAGAGGCTGTTGTGTGCCAGGAGAGAGGAACATTTGGCTCTACTAAATCTCCAAACACCAAGGTCCCTTCCTCTTCCACCAACTGGATAAGTGACAACATTGACAAGTTACTGCTTGGACAAGAAGCAATCTGCAGCTGACATGCAGATATCCTGGTTAACAAATAGAAATCTTACCAGTGGAATAAGATCACCTAGTGGCAAATTTTCCATCATATCTGAACGACACTTTGTGACTGATATTTCTTTTCTATACCTAGTCTACAGAATTCTCAGTTATTTCTTATTCTTCTAACTCATATATTTTCCTTTTATCCCTACATTACTAGCTCATTTTCCTAATTCCCATCTCCTCTTACTTTTTATTTCATTATTAATACACTCAGATTAAAACCGGGTTACATATACTTATCTTAACATTATTCTATCTCTTGTCTCTTAAATTTTTAGGTGTAATTGAGAAGCATAGGTGCTTTTTATACTAATCTTGTTGTCAAGTAGTATGTCTGCTACTGTTCTGTTGAGTATCTACATTTCTAAATTGCTAGTGTGGATAATAAGCCCACACAAAGTCTACATACTGAGGAGGTTCTCAGAAAGCAAACAAATAAACAGAAAAAATTGAAAGAAACCTGGAGGACTCATCTATTCTGATAGATACGCCAGTCGGCAAAACAATGTGAGGAAGTGACTCACAGGCACAGCTCCAAAGGCCCATAGCTTCTCAGTAAATACATTCAAAGAAAACGAAATAACTGAAATGTAAGAAAAAATCATTCAGAATCCTACACTTACAAATATTGACTTTTTAATCCCAGTACTCAGGGGGCAGAGGCAGGTTGATCTCTATGATTTCAAGGCTAACCTGGTCAACAAAAGAAGTGCAGGACAGCCAGAACTGTTAACACAGAGAAATCTTGTCTCACAACAACAACAACAACAGCAACAACAACAATAATAATAATAATAAATAGTGACTTTTAAAATGCTTTAGTGGGTCAAATGTTTGCTATGCAAACATAAGAATTAGAGTTTGGCTGGACGTGGTGGTGCACTTGGGAGGCAGAGGCAGGAGGATTTCTGAGTTCAAGGCCAGCCTGGTCTACAGAGTGAGTTCCAGGACAGCCATGGGCTATACAGAGAAACCCTGTCTCAAAAAAAAAAAAACAAAAAAAAACAAAAACCCACACACACACAAAAAAAACCCAAAACAAAACAACAACAACAACAAAAAGAATTAGAGTTTGGATGCTAATGGCAGCCTGACAAGAATCCTAATGTGTGGAAAGTGGTAACAGGAGATCCATAGATCAAGGTAACCAGCTAGACTATCTGAATTGGTGGCCCTCAAAGGTTCAATTGAGAGACCTTGTCTCAATAGATAAACTGGAGAATGATACAGAAAGATGCCTGGCCCCAAACTGAGGCCTCTGGGCACATACACATGAATACACAGTGCCCTGAACACATAAACACTTACACCACACATATGTACAAATTCAGTGACCACACGGAGCCCTCAAGCCGATGAATGAAGTAAGGAAATCAGTTCTGAACCTAAATAAAAATTCAGAAAAGAAGTGGTCATAATATTGATGAGAAAATTCAAAACCACACCTGAAATTTTCAGCAGGTAAATTGAGATTTTGAAAGAAGTGTTAGAAATGAAAAATAATCAGTTGAATGAAAAAGACAGTAGAAAAAAAAATTATCAACTTGCCAAAAACAAAAAAAGACAGAAAAAAGAAAATCATAAATAGAAGACATCAATACAGACCAAATATGAACATGCTTGAAACTAAGAACTCGAAGATGTATTCAATGGACCAAAGCTAAAAATCTAAGAAGAAAAAAAACATGAGCTAAAAGTGAGCTGTAAAAGTGTTCAATAAAATTATAACTGAAAATTGCATAGTATTATTGATGGAAATGGAAATTACTGAAAGAAATTGACATCCAAGTAGAAAAAGCATTTAGAAAGACAGACAGACATGAACAAAGAAAATCCACCTACATCATACTGTAGTCAGGGTGTTAAAAGTAAAACACAAAGAAAAAGAACATAAAAAAAAAAAACTATAAAGGGAAAACACTAGCTCACCTACAAAAGTAAGAACGTCAGAATAATACCACATCTCTCCTCCTACAAGCCAGGTAAACATGAAATGATAATTTTCAGGCCCCAGTGGAAACAACTTCCAATCAAGATTGTTATAGTCAATCATATTTTCAAATTCATAGAGAAATAAGTAATTATCAATTCCTGACCAAGCCAGCATTACAGATGATTCTCAAAGGTACGTGAAACAGAAAGGAAGAAAGAACCCCACACTAGAGCACAAGAAAAGATAGATTTCATAAGGAGATAAACAGAGGACAACTAGGAAAGAAACTATCATGCCAGCATAATAAACAAACAAACCTGTAATGATAACAACGCCAAAACTATGGAAACCATGCCAGTTAAACCAGAAAAATAACCAGCAATCTTACAGGAATTGCAATTTCGCAATATTAACTTGAAGTGTAAATGGTATTAACTCAGTCAGACAGTGAGGCAGAAGGGCTGATTAGATTTAAAATAAGACGTAAATATCTGCTGCTACCAAGACGCACATCCACTGACAAAGGCATCCCTGTGGGGCAAGTGGACTGTGACACCAAACTGAAGAACTGGTAAAGTTGAGCAGGCCCATATCCTGGGGTATCTCAGAATTAGGAGGGCAGGCATAGGACCAACTCCATACCAAGCTCTACTTGTTCTAGAACACACAACCAGGACACCCCCACTGACAAGGCCATGACAATCTGTTACTTAGGGACAACACCTGAAGTCCTTTCCCATGCCAATAGAGCATCCCTAACATCCCTGCCTGAGCCAATGGGAAGCATTTACCCACTCCCAAAATGTTTATCAGGTCCCTATCCGCATGGAACATAGTACACGGAATTATTTCACCAAGAATCATCAGAGAGCAGCTGTTTTATTGAGTTGTAACACAAAGAGTTTTCTCTCGCAAAGCGTTCATTGCTGGACCTTGGAACATCCCAGCAGACCAGGCTCTCGCCCCACTGCAACCTGTCCATAGGTACTGTCCCCATTCTCAGGGAGCTACTTCCTGCCTCCTGCCTTTCTAGTGGCTCCAGCTGTGGTTCTTAGCTGCTTGCATTGGCTTGACAAGGCCAGCCACCGCTGTTGCCACTGGCACTGGCTCATCTCTGGTACTGGGAGAGACCCCAGCGAGCTTCCCTTCGGAGAGCTGTAACATTTTGGCCATTCTGGCCTTACCCGCAGATTTTATTTCTTCTGGTTCCTCTGAGAACGACACCTGGAGACCCCTATCATGGACTTCGTTCTTTCTCCCCTGTGTGACTGCAAAACCCCAGTGGCAACATATCCCTGGACTGAGGGTCAGATGATGGAAGTTAATGTATCAAGCAAACTGAAGCGAAAAAACAAGTTAGCATAGCTATTATGTTTGAGAAAGTATACTTCAAAGATAAAATGGCAACTACATAGTAATAAAGAAAAGAATTCATTGAGATGTTAAGAACTAATCACTATGGAAATCTTCACGGATGGTAGATTAGAGCTGGGTAATGCTCAGTTATCTAAATACAACAACAAATATACCATCTCTACATGTATGCCAGTTTCCCAATAGCCACAGTATAGAGCAGCCTAGATAGCCACCAACAAATACACCATGGAGAAAATATGGTATATCTACAAAGAACAATAGAATCTTATTCCACCATAAAGAAGAATGAAATCCTGTCATTTTCAGGAAACAGGGCTAGAGCAGGCTTAGTATGGTTAGATAACGTGATATTGTGCAGCCCTGTTGGAGAAGCAGAATTAGAATGGGAATTTGGCCAGTGGATCAAGTTTATCTGCTGCATAGCATCTGAAATCCAGAAGTAACTTTGTAGCTGATTACAGGAAAAATAAATGAGTTTCCAAATAAGTTAACATATTAATTTATATAAAGACTGCATCAAATAATTGTTTACTTTTAGGGGCTACAATAAAAATAAATCTTTAAATTCAGATTTTTCTCAAAGTTTAATTGCTCTTTTTGCCATGTAGTTCTTCATACACAGTTACTGCTTTTATTATAATTACCGAGAAGCTATGATTTTCTTCAAAACTTTGAACAATATTTTAACTCTTTTGGTCATCATTTTTCAGAATTGTCTTAGGTCTTTTGCACTTCCTCAGATGACTGTTTGACTGTTTTCGTTAGCCCATAAGGGCATGTCTGCCTACATCACGATACAGACATTGATTGGCGTAGGGGGCTGACATCTGTGCTCACGGGACTAAATGATGAAGGAAGCCAGTACCGTAGCATAAGTCACACCAGCCCTCATCAGGGCAGTCTCCATGCACACGCCTTCTGTGGAGAGAATGGGTCAGCTGATTGATGTGCATGTTAGTACTTATCAGCTTGACATAAGCCTCCACATACATGGGAAGTGGGAACCTTGGTTGAGGAATCACCTCCATCAAACTGAGATATAGACATCTCTATGAGGCATTTGATGGCTAACTATTGATGTGGAACTGCACGGACAACTAAGCGTGCTGTCACACCTGATCAAGTGTCCCTGGGTTGTAAAATAAAGCAAACTAAAAGCCTACACATAAAGGTACCATTATACGGGCAGAAGAGTTTTTATTTATATATTTAGGAATTGCTACAATTTTTTTTTTAAAAAAGTCCATGAATTTGAGAGAAAGAAAGAGGGTATATGGGAGGTATTGGAAAAATGGGAGTGAGAAAAGGATGTCTTTATGTTTTAAAAGTTTACATTTGTTAAATGCAAAAAATGTTGAAACAAATTAAAACTCCAGCTGAGCAAGGCACGAGCATGGCCAATAACCATGGCTTCCATGGCTATTACTGCTTCAGCTCCTGCCTGAAGTTCCTGCCCTGACTTCTCTTCATGATGGGCAGTGATGAGGACAGGTAAGCCAAGCTAACCTTGTCTTCTCCACGTTGCTTTTGGTCATGGTGTCTGTCACAGCACTAAGAAGCAAACTAGAACAATTTCCTTTAAGAGTTTTCTTATATTTAATAATAAAGCAAAATAAATTTTATTAATAACTCTAGAAGAGAGACTTTCAAAGCCTGTAAACCAAAAGTGATAATGACTTGTCCAAGATGGAGTCAAAAACAAAGAGGGATATCCCCAAACTTGGGGGCTTTTATGGAAGAGTAGTGGAAATGGTTGAGGGCTCTGGAGGAATAAGAATTCTATAGGAAGACCAACAGAGTCAACTAACCTGGACCCTTGGGGTTCTCAGAGACTGAACCACTAACTGAAGAACATACACAGGCTGGACCTTGGACCCACACACATATGTAGCTCAGTCTTCTTATGGGCCCCACAGCAACTGGGTTTCAAATGGTTTCAATGGAAATGGAGACTGTCCCTAAGACTATTGCCTATCTGTACAATCTGTTCCCCTGGCTGGCCTGCCTTGTCTGGCCTCAGTGGTAGAGGATGTTAACTAATGCTGCAGAGACTTGAGGTACCAGAGTCAAGGGAGATGGGGAGGCAGGGCTCCACCATTTCAGAGAAGAAGGGGAGGAGGGTTGGGGAGAGGGACTGTGTGAGTGGTGACAAAGGGGGGCAATGACAGGAATGTAAATTGATTAAATAAATAAATGAATAAATAAATAAAGTAAATAAGTAATGGTGGGGAGAGGGATATCCCCTCCTAACACAAAGTGAAGGCGCCGAAAGCTGAAAGGTGTCCCCAGCCACTCAAAGATGGTCCACCAGTCCCCAATTCCAGAGATGTCTTCATTTCCAGAGCTATCTTGTTCAGTTGGGTGTCTTGGTCGGTCACCTTATTTGGGGGCGGGGGGGACAGAACATTTACTAGTCCTGAAGGTTACAAATTCATTTTTGTTAGACTGGTCAGCCAGGAAGTACTTGTGTCTACTTATCTCTGTCTCTGCCACACCAGTCCTGGGATAGGAGGCATGTAGCCTCAAGACTGCAATTTTGCTCATATATAGGAAGTTTGAGCTCAGGTGTTTGGTTGCATGGCAAACATTTTACTGACTGAGCCATATCCCCAACTTCCAACTTAAAAAAAAAATAATAAAAAGGAATGTTTCTGATGAACTAGAAAATAGGATTAATTTTCTTAGATTCCCCAATGCTTTTAGTCATCTCTTTCTAATAATCCATGTATTGAAATGAAAATATGTATACAGCAGACCTCTTTTTTTGTTAGGTATTTTCCTCATTTACATATCCCAAAAGTCCCCCATACCCTCCCCCCACCCCCTACCCACCCTACATCAGACCTCTTGCAAACACAACAAACATAATTATCTTAAGGGAAATCACTTAAGGATTTGTTTTAATCATGAGTTTAACTACACTTTTTTTTTTTTTACAAAACTGTTTGCTTTAATAAGCAACTATAAAGCAAGAGCCAGAAATATACAATTTTTTAAAGAATGGATAAACATATTTGATAAATAAAATACTTTATTAATAGCAGAAAATATTTTTCTGCTAATGATAAAATTTGAGGTTTCTAGGGAAAAAATTATGTTGGGAAATGTTCACCTTGTCACTAGGGAAGCTATCTAAGACATATTATTTCTGACCATAGTTGTAGTAATATTAGCAAATGGGGGTGCTTTGACATTTTAAAATGAAAGTTATAAATCAACTTTTTGCAAGTAACCAATTTATAACATCACCAAATCATGGCTGGATAAAGAGTTGAGGTGCCGACTGACCAATTAAATTTAATGTAACGGAGTACACAAAGTTCATTGATATCATTTCAGATTCCACATTGCAATTAACCTTTAAGATATTACTGCTTGTCAACCTTTATTATGGTATTTAGAAAATGTATCTATAATTATCTGGGGAAAGCTATGAGAATAATCTTCATTTTTAAAAATCTAAACTTGTATGAATGTATGGGCCTGTTGTTTCAAATGGTAAAAAATTAATGAAAACCTGTGGGGCCATAGAAGTGTTCCACTAAACCAGAAATTAAGATTTTTCTTAGAATGCAGCACAGTATGCTTATTCTTAAAATTTTCATGGGAAATATGCTACTTTTCATGGAAGCATGTTATTTACAGTGTTATGCATGTAATGACATATTATTTGGTTTTAAATAAGTACACATTTCAAAAGACTTAAACTTAATTTCCAATAAGTTAACCTCACTAAACAAAAGCTCTTTGGAGTTCTGTATAGTTGCATGAGTATCAAGGATTTCTATGATTAAAATGTTTGAAAAACACTAATTTATGCTGATCCTTCTGTGGAGGAGAGGTTTTGCTATTAATTCTTTAAGACACTTTGTCTGAAACACTCTGTTTTCCTATTTTTCCTTTAAGACCTTCATAGAGCCTGTGATCTTGTACACTACTACTAAATCATATTGTTTTCTTGCATTTTGCAAAGAAATTTCTCTGGGATATATTTGATGTTTTTGTTTTATTGTGTTGTGTTTGGGGGAGGAATGCTTGTTCATTTGTTTGAGACAAAATCTCACTGTTTATTGCAGATGGCTTGAACCCATGATCTCAACTCTCAATTGTTATTAAATTACATCATTACTACCTGCTTTCTGTCTTCACATCTGTGTGTTCCACCAGATGATAATGAGTCCTGTTTGCTTTCCTAGAGGTCATATTTTAATCTTTACTGGGATTCTTGAATAGTTGTTTGCTAAAGTCCATGGGTCCCAGTCTGACTATCCAATTATTTCTTATGATTTTTTTCCCCTACAATCTACCATGAATTTGAAGTGTTGCATTGTGGAATTTAAAACACTAGGAGGTCTCCCTACCACTTTAATTTATTTTATACTATATTCCTGTTGTATTTTTGTATGGTTTTCTTATTCATATCTCATGATGGGCGTGAGAGAGAAAAATGGACATTGAAAAGTACTGTTTTCAAACTTTTGGGGACATAGGTGCCCTGAAAAAGAAGCTAGCTATAATGTAGTTCTCTGGCTTCCACCATCACCTGTGAGTTTGTGTTTGCTGGTTAATTGGGGAGATCGAGTGGATTCTTGTTCAGTATATATTCCCATGCTTTCCACCTCACTTGGGCAGAATATATTTTCCTGACCCTTTGAGGCTAACGTGTCCTTAATTTAAGAGAGTGGGGGATGATTAGCTTCAATTGTCAACCTGACACAATCTAGAGTCACTAGAAAGAGTCTCACGGATAGGTTGTCTAGATTAGGCTGGAGACATGTTTCTGGGGGACTCTCATGATTACATGAATTGATGTAGAAAGAGCCAACCCACAGTGGACAGAGCCATTTTGTCATCAGGGCACCCTGTATTATATAAGTATAAAAGGGATATTGAGTGTTGAGTGGGCATACATGTATCTTGCATGCACTTAAGTCTCTCTGCTCTTGACTGTAGGTGTGATATGACTAAATGTTTTAAGTTCCTATCACTTGAATGCCATAATGCCCAGTAGATTGGTGGTTTTGGTATTTCAGACTGCATAAAAACCCTTCATTCCCTAATTTGCTTTCTTTCCTCTAACATAGTATTTTTTATTGGTTATTTGGGAGTGTCATATAATGCAGCCTAATCTTACTCATTTTTCTGTCTTCCCAGGTCTATCTCCACCTTTATCCCCCCACCCACACACACACACAAGCAAACAAAAATGAGAACAAAACAAAAAACACAAACTCAAAACAAATAAGTCCAATTTGCCAGTGATTGAGTGTTGCCCAGTGGCCAGTCTATTAAAGAAAACTGAGTCCTCCTTACTTACAGCCCTGCCAGAAGTCATCAACCATGGAGAGCTACACATCAGCATCCTCAAGCTAATTGTAAAGAGTTTTCTTCCACGGCTTCCTATCTAGGCTGTTACATTTGGGGTTGTGGAAGTGGAGGATAGGGGTTGTCACTGAAAGCTTCTATGTCTCCCTTTATCAATTGTGCATCTACAGTTTTCAATAGCACTGCGAAAGCAGCTTCCTTGCCCTTTACAGTCAGTGGCAGTATGGACCGTGGACTTTCATGTGCTTTCTCTTAATAGCACAGACCTTGACCATCCACATGGCCTCCTGGGTCATCAAGTGAGACAGACCTCAGCCTGGTCTCTAGCCTCAGAACAGATCACAGAAACCAACATGGCCTTCTTATGCACCATGGGCTAAAGATACTGCCATAGTCCTCGGAGGCAGCACAGGCCACAGACATCAATATGGCTCCCGGCAGCAACGTAGGACATGGACACCTGATTTACTTATTATCCAAGTGTTTTATCACAGCAACAGAAATGAAATGAAATCATAGTTTGGAGAAGACATGGAATTGGAGAGGTTAAATTGTGTTCTTGGTGTTATCAGATGATGTGCTGTGGGGAAAAATACAGGAATCATCAATAGCACCTCAAAAGCAGCTTTCTTTATCAGTGGCTGAATGGATCATGGACTTTCACATGTTTTCTGGCAATAGCACAGACCTAAGATCTCCACACCATAGCCTGGGGCCAAAGACAGGTAACCTGCCTACATCAGTCCACCTGTCATCAGTAGAGCCACAGCCAACCATAGACATTTGACTGGGAGCTCTAAGCAAGAAAGCATCTCTACTGTGTTGGCCTCTACTAAGTTCTCACCCTCCCAGTCCTCAGAACAGTGACTATAGAAAGTATTTTATCTCAGCTCCTTTAGTTATTTTCTTGGACTCTATAACAAAACTTCTGGAAGACCAAGTTAAGGGAAGAATCGTTTATTTTGGTTGAGGCTTAAAAGGAAACAGTCATCTGTGGAGAAGATATGATGGTGTAGTTCCATGATAGCAGGAGGGTGTCAAGTGCTGTGGCCACTCTGAGGAACCTGGAAGCAGAGAGAGGGCTGGGATTGGGCTAGTCTCTATCATTCCTAAGGACACATCCTACTCTCTACAGCTATTCCCAGCCTCCCAATAAACACACCACAAGCTAAGGACCAAGTGTCCAAGCCCATGCTCCTCTGTGGGATGTGTCATTCTCAAAGTACGACACCCTTCCTTGACCCTTCCAGATGTAACTCATTTTTAAAGCCTAGATAGTTTCAAGGCACTTGTTAAGGACCTGCAATCTGTCACTTTGAAATGTGATCATAAAGGAAGACACATTCTGTCTCCACATTCTGTGGGAGAACAGCAGCTAATTTTAGAAAGCAGCTCTTGTTCCAGGATGGAAATCTGTCTTCTGTCTTGGAGAAAGCTTGGGAGCATTTAGTCTTTACACATAGCCTACTCTCCTCCCCACTGCAACCGTACGTTTCAGTGCAGTCAGGTTCAAAATGAGAAGTGAATCTTCTTTTTCCTGTCTTACAATCTCCCTGGATGAGTCTCCTTTCTTGCTTACATCACCAATGCAAGCTTTTCTTTGGTAGATTATGGGTTTACTGCATAAGACATTGAATTTGGGGAGGGCTTATATTCTACCTACACTGTTAAAATAGCTTGTTCAAACTTGGCATAAACTACTTCCTATGCTATTTGAGATTCTTTCAAAATAAAAGGGGGAAAGGTAGGAGAGAATGATACGGAGAGCATCAGGACCAGGGATAAGGATCAAAGTGTGTGGGAGGTGAAAAAAGCTAGGTCAGATTTAATCTTGGTGCTGATAGCTCAAAGGGAAAATGAGCATACAGCAATCACTATCTACTACTGGGAAACTCATATGTTGCAGGATAGACTTGTTTCCTATTACTCAACATCAATAGGTTAGGTTAAATTTCACATAGGGTTAGCAGCAACATAAAGTTTCTGGAAGTTTATTTTTAAAAAGTGAAGGTATCCATGGATTTCTTTTCTTACTGGAGAAAATAAAATAATCAAGAGTGTGTGTTATATGGCAATTCAAGGAGACATTTGTATAGAGAAAAAAATTAAGTTTTGTTACCTGCACTTCTCTATTTTTAATTAATAGAAAATCAAAACAAGAATCCAGGAGTTACTTTATTTATTGGGAGTGATGTTTCCCATGTTTTCTATAATAACAGGAAGTCTTTGTTGATTGTTTGTACACATATGTCAAAGGCACTGCATTCAGTACATGTCTTCTCCTCACTCCTTACAAAGTACTCACTTCAGATGCAAGGAAACTTAGAAGGATTACATTAGCTGGTTAAGGTTTGTCTACCTTGGAGGCTAACCATGTTTTTCTCCATTAAAATTTTGAACAGATAACCTCTGATAAAGTTTTTAATAATGAGAATTACATTGATATCACTAGAGATTATACTCATCTACCACAGGATTCCAGGAATGCTTGAATGTATTTCATATAACCTGTGTGCACCCGTTCCATACTGACTGCACAAAACTCATTTGTAGGTTTATTAAAAATATATAGTCTAGCCTGAGGGTCTGACTGAAAAAGCCTTTAAGGACTAAGAATCCATATTTTTACCAAGTTTTCTGGCTCTATCTTAAAGGGTCATATTTGAGAACCATCTCATTAGCCTTTGCCTTTAGAACAAAAATTGTTTCAGTAGGAATTTTAATCAGAGCAGAATAATAAATCTTTAGAGGAAACATTGATAGAAAAATACTGAAATGTATTTTTATTTAATACATTGAAAGGAGAGCCTTATAATAAAACAGCCAAGTAGATGTCAAAGTTCTGACTTTATTATTTACATGAAAAGATTCACACTCAAAGATAGGATGGCATTTTGTTTAAAAAAAAAATAAGTCCAATCAGCAATCAAAGCTAATACATTCTTCAGCAAATAACTAGATCTTCTTCAGAAGTCTGAATTACCATTTGGTTGAAGATCTGAAATTGATACTTCAGAGAAAGAAAGAAATGGAAAGTTTTCAGTTGTGCTTTCTACAGAAGAGAACCCAATGCAAAGCTGTCCAGCATTGTAAGGAGCAGAGCTACCTTCCGATAGGTCATACACACATGCCTAAATAACTGGCTGGTGATATGCAGATGAATGTGTGTGTATATAGGTATACATGTGTATAGAGGCCAAAGGTCAACACCAAGCACCCTCCACCACGTGTTTAAACACAGAGTTTCCTATTGGCCTTGGGTTTGCCAGTAGGGCTGGGTTGTCTGGCAAAGGATTCCTTACCATCCCCATCTCTACCCTTCCCTATTATGCCGCCCCTCATGCCTGTCTTCCAGGTGCTGTTCCAACTGAGCTATCCTCCCCTGCTCGGATCCAGCTGCTTTCTGAAAGTACTATGGCAATGAGATGACAAAGCCATTTGCATGTATGTGTCCTTGTGTTTCTATGCATGCAATCAATTTTTTTTCAACATGGCACCAAGATAGAAACAATGGTATATGGGATTCAAATGGTATAAAACATAACCAGAGATAAATTAATCCCCAAATAGAAGCAAAGCTAAACTCTCTTTGGCAAAGCTTCCTACCAACTCAGCGGTATAAGAATACAGATCTACATAACATGCTGTGCATTAATCCTTTGTAAACATTCTCCTCTATATATGTCTGTGACTTCTAGACGTCCTCTAGAATATAATTACATTCCTTATGTTTACATGGCAACACATTCTTCATAAAATGTGTTTGGCTGGGAAGTATTGAGGATGCTCTTGTTAAAGGAATGCAATGGGCTATTGTTCTATTGTAAGATTGTTACAATTAAAAGAAAATCCTATAAATGGCAGAAAGGCAAAAATCACATCGTAAAAGTGTGGTTACCTTCACTTTCCAGAGTGTTCAGAAGGACGTATGACAGGCAGGGGACTATACTCCACAAGTGCATCATCTCACCCTTTGGGATCTGGGAGCTTGAAACCGTGAGGCAGAGGGAAGCACCTGCTCCAGATTGCCTTCTGCCTGGTAGACATGCTCCAGCTGTGATCCTGCACCTTTTATGCAATGTAGCTTTCTGTATCTAAATCTGAAGGTTTTGTAAAGATACAAATTCACTTTAACTTGGTTACAGAACCCAACTCTGTAAAGAACCTAACTCCAAATCAAGTCAGATTCTGTGGTGGTTCCGATTTCAACATGCCGTGTGTGTGTGTGTGTGTGTGTGTGTGTGTGTGTGTGTGTGTGTATCTACACACACAGGAGAAAGCAGCATAATTCAATTCATAAGCATACCTAACAGAACAAATGCTGTATATTTAAGTTTTCACCTTAAAGACTGGTAAGGCAAGTGTGTTGGCACATGCCAGTGCTTGTGAGGCATAGTCAGGCTGATCTGTGAGTTTGGGGGCTAGCCTGGTCTACTAGAATGTAGAGTGGGTTCTAGGACAGACATCCAGGGTTATAAACAGAAACCCTGTCCACAAACAAAGAAACAAAATATTTAAAGATATATCACTGCAATGTTTATTCATGTGGTCATTTTAGATTCATAGTAACCACATTGTTCAATAAAAGTTAGGTTGTAACAGCCATTATGATACCACTCAATGATTTTACAGATATCAGAGACACAGTATCTTTGAACATGAAGCATCTACTTCATATAAGGATATTAATTTTATTACTTTTCTGTTTATTGTGTGTGTATACATGTGTGTAGAAGTCAAAGGACTACTTGCAAGAGTCAGTTTCTATAGAGACTATGAAGATTTCTGCAATAGAATTGGGATCATCAGGCAAAGTAGAAAGTGCTTTTTAAATGCTGAGCCATTTTACCAGTCTGAGCATCAAGCTTTTTAAATAGCAAATAACTAGAAACAAACAAACAGAACCTGCAAGAACGAAATGAACTCAGCAGGTTATATTTATATATTTGTGCATATATATATATATATATATATATATGTACATACACATATGTGTAACAATAATAATCACAGAGGCTATCAATATGAGAGGAAGATAGGTAACAAGGGAAGGATTGGAGGTAAGAAAGAGATTGGAGAAAAATAGAATTATATTTTAATTAAAAATATATTAGGAACTGGAGAGATGTCTCAGCAACTAAGAGCACTGCCTGCTCTTCTAGAGGACCAGAGTTCAAGTTCAATTCCCCAGACTCACAGGGCAATTCACAACCATCTGCAATTCCAGCTCCGGGGGATCTTCTGCCCCTTTTGGATGCAACTGGCAAAGCAAGCATGTTGTAAACAGATATAGAAGCATGCAAAACACACATACACATAAAAGTTTAAAAATAATATTAAAATTTTAAAAATATAATACGTTCTATCTACACAATGATCAAAGAAGGATGAACTACATTGACCCATTACTTATAATTTGTAGGCAAGATCAAATGCCTCAGTGACTCTGAGTTAACTGGCAGCTGTCTAATGCAGATAATGACAAACACCTGCAGGAGCTGGATGTCACAGGTTTCTCTTTTTACTGTGTATGATTCTATTCCACGTCTTAGAGCCTTAAGTTTGTTCCCAACAGTCAGCATCATTCATTATATGCATTTTACATCATTTGTAATTATAGCAGAATTGTATAATTTTTTTCTCTCCTTAACCTCCAGCCCCTCCCCCTTGTTCTCACTCGGATGCATGTCCTCTCCAACCTCTCCCCTTTACTATAACATCTGGATCTTTACTATGTTGCTTGCATGGATGATTGTGGGGCTGACCACTTGTAGTAGAGAACCATTTTGGGGTTATCCTCCTTGATGAATACTTTCTCCTGCTGTCAGCATGCCTTAGTTTCTTTGACTTTTTTCTCCAGGGCTGAGGCCTTCTGAACTTTCCCCCTCCCATGTTAATAGGTCTATTGCTGTTGGCCTTGTTCAGGGAGTGGTTGAGCAGCCATTTTGTGAGATTTCACAGAGAGAAATAACCAGAGCTTCTGATTATTTCTAAAAAACACAACCTCACAGAAAATGTCCTGTCCCTCTGGCTCTTGCAGGAGTTTGCTGTAAAGATACTAGTTGGAACTTGGATCTTCAACTCTGAGTTTTGATCTGTCTCTGTAATGGTCTCTATAATGTAGTTTCTATAATGGTCGTTGCTTATTATATAGAGCAATTTCCTTGACAAGGGATGAGAACTACAATAAATATTTATTATGCAGTTAGGAATAAAACTAGTTTAGCAAACTGGCAGTTGTAGGGTCTTCTCAAAGATCCATGACCTTACTAGTCCTGAGTTGCTGACTTGGTTTCCAGTACCAGGAAAGATTTCCCTTTTGCTGGTGAGGACCTTAAATCCAATTAGAGAGCTGCTGGTTACTGCTAAGATTTGTATACCATTTGGTTTGGTTTCTGTTCTCCAAAATAACTAAAAATGGCACAATAAATTTAATTCTACTTTAATCTGAGACTGATAGTTTATAGAAATTTATTTTAATTTTAATATAAAAACTGGATCATCAGTGGCAATAAATGTGCCAAACAAAATGTTAGACAAAATTACCAACATGAATACCAAGATACTATAGAAGGAAGGAGCAGGTAGAAGTAGAAGCTGGAAAGACAGGGTCAAGGGGCCAAAGAAGAGGAAAACACCTTAAGGAGAGGAGAGAAATGTGGATGGAGGGGAGTGGGAAGAGAGTGGGGGAGGGGAGGAAGAGAAAGGGGAAGACATAAAGGACATGGCTTAGGACATTTCTACAGATCATTCTTATAGTGGGCAAAACACTTCATTACGAAAAGGAATAAAGAAAACTGCGTATTTTCTGAAGTAGTTATTCCAAAGTGGTCTATAAGCTGCTTACAAATATATTAACTATTTTAAGTAATCTAAATTAAGTTAAGCAAGTGGTGGAAGTTGTCATTGCTCTTTTCTTTGCTCATAACCACATAAAATTGCAAATGACTCTTTACTAAATCCTCCCTTCTATCCTCCTCTTTCTCCCCCTTTACTCCCACCATTCTGTCTCTGGCTTCCAACTTTTCTCTTCTCTCTTTGCCACCCAGCACTTCCTTCTCTGTGGATCAAGGTTTGTAAAGAAAACTTTCCAATGTGACACCAGCTGTTTATTTCACAGTTCATTTTTATGTTGGCTCTGAACCAGAAAATTCAATGCTTTGACTTATGGTTACAGGAATGGTATCTAGTGTTTTAAAACTTCAAAATGCTTAAATTCTTTAGAATTATATTTTTATTCATCTTAGAGGAACCTAAACATTCATTCAACTGCCAATAACCATCACACCCAATTTGACACTGAGTGTACACTTGGTTTTTTGTTTGTTTGGGTTTTTGTTTGTTTTTAGAGCTTTATTGTAGAAAAGAGGGAGAGAGAGAGAGAAAGAGAGAGGAGAGAAGAATAGAGGAGAGGAAAGGAGAATAGAGGAGAGGAGGGGAGGGGAGGGGAGGGGAGGGGAGGGGAGGGGAGGAGAGGAGGGGAGGGGAGGGGAGGGGAGGGGAGGGGAGGGGAGGGGAGGGGAGGGGAGGGGAGGGGAGAGGAGAGGAGAGGAGAGGAGAAGAGAAGAGAAGAGAAGAGAAGAGAAGAGAAGAGAAGAGAAGAGAAGAGAAGAGAAGAGAAGAGAAGAGAAGTAAAGGCCGGCCATGGCCACATGGAGAGAGGGGAGAAGAGGGGGGGGAAGAAGGAGGTCAAAATGTAAGAGCAAGAGCTTAAGAGAGAGAGAAGAGACAAGAGAAGCAAGAGAGGCAAGAGAGGAGTATACACTTGTAAACACAGGCATATTCTGTTCACTCCAGCTGAGTGCACACACATTTATAAACACCATCATGTCTTGTTCACTCCATAAGACTGCTCACTCATCAACACTTTAACACTCTACAAAAGGAGTTCATGGTGCATCGTCCTTCACTGTTTGGACCAGCACTTTCATGTTTCTTCTTATCTTACACCAATCAACCTGTGTATCTAAATGATAACAAATAAAAATATTACCTGACTGATAAATTTTAATGAAGAGTTTTTTCATGAAAAGAAATTTGGAAATGCATGAAGTTTGCATCTTATGAATTTGTTTCCAACTGTAAGCAAATCAGAATGAGTAAGAAAATTAACATGAATCTGGGGAGTATCATAATCATATCTGGGGATATACAGAATGGCTCTCTCTCTCTCTCTCTCTCTCTCTCTCTCTCTCTCTCTCTCTCTCTCTCTCTCTCTCCCTCCTCCCTCTCTTTGCCTAAAAAAAAAGAGATTCTGAAATATTCATCAGCACTCCACTGTAAATCTATAAACTCATTCACATTGAGCATCTCTCTGGAATGAGAGTTTACACAAAGGGTTTCTAAATTCAGATGGGAGCCACTGTAGTATTTCATTAAATATTCACTTTAACAGAGTAAACACACACACACACACACACACACTAGGACTTTGGTCCAACTCCAACTCCTAAAAACCTGTCAAATACTACTTTAATTCCGTTGACATCCTCAGATATGACATAGTGTAACCTTTCAAAGTCACTTAAGGCCCCAGCAACCTTCCAAATTTGGCCATATACACAGTCAGCTTCTCTTGAGGTACAGCTCTGAGGCTGGAGGATGACAACTTTCCAGAGGAAAATTGCTGCAGATGTAAGCTTACTTTTCTTCTCGCATTGTCAGTGATCGCTATTCCTGGAGAATCATTTATAAAACTCCCCATGTGCAAAGTCTATGGGTGATTTATGAATCTGGGGCCACCGTGGAGCACCTGGAGATCCATCATGCCTGGATCTGTATTAGCAATAATGAATTCCAGTCAATGATCAAAGTCAGTGCAGCGTCCTCCAAATGGCCCGAGAAGCTGCTGGCCCTCTGGCTGCCGTCCCCTCTCTGCTCTTTATCATAGTCTAATCATACAGTCTCTTTTTTCTTTCCTTTATGATAGAAAAAGAGTGTACTCTATAGAATAATAAAATATATCTTAGCTTCTGGGCTCTACTTTCCTGCTTTCTGGTCGTGCTCCCAGCTTCAGTGTTCTTCTGTTGTCTTTTATTTTTATGCTTGAAATCCCCCTATGCAGCTTAAAAGATGGGGATGTGTTCCAAGACAGGGACACACTCTGAGATTCTGTGGCTGTACTAACTTTAGGGAGTACTCTTCCATGGTCCCAAGTACCATTGCCCTCTGCTTATGGGGCTGTGCAGTTCAACTTATTGCATCCAAGCTACAGATTCATGTGGTAAGACACCAAACTGAGACTGTAGGCTACTGTAAACTAGGGGCAAAGATTCATGTATGTAAACATATCTTCATATAGAGTATGTAAGGTCTGAAAAATTCTCATATAAATTAAAAAGTATAAAGTGTGCTAGTGGGCAGTGCTTATCTGCAGGGAGCTTGCAGAATAAGTGTTGTTCTTGTGAATTTTTGTTTTGTTTGCTTGTTTGTTTGTTTGTTTGTTTGTTTGTTTTCTGAGACAGGGTTTCTCTGTATAGCCCTGGCTGTCCTGGAACTCACTTTGTAGACCAGGCTGGCCTTGAACTAAGAAATCTGCCTGCTTCTGCCTTCGAAGTGCTGGGATTAAAGGTGTGTGCCACCATGCCACCACTGCCCAGTTGCTCTTGTGAATTGATAACTGAGTGAGAAGTCAATCTGTATGTGGTTTGAACGAGAATGGCCCCCAGAGGCTCATATGTTTGAATGCTTTCTCCCTATTTGGTGAAATTATTTGGAAGGATTATGCTGTGCGGTCTTGGATGAGGAGGAGGTGGGTGAATGGCATTGACTTTAAGCTTTCAGAAGACTCCTTGCTTTCCATGTGCTCTCTGCCTCCCGCTGGTGAATCGTGTTGTGAATTCCCTCTGTTCTTGTCCTCGTGTTTTTGCCTCACCGTCTTGGACTCTAACCCTTTGAAGCCATATGTGCAATGAAACTCTTTCTTCTTAAATCGATTGGTCATGCTGTTTTATCATAACAGTAGAAAAGTGACTAAGACAATATTGTGCCCTTCCTCCAATCTTGAGCAGGCTAAATAGACCTTAAGTGTTTGCCACAGCGTTGGTCTTCTGCAGACCTATGTGGAGTCTTCAGCCTTGCAGCACCTGCAATTTCCTACAGGAGCAGCCTGCCCGATGAGCTTGCTTTGCAACATAACCCAGCTGAAACAAAGGATGTGTCTGTGGACTCTTCCAACATAAACACAGTGATAGATAATAAACTTTGATTCTTGATCAGAAACCTTTGTCTTGGCTTCATCCTTCTTTTGCCTGCCAGTCCTTTTTCATTTCCAGCCTCCCTTTCAGGTACCCCGTTCATCCTTGACTGCTGAACAACTACACAATATGATCGACTAGGATGTCTCCATGTCCTATTTAAATGCTATAGACTTAGGATATACTAAATTAAGTTGTACAAGTCCCTTATAATAGATAACTTTAGCTTACTATAAGTTATGGGATGTACAAACTTATAATTTCATAATTTTGTCTCTTTTGATGATCCAGAACTTATACTTTATTTAATTGTACACAAATGTTTTCACTCTTCCTTAAAAAAAAAAAAACATTTTTAGTGTTCTGGAAAGATAACCCAATGATTTGGGAGCATGTACTCATGTGCTGTTCCCGAAGCAGAGCACCTGTGTACAGTTCTCAGCCCCTACGTGGACAGCCAAAACTGACTGCAGTTCCATGGGGTCCCATGCCTTTGCCTTCGCTGGCACTTGTCCTCAGATCCACAAACTCAAACACACACACACACAGACACACACACAGACACAGACACAGACACACACACACACACAGACACACACACACACACACACAGACACACGGACACACACACACACAGACACACAGACACACACACACACAGACACACACAAACACACACACAGACACAGACATAGACACACACACACACACACACCGGGTCCAGGGCAGAGGGGGGTGGCTGTTAATGAGAGGGCCTGTGAGCAAAGGGCTTGTCACAGAAAGCTGACAACTTTTCCATCCTCAGAAGCCATGTAAAAGTGACAGGAGAGAATTAACTCTACAAAGTTACCCTTTGACCTCGATACACGAGCTGTGGCCCGTGGTACACACTTGCCCATGGAAATACATCCTATAGACTCACGCAGTAATAATGGCAATGATGATTGGATAAAACTTTTATCAATACCTTTGTAACATTTTTAACCTTTCTTAAGATGTAAGGTACAAAGCAGGAATCATGCTCCTCCCACCCGTCATGAGTCTGAGCATCACTGTCCTGTCCACAACCTGTCCCACCTAAGGTCTCCAGGGACAGCAGCAAGCATGGAGCTGTCACTTTCCATGATAACAATGATTTCTGGAAGACAGCCTGAAGGAATTGCCTAAGGCCATTTTACAGGAAAGCTTATTTTTTTCATAAGGAGGAGTTCATACTAAAATCAGCATAGAAATCATTGTGTGGTAAATGCATAAGCCCTCCACCTAGCTACTCATTGTCTTCATCAAGTGCTATGTGCAGTATACAGTTTGTGTGCACACTGGTACAAAGGGCAGTGCATAGCTTTGCTTAGGACATCCTCACCACAAATGTGTGAATGGCATAACACACTGTGCTGAGACCCAGCAGCTAAGTCACTAGGGGAAGGGGATGCTCTCATCCTCATTATTGTCTTCAGGAAGAATCATCATCCACACAGCCCACCCTTGATTGAGATGCTGTTGCTATGTAGTCCACAGCAGTCCTTCTTGCCTCCATCCACCCCTCTGCTCAGAATCTTGTCTCTATTTCCCTACAGTTCGGAGTTTTCTGTTGTATTGCATTCTTCTTTGTGGCCTCACCTCCAAAAGTTTCTTTTCTTGCCATCATTCTCCCATTCTTTCTCTTATTTATATCATTTCGAATACTAGGGATTTCCCCCCTTTTCCTGTTTCATCTCTTGCTTCTATTTCACACTCCCAAAGAAAATCCCAACCTTTAGAGTAATAAACTGTGATCCCAGAGAAGATAAAAAAGAGTCCAGAACTATCCTGGAAAATTACTCCTTTTGGAGAGATAGAGCAAATGGGATACTCTCTGAAGCCTTTAATCTGGGGGCTGAAATAAGCATTTTAGAATGGATTTGCAAATTCAATGTACACATCTCAGGTAGTATAAGAAAATGGAAAAATAATTATCAACTATAAGAGTTAGAGGGAAATTATGAAGCAAATTTTAAATATTTGGTGAAAAGGAGAACAGTCTTGGCTATGGAGAAAAATATCAGAATTCAGAAGTCACCAGACTTCAGGAAAAGCAATAGCTGCAAATGAGCCTGGAAAGAGCTTAGCTAGCTCTCTGTTCTGTCTCTGTCTCTGTCTCTGTCTCTCTCTCTCTCTGTCTCTGTCTCTGTCTCTGTCTCTCTGTCTCTGTCTCTGTCTCTCTCTCTCTCTCTCTGTGTCTCTGTGTCTCTGTGTCTCTCTGTCTCTGTCTCTCTCTCTCTGTGTGTCTCTGTGTCTCTCTGTGTCTCTCTGTCTCTCTCTCTCTCTCTCTGTATGTGTGTGTGTGTGTCTGTGTGTTTGTGTGTCCCAAATGACTGAAGTTCAGTAATTCAAATGTGATTCTTTAAAAAGGTAATAAATTTCAATGAGACTATTAGGATAAGTCCTACTTTATTCATCTGTTTTTTTGCTGGTGAGAAAACCAGCACACTTGGGTGTGGGCAGCATTATTTGGCATACATATCCTGATCACATTCCATCACTGAGGGACTAAGAGTACTGTGGTGATTTGAGGGACTAAGAGTACTGTGGTAATTTGAGGGACTAAGAGTACTGTGGTGATTTGAGGGACTAAGTACTGTGGTGATCTGAGGGACGAAGAGTACTGTGGTGATTTGAATGAGAATGAACCTTCGGAGCATATGTTTGAATAACTGGTTTCTAGTTGGTGGAACTGTTTCTGAGGTATGGTCTTAATGACAGAAGTATGCCTCTGGGGGCAGGATTTGAGGTTTCAAATGACTGGCACCACTCCCAGTGTGCTCTTTCTGTCTTCTGTTTGTGGATCCTTGCGGGTCAGGTTGTGAGTGCTAGTGCTTAGCTGTTGTTCAAGTGCAACGTCTGTCTGCTCACCGCCCACTGTGAATGACGGACCACTATCCCTTGGAAACTGTAAACCCCCAATAACCTTTCCTTCTGTAAGTTGCCTTTGTTATGATATTTTTCGCAGCAGTAGAAAAGTAACCAATATTTATGCTGAGCCTTCTAGACATTGAGAGAAGGAAAGTTGATAGACTTTTCCCGACTCAGGCAACACATGGCTGCAGCCTAGAGTTATTGACCAAATATAAGTGTTTTCCTCCAAAATATGCATGTTGAGTCTTGTCATAGTGACTTTTCTTGCCGCAATGATAAAACACCCGGACAAAAGTATCTTAGGAAAATAGGCTTATTTTTGTTCAGAGTGGAAGGATACAGTCTATGGTGCAGAGAAGTCAGAGCTTCAGGAACCTAAAGCATTTGGTCACACAATCGACAGAGCTAAGAAGACAGCAATGTGTGCAGGTTCTGGGAAGAAGATATAAACACTATGCTGGTTCTCAGATAGCTTTCTTTGTCGATAGTCCAGAATCCAGGCCAGGAAATGCTCACTTTTAGGGGGAGACTTCCAATTCCAGTTTGCGTAACCTAGACAGTTCCTACAGATGTCCCTGAAGGTTTATTACTTAGTGATTCTAGATCATATCAAGTTGACAATGATTATTACAAGTCTCTAATACCTAATACGGCTATATGTACAATTAGGGCCTGGATAAGGTTTGGTTGTAGTTGTAAGTGTGGGCCCCTAATCCAATGCTGTTCTGTACTTATAAGTGGGAAAAGAAATAACAGAAATATCATCCCCACTTCTTCCTTTCATTCTGTTATTATGTGACGTCACACTGAGAAGATGACAATTGACAAGCCACAAACAAAAAGCTGCTATCACCAGTTCCTGCGCTGACTCAAACCTTGATTTTATATTTTCTGGCCTCTAGAGTTGTTGTAGAATTACTTCCTATAATCTGAACCACATACTCTGTCTTATTTTAATAGGGAATCCCAAGTAAACTACAACAACTTTTGAAGCCTATATTGGATATTTGAGATACATTGATGAAAGAAGATAATACATTGGTTTTCCTTAAGTCTTGAATCTACAGTGCTATATTAAAATATTGAGGAAAATAAGCATATTATATATCATTAAACTTCCAGTAATACCTTAGTTGGCATATGGACTAGCATTATAGTATACTATTTACTTTATTTTTCACTTATGCATAGGGCCAAACTCATGTATGCTATACCTATGGAAATCAGAAGAAGGTAAATCCCTTGAGCTAAAATTATAGTTGGTTGTTGCCTGATGTGGGTGCTGGAAACTGAGCTCTAGTCCTTTAGAAGAACAGTTAGCAGTCTTAAGAGCTGTGCTACCTCCAAGCTCCTCAGTGTGCTGTTTTTAATTCATCTTTTAATTATCTTACTTTAAACCGTACTGGGATTGTAGTATATACATAGTCTTTGTATCAGAAACACAGGAACAGAGGAGCATGAGGCCAGTAAATATGAGCACAGTGCTATGCTTTGAAGACACAGCCGTGCACAATATTTACTGATTGGTTCAGCCCGGTTTTACTCACATTGCTTTGAAAAATCATTTAAAAGACATCATGAAATTATTTTTCCTCTAATATCTGTTGATTTTGAAACTATAAAATTCTGTGAAAATGTCATTTTAAAAAGTCAAATAATATGCAAAAAGATTACTATTTGTGGAACATTTTACACCTATAATTTATCTGGAGCTATAAATTATTCCTGCTACTCAGGAAGAATGCATGAACCATTGAATCAGTGTTTAGAAGATTAAGATAAAAAGATACACTTTGGGGCTGGGAGCCCTGAAGGAAGATACCCAAGCACCTGCTGTGGACACCATTATGATGTGTGAATACATAACGGAGAGATAAAAATGATGATTCAGTGGAGAGGTGGGAGAAAAATTGAAGGTGAGAGGGATATGGATACTGTGGAGAAAGGTGGAACTGAAAACTCATTGGTGGTGAGGAACAGGCCATGGTGACATTCATGATACCATCAAAGGCCATGCAGATGGATGGTGGGCCATGCTAATCTGAGTAGCCTCTGCTGCTACTTGAGGCCATAGTGACATCCAGGTCCATACTCCTGTGCAGAGCCATGTCTGTGCTCATAGTCCTATCTTAGCTGGAGTCTGTTTTGATGTCTGTCATGGTTTGTATATGCTTGGCCCAGGGAGTGGCACTATTTTGAGGCATAGCCTTGTTGGAGTAGGTATGGCATTGTGGGCATGGGCTGTAAGACCCTCATCCTAGCTGCCTGGAAGTCAATATTCTGCTAGTGGCTTTCAGATGATGATGATGTAGAACCCTCAGCTTCTCCTACACCATGCCTGCCTTCCTGTCTTGATGAGAATGGACTGAACCTCTGAACCTGTACGCCAGACTTAATTAAATGTTGTCCTTATAAGAGTTGCCTTGGTCATTGTGTTTATTCACAGCAGTAAATCCCTAACTAGAACAATGTCCAAAGCCCTGTTTACCCAGTTTACCACAGAACAAACAAACAAAAAACAAAAACAACAACAACAAAAACCATGTAGGTGCCCCTGGTCTACCACCAAGCACTGTGTTGGACTGGCTCCATCCCTCACCTGCATCAGAAGAGCTGTCCTTGCCCCTCATCTACCAAGTTGTGTGAATGAGGGAAAGATATCCTCCCCCTCTACCCCTCACTACCTTTAGCAGGCATGAAAGCTGGCCCCAGGATCATGAGAGCTAGAAAGCTGGGCCCACCCATTCATAGCTGCTGCACTGGGGAAAGCAGGATTACAGACACTGCTTGTGTGGGGGATTGGGAGTGGGAGGTGAGGCAGCCAGAGGCAATGAGAGTGGGAGAGAGCTGGTTTTGCCCCTTGGCTGACTGCAGTACTGGATGAGCTAGCCAGGGTAGCACCACTCATGCCTAGAATTTAGGGCTTTGACTACACCATCTATGAACTGCTGGAGTGTATGAAGCTGCCAGCCCTGCAGATCCAAAGATGAAGGACCTCCATGACACAGGGCAGCAAGATATCTGAGAGGAACCCCAGTAAGGATCCAGTATTGATAGTGTAGCAGAAGTCAGAGGCCTTTAAACAGACCAATGATACATTGCAATGAACATTTGCAAGTAAAGATGTGTGGACAATGGGTAAACTACATGACAGAGTATGACACACTATAGATTCCATGATGTAATAGGTTTTTGTTTTTCTCTTTTTCAGGGAGGGTTGCAAGGGCAGATAGAAAGGGACAGGGAGCAGTCATGCATGACTGTTTTGATACTCATGATGTTAAATTCACAAAGATTCAATAAAAAGATATATATCTTTATAAAAACTAAAAATTTCCAAGGTAGACCTATCAGAATTACCCCAGCCTTTTCAACAGAGGCTATGAAAGCCAGAAGAGCCTGGTCAGAGTTCATGTAGACTAAGAGAAAACAAATGCCATCCCAGGCTACTTTACCCAGCAAAACTCTCAATCTACATAGATGGAGAAATCCAAAATATTCCATGACAAAACCAAATTCAAACAGTATCTATGTACCAACCCAACCCTACAGAGGATCCTGGAAGGAAACCTTCAACACAAGGAAGGTACCTACACCAAAGAAAGGACACGCTATTAAGCATCTCACAATAAGGTTAAAAGCAGAGAGCTACAAGCACAAAAGCCACCCACAAAAACAAAGATGTCAGGAACCAACAGTCATCTCTCTTTAATATCCCTCATTATTAATAGACTCAACACACCTATAAAAAGACATAAGCTAACAGAGTGGATAACAAGATTTATCTCATGGATTGGCAGAATTAATGACCAAAGGCAATCTATAGATTCAATGCAATTCTCATCAAAATCCCAACACAATTCTGGGGTAAATCATCATCTCCATCCTCAAGCTTTACTACAGAGCAATAGTGATAAAAACTGCATGGTATTGGTACAAAGACAGACAGCATCAATTGAATAGCATTGAAGACCCAGGAATAAAACAACACACTTAAGGTTACTTGATCTTTGAAAAAGATGCCAAAAATATACAATGAAAAAGAGAAATCATCTTCAATAAATGGTGCTAGTCTAACTGGATGGCTTATATAGAAGAATGAAAATAGACCAATATTTGTCCCTTTGTACAAAGCTCAAGTCCAAGTGGATCAAGGACCTCAACATAAAACCAGATATACTGAATCTAATAGAAGAGATAGTGGGAAAGAGCCTTGAACTCATTGG
This sequence comes from Mus caroli, assembly GCF_978045245.1. Taxonomy (NCBI): domain Eukaryota; kingdom Metazoa; phylum Chordata; class Mammalia; order Rodentia; family Muridae; genus Mus; species Mus caroli. Next base: position 99,028,927 of record NW_028227267.1, on the reverse strand, counting down.
CACAGGGGGAAATTTCCTAAACAGAACTCCAATGACTCATGCTCTAAGATCAAGAAGTGATAACTGGGACCTCATGAAACTGGAAAGCTTCTGTAAGGCAAAGGACATAGTCAATAACACAAATCGGCAACCTACAGATTGGGAAAAAATCTTCACTAACCCCATATACAATAGAGGGCTAACATCAAAACTATGTAAAGAACTCAAGAAGTTATTCACCAAAGAACCAAACAACCCAATTAAAAAATGGGGTATAGAACTAAACAGAATTCACAACTGAGAATATCAAATGGCTGAGAAGCACCTAAAGAAATGTTCAAAGTTCTTAGAGATCAGAGAAATGCAAATCAAAAAGACCCTGAGATTCCATCTTACACCAATCAGAATGGCTAAGAACAACACCTCAGGTGACAACACATGTTGGAGAGGTTGTGGAGAAAGAGGAACACTCCTCCATTCCTGGTGGGATTTCAAACAGGTACAACCACTCCGGAAATCAATCTGGAGGTTCCTCAGAAAATTGGAAATAGATCTACCTGAAGACCCAGCTATACCACTCTTGGGAATATACTCAAAAGGTGCCCCACCATCCTACAGGGGCACATGTTCCACTATGTTCCTAACGGCTTTATTTGTGATAGCCAGAAGCTGGAAACAAACTAGATGTCCCATGACAGAATAATGGATACAGAAAATATAGTGCATTTACACAATGGAATACTTACTACTCAGCTATTAAGAATGAGGACATCTTGAGTTTTGCAGGCAAATGGATGGAACTAGAAAATATCATCCTGAGTGAGGTAACTCAGACCCAAAAGGACATGCATGTTATGTACTCACTAATAAGTGGATATTAGTCACCCCCCCAAAAAAAATGTACAGAATACCCAAGATATAGTCCACAGAACTCAAAAGGGTCAACAAACTGAAGTGCCCAAGTGAGGACACCTCAGTCCTACTTGGGAGAAAGAAGAAAGCAATCACAAGTGGGGAAGGAGGGAGTGACCTGTGAGGGAAAATGGATGGCCTGGGATGAGGAGTGAGGGGAGGGGGGGGGGAAGAGGGGAACCTGATCTGTTATTAGGTGAGGGAAAAGGACTGAAGCCCTGCTGGCCAACAGGAAGAATGGAAACAGGCAATCTTGGGAAATAGGAGGTTGGAAGGGCCTTCCAGAATGCACCAGAGACCTGGGAGGTAAGAAACTCTCAGAACTCAAAGGGAAGTATCTTAGATGAAATGCCTGACTATAGGGAGAGGGAACTTATAGAGCCCTCCCCCATCAGGAAGACAGGACATCAAGTGAGGGAAGTGGTTGCCATCCTAGAGTCACATCTCTGACCCTCAGTTGTTCCAGTCTGAAAGAATTACAGGGATGGAAATAGAGAGGAGCCTGAGGAAAAGAAGGTCCAGTGACAGGCCAAAAGTGGGATCCAACTCAAGGGGAGGTCCTAAGGCCTGACACTATTACTGAGGCTATGGAGTGCTCGCAAAAAGGGACCTAGCATGACTGCACTCTGGAATACCCAAAAAAGCAGCTGAAAAAGTCAGAGGCAGATAATTGCACCAAACCAATGGACAGAAGCAGCTGACCCCTGTTGTTCAATTTGGGAAGGTTGAAAGAAGCTGAGGAGAAGGGCGATCCTGTAAGCAGTCTCAATTAATCTGGACCCCCAGGATCTCTCAAACACCAGCTGGTATGAGGCCCCCACCACACATGCAGTAAAGGACTTCCAGGTCTATGTTCATACAGAGATGATGCACCGAACCCTCAAGAGACTGAACGCCAGGGCCAAGAAGTGTGTGTGTGTGGGGGGAGTGTTGGGGGGAGGGTTTGGGGGACTTATGGGGTAGCATTGGAAATGTAAATGAAGAAAATACCTAATTAATAAAAAAGGAAAAAATAAATGAGCATGTCAATTTTATTTAAAATTAAGAAAAAAAAAAAGAGAGACTGGAGGCCCCACAGAATTTAATGGTCAGGTGGCATGGAGGGTGGGCAGGAGGTATGGAATGTGGAACAGTCGGAGGGTGGATCAGGGGTAGGAGGATAAAATATGGAATGTAAAAAAATTAAAAATTAAAAAAAGTTGGAAATTTCCACACTCTCATTAATATGTACATGCACATAAAGTAAATCAATTTATTTTTATTTATAGAAAACATTTCTCTTTAAATGAGTTGCTCATGTCAGAATACTGGAAGTAATCTCTCTGGTTATCCCTTTTATTTCTCCAAGGCTCAGGCAGGTATCCATTTATTTGTATTATAAAAATAATTTATCATATTTATTACCGTATTTTGTGTGGTTTTATACTAAACATGCACGTGTTTATATGTGCGTGTGCTCACACAGGTGTACAGGCATTATGATGCAAAGAGTTGGTTCTTTCCTTCTTCCATGTGGGTGCTCAGAGCTGAACTGAATTCATGAAAAGGACACTTACCACTAAGCTTATTTTAGTGTATTCTTTGAGAACTTAATACACAGCCCCACAAACCCACTAGCCCCTTTGTTCCAACTCCATGGATCTATCCAAGGGCCTCGCACCGTCATCCCCTGCCTTGAAATAAAACTTGCTACTGAAACAGCTGCCCATGTTGGTTTTCTATATCTCGTCGATATGTCACATTGCTGCAGGAAAAAATCATGGAAGGAACTAGAAGTATTTCAAAACTGTGTGATTGAAGGAAGAAAAAAACAGAAAAAAAAACTTATTGAATAAAATGAGTGGTTAGAAAAATTGTCTTTCTTTTTCTCTATTATTTAATCTTCCTTACTGTCTTGCCATGAACTCACTGTTAGGGTTCTTTGTTTCTTTTAATAAGTTAAAATCCAATACTTCTGGATTTTACCTCGTCTCTGTGTAGACTTATTGCTACATCCTGTGCCTTTCTGAGTCCCTCACTCCTCCTGGTGGACATACCTGTTGGTGAATCCTCTGCAAGAAATGATATGCAAACTACCTCTGACCATCTTATAAAAGTTTGTGTTTACACTGATTTTAAATTTGTAACTAAGCTTAGATATTCATGCAACAGCTGCCTATCTATAAGTTTACATGGTAATTTTATATTTGTCAAAAATACTTTTCCTCTATATTGGAGGCTTCCTAATTCTCGGAACTTATCTATATTGTCTTCCCTATTCAAAGTTAAGAACTGATCATTTGAAATAATTTTTTAATTTCCAAATATGTGAATAAAATTTTATATATAACATCTGATATCTACTCTTTATATAAAATGATAAATGCAAAATGTATATCTATGGCATATTTTCAATCAATATTAAACTGCACTTTCAATAACTTCTAAGATACAGTAAACTTGTGTATATATAAGCAATTCTATTCACAATTTGTTGCATGCTCTAAGAGGAAGAAGTAAAAATTTGTTTCAATTTTTTTTTTCTGAACTCCAGGTGCTTCTTCTTTGGAGATAAATTTAAGGGTAAAACAAGGACTCAATAATAATAAAAACAGTATTCTTCAAGGATAAATGAACACATTTTCAATAACAAACAGGTCTGGATTGGGAAGACTGCGGCAGAATGAACGATGCACCAGAAGCAGTATAGAAGAGATCAAAATGAATTGACCATGAACTTAATCTTTTTCTTGTTTTTCCTTATGAACAGAATCTTCCATTACAGAAGAAAAATAAAAGAGAAACCAAACTTTGGAATCCTCTGTTACCTGAGCGTCCACGGTCCTAGCTCCCTAACTGAATTATGATGAGGCAGAAAGGCTGAAAGGCTGGCCTTGACATTGGGCAGGTGCAGTAAACAGCTGGGTCCCCAACTGCCAGAAAATCTCCTGCAGAAGCTTCCCAAGTTCACCGGAGGTGATAATCCTCTCCCCGGGGCAATCAACACTTCTAAAGAAGAAATCAAGAGTAGATGAATTGCATTTCAAGGTTAACTCAACACTGTTATCACAGATTTAAAACAGGGGAGTATGATCTATATTTGGAGAGTAAGGTCTGTGACCACCTTATTGTTTTCGGTGTTCTCTTAAGTTTGTTTCCAATTAATTAAATACCTGTTCATATTTCAAACTACTAGGTCCCTAAATACAGATACCTGTTTAGGATCTTTGTAGCTCACTGTCTCATGAGCATAATTACGTGTTCATAGCTTCCAACGTGCCTTCAAACAATGTATCACATTTAAGCCTCCTAACAATAGAGTAGATATTGGTAAATGAATCTTCAAATAGGCATATTGGAGTCGGATTCAGTAGCCATTTTAAACACTAATGGGAGCTGTCATCATGGAGTGGAGGTTCAAATGATCAGCTGTACACAGGGAGCATGAAATTTGTGCTCTGCAGAGCACAGGGTTCTCTGCTCCGGGACAGTGTCCTTCCTAAGTTGAGGTGGTGCTTGGGAAGGGTGTGTTCGTCTATTCATTTTTCTCTTTTTGTTCTCTGCTGTTACCAGCTTTCTGAAGTGATATTTGGAATTCCTGAATCATCCTCCTTCACTCCATTGTAGTTTTCTTTACAGTGATCCTAAGAATGACAGTTGGAGACACAATATGATTGTGTCATTGCCCTGGTTTCAGATACTTTACATTTCTATAAAGTTGAAGATCACAAAACGTGAGCCAGCCATTTGGAGATGATATGCACTTTATACAATATGTGAACCAAATGCAAATACAAATTATCATATTGTCTCATGATATAACATTCACAGAAAGATTATGTCCATAATATCTTTTCTATAAGCATTAAACTTGAGAGATGTCTCAGAGAATAAGAAAAACTGTTGCTCTTGCAGAATAGTGGAGGTTGATTTAAAGCACCCAGATGATTACTAACAACCACAGCGTTAGTGTTAACTCCAGTCTCAGGAGATCCAATGCCCTTTTCTTTGACTTTCATGGCATCATACATACATGTTGCATAGACATACATGTAGGTAAAACACAAGTAAACATAAAACTGAGCTAAATCTTTAAAACTGTTTCCTTTAATCTTCTAAATAAAAATATATGTTGGTGAAGACAAGGGCCCATTAGTAACCATACATAAAAATTTGTCTACCATTCTGATAGGTGAAGTAGTAAAAATTTGCTTCCTGATACTTGCAATTCCAATATTGGGGGCGGCGGGTTGGGGGTGGGGCACCAAGGTGTGAGGATTACTGTGTGTTTGAGAACAAACGTGTTTAGTGTATTCCAGGCCAGCCTTGGCTACTGTATTAGACCCTATCTCACAATTTTAAAGTCACAGTCTTTGACTTGACTTACTCTTGAAACATCTGAGCCCCATTGCATACATTGTCTTTCACCTTGCCCATTCTTTTCAAGAATAGGCCATATCTCTTCTCAGCCATGGTGGACTTGCTGAAATATTATGACCTCATGCAGTTACTCCTAGCATCCCAATGTGCCTTCCTAGAAAGTCTGCTCTTGATATTGCTAAGGTCAATTTAATATAACTTCGTCAAGATGTGGTCTATTCTCAGGCTGGGTTAGACTTCCAGTAGAACTGGAAATGTTGTGGTAACACCAGTGTGCTCATCTTTCTTTGTTTAACATTTTGGGTCTATCCCCTCAATCCTAACATTTCTCTATGTCACCAATAAATTTCCACCACTAATCATGTCCATGGCATTGAATAGATAGTAAACAGTTTGGGTTAAGTTAATCATGAAATATCTTCCAAAAATTCATCTTTCCAAAGACACTTTCTGTAGCTTTTCAGCTTTGATAACCTTTCCATAGCACTGCAGATGAAGCCCCAAACTCTAGTCTTTATACTCTATAGACCTTTCTCCTCCACAGTCCACTATACCATCTACTATCTTCCCTCCATGGTTCTGTTTTAGCTTTGCCAAACCACCTCTCATGATTTTCTGTTTTATAAACATTTGCATATTCTAGAATTTTTCCACGGTTTCCTTTCCATAGTCTTTACTTGAGATTTCAAGAGGTCTCAGTATAAATAAATTCCTGTCACTTATATAGGAAAATATTTGTTAATACCTATATTTTGAAATTTATAACACCATGACAATATATCATCATCACTTACACATTATTATATTATAGCTGAAAGTTATTTAAAATAACATTTGCTTGATGTATTAAATTTGTTATTTTGCAGGAAAAGTATAATTTGTTAACTTTAGTTGATTCCATACAACTTTCAATAAAGAGAAAATTTAATTTGTAAAATCTTGCTCAAATACCACTGAATAAGTCATACATTATTCTTTAGATCATCCAGTGGTTATGCTATAACATTCGATAGCTCTGAATCTTTCCAGAAGATCACCAGAATACCATTAATACCATCTCACTTTTAACAACTCCCTGAATATCAATAAGGCCAACACCTGTATTAAAAGTCTCATATATACTTATGATTCTCAATTATTTTCAAATATACCATTAGCATACTCTTTCAGGAAACACATATTTGAATACAGAAAAAATGTACATTTTTAAATCATTTGACTTTGTAAGTTAAGAATAATGTAAAATATTTACTGGAAACATTTGGGCTGCTTAAAGAATACAGTGTAGGAAAAAATATTTGGGAGATAGTAATTATAAGAGCAGTAAGAATTAGTGTAGTGTGAATCATGGACAGATGGAAACATTTGATATTTTTAAAATGATTTTTTCCAGATTGAAGCAATTATACATCCTTATTATAGACAATGAGAAAAACCTAATAAGGAATTAAAACTTGTAATAATATCACCATAAAAGATCATTGAATCAGGCCAGAAAACCAGATAGGTTTCTGCAGATCTTCATTTCTCCCTCAGCTCACCAAATCCAATCTCCCAGTGTCATCCTGCAGCTGCTCTACAGCAGAACACCTGCTGCAGACCTCCCCGCCACACTCTCATCTCCAGTGCATCACATAGATGGCCCCCTCTTAACTTCCCCGGCCAAACAGGTAAGCTAACTGAAGATCTTCACCTCTCCCTCTATTCCTCTGAATTGAATGCCCCATTCTTAGCCCCAGACCTGTAGCAGACAGATCTGAATTTTCTCCACGTTCTCTGTCTCCATCCCCAGGGAGACTAAGTAGATGCTAGTGGAACATTCTGCTTTCCTACATCCTGTAGACCCCCACAACTCCACCTCCTCCAAGCCCATTCCAGTGGTTAAGTGTCAGATCCAAGTACCTAGACACATTTTACCTGGTGCCTGTCAATGGCCTCACTTATCAGGATCCCAGGTAAATTTCTACCAGAAAACTCATAGTCACTCCACTCCGAAGAAGCAGCGAGAGTAATGGAAACCAAGGGAATTGGGGGACAACAAAGAAAAGCAAAGCTGCAGGGCCTAGAATTACAATCTTTCTCAACCTAGTTGCCTAGATGCCAGTGTAAAGAAAACTGTAACAGCCAGAACAAGGTCTCCACTAAAGCCCAGCAATCCTACCACAGCAGGTCATGAGTATTGTAACATAGATGAAACACAAGAAAAAGACCTTAACTAGCCTTTATGAATATAAAGGTCCTCAAAGAAGAAATTAATAAGTACCCTAAAGAAATGTATGACAACATAAACAGTGGAAGAGAATGAATAAAACATTTAAAGACCTGAAAGTGAAATAAAATCAATAAAGAAAACCGAAAATAAGGATAACCTGGAAATAAAAACTTTAGAAACTAAAACACCACCTTAGTAGCAAGTCTCAGCAACAGAATAAAAGAAATGAAAAAATCTCTCATGCTCATAGATTATGAGGATTTGTAGGATTAATATAGTAAAAATGGCCATTGACCAAAATCAATCTACAGATTCAATGTTATTCCAGTCAAAATTCCAACTCATTTCTTCACAGGTCTTGAAAATAAAAGTTTCAGGTCCATATGGAAACACACACATACATCTGTGGTAGCTAAAATAATCATGAATAATAAAAGAAGTGCTGGAGGTATCACCATCCCTTACTTCAAGTACTAATAGGAAATGTATGGCACTGGTACAGAAACAGATGCATTGAACAATAAGACTGAGTTGGAAACCCAGCCATAAATCCACACACCTAAGGACACCTTATTTCTTAAGAAGAAGCCAGAATTACACATGAGAAAAAAAAGACAGTATTTTCAGCAAATGCTGCTGGTCAAACTGGACAGCTCCATGTAAAAGACTCCAAATAGGTCTCTACTTAATATCTAGCACAAAATTCAGCTCCAAATGAGTCGAAGACTGCAGCATAAAATGACATACACAGAACCTGATGGAGGAGAAAATGGGAAATAACCTTAAACTCATTCACATAAGAAAAGGCTTTCTGAACAGAATACTGTAAGCACACACACAAAAATCGATCAACAGTTAATACGTGTGACTTTATGAAACTGGGAGGCTTGTACTTTGCAAAGAACAATGCCATTCACATAAAGCAGCAGCCTACTGAATGGGAAGATATATTTTACCAACTACACATCCAATAGTGGTCTACTCCATCCCATATACAGTCACCAAATGCAGACACTTTTGTGGATGCCAAGAAGTGCCTGCTGACAGGAGCCTGCTATAGCTGTCTCCTGAGATGCTCTGCCAGAGCCTGACAAATACAGAGGCAGATGCTTGCAGCCAACCATTAGACTGAGCATGGGGTCCCAAATGGAGGAGTCAGAGAAAGGACTAAAGGAGCTGAAGGGGTTTGCAACTCCATAGGAAGAACAACAATATCAACCAACCAGAACTTTCAGAGCTCCTAGGGACTAAACCACCAACCAAAGAGTACATGTGGAGGGATGGACCCATGGTTCTAGCCATATAAGTAGCAGAGGATGGCATTGTTGGGCACCAGTGGAAGAAGAGGCCCTTGGTCCTGGGAAGGCTTGATGCCCTAGTGTAGGGGAATTCGAGGGTGGGGAGGCAGGAGTGGGTGGGTGGGGGAACACCCTCACAGAAGCAGTGGGAGAGGGAACAGGATAGAGGGTTTCCAGAAGGGAAACTGGGAAAGGGGATAACATTTGAAATGTAAATAAAGAAAATAGCCAATAAAAACTAAAAAGTAAATAAAATATTTCTTTAAAAAAAACCCACAAAACACTAGATATCAAGAAAACAAATAACCCAATTTAAAAACGGGGTACAGATATAAACAGACAATTCTCAAAAGAAGAAATTAAAATACTGAGAAACACTAAAAGAATGTATATCAATCTAAGTTATCAGGGAAATGCAGATAAAACTACTTTGAGATTTTGTCTTACTCCTATCAGAATGGGCAAGATAAATAAAATCAATGATGGCTCATGCTGGCAAGGAGGTGGAGTAAGGGGAGCTCTCTTCCATTGATACTGGATGTGTGAACTTGTACACACCCAATGGGAATCAGTGTGTCAAAGATGAGTGCCAGTCTACCTCAACATCCAGGTATACCTCTTGAGTATAGAGCCAAGGGACACTTATTCTAACACAGAGACAGTTCCTCAACTATGCTCATTGCTGCTCTATTCATAATACCCCAAACCCACAAACAACCTAGATGCCCTTCAATAGAAAAATGGATAAAGAAAATATGGTACATTTATACTATGGACTATTGCTCAGCCATTGGAAAAAGAAAATTTGAATGCTAAAGTAAATTAATTGGATCTGAAACATATAGTAGAAGTTTTCTGAATACATATACATAGATAAAGGTGAAGAACATAAAACCACTATATATATAAACATAATGCCTCAATCAAATTTCCCTTCTCAGGGTTCAGTGAACCCCACAAAAGAAAAGACTGAAAACATGTAAGAACCAGAGGCAACAGAGAACATCAAAATCAAACAAACAAACAAAAAAGGCCTTTAGATCAACATGATCGATGCACATATGAACTCACAGGGCCTGAGGTAGTATGCTTAGGGCTTGTGTGGGTCTGTACCATGCCTTCTGTTTGCATATTATTCCTTCATTTTTAGTGTTTTTATGAGATTCCTGGGTGTGCAAATGAGTGTGTTTCTGTTTCTTATGCCTTCTCTTAGGCTCTTTTTCTTTGTTTGTTTTGTCCAATTTCAATGTCTTAGTTTAGTTTTATATTTATTACATTTTATTTTTAAAATTATTATTTCTTAGAAGCCTGTTTGGTTTCTAATAAAAGAGTGAAATGGAGTGAATCCGAAGAGGAAGTGGGGAAGAATTAGGAGGAGTAGGAAGAGGGGAAACTGTAATTAAGATATGTGAGAAAAAAATCTATTTCCCATACAAGGGGAAAAATAGTAACTGAATCAAAATAGATACCAAAAGTACATGTTGTCTTTGGTATCGTATTCATATATGTTCTCATATATGAATATTCACATATGTATATACATGTGTTCGGCCTTAGAGTTATAAAAATGTGTTTATCGTTTCATAGCCATTTTCTTCAGTTTCATCTTCAAGATGTTTTTATTCCTATATTTAGAAACACACTCATAAATCTATAGAGATTGAATATAAACATGATTTTAATGGTATCCTAAGTTATGGTAACTTATGACTGAATTATTGATTATCTACTTGATAAGCAGCCAACTTTTCTCATATTGTAAAATTACAAATAGCAAACATTATTTCTCAAAAATTGTTATATGCATGCTTAATTATTCTATTTTCCTAGACTATTAGATCATGAATTATGTATGTTGTTAATGCTTTTGAGATTACTCTGACTGTTTTCCCTAATGGTGGAGAGAATACACCCTTAATTTCTTTATGACATTTCCATTTTTCAACATATGTTTACCAATACTGGATACTAGTTCAAAATGTTACAACAACGTCTGAATTTGGAAAAGAAAACCTTATGTTTAAAATAATGTGACAAGGGGGTGCATGCCATTCATAAATATTTGAAAAGGTTAACCAAGAATAATGACCACTCGGCTTACAGCTTCAACCTCTTCTAAAAATGCTCCCCAGGGACACCACTGTGTGCTATATGAGGTCTCTCCCACCTACTGATGTGTGCCCGCTGGCGTGCACAAGTGCGTGGGTGCACGTATTTCGTGGCTGGTGCAGCTGTATGGATCCAAACATTTTTAAGACTACCAAAAAACAAATATGAAAATAACCTTTTACTTTCTAATTTTGCAATGTCAGAGTTGTTCATTCCTTATTTAAGTGTGACTTTGTCATTTAAGTCAAGCATAAAATTTGTAATTCTGAGCTTCTAAGTCCTCACAAAGGGTAAAACCAAATGAGGGGATTTATGGCTCTCCCTCGTTATTCCTTTACTTCTTTTATAAAAGAGTCATTATTTTTCCTTTCAAAATAAACCATGCAAGACAAGATTGAAAATTCCATAATCTGTATTCAGGTTGTTTTAATGAAGGTAAATGAAGCATCACTGTTAGCAAGTGTGATTCACTTGAGTAGAGTTAGCTAAATATAAGCCCCTCTTTTACATAATCTTGGTAGGAGATTAAAACAATAAGCACCGGTGTTTCAGCATATCCATGCTTAGTGATAAGGAATCAGACATTTCTGTGGTGGGAAAGCCAAGGGTTAGGTACCTGTGTAGCTCCTGTTTGTATTATCGCGCACATTGCACTGGGAAGGCAGAATAATCATCGCAGACTCCAGGGAGACCCCTGAATCTGTGAAGGACATCTTTTGTGAGCCCCTGTAACTAGATCAGAATCTGAGACCATCCCTCAATGGTGAATATGGATTTACCTATGTCCTCTAACCTAAATTTTTCTCACACCCTGAGAAGCCATACACCAGAATACTGATATGTTCTCCCATGAACACTTAACATTTCCCTTGAGTGCATTAAGGAATCTTTATAAGAATTACAATATGTAATCAAATAGCAAAACAGTAAAGTAAAATATACAGAACTAGGTGGGGGGGGGGAGAGCTAGTGGGGAATGTGAGAAGCCAGCATGGTGGGACTCAGAAAAAAAAAATCGTGAAGTGTGCTTCCTGTAAAAGACTGGTTATTTGTTTTGTATGAAGTGTGTGTACTTCACTGGAGGGAAGCAGGTTAACAACTCATCCGTCCTTTTCTCCTCTGTACTTCAGAACCTTACGACTTTATTCCAGTAAGGTGCCAAATCCAAGAGGAAAATACTTAACACAAAAACTCAAAGTAGCATAAAAGAAATGAGGATGGTTTCAACCTTATAGAGCATCCACTGCTGAAATGTGAGGTTTTCTGTACATTGGGTTTTGTTTCATTTAATCTCATCATTTTATTTTGTTTCAAATAGGTTTCCAGATTTGGCAGCAAGTGCCTTTACTCATTGAGCCAATCACTGGCCCTAAATTATTATTATTTTTATTTTCATAGTACACGAAAAGTAAGTGCAGATTAGTCCAATAATTATGGTTTATTACTCAAGCAGTAAGAGTCCACTCCTGACTGTGAATTAGAGTTTTATCATGGGCATGTCCTGAGTGTGGATGCTGTTTGTTTAAATAACATTTATTTCAGAGTTCTAAAAGTAAGAGATGATTTCAATTCTGCCTAGCAACTAATTTTTTTTTTTTGTATTTTTGTTTTAATGTTTCAAGACATCTTTACTGGTGGCTCGCTGCCAGAATCTATAACAGCTTTTGGAAAACATTCTAGAACTTCCCAGAATTCTGATGCTGAACAGAGGGACCTCAGAGCTCTTCCTTCTCCTTTTTAGGGAATTGTTTTTCTTGAAATATGTGCAACTCATACATGTCAATATATCTATTACATACGTCTCTGCCCTTATTTTAACTCAGTTTTATAAGGTTTTTTTTTTTCAGTTAAAGCATAAAGAGAGTCTCTAAAAGATAGCAAGTACAGGCATAATTCTTTCTAGTCAATTTCAGCACATTTGGCCAATTTATACCTCATAGTCAACTGCCTTCACTGAGTCAGTACTGAGGTTGGAACTAGAGCAGTCTTATGGTTCCCTGCATGTACTGTATCCTAGCATCCTGCAAAGTAAGTCCACTTATGTAAAAATTAAATAAATTAATAACCACAAGTGAATTCATACTAAAATGCACACATTTAAAATGCATGGTACCATATGTATCATATATATTCATATATGTATATATATTTTCCAATATGTTTAGTGTCAAAAAGACTAAAATGCACACATTTAAAATGCATGGTACCATATGTATCATATATATTCATATATGTATATATATTTTCCAATATGTTTAGTGTCAAAAAGTTTTCATAGTCCAGCTAATTAGAGCATTTCTATTGTATATTTATCTGTGTGTGTTTGTGATGATAGTATTTTAGATCTACGTGTGCTAACTACAAATGTATAATGCACTATTAACTGGAGGCCTCTTATGCTGCAATTCTACTGTCAAAAGTTGTTCCTCTTGCATATGGCAACTTTGTAGCAATTAGTATTTTCTTTCTTTCTTTCTTTTTTGTTTGTTTGTTTGTTTGTTTCGAGACAGGGTTTCTCTGTGTAGCCCTGGCTGTCCTGGAACTCACTACTGTAGACCAGGCTGGCCTCGAATTCAGAAATCTGCCTGCCTCTAGTCAGTATTTTCTTTATTTTTCTTTTTATTTTCATGTCCTAGCAACCCACTACTCTCTTTTTGCAAATTCAACTTACTCAGATTCATATACAAGTCCAATCATTCAGTGTCTGTATTCATCAATGTTGTTATTCTGCCTCTGGCTTATTTATCTTAGCATAAAACTTAGGTTTAGATACTGTTTAAAACGTGGTACTTTCTTTACCTTTTAAGCATGAATAATACTCTTTATTTTGATGAAATCTTTCCTAAATAATTTAGGTAATAAAATATCATTTGCACAATATGTGTGATAAATGAATAGAATTTATCTTGCAAATCTACTCATTCATTGCCACGGGGCTCAAAGCTGTTTCAGAGTCAACTGCAGGGATATCAACTTCTAGTAATGGTAATTCTAACTAATTGTCATGTTTTAAGACTCTCTGGTGGGCAGAAAGATTTTAAGAACCATAGGACCAGAAAGTCTGCTTCAAGAGTGTGTCTTTTTCCATATCACATGAAAGGTGCAACTATAAAATTTCAACAACGTGGCTGCTTAACCAAAACCCAGGCAATGACAGACAATACCAGTTGATGTGTTAATAAATTTCCAGGCAATTCACAAACACACACACACACACACACACACACACACACACACACGCAAACAGAGAGAGAGAAAGAGAGAGAGAAATACAGTGACAAAATGCTGTTGAGAAGATAAAAGGAAGTTAGGTTAGAAGACAGAAACTCCGATAGTTTCCCAATGGTCTTAGTATTTAATTCTCATGTAGCAGCTAGCAAATGTTCCCACTTTTTATTATACTGTAGACCCAGAGCTCACGTCAAAGCAAAGCCAAACACATTACAAATTTTAATAAAAGAAGAAAAGAGAGCAGAGAAAACATTGAAAATAATTTTGGGATGCACAATGTTAATTTAAGTAACAGGTAGCAAATCTTTAGAATCACACACAGGTCTTTTGGCATAGAAAAGCAATTTAAAATTTTTCATTCTGAAGCCTGCAAGGCATTTGCTTAATTAGTGCTCTATGTGAGTGGGGACCCCTCTGAAAGGGTCCAGCACTGCAGAGCAGTGCAGCCAAACATGAGATGAAGCTTGTGGAGTCTTATGGAAGAGTTGAGAGAAGGACTGAGGGAATGGAAAAGGACAGGGACTCTACAGGAAGACTAGCAGAGTCAACTACCCAGACTCACAGTAGCTTCCAGAGCCTGAATCACCAAGCAAAGAGCAAGCACAGGCTGGACCTAAGTTCATATGTACATACATATGTAGCAGATGAGCAGTTTTGTTCCCAACAATGGGAGCAGCGTTTCTCCCTGAATGGGTTGTTTGCCTGCCTGTGGATCCTGTTCCCCTAAATGGACTGCCTTGTTTGGCCTCAGTGGGAGAGGATGTGCCTAGTCCTGCAGTGACCTGAAGTGCAAGGGAGAGGGATGGTGAAGCATGGTGTGTGTGTGAAACTCAATGGAAAGGGGGAGGGAGAGAAATGGGAGAGATTCTACATGAGGCAGTACTGGGAGGAGATGGGGAGCTGATATTGGGATGTAAAGTGAATAAATACACAAATAAATAAGAAAGGCAGGAAGGCAGGAAGGCAGGAAGGGAGGGAGGGAGGGAGGGAGGGAAGGAGGGAGGGAGGGAGGGAGGATGGAAGGAAGGAGGCTGAGCAAGCCATGAAGAGCAGAACTTCCCTATGGTCTGTGCCATCTCCTGCCTCAATGTAGTTCCTGCCTAAGTTTCTGCCTTGGCTTCCCTCAACACTAAGAGAGATGAATGCACAAGTCCAGCTAAAAATCTTTTTCTTTTCCTGTGGGAATGAGCAAGTAGCTCAAGTTATCCAGTCATGAAATTTGGTTCAATGAATAATGAGTTTCCTTCTTCTTAATGTGTGTGTGATGTTTGCATGTGTGTGCATACAAGCACACAACCACTTAGGACACATTTTAATTTTCTAAGTGTACAGTCATAGATTTTTGTGTGGGGATAGCTACAACAACATTCATTATATCCTCTTTGTGGCCATAGATATTAGGCTGATTTCTTTTTCCTTTATCAATTTATTCTTATAGATTCCCAGTGATTGTTAACTTGTTTCCAAAGCAACAAAGTTTGGGCTCAGTGGGCATTTCCAACCGTAGCTGTTTGATCAGCCTTCATTCCATTATGTGTAGGACCAATCATTTCACTGTTTAACATGCCTGGCATGGACGTCTTCTTGTGCTATTTCAGGGGTCATCTCCCTCATTGTCTGTTAGGCCATCGTGGCTAATATCAGATGGCACATTCTCCTCTGACAGGGAGAATGTAAGCACCTTACTTGCTGCTCTGAACCTTTTATTCACCTTGCTGCTGCTCCCATTTTCTGAGCAATGCTTCTGCTTGGGAATAGCCTCAGTGGCTCTGTTCTGCTCTCTCTAATCCTCTGGAGAACATGATGCTTGCAGTATGTTTGCTTTGCTGCTCCAGGGAAAATTGACTTTCCTCAAGGGAATTTTTTCCCAGTCTTGAGCTTCTTTGACAGGGTGGTCAATCCTAAAACACCTTCTGTTAGCATTCTAAAGCCAGGTGTTCTGGTCTCATCTCTAAGTGGGGAGAGGAACTCCACTTCATAACTTGAGTCAGGAAAGAGAAGCAGTTTTTGTAGTATGGCAGACCCTACCACCAAGTGTAAATCTCATTCTTACCGTCAATCACTGTGAAATCTCCTGAATTTCATACTATTCATAAATCCTTTATATACATGTATAAACATCTATGATTGGTATACTATGGAATGATATAGTATATATGCACTGATATATTACATGTTAGATATGATTGATATGATCTATAATATAAGATATATGATATATGACATATAATGTATGATTTATTAGATATGGTGTATGGTGTACAGTATATAACATACTATAATATGATATGATATGCTATAATATGATATGGCATGAAAGACAAGTGGATATACCTGGGATGTTGTTTCTCCACATTCATTCCCATGTTTTCTTTTCCTTTTAGGCAATTCTGATATAGAGCATTTCTCCTCAACCTTCCTGCACCACTCTGTGTCTTTCTGTCTTCTACATAGCTATTTAGCTCAGCATTAATGATAAAAGCTTTTTGATATCTAACACAAATGCAATACAGAAAATAAATAAAAATATTTAAGTATAAGAATCCTATAAAGAGCAGGGCAGTGGTGGCTCATGCCTTTAATCCCAGCACTTGGGAGGCAGAGGCAGGAAGATTTCTGAGTTCGAGGCCAGCCTGGTATACAGTAGTGAGTTCCAGGACAGCCAGGGCTATACAGAGAAACCCTGTCTCAAAAAAAAAAAAAAAAAAAAAAAAAGAAAAGAAAAGAAAAGAAAAAAGAAAAAAAGAAAAGAAAAGAAAAGAAAAGAAAAGAAAAGAAAAAAAAGAATCCTATAAAGACTAGGGAAATTCATAGTATTGAACTGGTAAAGATCATAGATTAGACTTAATGCTCAGAGTTGATTAAAAGTTTTGTAAATATAATTGCAAAAATTTTAGTTGTGGGTAACAATACATTTTGATTGACAAAATTCAGTCAATATTTTTCAATGTGATAAATGTATATGCTCTATTCCTGTAACTCTAGTTCTAAAATTATTTCCAGAAATGTTCTGGTCTATTTAAAAATTGACATATTTAAATGACATTCTCTTTATATGAGTTGTGGATGGAGTATTGGAGAATATAACTGCTTCTCAGTAGAGGACTGTTCTGTTTCAGTATATAATTGGGTATAAATAGAAAAGTTCAAAATATAAGGCAACTTATACTTGTTAATTAACTCAGACCAATTTTTAAGGTAAGTTGAAAGTGAACTGTTAATTATATGATGTTCATAGCTTGTTAATTAGCTAAGCTATGCTAAACATATCCTTCCTTGTCCAACTAAATATCCTGAGGGTTACCTGTTTCACTTGCCATTGCTACAGTCTAATTCAACCTCTAGCCTTTCTTACTTGGCCTCTCAGGGATTATTTCTCCTTCCATCTCAGCTTCACCCCTGCACTGTGCTCTGTTGATAGACCCCAGTGTGAGTTGCTGCAGCATAGATGTCAGAGTATGTATCACTTTGTAGAACTCTTTAGTGACTTTTAGTTACGACTCTTTGTCATTTGACATCTTAAATATTCTTGTCTCTCCCTAAGGTAATCTCCATCTTTTTCATTCAGTTTATATTTCCAAGTTCAAGAATTGTACTTGGCTCAGAGTAGCATGCTGATCTGCCAATAACTGCTTGGATGTTAATATGAAATCCATGTTCACTGAATATTGTTGTTCATTTACTTCTTATACTCTACTAATGTATGCTTCTTAGTGCTTGCAAGCCTGTCACAAGCTAGAGTTATTTGGGAAGAGGAAAACTTGGGTAAGAAAATGTCTTTCTCTGGTTGCCTGTAAGCAAGTCTGTAGGGCATTTATATATATATATATATATATATATATATATATATATATATATATATTGATATATGAGGGACCATCCCATTAGAGATGGAGTGACTCCTGGGTGAGTGGTGCTGGCTTGCATAAGAAAAGCAAAATGGGGGTTCCCAGATTCCGCCAAGACTGGTCTGCACAGATGAGAGTGTGGACTACAGAAGCTAACAGCTTCTGGGACAGGCAGAAGCCACAGAACTTCTGGGGCAGACCATGTTTCAGGCTCCAGACACCAGGGAACCTTCCCTGCCAGAGGAGAGGTGTCTGCCCCGCCTGGAAGGACTTTGCCACAACATATGGGGGAGACATCTAGGTTCCCGGATCCCACCAAGACTACTCTGCGCAGGTGAGAGTGTGGACTACAGAAGCTACACAGATTCTTGGACAAGCCATGATTCGGACCTTCATCTTCTGCCAGTAGGCAGGTCCAAACACCAGATATCTGTCCACCTGCCCTGCAAGAGAAGAGCTTGCCTGTACAGAGTACTCTAACCACTGAAAATCATGAGACAGCTAGTCTTCTAGGTCTGCTGGTAGAGGCTAACAGAATCACAAAAAGAACAAGCTCTAACCAGAGACAACTATAACAACTAACTCCAGAGATTACCAGATGGCTAAAGGCAAATGTAAGAATCTTACTAACAGAAACTAAGACCACTCACCATCATCAGAACCCAGCACTCCCACCTCAGCCAGACCTGGGTATCCCAACACACCCGAAAAGCTAGACCTGGATTTAAAAGCATATCTCATGATGATGGTAGAGGACATCAAGAAGGACTTTAATAACTCACTTAAAGAAATACAGGAGAACACTGCTAAAGAGTTACAAGTCCTTAAAGAAAAACAGGAAAGCACATCCAAACAGGTGATGGAAATGAACAAAACCATACTAGACCTAAAAAGGAAAGTAGACACAATAAAGAAAACCCAAAGTAAGGCAACGCTGGAGATAGAAACCCTAGGAAAGAAATCTGGAACCATAGATGCGAGCATCAGCAACAGAATACAAGAGATGGAAGAGAGAATCTCAGGTGTAGAAGATTCCATAGAGAACATCGGTACAACAATCAAAGAAAATATAAAATGAAAAAAGATCCTAACTCAAAACATCCAGGAAATCCAGGACACAATGAGAAGACCAAACCTATGGATAATAGGAGTAGATGAGAATGAAGATTTTCAACTCAAAGGGCCAGCAAATATCTTCAACAAAATTATAGAAGAAAACTTCCCAAACCTAAAGAAAGAGATGCCCATGAACATATAAGAAGCCTACAGAACTCCAAATAGACTGGACCAGAAAAGAAATACCTCCCGACACATAATAATCAAAACAACAAATGCACTAAATAAAGATAGAATATTAAAAGCAGCAAAGGAGAAAGATCAAGTAACATATAAAGGCAGGCCGATCAGAATTACACCAGACTTTTCACCAGAGACTATGAAATCCAGATGATCCTGGACAGATGTTATACAGACACTAAGAGAACACAAATGCCAGCCCAGGCTACTATACCCAGCCAAACTTTCAATTACCATAGATGGAGAAACCAAAGTATTCAACGACAAAACCAAATTCACACATTATCTTTCCACGAATCCTGCCCTTCAAAGGATGATAACAGAAAAAATCCAATACAAGGACAGAAACCACATCCTAGAAAAAGCAAGAAAGTAATCCTTCAACAAACTTAAAAGAAGACAGCCACAAGAACAGAATGCCAATTCAAACAACAAAAATAATAGGAAGCAATAATTACTTTTCCTTATTATCTCTTAATATAAATGGACTCAATTCCCCAATAAAAAGACATAGACTAACAGACTGGCTACACAAACAGGACCCAACATTCTGCTGCTTACAGGAAACCCATCTCAGGGAAAAAGACAGACACTACCTCAGAGTGAAAGGCTGGAAAACAGTTTTCCAAGCAAATGGCCTGAAGAAAGAAGCTGGAGTAGCCATTCTAATATCTAATAAAATCGACTTCCAACACAAATTTATTAAAAAAGAGAAGGAGGGGCACTTTATACTCATCAAAGGTGAAATCTTCCAAAAGGAACTCTCAATTCTGAATATCTATGCTCCAAATGCAAGGTCAGCCACATTCATTAAAGAATCTTTAGTAAAGCTCAAAGCACACATTGCACCTCACACAATAATAGTGGGAGACTTCAACATACCACTCTCATCCATGGACAGATCGAGGAAACAGAAATTAAACAGGAACACACTGAAACTAACAGAAGTTATGAAACAAATGGATTTAACAGATATCTACAGAACATTTTATCCTAAAACAAAAGGATATACCTTCTTCTCAGCACCTCATGATACTTTCTCCCAAATTGACCATATAATTGGTCACAAAACAGGCCTCAACAGATACAAAAATATTGAAATTGTCCCATGCATCCTATCAGATCACCATGGACTAAGGCTCATCTTCAATAACAACATAAATAATAGAAAGCCAACATTCACGTGGAAACTGAACAACACGCTTCTCAATGATACCTTGGTCAAGGAAGGAATAAAGAAAGAAATTAAGGATGTTTTAGAGTTTAATGAAAATGAAGCCACAACATACCCAAACTTATGGGACACAATGAAAGCATTTCTAAGAGGGAAACTCATAGCTCTGAGTGCCTACAAAAAGAAACTAGAGAGAGCACACACTAGCAGCTTGACAACACAACTAAAAGCTCTAGATCAAAAGGTAGCAAATTCACCCAAGAGGAGTAGACTGCAGGAAATAATCAAACTCAGGAGCAAAATCAACAAGTTGAAACAAGAAGAACTATTCAACATATCAACCAAAGGAGGATCTGGTTCTTTGAGAAAAATCAACAAAATAGATAAACTCTTAGCTAGACTCACTAGAGGGCACAGGGACAACATCCTAATTAACAAAATCAGAAATGAAAAGGGAGACATAACAATAGATCCTGAAGAAATCCAAAACACCATCAGATCCTTCTATGAAAGGCTATACTCAACAAAACTGGAGAACCTGGATGAAATGGACAAATTTCTAGACAGATACCAGGTGACAAAGTTAAATCTGGATCAGATTAATGATCTAGACAGTCCTATAACCCCTAAAGAAATAGAAGCAGTCATTAATGGTCTCCCAACCAAAAAAAAAGCCCAGGACCAGATGGGTTTAGTGCAGAGTTCTATCAGACCTTCAAAGAAGATCTTATTCCAGGTCTTCACAAACTATTCCACGAAATAGAAGCAGAAGGTACCCTACCCAACTCATTCTATGAAGCCACAAATACTCTGATATCTAAACCACAGAAAGACCTAACAAAGATAGAGAACTTCAGACCAATTTCCCTTATGAATATCGATGCAAAAATACTGAATAAAATTCTTGCTAACCGAATCCAAGAACACATCAAAACAATCATCCATCCTGACCAAGTAGGTTTCATTCCAGGGATGTGGGGATGGTTCAATATACGGAAATCCAACAACATAATCCATTATATAAACAAATTCAAAGACAAAAACCACATGATCATCTCCTTAGATGCTGAAAAAGCATTTGACAAAATCCAACCTCCATTCATGATAAAAAGTCTTGGAAAGATCAGGAATTCAAGGGCCATACCTAAACATGATAAAAGCAATCTACAGCAAACCAGTAGCCAACATCAAAGTAAATGGTGAGAAGAGGGAAGCAATCCCACTAAAATCAGGGATTAGACAAGGCTGTCCACTTTCTCCCTACCTATTCAACATTGTACTTGAATCTAGCCAGAGCAATTCCACAACAAAAGGAGATCAAGGGGATACAAATTGGAAAGGAAGCAGTCAAAATATCACTTTTTGCAGATGATAGGATAGTATATATAAATGACCCTAAAAATTCCACCAGAGAACGAAACCAGATAAACAGTTTCAGTGAAGTAGCTGGATATAAAATTAACTCAAACAAGGCAATGGCCTTTCTCTACACAAAGGATAAACAGGCTGAGAGAGAAATTATGGAAACAACACCCTTTTCAAAGGTCACAAAAAATATAAAATACCTTGGCATGACTCTAACTAAGGAAGTGAAAGATCTGTATAATAAGAACTTCAAGTCTCTGAAGAAAGATATTAAAAAGATCTCACAAAATAGAAAGATCTCCCATGGTCATGAATGGGCAGGATCAATATAGTAAAAATGGCTATCTTGCCATAAGCAATCTATACATTCAATGCAATCCCCATCAAAATTCCAACTCAATTCTTTTTTTTTTTTTTGATTTTTATTACATATTTTCCTCAATTACATTTCCAATGCTATCCCAAAAGTCCCCCATAGCGCCCCCCACTTCCCTACACACCCATTCCCATTCTTTTGGCCCTGGCATTCCCCTATATTGGGGCATATAAAGTTTGCAAGTCCAATGGGCCTCTCTTTCCATTGATGGCCGACTAGGCCATCTTTCGATACATATGCAGCTAGAGACAAGAGCTCCGGGGTTCTGGTTAGTACATCATGTTGTTCCAACAATAGGGTTGCAGATCCCTTTAGCTCCTTGGGTACTTTCTCTAGCTTCTCTATTGGGAGCCCTGTGATACATCCAATAGCTGACTGTGAACATCCACTCCTGTGTTTGCTAGGCCCCGGCATCGTCTCACAAGAGACAGCTATATTTGGGTCCTTTCAGCAAAATCTTGCTAGTGTATGCAATGGTGTCAGCGTTTAGAAGCTGCTTATGGGATGGATCCCTGGATACGGCAGTCTCTAAATGGTCCATCCTTTCATCACAGCTACGAAATTTGTCTCTGTAACTCCTTCCATGGGTGTTTTGTTCCCAATTCTAAGAAGGTGCACAGTGTCCACACTTTGGTCTTCATTCTTCTTGAGTTTCATGCGTTTATCAAATTGTATCTTATATCTTGGGTATCCTAAGTTTTGGGCTAATATCCACTTATCAGTGAATACATATTGTGTGAGTTCTTTTGTGATTGTGTTATTTCACTCAAGATGATGCCCTCCAGGTCCATCCATTTGGCTAGGAATTTCATAAATTCATTCTTTTTAATAGCTGAGTAGTACTCCATTGTGTAAATGTACCATAATTTCTGTATCCATTCCTCTGTTGAGGGACATCTGGGTTCTTTCCAGCTTCTGGCTATTATAAATAGGGCTGCTATGAACATAGTGGAGCATGTGTCCTTTTTACCGGTTGGGACATCTTCTGGATATATGCCCAGGAGAGGTATTGCTGGATCCTCCGGTAGTACTATGTCCAATTTTCTGAGGAACCGCCAGACTGATTTCCAGAGTGGTTGTACAAGCTTGCAATCCCACCAACAATGGGGGAGTGTTCCTCTTTCTCCACATCCTCGCCAGCATCTGCTGTCACCTGAATTTTTGATCTTAGCCATTCTGACTGGTGTGAGGTGGAATCTCAGGGTTGTTTTGATTTGCATTTCCCTGATGATTAAGGATGTTGAACATTTTTTCAGGTGTTTCTCTGCCATTCGGTATTCCTCAGGTGAGAATTCTTTGTTCAGTTCTGAGCCCCATTTTCTAATGGGGTTATTTGACTTTCTGGAGTCCACCTTCTTGAGTTCTTTATATATATTGGATATTAGTCCCTTATCTGATTTAGGATAGGTGAAGATCCTTTCCCAATCTGTTGGTGGTTTTTTTGTCTTATTGATGGTGTCTTTAGCCTTGCAGAAGCTTTGTAGTTTCATGAGGTCCCACTTGTAAATTCTCGATCTTACAGCACAAGCCATTACTGTTCTATTCAGGAATTTTTCTCCTGTGCCCATATCTTCAAGGCTTTTCCCCACTTTCTCCTCTATAAGTTTCAGTGTCTCTGGTTTTATGTGAAGTTCCTTGATCCACTTAGACTTGACCTTAGTACAAGGAGATAGGAATGGATCGATTCGCATTCTTCTACATGTTAACAACCAGTTGTGCCAGCACCATTTGTTGAAAATGCTGTCTTTCTTCCACTGGATGTTTTTAGCTCCCTTGTCGAAGATCAAGTGACCATAGGTGTGTGGGTTCATTTCTGGGTCTTCAATTCTATTCCATTGGTCTATTTGTCTGTCACTATACCAGTACCATGCAGTTTTTATCACAATTGCTCTAGTAGTAGAGCTTTAGGTCCGGCATGGTGATTCCACCAGAGGTTCTTTTATCCTTGAGAATAGTTTTTGCTATCCTAGGTTTTTTGTTATTCCAGATGAATTTGCAGATTGCACTTTCTAATTCGTTGAAGAATTGATTTGGAATTTTGATGGGGATTGCATTGAATCTGTAGATTGCTTTTGGCAAGATAGCCATTTTTACAATGTTGATCCTGCCAATCCATGAGCATGGGAGATCTTTCCATTTTCTGAGATCTTCTATAATTTCTTTCTTCAGAGACTTGAAGTTTTTATTATACAGATCTTTCACTTCCTTAGTTAGAGTCACGCCAAGATATTTTATATTATTTGTGACTATTGAGAAGGGTGTTGTTTCCCTAATTTCTTTCTCAGCCTGTTTATTCTTTGTGTAGAGAAAGGCCATTGATTTGTTTGAGTTAATTTTATATCCAGCTACTTCACCGAAGCTGTTTATCAGGCTTAGGAGTTCTCTGGTGGAATTTTTAGGGTCACTTATATATACTATCATATCATCTGCAAAAAGTGATATTTTGACTTCATCTTTTCCAATTTGTATCCCTTTGATCTCCTTTTGTTGTCGAATTGCTCTGGCTAGGACTTCAAGTACAATGTTGAATAGGTATGGAGAAAGTGGACAGCCTTGTCTAGTCCCTGATTTTAGAGGGATTGCTTCAAGCTTCTGAACATTTACTTTGATGTTGGCTACTGGTTTGCTGTAGATTGCTTTTATCATGTTTAGGTATGGGCCTTGAATTCCTGATCTTTCCAAGACTTTTATCATGAATGGGTGTTGGATCTTGTCAAATGCTTTTTCCGCATCTAACGAGATGACCATGTGGTTTTTGTCTTTGAGTTTGTTTATATACTGGATTACGTTGATGGATTTCCGTATATTGAACCATCCCTGCATCCCTGGGATGAAACCTACTTGGTCAGGATGGATGATTGTTTTGATGTGTTCTTGGATTCGGTTAGCAAGAACTTTATTGAGGATTTTTGCATCAATATTCATAAGGGATATTGGTCTGAAGTTTTCTATCTTTGTTGAGTCTTTTTGTGGTTTAGGTATCAGAGTAATTGTGGCTTCATAGAATGAGTTGGGTAGAGTACCTTCTGTTTCTATTTTGTGGAATAGTTTGTGAAGAACTGGGATTAGATCTTCTTTGAAGGTCTGATAGAACTCTGCACTAAACCCATCTGGTCCTGGGCTTTTTTTAGTTGGGAGACTATTAATGACTGCTTCTATTTCTTTGGGGGATATAGGGCTGTTTAGATCATTAACCTGATCTTGATTCAACTTTGGTACCTGGTATCTGTCTAGGAACTTCTCCATTTCATCCAGGTTCTCCAGTTTTGTTGAGTATAGCCTTTGGTAGAAGGATCTGATGGTGTTTTGGATGTCTTCAGGATCTGTTGTTATGTCTCCTTTTTCATTTCTGATTTTGTTAATTAGGATGCTTTCCCTGTGCCCTCTAGTGAGTCTGGCTAAGGGTTTATCTATCTTGTTGGTTTTCTCAAAGAACCAGCTCCTTGATTGTTTGATTCTTTGAATAGTTTTTCTTGTTTCCACTTGGTTGATTTCACCCCTGAGTTTGATTATTTCCTGCTGTCTACTCCTCTTGGGTGAATTTGCTTCCTTT
Organism: Mus caroli; assembly: GCF_978045245.1. Classification (NCBI taxonomy): domain Eukaryota; kingdom Metazoa; phylum Chordata; class Mammalia; order Rodentia; family Muridae; genus Mus; species Mus caroli. Next base: position 99,003,215 of record NW_028227267.1, on the reverse strand, counting down.
TGTTCTAGTGCTTTTAGGTGTGTTGTCAAGCTGCTAATGTGTGCTCTCTCTAGTTTCCTTTGGAGGCACTCAGAGCTATGAGATTTCCTCTTAGAAATGCTTTCATTGTGTCCCATAAGTTTGGGTATGTTGTGGCTTCATTTTCATTGAACTCTAAAAAGTCCTTAATTTCTTTCTTTATTCCTTCCTTGACCAAGGTATCATTGAGAAGAGTGTTGTTCAGTTTCCACGTGAAGGTTGGCTTTCTATTATTTATTTTGTTATTGAAGATCAGCCTTAGTCCATGGTGATCTGATAGGATGCATGGGACAATTTCAATATTTTTGTATCTGTTGAGGCCTGTTTTGTGACCAATTATGTGGTCAATTTTGGAGAAGGTACTATGAGGTGCTGAGAAGAAGGTATATCCTTTTGTTTTAGGATAGAATGTTCTGTAGATATCTGCCAGATCCATTTGATTCATAATTTCTCTTAGTTTCTCTGTGTCCCTGTTTAGTTTCTGTTTCCATGATCTGTCCATTGGTGAAAGTGGTGTGTTGAAGTCTCCCACTATTATTGTATGAGGTGCAATGTGTGCTTTGAGATTTACTAAAGTTTCTTTAATGAATGTGGCTGCCTTTGTATTTGGAGCATAGATATTCAGGATTGATAGTTCCTCTTGGAGGATTTTACCTTTGATGAGTATGAAGTGCCCCTCCCTGTCTTTTTTGATGACTTTGGGTTGGAAGTCAATCTTATCAGATATTAGAATGGCTACTCCAGCTTGTTTCTTCATGCCATTTGCTTGGAAAATTGTTTTCCAGCCTTTCATTCTGAGGTAGTGTCTATCCTTTTCTCTGAGATGAGTTTCCTGTAAGCAGCAAAATGTTGGGTCTTGTTTGTGTAGCCAGTTTGTTAGTCTATGTCTTTTTATCGGGGAGTTGAGTCCATTGATATTAAGAGATATTAAGGAAAAGTAATTGTTGTTTCCTGTTATTTTTGTTGTTAAAGTTGGCATTTTGTTCTTGTGGCTGTCTTCTTTTAGGTTTGTTGAGGGATTACCTTCTTGTTGTTTCTAGGGCGTGGTTCCTGTCCTTGTATTGGTTTTTTTCTGTTATTATCCTTTGAAGGGCTGGATTCGTGGAGAGATAATGTGTGAATTTGGTTTTGTCGTGGAATACTTTGGTTTCTCCATCTATGTTAATTGAGAGTTTGGCTGGGTATAGTAGCCTGGGCTGGAATTTGTGTTCTTTTAGTGTCTGTATAACATCCGTCCAGGATCTTCTGGCTTTCATAGTCTCTGGTGAAAAATCTGGTGTAATTCTGATAGGCTTGCCTTTATATGTTACTTGGCCTTTTTCTCTTACTGCTTTTAGTATTCTATCTTTATTTAGAGCATTTGTTGTTCTGATTATAATGTGTCGGGAGGTATTTCTTTTCTGGTCCAGTCTATTTGGAGTTCTGTAGGCTTTTTGTATGTTCATGGGCATCTCTTTCGTTAGATTTGGGAAGTTTTCTTCTATAATTTTGTTGAAGATGTTTGCTGGTCCTTTGAGTTGAAAATCTTCATTCTCATCCACTCCTATTATCCGTAGGTTTGGTCTTCTCATTGTGTCCTGTATTTCTTGGATGTTTTGAGTTAGGATCTTTTTGCATTTTACATTTTCCTTGATTGTTGTGCCGATGTTCTGTATGGAATCTTCTGCACCTGAGATTCTCTCTTCCATCTCTTGTATTCTGTTGCTGATGCTCGTATCTATGGTTCCAGATTTCTTTCCTAGGGTTTCTATCTCCAGTGTTGCCTCATTTTGGGTTTTCTTTATTGTGTCTACTTCCCTTTTTAGGTCTAGTATGGTTTTGTTCATTTCCATCATCTGTTTGGATGTGTTTTCCTGTTTTTCTGTAAGGACTTCTACCTGTCTGATTATGTTATCCTGTTTTTCTTTAAGGATTTGTAACTCTTTAGCAGTGTTCTCCTGCAATTCTTTAAGGGATTTTTGTGCTTCCTCTTTAGTGTCTTCTGCCTGTTTAGCATTGTTCTCCTGTATTTCTTTAAGTGTGTTATTAAAGTCCTTCTTGAAGTCCTCTACCATCATCAGGAGATATGCTTTTAGATCCGTGTCTAGCTTTTCCGGTGTGTTGGGGTGCCCTGGACTGGGCGAAGTGGGGGTGCTGGGTTCTGATGATGGTGAGTGGTCTTGGTTTCTGTTAGTAAGATTATTACGTTTACCTTTCGCCATCTGGTAATCTCTGGGGTTAGTTGTTATCGTTGTCACTGTTTAAAGATTGAAGCAGAAGCTGTGTTCCACTCACCAGCAGTCTCTAAATCCTGCGGCAGGGGTCGTGGGTAGCTGACGGTACCCGGGTGCTGGTCCAGCCGGAAGAGGCCTGTGGTCCTACTCAGGCCGGTTTTCTGCTTCCCTAACTAATGCAGTCTCTGGTCCCACGTGCAATTGGATTGGAGCAGAAGCTGTGCTCCACTCACCAGAAGTCTTAAGATCCTGTGGCGGGTGTTGTGGGTAGCTGGCGAGTGTCAGCCGACCCTGCGCCCCAGTTGCCCTGGTGCTTTTCTGACAGGAAGAGGCTTGTGGCCCTATGTAGACCGGATTTCTCTCACCCCAACCAGAGCAGTCTCAGGTCCCGTGTGATTGGACTGGAGCAGAAGCTGTGTTCCACTCACCAGCAGTCCCAAAATCCTGCGGCGGGGGTCGTGGGTAGCTGGCGGGTGTCAGGCAACCCTGCGCTCCAGCTACCCCGGTGCTGATCCGGCCGGATGAGGCCTGTGGCCCTACTCAGGCCGGTTTCTGCTTCCCTAACTAATGCAGTCTCAGGTCCTGCGCGCAATTGGATTGGAGCAGAAGCTGTGCTCCACTCACCAGAAGTCTTAAGATCCTGTGGCGGGTGTTGTGGGTAGCTGGCGAGTGTCAGCCGACCCTGCGCCCCAGCTGCCCCGGTGCTTTTTCCCAACTCAATTCTTAAATCAATTAGAAAGGGCTATTTGCAAATTTATTTGGAATAACAAAAAACCTAGGATAGCAAAAACTCTTCTCAAAGAAAAAAAAAAAAAAAAAAAAAAAAAAAAAAAAAAAAAAACCTCTGGTGGAGTCACCATGCCTCACCTAAAGCTGTACTACAGAGCAATAGTGATAAAAACTGCATGGTACTGGTATAGCGACAGACAAGTAGACCAATGGAGTAGAATTGAAGACTCAGAAATGAATCCACACACCTATAGTCACTTGATCTTTGACAATAGAGCTAAAACCATCCAGTGGAAAAAAGACAGCTGTTTCAACAAATGGTGCTGGCACAACTGGCAGTTATCATGTAGAAGAATGTGAATTGATCCATTCCTATCTCCTTGTACTAAGGTCAAATCTAAGTGGATCAAGGAACTTCACATAAAACTAGAGACACTGAAACTTATAGAGGAAAAATGGGGAAAAGCCTCGAAGATATGGGCACAGGGGGAAAATTCCAGAATAGAACAGCAATGGTTTGTGCTGTAAGATCAAGAATCAATAAATGGGACCTCATAAAATTGCAAAGTTTTTGTAAGGTAAAAGACACTGTCAATAGGACAAAAAGGCCACCAACAGATTGGGAAAGGATCTTTACCTATCCTAAATCGGATATGGGACTAATATCCAATATATATTCAGAACTCAAGAAGTTGGACTCCAGAAAATCATCAAAAACTGGGACTCAGAGCTAAACAAAGAATTCTCACCTGAGTAATACTGAATGGCTGAGAAGCACCTGAAAAAATGTTCAACATCCTTAATCATCAGGGAAATGCAAATCAAAACAACCCTGAGATTCCACCTCACACCAGTCAGAATGGCTAAGATCAAAAATTCAGGTGACAGCAGATGCTGGCGAGAATGTGGAGAAAGAGGAACACTACTCCATTGTTGGTGGAATTTCAAGTTTGTACAACCAGTCTGGAAATCAGTCTGGCGGTTCCTCAGAAAATTGGACATAGTACTACCAGAGGATCCTGCAATACCTCTCCTGGGCATATATCCAGAAAATGTCCCAACCGGTAAGAAGGACACATGCTCCACTATGTTCATAGCAGCCTTATTTATAATAGCCAGAAGCTGGAAAGAGCCCAGATGCCCCTCAACAGAGGAATGGATACAGAAAATGTGGTACATTTGCACAATGGAGTACTACTCAGCTATTAAAAAGAATGAATTTATGAATATCCTAGGCAAATGGATGGACCTGGAGGGCATCATCCTGAGTGAGGTAACCCAATCACAAAAGAACTCACATGATATATATTCACTGATAAGTGGATATTAGCCCAGAAACTTAGAATACCCAAGATACAAGATACAATTTGCAAAACACATGAAACTCAAGAAGAACAAAGACCAAAGTGTGGACACTTTGCTCCTTCTTAGAATTGGGAACAAATCACCCACGGAAGAAGTTACAGAGATAAAGATTGGAACTGAGACAAAAGGATGAACCATCTAGAGACTTCCATACCCAGGGATCCATCCTATAATCAGCCTCCAAAGGCTGACACCATTGCACACAGTAGCAAGATTTTGGACCCTGATATAGCTGTCTTTTGCGAAGCTATGCCGGGGCCTAACAAACATAGAAGTGGATGCTCACACTCAGCTATTGGATGGATCACAGGGTCCCCAATGGAGGAGCTAGAGAAAGTACCCAAGGATCTAAATGGGTCTGCAACTCTATAGGTGGAACAACAATATGAACTAACCAGTATCCCCCCCCCCCCCGAGCTTGTGTCTCTAGCTGCATATGTATCAGAAGTTGGCTTAGCCAGCCATCAGTGGAAAGAGAGGCCCATTGCCAGGGCCAAGAAGTGGGAGTGGGGGGGGTGTAGAGTAGTGGTGGGGAGAGTTTGGGGGGACTTTGAGGTAGTATTGGAAATGTAAATAAAGAAAATATCTAATAAAAAAATAATGAGGAAAAAAAAAAAGAAAACATGATGCCATTTTCAGAAAAATGAATGGAACTAGAGATTACCATGTATCAAAATAAGCCAGTTTCAGAAAGAGAGCCATGTTTTCTCTTCTGTAAATGATAATGACTTAAAAAGGAGTAAGACATAAAAGTAGAATCGTGATTATTTGGGTAGAGGAAGGGAACCAGTAGACAAAAGTACAAGAGAGGAGAATGTATGTGGTAATATGATATGATCAAAGTGCAAGAAATACATGTTTGAAAATGTCATAATGAAACATGGGAGCAAATATACCATGAACATGCGCTGATGTAAACATCTGAAAAATGAAACTAGAATGCAGAATAGAAGCTACCAGGGGAGAAAGGCGATGAGGGTTAAGGGAGAAATGATCTAGGGAGGATCCAGGTGGTGGGAACTGTGATCAAGTGCACTATGTATATATAAAAATAGCATGATGAGAATCATTATTTGACACAATTAATATGCTAATTACAAAGCCCTCCTGGAGTCAGAGCTGAGCTGTCAGTGGGGCAAGCAGCTAGCATGGCCAGGAATTAGCTTTGGGAGGGGGGAGGCTTCCCAGCCTAGAGCTGAACATCCTGAGTGGCTCTTTCTCCCTGCCCCATTCTTCCCCTTTGTAAGGGTTGCACTTTACCATTGGCGAGGAATGGCTCATTGGCAAGTCACCTAGTTCATCTCTAGGCCAGTGTAGCTGGAAGTCAAACATTTAGAGAAGACTGGACAAATAAACGCAGATATCTGAAAAGTAAAAAAAAAAAAAAAAAAGAAAGAAAGAAAAGAAAAGAAAAATGAGTGAATTATGAGGATCCAGCCAATAAGCAGCCTTTCTGCTTATTGGTCTTTGCTTCAGATCCTGCATTGAGGCTCCTGCTTACACTTCTTCTCCTGGTGGACTGTAAGCTATAAGATGCAATTAACCCTTCCCTCCTCACGTGGCTTAGGAACATGGTGCTTACTGCATCCACAGAAACAAAGCCAGGTTATACTGGGAAGGATTTCTTTCAGGTATCATCCAAGGAGCACATAGATTGATGATATGAATATTAATGAGCAGCACTTGTCTTCCCTGCACTTGATGAGTGTGAGACTAATTACTATTAGATAGGGTTCATATAGAAATTACTCACTGCACCACTGGATCTCCACCATCACACAGGCAGGCATGATTTATACCTCTATAAAGAGAGCAATTGTTGCTAGAAATTTATTTTCCACTGGTCTTTCTGTTTTGGCAAAAAAAAAAAAGTTGGTATTTATTGTTTTGAAGATCAGCTAAACTTTGAAATGTATACTCTTCAGAAGTCAAGAACCCCCACAAAATACTCTGAGAACCCCACAGTCCCCATGTTGTGGAGGGAAACTGAGACAGATGCAGATAGATACTTATAGCTAACCATTGGACTGAGGTCTGGGACCCCTATGGAAGAGTTAGAGGAATGATTGAAGGAACAGAAGGGGATGGCAACTCCATGAGAAGAACAACAGTATCAACTAAACCATACCCCTCAGACCTCCCAGAGACTAAGCCACCAACCAAAGCGCATACATGGGCTGATCCTTGGGCCCTGACATACATGTAGCAGAGGACTGCCTTATCTGGCCTCAGTGGGAGAGGATGCATCTAATCATGAAGATCTAATGCATGCATCTAATCATGAAGAGGCTCCAGGGGAGGTGGATGCCTAGGGGACATGAGCTGAGAGTGCATGTGTAGGTGACAGAGGTGGGGGATGGGGAGCACTCCCTCAGAGGGTTAGGAGAGAGAGGATGGGGTGAAGAACTCTTGCAGGGGGGACAAACATTTGAATTGTAAATAAATAAAACAATAAAAAAAAGTAAAGCAAACAAAGAAAGAGAGACTTACTTATGTTCTACTTCTAAGGGGTACATATGTATACATAATGACAATTAGTTTAAAAAGAGGCCATGAATTTGAAGGGGAGAAAGAAGATGAATAGAGGAAAAGTTTTGAGGAAGGAAAGAGAAGGGAGAAGAAACATTGTTAAGAAAATAAAATAATTCTCCAAAAAAAAAAAAGGCAAAAAAGAAGAAAACAGACCCAAACTATCTAGGAAAACAAAGGCAGGAAGGGGAAGGAAGAAAAAAAGAGGCCTTTTTGGAATGGAACAGCAGAGGGGTAAGATGTAGCAGCTATAGTTATCCTGGTATCATGGTGGATCCACAAAAATTTGCCACCAGAGGAATCAGAATTTAATAAGGCTCACAAGATTAGGTTTTAGTTGTTGCACCCGGAGATTGAGTTACCATTGTTTCTGAACTGAGTTAGTGTTGCGTTTTCCTTCGCATGGGGGCTCAGCTGGGTTCAAGAGAGAAAGTGTGGGTTTGCCTGATGTGCACCACAAAAGGCTGTGGGGGATTTGAAGCACAAGGTTGACTTGGTAACGACCTGTTAGTGGGAGCCTAGCAAGCTGGGTGGAGATGGTTCAGGAGCTCCAGGCCAGAGAGTCTCCACAAGATAAAACAAATAGGTTGGCCATTGCCCACCAGTGCTTGGCTGGCCAGGTCTCCAGAGCAGAGGCACCATCGTGAGAATGTGACAATTTGTTTTTAATATTTTCCACAACAGGTGGTGAACCAACATGTTGGACAAGAATCCACTAGAAATTTAAGATTATTAGCCTGAGAGAGTTTTATTTCTTTTCTTCTTTTAAGTGAGTGGCTGGGTAGTGATTAGAGGAGTCACCTGGACTCAAGAGCAGGAATTGAAACAAAGAAACTTCTGACAGGCTCTGAGGTACCCTGCTGTGGGGAATACAGGCTGCTCCATGTCAGGGAGCTGTTGCCTACCTTTTGGGGTAGAGATAGATTGAACTGTGAATTTATTAAATTGAGATTATTTGCTTTTGGAATAGATTTATATACAGATTTCGTCCGAATCACATGGGGAATTTCCCCTGTGGCTCAGAACTAGGATAGGCAAAATTAGTTACTAACTTCAAGTAGAGAGGGCAGTGAACAGGTATTAATGAAATAAATATCTTTGGCTCCAGGCAGAGAGTTGTACAGATAGATGGTATAACAAGATGGCTACTCTAGGCAGAGAGCTTAACAAGTAAAAATCACCAGCTTCCTATAGGCAGATATGAGAGAAAGATTGAATTAATTGCTTTAAAGGTGGTATAAAGGTATACTGCTCTAATACGTCTTACGGGAGACTCATATTCTGTCTAGTGTGGGCTCCAACAGGAATTCTGGGTTTAAATCCTGCATTACAAAATAGAAAAGGCCTAAGAATAGGTACGTACAGTATTTTAGTTTACTTCATGTGTTTTGGATTGTTTTAAATTTCAAAATGGATGTGATGTTGGTTATATTATTCCTCAGGGAGAGAGGTCAAAATTAAGGTTTTGCTGGTTACTGGCTCAAGGTTATACTGATATGGGAGAAAGGTTTTGTCTTTGCATTTTTAGAACACATGATTAGTGTCTACACCTCCCAGAGTAACATGGATCCGATTTGATAGAGGGAGACCCCCTGAAGAACTAGATTTCAGAGAATCAAACAAAAAGGTTATCTCGTTGATGCTAAAATTTTGTTTTGAGATTTGTATATTACAGACTATACAGCCTTGGTGAGTCTCATCGTCAGACATGCTGAACTGACCTGTTTGAATTCCTGATGTCTTGGACTTTCAGCTGGATCCAGTCAGGACACGGACATCAGAGACTAACACAATCATTGGTGTGGCCTTCTTAAGGTCAACCAACTCCTCCATTTTCCCTACCCTTCTCCCCAACCCCTTCAAAATATCTCAACGCCTATATTCAGCTGGAAGAAGATATGAAGAGTCATCGCTCCAGTTCCCTGGGCTTTTGGGCTGGAGGTGGTTATTATAGGTTGTCTTTCTAGGAAATGTAGAAATGGTCATAATTGGAACAGGGAGGAATAGCCAGAATTGACTGCATAGCCATAATCTCATTTTTAGAAATCTTTTTAATTGTTACTAAGTTAAAGTCATACAGTTTCTTATTTTGGTACAGAGTTAATTTTGATGCAAAATCAAGGTTTTCATTGGTATACATTTCTTTTATTGATAGAAAAAAATTTTAAGTACAGGGCTTAGACCCAGTCCTTCTGTAACTGTTGCTATAAACTGATCTGAGATCTGTGAGTTAAGGGTCAAATAACAAATTCATGGCTCTGAATTTATTGTTAGAGTGTTTTCAGAGATTTTAATTAGAAATAGCTGAGAACAGTCCAGATTACTTTATATATATAATTGTTTTTCAAAAACATCAGAAATCCACAGAATGTGACAGTTAATGTTATTTATTCACTTGTTGTTGAGACAAATCTGTTCCTAACAGCTTCCCATTCATGGATTCAAAGAAGCAGCTGAGCATCTTACCTCTAGGTGAGGCTGTACATCGTGACTAGGTGTCCAATGGGCAGAAAATTGCCAATCTCTCCTGCAGACCTGTACTGGTCTTGAAAGGACACAATTTACAGGTTAGGACAGCTTAGTTCTGCCAAAACAGAATAGGCTAGTCCTTAATATCCCTGTATTTCTAAGGTCTGTCAGATGATCCTAGACCAAAAGGCTGAAGACATGTTCCATCTCCTTTTTGAAATGGGACAGCAGAGGAGTAAGATGTAGCTGCTAGAGTTTCCCTGGTATCATTGCAGATCCACAAGGATTTGTCACCAGAGGAACCAGATTTTAATAAGGCTTACAGGATTAGGTTTTAGTTGTTTTGCCAAGAGATTGAGTTACTATTGTTTCTGGAAAAAAGAAAAGAAAAAAGAAAAAGAAAAAAAGAAAAGAAAAGGAAAGATGTCTAGAGGATAGATGCTCAACATACATTTATATTTATATCAAAATGTCCTTATGTAATAGACACAATGAAAATGAAAAATGAAATATTTAAAATATGTTTTTAAAGTAGGCAGTGAGTACATGTCCCTTGTAATTGCCTGTGGGCCTCAGGCCTGCCACTCCACCTTCCCATGGATTTCATCTCCAGTACAAGTGAATCTTGAGATTCTCAGAATGCACACTTTACTGGGATATCAAGATACTTTATTCCACATGTTAGATGGGGAAAACATTCCTCATTTTCAGATGGTCGCAAGTAAAATATTAGAAACATTTTCATTCAACACTGAAAATTATTGTCTAGAAATATATTTTTTAAACAACATAGAACTTAAGGATCCATTTAAACCATGATGCATTCAGAGAACGAATGTGGCAGCATTGTTACCGCTTTGTATACAGGTAAGGAAAACACAATGTCTTTGGTTACATAAGGAAATCCAGGACTAGGCAGTTCTCTCTTGTTAGGAATATGTCTACAACATACTAAAAGATTAGCATAGACTTGTCAAATGAACTGTTTCAAACCCAGTGTTGTAATAAATATTGCATCACTTTTAGACAATAATAATGCTATAAATTATTAAAATTGGCACACACTTGTTCTTTTGTTGTATTGAAAAGAAAGATGGGATGGAGAGATGGCTCTCTCTAGTTAAGAACACTGGCTGCTCTTCCTTAGGACCCCCATTCAATTCCTAACACTTACATGTCAACTCACAATCATCTGTAACTCCCATCCCAGAAGCTCTTCTTCTGACCTCTGTGGGCACCGAGCACACAGTGACCCACATACATAAATACAGGCAAAACACCCATACACATAAACTAAAAATAAATAGGTCATTTTAAAAAATAAAAAAGATTGGAAGACTGGATTTTTGTGCTTTATTGATGAGATCTTCTGGTCTGTAATTACTCCCTTATAGGCTTTGAATTTTTGTGAATTATGAGTTATGAGTCATATGCTATATGACTCAAGTTGATGGATAAAAAGATGACATTGAGGAACACAGATGGCCTTTTGTAGTTAGGACAGAAGCCAAATATGGTTCCATTTTTTAAATAAGGCTTATAAGATGCATGTGAAGAGGAGGAAGACATAAACGCCTCCTCAGAATCATGCATTCTTTTGATAATGCATGTTATATCACACTGTGTGCTGGCTACAAATTATTAACAAGGGATTCAATGACAGTCCCAGCTCCTCGGAGAACTTAAATTTCATTATACTTGGGGTTTTCAAAGTAGTTACATGTTATTTAACAATATCTCAAAAACTCAGTTATTTTCTATTATCAAAAAAAAAATGCCAAGATGATTGCAAGAGATGAGCATAGGTGACATCGAGATCCAATTACTGCATTGCTCTTTAGGATGAGGCCACTGGTGAGTTGCTCATGCCCCAATAGAGGGTCCCAAATTCATGTGAAAATAGGAAGCACTAATTAAATATAGTGGTGATTAATCTACATAAAACACATGAAGTTGGAAGAAAGATATGTTTAGGATTTCTGAAGGTGAGATAAATGGATGAAGTAAGGAGTAGATATATTTGAAATGCATTGCATACACACATACATACAATATTCAAAGAATAAATTTTTCAAAATATTTTTATGATTTCTATTGTCTAGAAAAATACCTTGGAAATAATGCCTATCATTGTAAAAATAAGTTAGGAGAACATTCCTGCTCTTTCCTCTTAAAAAGAGACAGTTTAGATCTGGAGAGATCAATGAGGATTAAGAGAAATTGCTGCTCTATTAGAAGATCAAGGTTCTTGATCCACTTGGACTTGATCTTTGTACAGTGAGATAAGAATGGATCAATTTGCATTATTCTGCATGTTGACTGCCAGTTGAATCAGCACCATTTGTTTCTGTCTTTTTTCCACTGGATGGTTTTAGCTCCTTTGTCAAAGATCAAGTGACACCATACGTGTGTGGGTTCATTTCTGGGCCTTCAATTCTATTCCATTGATCTACCTGCCAGTCTCAGTACCAGTACCATACAGTTTTTATCACTATTACTCTGTAATACAGCTTGAGGTAAGGAATGATAATTCTCCCAGAAGTTTTTATTGTTGAGAATAGTTTTCACTCTCCTGGGTATTTTGTTATTACAAATGAATTTGCAAATTGTTCTTTCTAACTCTATGAAGAATTGAGTTGGAATTTTGATGGGGATTGCATTGAATCTGTAGGTTTCTTCCAGCAAGATGGTCAATTTTACTATATTAATCCTGACAATCCATGAGCATGGGAGATCTTTCCATCTTCTGAGATCTTCTTTGGTTTCTTTCTTCATATACTCGAAGTTCTTGTCACACAAATCTTTCATTTGTTTGGAGTCACAACAAGATATATAGTATTATTTGTGACTATTGTGAAGGGTGTTGTTTCCCTAATTTATTTTTCAGCCTGTTTATCCTTTGAGTAGAGGAAGGCCACTGATTTGTTTGAGTTAATTTTATATCCAGCCACTTTGCTGAAATTTTTTATCAGGTTTAGGAGTTCTCTGGTGGAATTTTTGGGGTCACTTAAGTATACTATTGTATCATCTGCAAATAGTGATAAATTAACTTCCTCCTTCGCACTTTGTATCCCTTTGACACCCAAAGCTAACCAAACAAGTAGGATGAAAGCAAACCACATGAATCATACTGGCCCTGAGATTCAATGCCCCCAACTCTGTAGCTGGAAATCTGCTATGACCTCCCATTTCTCTCTGACCCTGTTCCCAACAGATCACAAATATCTTCTCCAACCCTCCTTCCCCCAACTCATTCCAGTCACCCAGCCTCCAACACAGGACATATGTGACATATGTGCTGCAGTCACTCCCAGATTCACAGACCAAGAAAATAGGCATCACACAGCCATAACACCCTTCAAAAATCCAGAGAAGAAACAGATACCAAGGAACAAAACATCCACCCATCAAAGACAAATCCAATAATAATCATGATGTCTTTAATCATCCCAAACTCAAATGCTGAAATACCAGCATGAAAACACAAACACAAGCAGCCATGGTATGCTTCTACTACAGGCTAGCTATCCCACCACAGTATATCCCAATGTACCTGAAGCACAAGAAAAAGACATTAAAATGACCTTTATGAATATGGTATGGTTTTAGCTCCAGGTATGTCCTGGAACCCACTCTGTAGACCAGGCTGGCCTTGAACTCAGAAATCCTCCTGCCTCTGCCTCCCAAGTGCTGGAATCAAAGGTGTGTGCCACCACCGCCTGGCTCATAATTTTCATGACATATATTTCCTACTAGAGTTAAATCAAGTACAAGCAATTTAAACAAACCTAGTAAAATAAAAGCAGTCACTAAAAGACTCCCAACTGAAAAAAGCCCAAGACCAGATAGTTTGAGTGCAGAATTCTCCCAGACTTCAATGAGTGAATCCCAATCCTCCTCAAAATAATCCCACAAACTGGAAACGGAAGGAACGTTGCCCAGTTCTTTTTATGGGGCTATCGTTACTAAGACCCAAGAGAGAAAGAAAATTCCAGATCTTTGTGAAAATAAGTTCTAAATTTCTCAATAAATAGTTGCAAATGGAATCCAAGAACCCATCAAAAAGGTCATCTACTATGACCAAGTAGGATTCATGCCAGAGATGCAGGGATGAAAGAACACATGATCATCCCCTTACATGCAAAAACAAAACAACAAACAAACAAAACAAAACAAAACAACACCAAACCTCACAACAAACCTAACAGAAATCTAAATGGAGAAAAACTCAAAGCATTTTGACCAAAATCAGGAACAATAAAATGTTGTCCACTCTCTTCACACCTATAAAATGAGTCTTAGCCATCAACAGAGAAATTTTCTTCTGCAGCAATGGGAGCAAACACTGAGCCACACTGCCATGCATTGTGCAGAGAGTGAGAGACCATGGAATACTCACTCATAAAATGATGTCTCCATCAAATCTTTCCCCTCAGGGATCAGGGAAGCATTCACTAGGGGAGATGGAAATATTGTGAGAACCAGAGGAGATGGAGGCATTAAGGAAACAAGCCCTCGAAACACAGCAGGACCGCCACAGAAGAATCACAGAGACTGTGGCTACATGCACAGGCACTGCTCAGGTCTGTACCAGATGGGGTCCAGCCCTGACAGGAGAAGTGCACACAGCCCCATCCCTAACACAAAAGTTATGTCCAATTGATGAGCACTTGCAAATGAAAAATCAGTTCTCGCCAAGGGAGTCCCTTTGGGGATACAATGGATGCACAGCAGTAAAAGGGCAACACAAAATGAACTCTATGGCAGCTCTGGGGTTCTTTGTCTCATAGTGTTGGACAGGGAGTTTTGTTTTTTTTTATTTTATAGGCCCTTAACATATGCATTATGATTTCTGGGGTTTGTGTGGTTAGTGCAGGTAGGTGTGTGTGTGTGTGTGTGTGTGTGTGTGTGTGTGTCTGCATCTATACTGAATATCTTGCAAATTTTCCTTGGCTCTTTTTTGTCTGTTTGTTTTGTCCTTTTATGTTATTTTATTGTAGTTCTTTAGATGCCTGTTGGTTTTCTTTGTAGAGACCAAAGAGGGTGGATTCTGATGGGAGGGAAGAGGACAGAGTCTCGGAGGAGCTGGGAGACGGGGAACTGTGATCAGAATATACTGGATGAAAAACAATCTGTTTTCAATAAAATCGAGAGGCAGACTGAAGAGAATATTAATTCTTTAAAGAGATTTAATCTATGTATTTCTTGTTTTATATTTCAGTCATGAGCATTTTTTCAAAGGTTTTCATGCTTAAAGTTAATCATTCCGTTTCTAAAGGAAGACATTTCTCATAGTCCTTTGCAATTAATTTTATTATGACAAGCTGTTGCTTTCATAAACATCTACTGAGACATGCTAGAACTGATTGGAAATACAGTCATCAAACTCCTTCATCCAGGGAGCTGGAAAGTGGCTCAGAGATTTAACAGGACTTAGTGATCTTGCAGGGTACCAGAGTTTGGTTCCCAGCACCCAGGAAAATCATAATAGCCCATAACACCAAGGAATTCTATGCTTTCTTCTGGTCTTTGTTGTCAACTCTACTCATATGTGCATACCACCAAAAAGCAGACTTGCCTACACATAATTAAAAATAAATCACCAAGTCCCATCCACTCCATTTACATATGCACAATGTAAATAAATAGTGAGCTGCATGCTGAGGACTGCATGCTATGGAAGATGTGGAGCAGGGAGAATACTCCTTCATTGCTGACAGAAGTGCAAAGTTGTAGAGACACTATGGAAATTAATAAGGTGGTTCCTCAGGAAGTAGTTTACAATTTGGGGTGGAGAGCAACAGGGACAGGCTGGTGGGGGTGGGGGAAGAGTCATGCTGTTGGGGAGGTGGGTAGAGGGAGAGAGTGCTGGGAAATAAGGCAAAATTGAGGGGATTCATTTTAGAGTAATGTAGAAGCCTAGTGCATTGGACACTTCTTGGAATGTATGGTGGTGATTCTAATGAGGACTCCTAATAACTGGTGATATGGAGTCTCAAATGACCATATCAGTGTTGGGACTAGGTTGCATTCAATTGAGTTTTTGGCCAAGGGACTCTCTTTAAAATCTCCACACAAGCAAGCAGTTGCTAAGACAGAAGGTTGCTCCCCACAGACTGACAGAATGGACCCTTATGAAGGACAACAGCCACACAACTCATTGAACATGGGGTGGTCAAGTTGGTGCCTACATAAAGCCCTAAGCTCTGGGTTTTTTTTTTTTTTTTTTTTTTTTTTTTTTTTTTTTTTTTTTTTTTTTTTTTTTTGTGTGTGTGTGTGTGTGTGTGTGCAGGAAGGTGCTTTACTGTTTACCAAAAGAAAAATATGGACACTAACCCAACCATTTTGACCTACCAAATTGACTTACAATTTGTCCTGCCTGAAAAAAAAAATGCTGGAGAAGTAGTGGCACTGAACTTGTAAAAGTAGCCAACTAATGTCTGATTTCACCTAAGGACCACTCCATTAAAAGGAATATTACACCTTGTTCTGCTTGGGAAAATAAAAACCAGAGACTAAATAGGCCAGAGACCTAGGGTAAAACCAAACACTACTGGTCAAAAAGAAAAAAAAAATCAATAAAATCACTCCTAATGATATTCTTCTATACTCATAGAGCAATACCTTTTCTAGTATTATCAAAGAAGCTTCCTTCAGTGGCAGATGGGAACAGATCCTGAGGCAAAATGCCAGATATTATGCACAGGGAAAGTCTAAATTGGAACACTCCATCAGATTCTTCCCCTCAGAGATCAGGGAATCCCTTGAAAGAGGAGATGGAAGGCACCAGGTGAACACAGCCCTCGAAATCAACTAAGAAGGCTGGCATGAGCTTATACACGATGTAACAGTAAACACAGGGACTACACAGGTCTGCACCAGGTCCTTGGCACATGGATTATAGCTTGACTCCAGTCTGTGAGAATGGATGAGTCTTTGGCTCTTGTGCCTGCTCTTGGGACTCTTTTCCTCCTGTTGGACTGCCATGTCCCACTTCAATATGGAAATCTATGCTTTAACTTATTATATTTTTTATCATATTTGATTACTATATTCTATAAACCCATTATCCCCTAATGAGAGATAGAAAGGGAAAGGATCCAGAGGGGTTGGGAGTGGGAAAGGAACTAGGAGGAGTGGAGGGAGAGGAAACTGTAATCCAAGATATATTATATGAGAAAGGAATTGATTTTCAATAAAAGAAAAAAAAACAATGAAAAGCAGGAGAAAAATGAAATGTGTGCCCATGTACATAGCTTTGTTACTGTGAAAACATGGGAATCTTTTAGGAAAGCAGTATGAGTGGCTATAGTAATGTTACATTTTTCACATTAGAAACCTTTTTTAATTTTCATCTAGACTCTTTAAACTTTACATTTTCAAAGTGTAGACTTAGGTCAATTCTGGAGTATTCACAGACCTCCCAGGAAAATAAAACCTTGCATTAAATAAATTATAATGTATAGGTGGAAATGTCAAATGTCAAGAGTGAACAAACATAATTCTGGGGCCATTGGCATTGGCTGTGAATCAAAAGCATCTTTGCAGTAAAATGACAGTCATAGAATTTTGTGTCTTTCTGGGTAGGTTTAAATCTTAGTTCATAAATTATTTTTGTAGATAAGTAAAACTTTAAAGCAAATTAACAAAAAGTAAAAAGAAAACAAGCAAATGAAAAAGTAGGAGTTGAACCATTGTAGCAAGTTAATAGTTGATTTGATCAAATAGCTTAAAAACTCATTCAGAACTTTAATAAACCTAACAGCATTAGTTGGAGAGACAGGTTATTGAAAAGTATAAAGGCTATCCATACTGTTCTTATCTTTGTAAATTATATTTAGACTTATGCAATGATGAGGATCAGCACTTTTACATTCCCTCATCTCCACATCCATAGAAAGTCAGGAGGTAATACTCCAGCTTCGATGGTAAAAACACAGTCCATCAGGGGAGGAGAGGCTTAGTGGTCGAAATCACTTTGTGCTCTTACAGAGGACTTGGATTCTGCATCCCCTGCATAGCAACTCACAGCCATCAGAAACTCCAGTTCTAGGGACTTTAATACCTTTCTCAGATCTCGACAGACACCAGGCAAACATTTGGTAAAACAGCATACATGTAAATAAAACACCCATGCCAGCTTTAAATATAATAAATGAATCGAAACAATGCAATCTGTCATAAAACAATTTATTTATCCACAGATAACTTTTTCTAAGGCAGCTACTTTGTTTTGAAGAAAAGCATAAATGTAAAAAGGAAAGGAAAGGTACACAACAGGAAGAGAAGACAGAAAAGGAAGAGGGGGAATAAGGCAATGAAAGGAAGAAGAGGAAGAGAAGAAGGATAAGGAAGGACAAGATAGACAAGTGGCTTTTAGAATAAATGATTATTTTAGTCAGTATTCTATTGCTGTAAGGAGACTCCATAACCATGGCAGCTCTTATGAAACAAAGCAGTTAATTAAGGTTTCTTACAGTTTCAGAGGGTTAGTCCAGTGTCATCATGGAGGGGTGCATGGCAGCACACAGAAAGACGTTGTGTCGGAGAAGTTGTTGTGAGTTCTACACTAAGGTCTCCAGGCACCTGGGAGAAAGAGACACTGGGACTATCTGGGCTTCTAAATCCCCAAAGTTTACCCCACGTGATACACTTCCTCCAACAAGGCCACACCTCCTAATCCATTTCAAATAGTGCCACTCCCTGATGACTCAAATATATGAGCCTGTATGTACCATTCTTATTCAGACCATCATAGAAAGCATTGGGTGCCAGATTATGCTAAGTGATAATCTGTATAATAAACATCACCTCAATAATCTCTTAGTATCATCATTTTCCAAATAATGAAACCAGAACCACAAGAAATAAAGAATCTCCCTAGGATCATAGATCTAACAAGTGAGAGTGGAGAGTTAACACCAACCTACATCCCTTGCCTATTCTGTGTCCCGGAGGTGATTTTCCATAGAAGCATCTCAGCATTGGCTGAAAACATCTGTCTCCATGAGCATTTTCTATTTACAACAAGCCCATGCGTTAGGCAGAAGAGTTGGGAGGAAGGAAGGGTAGAAATGAAAATGGTGTGCACGTAGAAACCCGACACTCAGTCAGGCTGGTGACTCATCTTATGTCACAGCCTTTAAGCAGTGAGCCTGGATTATGGTCCCCATCCTCATCTCCAGAGACTGAAACATTGGAAATGCACTGCTAAGTGGAATCAGGTAATATCTCAAGATGCTAACCCAGATCTCTTCAACCCAGACTCATTTTCTTTCTGTATAGAAAACATTTACCTAGAGTTGATACTATGGGAATCCTTTTGCTCTGATCATAATAATCTGGAAATTATTATGAGAAAAATTCTACATCATTCTACACACATCTCTGAGCAAAGAGGAATTTGAAAAGAAAGATTGCTTCATCATCATCATCATCAACATCAACTTCTCCCAAGGCAGTCCCAATGAAAGGATTTGACATTGTTGTTCCTTTATTTAAAGACTTAATTTATTTTTAATTATGTGTGTTTGTGTTGATATTAGTATTTGAGAGTGTAGCACCCTTGGAGCCCAGAAGGACGCATTAACACCTCCCCCAGATTAATTGGAGTTTATTTGCCACCTTTTGGAGGTACATGAAATCAAACTCTGATCCTTTGGAAAAGCAGAAAGTTTTGTTAACCACTGAGCCATCTCTGTAGTCTGTGAAGCTATTTATTCTATTTTAATTATAATATTTATGATGTGTGGTGTGATAATTTGATAGATACATACAGTGTATAGTGTCAAATAAGGATGGTTAATATTTCACCTAAATTTTAAAAATTTTTTTTAAAGTAAAGTGTGCAGTTATACATATTTGTGGGGCACAGTGTAGCATTTCAAGAAAAAATCAAATGCTGGGAAGGAAACAGATAGGGGACACTCACAAGCTGGTGGCAGGGAAGTAATTGGAACAGCCACTTTTGGAGCACAGTATGAAGGATCCTCAAGAAACTAAAAATAGATAAAATAGATACAATAGATCCTAGTCATCTCACAGTCAAGGCCGTGAAGCACCCCACACTTGGCTGTTCACGTGGGATCTTGAGTGTAAAAGGATAGATTCAAAAGCAGCCTCTTCATATAACACTACCTAATTTCAGCGATTACATATAGAGTGCATGCCTTCAAGCACACTCAGGAATTATCCTACCCAAATGCACACACTCAGTCTTTTCAGTGAGTTTAACCATCTGCCTCCCACAGCCACCATATAGGAATGTTGCCAATCATCAAAGTTCTTTTATGCCCAGGTTATAATTTTAAAACACAACGAAGAAAGTAAAATAGGCTCATCTCACACCAACCACAAAAATGCTTAAATTTTAATATATTTTGAATGTCACCATTCAATTGGAAATAGCGAGCATACATAAATAGGTCAGTGACACAATGGTGATATTTATATTCACTTGAAGCTCATGAAAGTCTCATGTTCACTGAAAAGTGGGAAGAAGGGTCAGGGAAAAGTATCTGTGCACTGTTCTGAGTGACCAAGCAAATATTATTTCAATCTTCTTTGTGTGGGTTTGACTTTCGGCTGTCAGGATCACTTAGCAACCATCATTTTTCTGCCTGGAAATGAATATAAAAGAGTCTGATGTGAGGTATTTGGGTAGTAGTTAGCTTATTTTCCTTTATAAATCCAGTTTGTGTCTGGTTAGAATAATGGAGGGGAAATAAAGTTACATGCTCTCGTTCCTGTGTTGGTAATGGAACAATCTTGAAACATAATTGGGAACGTGGAGGTGCAAGTCTAATCTTGATGTAGAAGGAACACAGCACTCCTGAGCCTCCCTACACCTAATTACTGCTAAATTGGCAAAGAGTAGCTGGAATTGCCTCTGATAGTGATTTTGATGTGCTACAGATGGATGTGATTTTATTAGTTTTGGATGTTTAGAGCCACATATATTCCAAGCTGTCTCTCAACATCATAAGTAAAATCATCCCCACAAAACTACAGTATTCTACAGTTTAGATACAAGAAATGAGGCAAAAGGAAAATGATACTCAAAGGAAAAACAGGAGATTTACCATGAGCCTAGGTGGCCTCTGCAGTCCAATCAGCAGGTCCCTTGACTCCAGGCTGTGACACTCAGCGGCAGCTGCATCTCTCTGAGTAAGTTATATATGATGCAAAGGTAATACAAGCTGAGGTGGTGGTTCAGCTGGTAGAGGTACCTGCCCTGAGGAATGATGACAGGACTCAAACCCCAGGACCCACATGGTGGAAGGCCAAAAGAAAGAAGGAAATGAAATATTGAGATGCTCCTAAAGAGGTAGAAAATAATTATACAGATTTGTATCAAAGAATTTAATTCCTGATATTAATCAGATACTTTAATACACAAATGTTTGTTTTATTTTATTCTGAAGCCACTACTGAATATATCAGGCCTCAACACTTACCTAGAAAGTTGACATGTCTCTCTCTGTGTTTCCAATGTAATAAGTTCCCATAATCTTTTGCTTGATCTCTGTGACTCCCTTGTTATTTCATGCCCTTTGGATATTTAAATTTTTTGTTGAGCTATTATCTGTAATTCTCTAGAGCCTGCCTTTCCATGTGTCTTGGTGTTTCTTTTTTGCAACTCTGAAAAATTCATTTTTTTTCTGTATATTTAGCATTTTAACTATAATGTCATGTGTGGAGTTTCCAATGTGATCTTGCCTGTTTTATGTTCTATATGACTGTTGCACTTGGATTAGTCTCTCAACAAAAATGTTAATGAGACAATAACTCTCAGTTTCTGAAAGATCACAACTACCAACCCAGAATATTATATCCAGAAAAATTATCTATCATAAAAATGTTCAGAACAGATAGATTAGTTTAAGTAAAGTGGTTGAATACAAAGACAACACACACACACACACAGAATAGTCTTTCTATATACCAGTGATAAACACACCAAGAAGGAATCAATTAAACAATAAAACAATTCCAACCCCATTCATAACAGCTTCAACAAATATTTTGGAATAAACCTAACTGATGAGGTACAGAACCTTCCCATCAAAAACTTTCAAACCCTGAAGAAATGACTTGAGGAAGACACTAGATGAGAAGATATTTCAAGCTCATGAATTTGTACAATCAATACTGTAAAAATTACCTCCCTGTCAAAGCAATGTATAAATTCAATGCAATTTCAAATTTTTTCTTATATCATTATTAATTATTCCATTTGTTTACATCTCAAATAATATCCCACTTCTCAGTTACCCCCTCCATCAACTCCCCATCCCATGATATTCCACTTCCCAGTTATGCCTCTGCCACCTCCCCCATCCCACTTCTGCTCTCCTGCCTTGTTTTTGCCTTTATGACAGTACTTCCCTTACCCCACCCCTCCAGCATCCCCCTACTCTGGGGCATAGGCCAAAAATCCCTTCAGGCACACTCCTTGTTTAGTGGTCTAGTCTCTGGGGGAGAACTGGGTGGTCAGGCCAGCCTATATTGTTCTTCCAATGGGTTTGCAATCCCCCTCAGCTCCTCCAGTTCTTCTGCAAGCTCCCCCACCAGGTTCCCTGATGGTTGGCTCCAAGCATCTGCCTCTGCATTGGTCAGTTGCTGTCGAAACCTCCCAAGAACTGTCACACACAGCAACAGTGTTGGATTTGGTGACTACAAACATGATGTATCCCCGGGTGGGGCAGTCCCCAGTTGGCCCTTCCTTCAGTCTCTGTTCCATTTTTTGCTCCAGTTCTTCCTTTGGACAGAAACATTTTTGGGATAAAAAACTTTGAGATGAGTGGGTGGCCCCTTCTCTCTAGGAGGGGCCGTGCTTATCTACTGGAGGTGGTCTCCACAGGTTCTATCTCCCCCTTCTCTGCACATTATGGCTAAAGTCATTCCCACTGGGTCCTGGGAGCCTCACATTTCTCTGATGTCTGGGATCCTCCAGTGGCTATTCCCAGTTCCTCATGCCCCATCTACTTATTTTTATTCAATTTCCTGACCCTCTTTACCTCTCTCACATCTCCAGATTCTGATACTGCCACCCTTATTTCCTCCCTCTTCTTTGCCCCTTCTTTGTCTCCCTCTCCTTCCATCTCCCATCATATCCTACCAGTGTGCACCACTGCAACTGGCCCAATCTCAATATCTTAAAATGCCATTCTTTACCAAAACAGAAAAATAATCTCAAAATTAACATGGAATCATGAAAGACCAGAGCATACCAAAGCAATCCTGACAAAAGTCACATATCAGGGGAGATCTCCATAATGACCATCAAGTTAAATTCTGGAACCATATTAATAAAAACAAACTGGTACTGGCACAGAAATAGACATGTCAATCAATAGATCAATAAAATAAAAAGAAGATCCAGACATAAGATCATACAGCTACAACCATCTTTTGAGTTTTGTTTACTTCTAATGAAGATGCAAAAGGTACACAATGAAGAAAAAAAATAGCTTCTTCAATAAATGATGAAGATAACCATCCATCTTTAGAGAAGAAAATTCTGTCACATGGTAGGGCAATGAAGCCAGTCACAAAAAGATGTAGATGGTATACTTCCACCACGGTATGGTATAAATTAATCAAATTCAGTAAAAAAGAAGACAAAAAGATTTTTATCAAGGCTGAGCATGGAGTAAACAGACATGTTTAATGGATACAGCATTTTAGTTTTGCAAATTGGTGTAACTCAAGTAAAAGATCATATGACAAGAACTTCAAGTTCCTGAAGAAAGAAGTAGAAGACGAAAAGATCTTCCATGCTCATGAATCAGTGGGATTAACATAACAGAAATGGCCATCTTACCAAAAGCAATCTACAGATTCAATGCAATCCCTGTGAAAATTCCAACACAATCTTTTACAGACTTTAAAAGAGGAATTCTGGACTTCATATAGAAAAACAAACAAACAAACAAACAAAACCCAGGATAGCCAAACAATCCTGAACAATAAAGGAATCTCTAGAGGAATCACCATCCCTGACCTCAAGAGCAATAGTGATAAAAACTGTATAATGTTGGCACAGAGTTAGACAGATTGATCAATGGAGTGGAATCAAAAACCCAGCAAGAAACCCACACACCTATGGGCATTTGATTTTCAACAAAGAGGCCAAAGCCATACAGTGGAGAAAAAGAAAACTTCTTCAACAAATGATGCTAGTCTGTTTGTCTGCATGTACAGGAATGAAAATAGATCCATATTTATCACCTTGGACAAAACTCAAGTCCAAGTGGATCAAGGGCCTCAACATACCTGATACACTAAACCTCGTAGAAGACAAAGTGGGAAATAATCTTATTTCTTTTTCTATGATACCAAGTTACTCAGGCACATTGTTGTCTAAGGACCTTGGCTTTGACAATCCTGACCTTCCCTATCCATTTGTATTAACTGATCCCTAATTAGAGTTCTGACCAAATGTCTTCTCTTCATATTTTCTTTCCAAAATGCCTCATATGTAGTAGAAATGTTCTTGGAGTACAAATGATATTTCAGTATGGACTTTGTTTCATTTATCATTTTTTTAAAGCTAGAGTCTATAGTAGAATCTGATGTGTGTGTGTGTGTGTGTGTGTGTGTCTGTGTCTCTGTGTGTGTGTGTGTCTGTGTGTGTGTGTGTCTGTGTCTCTGTGTATCTCTGTGTATCTTTGTGTGTGTGTGTGTGTGTGTGTGTGTGTGTGTGTGTAATGTGAATACATCTATGTGTATACAAAGGGAGGCTACTTTGGGAACAAATGATGTGGGGAGTTGCTTGTCTCACAGTTTCTAATGATGAAGTCTGTCCTAAAACATAACTTCATTCTTACTACATAGGGAATGGAGAGATAGGTTCATAGTCACTGATGTTCCCTGATCTCACAGAAGACTGACCAGCAGCCGTAGTAGACAGTTTACAACAACTGATAACCACATCTCCAGGGTATCTGATCTCCTCTTCAGGCCTTTAGGGCTAACTCACTTACACACAGACAAACACACACACCACAAACATACACACATACACACATACACACACATACATACACACACCAACACACCATAAAAACAGATGCACACATACACATACATCAGGATGCATATGCACACAGTTTTTAAAAATTAAAACAAATGCTAAGCCAAATAAAAGCTAGCAGTATAGTTAGAACTGCAATGTATGGTTTTTAATGTTTAGAGTGTTTTTGCCCACCATGCATAAGGACCTGAGACTGGCACTATAAAAATAAAAAAAAAAAAAATCAAAGCCTGACATTAGTACATGCACTATAATAACCTTTCAGATTCAACAGTATGTATAATCTCAAATTGAATTATTTTCAGAGAATTTGCAAGAATATGTGTTTTCATTTGCTTTATTAGACTCAAATAGGTTCAATTCACTTCGCAAACCTTTCCGTGTTTGCACTTCTTAGCTCTAGATATAATACCCTCCACAGATGGTAGATGTCATTTGATCCTAGCCCTCTCTAGCAAATTCACATATGTCAGCAAATGAGCCTAAAACAACTCCAGGTTTCAAATGCAAAACATTTGTAAATTATGCTGATTCATAATCAGGACAACATAATAAGCTACAATCTAGCCATTCTCAGTGGCCTTATTCAGCAAAAAAAAAAAAAAAAAAAAAAAAAAAAAAAAAAAAGCGCCATAGAATGGAAGCCAAGAGAGGATCCGGAGCTCTGCTCTTCCAGTGCTAGGCTTCTGGGTATTCAATTACTGGAACAGTATCTGTGGAGAATAGTACTCATCATTTCAGACAAGAGAATGAAAGATCAGACTTGCCATTAATACAACGGCCACCCACGAAGCAGAATCTCTACCCTGCCTCTGTGGCACACCTCCTCCTATAAGCAATACATCCCAATCCTTTGGTAATTCCAATCATACTTAATTCTAATTTAACCTATATTCTAGTGCTGTTTAATTTAATACATATAGAAACTGAGGACCAAGTATCCCACATATGCGCCTGAAGCGGGGTGGGGGTGGGGGGGAAGGGGAGGTAGAGAGACTTACCCTTCCCCCGCCCTGCTCCCCTACCCACCCACTCCCACTTCTTGGCCCCGGCGTTCTCCTCTACTGGGGCATATAAAGTTTGCAAGACCACGGGGCCTCTTAATCAAATAAAGCCACGATAACGGTTAGCAAGCAGCTTGCGTAAGCGAGGGCCAACTGGCTTTCCTTTTTCTGGAGACTAGTTATATGTATAAACAACATATGTTTCATTATTAAGCAAACATTCTCCTTTTGATACTATAGCCAACAAAGAGGATCACAGAGCCTCTGCACCTGTGCCTCGCCAAGAAGCAGATTAAAATTGAAAGCCAAGTCAATGACATGAAAGTAAATAAAGTCTCTAAATTAAGTACACTGTACATATACATCTGAGAGAAGGTGGCTGTAGTTACACACAGTTGATTAATTCCCAGATGTTCAAAAACAACACATGAAAAGCCCATTTTATCAGATAATACTAGTTTTTCTATAACACACAAAAATATAATGGTTGGTGGGAAATGGCGATAAAATGTATTCTTTCTCTCTTTCCTTTAAAGTCCAGAGTGAGTGGGGATGTTGGAGGTAGTGTATGAATACCACATTGTCATCAGGGACCCAGATACCCAACTTTCAATGTTACCATTCAGATAGGAAGTGCCTGCTATTCCCAAGGTGTTCCCAGATTTCAGAGCAATAGCTGGAGTGTCCCTGCCACTTGGCATTACAGACTAGAGGAAGAACAAAAGACAGAACAGGAGAGTGTTTCCGTTTCCTTAAATAGTTCAAATCCTTAGGCAGCCTTCTAAAGTGTCATGTGTCTCACAGTTTCCACTGTGATCAGCAGATTTTGTAGAGCCACTACTAACTGACAACCAGGAATCAGAAATGTCTTTTTAAAAATTATGTTTTTAATGGTAATAATCCAGATAAAATTTAAACTTTTCCTACTGCAGCAGAAGGGGGGAAAATTGGTTATTTTTGCAGGCAATTAAAAGGTACATGGACACCGGGCATGGTGGTGCACGCCTTTAATCCCAGCACTCGGGAGGCAGATGCAGGCAGATTTCTGAGTTAGAGGCTAGCCTGTTCTACAAAGTGAGTTCCAGGACAGCCAGGGCTACACAGAGAAACCCTGTCTCAAAAAAACAAGAAACAAAACAAAACAAAACAAAAGGTACATGGACATGAGACTTCTGAAAATAAAGAGACTGGGTATCACTTTAAGGTAAGCATAGAAGGAAGGGAAAAAAAAAGCTGAACTTCTATTCCTTTAGAAACACCTTGACCCTTCAGGGAGCAAAGATCAATTTCCCTTCCCATTGTCCAGGCTCTTTCCTGTCTGACACATTTACTTCTTGGACCTGAGATACCAAGTCAAGGAAAAAACAAAACAAAACAAAACTCTGTTGAGATCATAGCGAAGATCTCAAGTTGTCATTAAACAAGCACACAGATGTACAAGAAGTACAAACAGCTGTAGAGGAGGAACAGGGCTGGAAAGGTTGGAAGAGCACAGGGCACAGGTGCACAGCAGTATTCTCAGTGGGTTGTCGTAAAAAACCTGTCAGGGCTTGGTGTCTCGCTGGCCTTGCTTTCAATTCTGAACTTGACTTTTCTTAACTGTATTGTGCTGGCCATGTCTCCTTCTTTGCAAATTGTTAGCAATAGTTCAACCATCTCCTAGGCTCTATAGAGAAGTGTCTTGAATTGCGCTGGAAACTGAGTCACGGGAAGCACTGGTCACTGTTATCTTTTACTGTTCATGTTCAGATTGTTTCTTTCTTCACTGGTCTCATATGCTCCTGAAAGCAAGAAATTTAACACAGGACAAGATATTGCCCATGCAAAATTGCACTGCAATGCAATAGAGTAGGTGGTCAAAAAAGTTGACTTTGTATTTATCTGAGCCAGATGTTGCACTGCATCTCACGGTTTCTTAAATAGGTACAATTATTCTGTTCCTTTGTCCTCTAAAACAAGTCCATCTAGGACCAAAAAATCATCTCAAACTTCCAGAAATTAGAATGAGTTAGAAGTAGTGGAAAGCTCCTTCAATACCAGGGTTCACATTTGACCACAAACTATTCCACTCCTAGGTAACTGATGGTTTTATTTTTCATTATATGCGAAAATGTTTTTAAAAATATTCTTTATGAAAACATTTCTCCACTGCTTTCAATAATGAATGTCTTAATGATCCATTTTTTGTTGTGTCTTCTATTGAAATGCATTTGAGAATGTACTGTGAAGTGCTCTTCTGAGATTCTGTAAGAAAATGTCCTTATGTTTGAATCGATCTCCTGCAGCTCTTGTCTATACACGCCATTTAATGTTAAATATCATGAGCCAAATTTATTCATCCGTGTCTATCACAATATTTCTTTTTATCACTTGATCTCTGCTCTTCTTTTAGCACTAAAAATAATAAAATTAGAGTATGTTACATTTAATGAAGAGCTTTTCTTAAGATGACGTATAATATGCTTTAAACTCGTGCTTTGCCCACAAATAAAGAGACTTCATTGAATGGCTAAGATACATAGCAATTGAAATAATACCATCTTCCCACACTATTAAATGTCCATTTAAATAACCTGTCAAACTCCTTTTGGTGAGCTCAAATTATTTGCAAACATTGAATTTTCAAAAAACACATTCATCCAAAGGAACCGTAAACAGCAAGCTCGATTTCCTTGAACAGAGAATGCATTAATGAATCTGCAAAGGGTAGACAATCTATTTTATTTGAGCTTCTACTGCATGAGAGAAAGAGGTCATAAAATGGAACATCAGAAAAAAAATACTCCCCCAGGACAATCAGAAGAATTTCATTATTGGAAATCAGACAGAACATTGTGCTAGAAGCTGAGATGATACTACATGGTCCAATAAAAAAGAGAGAGATTAGCTCTATTTCTTGCAGGTTGGGCAATGAGCCAAATAGACTGTAAGGCAGGGACAGGCATGGAGGAAGATTATTAGGAAGTGCTGCTGTTATCAGAGCCTATGGAAAAGAAGAGAAATAAGCTGGATTAGCAGGGGAAAACATTGATATGGAAAGTTTTAGCCAGTCACAGGGGTAGCTTGCATCAAAGACAGCCCTGAAGAGTTCTTAAGAATGGATGTGGAGCTATTTGTGACAATGGGATGTGACTGAGAGCAAAGAAATACTCCTCGGCGGAGGCCTCAAAGCAGAGTCTGGATGCTGGTACCCAGAAGCTGGGATAATTGAGCCTTCATTCCAGAATGAGAATCTAGTTCCTTAATAAGTATCGTTACAGAATTCTTTTAAAAGCATCATTAATGTCTCCAAGAAAAAGAATGGCTGAGTGAAAACAAAGTCTCACTGATTATATCTCTACAGGTGTTGATGTACTGATTTGTGCCACAGTTGCCCAATCCAAGCATAGGGATGCTGGAGACAGTAAATTGGTATGGAGGTGTCATGGTCCTAAAAATTAGTGATACAAAGTCAGATCTCCATGCTCTATCTTTATAAGATTCTGAAGGTAGTATTTGTTGTGTTAGAAAGCTGTATCCAGACAGATCACACCAGGACAGCATAGCTCCATGAAAAGAGGATTATTGGGGGGAAATGGGGAAGAGAAGAAGGAGGAAAGAAGAGGGAAAGAAGGGGCAAGAGATTGTGGTCTCTGCCTTTTATTTGGGCCATGACATCACAGAGCACAGGTGAGGCATGCAGGTAAGGTGCACACTGGGAGTGTGTGGCAGTTGTCATGGCAACAGACAAAAGAGGGTCCTTGTTGCCTAGGGGTGACATCATCACTGGATTCAGAGACCATAAATAGCTTCTGATGCCAACAGTACTTCCTTCCAACTTAATAATAAATATATACTCTGTCAAACTTAAATGAAAATAATCTGCAAATTAGGTAGATCTAGTCAATTACCTAGGGTTACTGAAGTCAAAATTCATTGAGGAGAACCTGTAACTGCCACTTTACTAAACCAGCATGATTCCTAATCATTTTCTAAATATTTAATTTTATGCTCACAAATAAGTGTTGCTCTCACCTCCATATCAAAGACACTTCTCTTTTCGATTGATAGAGACCATTAGAGAAAATTACAACCAAAGAACAAGAGATCAAGTGGGTCCCAGGGTCAACTGACACATCTACAAAGCAACTAAACCCAAGGCTCAAGGACAGTTGGGGGTAGGGGGTTTGGGGAGAGCTGTGGAAGAGAAAGAAGGATTGTAATAGCCAGCTAAATGGGAAACTTCCTGTGAGATTGGGTCTATTAGGCATATCAGAGAGGCTACACTCATGATGTCTCATCAACATGGCCACCTAAACAAGACCCGAACAACAACTCTAATAGACATGCTAGCATGGAAGGGTGAAAACCCATGACGCCTCATCCTGTAGTCAAAGAACTATAGGAAACTTGAGAATGACAAGAGCTGGTGAATGGTGGCCTTCATCACTTTGTCATGAACTTGAGAGGAATGAGTGCCTACATCAAAAACATACCTTTCAAATAAACAAGCAAAAAAAAAAAAAAAAGCATAGAAAGGTAAGAAGAAAGCAAACACCTAAAAAGTAGAAGGTGGCAAAGTGGCAGAGACAGAGATTCCCCACCCCTGAGCAGACCATAGGCCATCACAGCCTATAGATTCTTTCCATGTCACTTGATGGTTTTAAATTGTATTTACTCTGGCCTCACTTGCTGAAATGTGCCCATTCTTCCCTTAGGAATGGGATGCTTACCCTTTGACCTGATCTTATATATATAACTATATCGTGGAAGTATGCAACTTTTTTTTTCTTTTTTTAATTTTCACAGGGGATCACAGGTAACAGTTTGTCCTGAGTTTCAGCAGAAACTTTGGACCTGGAGTTCTGAGCAACACTACAACACTTAAGACCTTATAACCTCACATGATCCCCTGGGAGACGAGAGGAAAGCTCTCATTTGGATCTGAAATACTCCCTAAGTGTTCATGTGTTAAAATCTTGCTTATTAACGTTTTGCTGGTGAGAAGTGGCAGAAACTTTAAGAAATGGGGTCTAAGATTTTTTAAGTCATTGTGTACGGCCTTGAATAGGATTGTAAAACTCTAACTGTGATGATGATCCAGGACACAGTCGTTCTAGACAGTCTAAATTGTTAAAGAACATATGGGGAACGTGGGTCTAGGTTCTATGTTTGGTCTGTAGACCTGTAGACACTTGAGTGTTAAAGGCCTAGACAATGTTTAGCCTTCTATAAATTTATTCGTGCATGTGTTCTGAATATTCATCTATTCAACCCCCCCCCGTGGGAGGAGTGAGAGCTTAAAATTAACTATGGTGTACAAATATATATGTTAAAGAAGGTACTACCACAGTCAAGACTTGTTTAGGAAGGAGATGTGTGATTAATTCTAAGGCAGGAGTCATCATCTTACTTAAATAGATAGGTCAATCGGATTTTTCAAATTGAATGACAAGGTAATTTTCATATTCCCAACCTAGGTCGCAGACCAATAAGCAGGATGCCCAAGCAGAGTGCTGAGGTTGGCAGATGGGAAGCACAGAAATCGCTTAAACCTTAGCTTCACAAAGTCGCTCATCTCTGCTAATTTAATTAGGGGCGCTTTCTTGGCAGGTGATGGTTTTATCCACAGTCAGCATTATTGAGCACAGTTTCTGATTTCACTGTCTATTTACTGAGTCTTGTTTCTGTAAGTCAGAGAGAAATTCACTAAATTGTGTCTTTTTCTCACACCCTATACCCCCAGAGACTATCCAGAAGCAATTGGGCTCAAACTGATGAGCTTCATCACCTCAATTCATCAAATCATACTCACTAATTAAATTTCAGAATGAGGCTATAGAAGGCAATCCCCATAACAAATCTTTAGTATCTCTCAGTTATCTCTCTGGCAGAAGAAATATTAGGAGACAATTTGTCCATGTTGTCCATTGTCCACAGTCCTTAAATGAGTCATTTTAATGCTGACATCTTGATTCTGGAAGCCACTGAAATTCCCTCTCAGATTTGAGGCAGCTTGACACTGTGAAGATATTACAAGAATATTCAAATCCTGCCTTTTCCACAACAGTATGTCAGAAAACGATCAGGTCTGCTTCAGTGCCTCATAAGGCTAACATGTAACTACTGGAAGCCTTTAGAACCAGAAAAAACCAAACTGCCCTAGATCCTAGATTTTGTCTTCAAGTTCCTACAAGTATGACAAAATTCCATTACCATTGGCAAAATATGGAGTCTCTGGTGATTATATGTGTTCCTGACTGCCAAGGTCTGTCTGCAAGCCGAAAATTTCCCCAGCAATGATGTTCATCTTTCAGGAAACAAAAACAAAAAATCAAAAATCAGGAATGCTCAGTTTTAAATATCAAGTTAACTGGGTTAAAGTATGAACACATTTTGGCAAAGTATTATTTTTAGTGCTTCTATAAAGATATTTCTAGAAGATACTAACTAGCATATGACTCTAAAATAAATAAAGTTGTGTCCTTGCCTGCATCAATGAGTATTGTGTAGCAGGCTAAGGCCAGAATAGTAAAGGCTGAGGAAAGCTAACCAATCATTCTCCTTGTATTGGGATATCTGTTTTCTGTTATTGGACACTGGTCCCCTAGTCCTAGTGCAGTCAAACGTTCTGAGTCTTATACCAACAGTTGAGTCTCATGCCCATGGACATAATGTTCCAATATTAGCCTCCCAGGTTCTCAAGGTTTAAATTATTGTATTATTGTACCAGTTTTCTTCATTCTCAGATTTTAGGTGATGGACTGTAAGGATTTTTAGCCTCTTACTACATGAAGCAACTCCCTAGAGACTGCCATACCCGGGGATCCATCCTATAATCAGCCTCCAAATGCTAACACCATTGCACACACTAGCAAGATTTTGCTGAAAAGACCCTGATATAGCTATCTCTTGCGAAGATATGCAGGGGTCTAGCAAACACAGAAGTGGATGCTCACAGTCAGCTATTGGATGGATCACAGGGTCCCCAATGGAAGAGCTAGAGAAAGTACCCAAGGAGCTAAAGGGATCTGCAACCCTATAGGTGGAACAACAATATGAACTACCCAGTACCCCCCGGAGCTTGTGACTCTAGCTGCATATGTATCAGAAGATGGCTTAGTTGGCCATCAGTGGAAAGAGAGGCCCATTGGTCTTGCAAACTTTATATGCAATACAGTACAGGGGAACACCAGGGCCAAAAAGTGGGATTGGGGGTTATGGGAGGGAGGGAGGGTTTGGGGGACTTTTGGGGGTAGCATTGGAAATGTAAATGAAGAAAATACCTAATTAAAAAAGTAATGGTGAAAAAAACAACAACAACAACAGCAACAACAAAACCCAAATGTTTGGCTATGTGTATTTTCATATATATTATTGGTTTTATTTCTCCGGAAAACCATGACAAATGCACCTATCATGCATTGTGTCAAAACAGATTGGAACTCTTTTGTATCTCAGGGCCTTCCGACATTTAGTGTTGCATGCCATTAATACAGTAATTCTAACTGTCATCTCTCTTAACTTCTCGCCTTTGATTCACTCCCCAAGGATCAGGCTTTGCTGATCTTTCAAAGCCTGTTCTCTGTGGTCTATTTAAATAAATATTCTGTACTTTGGTTAGTATAATTCACCATAAAAACAATTCAATATACTCGATAGGGTTATTTATTGCATAACTATTTTACTCAAAGCTTTGTGTGTTTTGATAATTTTGGTATAACTTATATCTGCTGCATTTCTCGCTAAGTGTTTAAAAATATTTATAATATTTACAATCTCTAATAACTGCTTAATCCATCAGATAAATCATATCCTTCTTTTTAATATGTGCCTTATCCTCAAACTTTTAGATAATACTCAAACATAAAAGAAATAGCTATATTATTACTTCCATGTATTATTCTAATTGAATTAAGCTCTGACTATTTACATTTGAATTTTTCTGTGAAATTTTCTCAATATACACCACAGAGACTACACAGATTCACATCTAAGTTGTAGCCTTCCCAAAGGCTTCACATTAGCATTTCTGTGTGATCTGCCCTCATTCATTTCTACTTGAGAGCAGAAAACAAAAATAGAACTTTGGCCAGCATGACATGTTCACGGCAATGACTTTTTTTTTTTTTTTTTTGGTTTTAGATACAGGGTTTCTCCGTGTAGCCCTGGCTGTCCTGCAACTCACTCTGTAGACCAGGCTAGACTTGAACTCAGAAATCCACCTTCCTCCACCTCCCAATTGCTGGGATTAAAGGCATGCACCCCACTGCCCCGCAACTAATTCTTTCAAGAGTGCGGATTGCCCCTGTACTCTTCAATGCAGGAAAGCGCACAGTGAGCCTCTGAAACAACCAATGGGAGCTACAGAAATGAGGTGAGAGCAAAGGCTGATCTAAAGAGCTACAAAACAATTTACTGCTTGTTCAGGAATTTTGGGTTGTTTTTATTTCTGTGAAGAATGCCCTTGCTAATATTTATAATACTACACTGGGCCTGAGGATTGTTTGAGGAATACAAACTATTTACCAATACTAATTCTTTCAATGTATGAGCATAGCATGTCTTCCTATATTTCATTGTGTCTCCTTCAGTTCCTTTCATCCATGTTTAATCACTTTCATTGTGAAGAGCTCTAAACTGTTAGATTATACTTTTCCCTGGTTTTTGGTTGAGATTTTTGTGATTAGTGCAGCTATTAGAAATGGAATATCTTTCTTACATTCTATTTCAGATAATTCACTATTATAACAGTAGTGTATCATAAAAACACTACTGAGTTTTTTTTTATGTTGATATTGTAACATGCTACTTGCTAAATTGACTTATTGTTAGATTTGCTGGTGTTCTTTTGTTACTCTTGTTTGGATTTGGGTTTTGGTAGAGGTTTTCTATACTGTTTGTATAGATTTTTCTATAGTGTTTGTATAGATTTTTGTTTTCTATATTTAGGATCACAGTAAGACACTGATACCTCCTGTTTTCAGTTTTGCTGACCTATATTTCTTTGCCTTTCCCATGATCCCACCTAGGACCCCAGCACTACAGTGAGTATAATGGTAATGGGCATTTTATCTTGTTTTATATTTTAGCTACAAAGCTTTCAACATTTGCTTTCTTGGGTTGAAGTTAGCTGTTGCAGCTGTAAGCCTTTCCAGGGCTAAGGCTGATTCCCCACAGTTACCAGCTTGTGATCAGATAAGGAGGGCTTCTGTGCAGCTCTGAACACATTCCCCACAAATGGAACCATTCTCAGGTGATGATTTGATACCTAACTCCTGCCCTGCTGCACTATGTGAGGTTGGGTATGGACTATGATGGCCCATCCTCTGAGCCACCACAATACCTGAGCCACCCTGACCCCATAGTCCACCAAGACCAGCATAGGACCCAGGCATACACTGCTATCACCTGTGTATTGCAAAAGGGGACCCATGGCAAAACCACTGAAACAAGACAATGTGATGCAGACCAGAATAGAAGTATGATAGGCTCTTGAGCCATGTGTTTTACTTGACTTTAGGAAAACTCCAGACGCTCACATTTGAGAACTAGCCCAGGGACTAGGGCTAATATAATCAATCTATAGGTAGGTTTTACCTGCCTCTTGCTAAGCTCAAAGATATAAGGCTGTGCTTTCTAGCCTGTCCTGTTGGCTCTTTTGCCCCAGGCTATGATCCTGAAAGTTATGGTAGTATTAAAGATCATCCCTTGAACAAGACCTATGTTAAGCCAAATTTCACTGGATCTCACAGTCATGGGTGAGGTGAGTTAGGTACCTCAGATTCATTCCAAAAGCAACAGACTTGAATCTGTTCTATTGGGTCACAGATCTCCACCAGAAGCCAGCACAGATATAGATTCTCTGTGTAGATTCTTATCTAGTTTGGGGACTTTGATTCATTCCTGTTGCTGGTTCTCACTATGCCAAACCTGACTGTGATCTTGTAGGCACATTTTCCCACACTTCTCCATAGTGGATAGAGCAACAGTTAGAGAAAGGTTGGTAGAGGTCATTTACTGGTTGCCTGTTAAAAGGAGTGAGTCTTCTAAAAGAGGAACTGTGTCATTCCTTTTAGTGAATGGTATATTAAAATTATTTCCTATTTTAATAAAAACATGGAAGTCATTGAGCAACAATGCATTCAGGAATCACTGGTGTATAGAGTGTGTCCCATCACAACAGAGTTGAAGCAGGAGGAAGATCATAAGTTCAAGAACTGGATAGCAAGATATTGTTTCAAAGAAAAAATTCAAACCAGCCAAACACGCAAAGAGCAACAAAAGTGAATAGAATCTTATCCTGAGTGTGTGTGTGAGTGTGTGTGTGTGTGTGTGTGTGTGTGTGTGTGTGTGTGTGTGTCCTGAGACAGAAGACAGAACAGTAGAATATGATATCATCTTTTATTTTTGATCCATAGTCTTGGATACTTTGCACTGGATTTCTGTCATTTGATGATTTTTTTTTTTTTGCCTCATTATAAAACAGGGCTGCTGATACCTCCCTACTTTTTTGTGCAAACGTCAAGTCATGCAGCTAGTAGAAGTACAATCAAGCTATAAAATGCAAAGATCAGACACACACACTAATGAAAATCAAACCAAAGGCCTAAGAAGCCTTTGCATTTTTTCCTTTTGTTCTTTTCCTTAGTCTTCCAAAGCAGTGTGCGTGGACAGCCAATTCCAATATATGGCTGTAGGCATCAGCTGACAGGCCATAAGGAGGAAGCATGCAGATGATATATGTTCAGTGGGTTCATTTAATTGAAAAGGGACTATACTAAATGAGAAAATTGGTGCTAAATAGGAAGCAAAATTAAAGGCACTTATAGCATTTTAAGCAAAACCTAGTCTGTAAAAAATGAAAGTCACCTCTATTATTTGCTGGCTGCAAGCTCAGCCGTGTGCTGAAGGGTAGCAGAGGACAACTACTGGTTCTTAAGGCAAAACTACTATTTCTGCTGTATCCAAGGTCCTGATCTTCCTGGGAGAAAGACATCAGATATATTAGATATTAGGGAAGGAGATAGTTGGTGATTTAATCATGGTATCTTGCTAGGATTTAGAGACTTGGTAAAATGTAAATCACAAACACCTTTATTTTTAAAGAAATGTCATGTCCTCGGACTATTTATCAAGACAGAAGAATCTATGATAGATCCTGTTGTTGGGTCTTTCTTGAAGTTGTTGTTTTCTTTCTTGAAACATTGCCAATGGAGTAAAGAACCCCTTTTGTTACTAGCCACTTTACCTTGTATACAGTACATTTCAATAAATCAATAAAACATCTAACCAGTGACAAAACTTTAGTAGATCAGATAGGAACATAGCTGCAATTTGCTCTAATCTTTATGTTTTACAATAATATTAATAATAATAATAATAATTTTACTGGTTTCAAGAATTAAGAATACATTTTTGCTTAAAAGAAAATATTGTTTTCTGCCTATTTGTTAAATAAAATTTAATTTTTAAGTAAAATTATTCAGTTTCCAATTGAAATTTTTAGTAACCTCCAGATTCAATTAAGAGTTGGTACAGCTAAGTTTTTGATTGATCTGTTTCTCACTCTACATGAAGGTCAATGCTTTTAACACTATGCACCATCCTATCAAATGAACATTCTGTGTGGACCTTCTCTTGTGATGGCTAACATCAGATGAAATGAGTAATGTGGTGTCTGAAGT
Source organism: Mus caroli (assembly GCF_978045245.1). Lineage (NCBI taxonomy): Eukaryota > Metazoa > Chordata > Mammalia > Rodentia > Muridae > Mus > Mus caroli. The sequence goes on along the minus strand of NW_028227267.1, from coordinate 98,966,185 downwards.
ACTCTTAGTAAAGTTACCCGTAAATGATACCTGTTAGTAGTGGCATTACTGTAGACACCCTTATTATTGTGTATTCAAAGAACACTACAGTCAAAAGTCACAGTGAGTCATACTGACTCTAGGTCCAGCCATGGAACTGGTTTTGGCAATCACTTATATGAACTGTTCAATTGGTATTTAAAGTAGGCACATTATACAAAATTAAATTGAAGTTTCTACCAAGATAATCAAATTGCAGTTGTGAGAATGAGAATATCTGGGACTGAAGAGAGAATTGTGAGGTAGCTTGTGAGGACTTGAGTTTGGATCCCCATCTATGTAGAAACCCCAATACCAGATGTGAGAAGCCTTCTTTTGAGTTGTTGACCAGAGTAGTCCAAAAGACTCCCAAATTCACACTCTATTGTTGTTGCCCTTAATTACATCCCAGAAGTGGGAGATTGGTCACTTTTGCTGAAGACACTATGTGCTTCAGAAACAGGGTCTAGAGACTACTGAACTAAAACTGACCTGAATGTTCCCTCCCTGAGGATTGGCTTTCATGGTACCAGAAGGTACCATGCAAGCTTCCAAAGGAAGGAGGCAGGCAACAGCCCTACCCTATAATGTTGTCCATGAACTATACCAATGACCAACATGTCACAGTAACCCTATGGGTAAAGTGGTGACATTAATTTCTTGGCAGTAAACAGCAGCTCTATAATGGGACTTAAGGTCCACTTAAGAGGAAAATCATGTCTGGACTGGAAACCTAGGTAATTACTCAGTGCTAGTTAAATCATAGTTATTGGAGAAGAATCTAAAACAACTAATTTACTAAATAAGCATAGTACCTGAAAACAATCTGTAAACATTTTTCCTGTTGGAAAACAGATAAGTATAGTCTTCACCCTTCCTCCAAGAAAGTTCACTTTACTACAAACTGAGACCACTACATAAAAACACAACCAGTCAAAGTGTACAGTTGTGGAGTGTAGTTTCTTGGAGTAGATCTACAAAATGCTTCCACACCTAAGACTCAAGAAACATTGCACAGGAAAGGTTAGAATGATTGTAAGAGACAGGGGATCAAAGATTTTGGTATGAGATGATGTGTCCTAGTAATATCAGAAGCTACAGTTATGCCAAACTGGTTGAGAAAAAGCCCACAAGGCTCCAACCCTGCACAAAGGACTACAGGTTAATATAACAAGGAAAGGCAGAGTGAGAGAGGTGGTCTTCCTCATGGAAGAACACACCAATTGTTTAAACGTCCAGTGTCAAATGGTCACCCTGAAAACACACATACAAGTAACTATATGGACTCAACAGGCTGTATTTTAAAAGTATATGTGTGTATATAAGTACATATAGGCACACAATAATAATTAGTGAAAAAGGGGGTCCATAAATTTGAAGAACAGGGAGGGATATATACGAAGATGTAGGAGAAAAAGAAGGGAGAAATGTAATCAAATTACAGTCTCAAAAAAAAAAATAGACAAAAAGAAACCCACATCATATGAATATATAAAGATTTCAAATAGTTAAAAAATAAAATTAAAACAACAACCACAAAGTGAACAAGCAACAACAAAGTGTACTGGATTTAGTGTTGTGTGCCTGTCATCCCAGGATAGACAGAAAAAGCTCACAGACTTGCTGTCTCCCTATTAACCTAAGTCCTCTCCTTCTTCTTCTCCTCACATTGACTTTACCAGAAAAAGGAATAATTAGTTTGCTTGTTTCTGAACACAATTCTGTCATCTCATGATGTCTTTACTAGGATACATAACTGGGTTGTTACTGGTGAAGGTGGTAGTGATGATGGAGTGGTGGTGGTGGTGATGGTGTTAGTGTGTGTTTGTGTGAGTGTGCATGTGTGTGTGAGAGTGTGTGTGTGTGTGTGTGTGTGTGATTTTTGTTTGCATTGTTTTCTTCTACTTTAGAGAATGAGAATTTTATAAGACCAGAGACAGTCATCCTAACTCAGAAATTTTGACATTCCTGTCATTGACCGACACATGATTAGAGCTCAATAAATATTTTATGAAATAATAAGCAAACATAACAGCAAATGAAGTATGCTGAGGTCTGATAAATTCATTGTATTGAATATGTTGAGAAATATGTTGAGGTCTTAAATCCATTTGTATACTACTTTGTACACTGAACATAAAAAGAAATTTCTTTTATCTTTATGCATAGACACACGCACACACAAACTGGTCATTTTTATATGTGGTATTTATTTTTTTTTCTCTGTACTCTTTTTTTTGTATTTGGAACTTGATTTCAACATGCAAATGAAGTATAAGATTACTGTAGGATAAGACCTATTTTGTGCACATATCTGTATGGCTTTAAAATCAAATACTAAAAATCTGAAAAGTTAATCATGATGCCTTTTGTAAGGTCAGAATTGTTATGCATGGCAGCTCAGGGACAGGTTCTAACAAGAGTTTTTCACAAATCTAATCTCACAGTGGTTGGAGAATTCGAGGCTTACATCCTATTTGTATTTTCCTCTTTAAAATTCTGGAGATATTTCTACTGAGAGCATAGCAGCAGAAGACAAATTTCCATAAATTGGTCCACGCAGGGGGATTTCTACACTTTTCTTTTCTCCCTCTTCTCTATTGCTGGGTTTAGAGGGTCAAAAGACTCAGGGTTCAAAACTGTGATCTACTGAGACTATGGATTTGTCACCATGGCAACAAGCAAAATAAATCAGTAAGCAAGGATAAGAGAAAATACACTCCTCCATTGTCCTGCAACAAGCAAGTTATCAATGCAGCAGAACTCTTTCAAAATAAGACAGCAGTCCTATTGTAAAGGTGACTAATGCCACTTCTAGCCCTCTACCTTCTGACATTTTCTTCTGCTCTAAAAATGGAACTACTTAAATGACTGACTGGACATTAATTTTGAGGAAGTCCATACTTTACTTGAAATTGCAATTCTACCTAATACTATCAATTTCTCACTTTAGTGTACAAATTATCCAAGGCTAGATTAAGTATAATTGGAAGTTAATGATTTCTTTTTGCCTAAGTGGGTTGAAGCATACAAACTAGAAGAAACATTTAGTTAGCAAATATGAACAGCAGAACTTAGAATACGTTTTGCATGTGAGGAATCAGTCAAGCAGGCTCAGAAAGGTAGTTGCTCATAGAAAGCATGCTGGCTCACTTGAATCTAGAAGAAGCAAAGGAACTGGATGAAGAGTTGGGCATTCTGCCTTCTTTCATCATCAGGAAACCTATCTGATTGATAACCACACAAGGCTGCTCCCTATGGCATAAAACGAAGTGGTAGTGACTGTGCATGTAAGGGTTATGACATGGGAGTTGCTGTAGGGGCTGACAGCAGAGCTCTGAACTATAACAACTATTAGTTGTAGCATCACAATTTAGATTCAATAGTCCACAAGGGAAGAGATTATGTATTATTTTTAAAAATGTGATTGTACTTGCTATTGAGAAGATGCTAAGTAAATAAATTAGAGGATGGATGGATGGATGGATGGATGGATGGATGGATGGATGGAATAAAGAGCCTAGACTGAATAATCTATCCACTAAAGTTCACCTTTTGCTTTTGATAATGACTCCAGAAACAAATTTTTAAAGGATGTAGCTTAACTTTTAATGAGCCCAACTAAAATAAGAGTGGATTTTTAAAGGTATTATATTTTTAAATCCCCTGAGTCTAGTATCCATTAATGTAATAATCCTTTAAGGTGACAAAAATCACAGACCAATTATGCAGATATCATTGAACAGGCAAAGAAGAGTTTATTCAACATGAATGCAATAAGGAGAGAAATCTAACTCAACTTCCCTGACAGAATGACAGAGTAGAAGTTGGTAAGAGCTATTAGGAAAGGCCACAGGATGTTAGAGAGCTGCTCAGGTAGTAAGGATGAGCTATTTGCATTTCTACCCCCTGAAGTTGGGCTCCTCTCCTGAGGCAGAGATGTAGAAGTACTGTCTTTAATGATAATTTCATTTCAAAAGGGCAATCCCCAGATTCTTGGAAAAAAAAAGTATTCCTATGCTGTGAGTCTGTGAGCAGATTTGCATATCAAAGGAGAAGAGAAAACGTTTACAGATGCTTGTTGTCTGAAGCAAAGGCCTTAGGGAAGGGAAGGTTAAAAGTCTCTAAGTAGAAATTTGGTCAGACTGATAGAATGTTTATGACACCTTGGTCATGGTGGAGACTTCAATTTAATGAGGAAAGTGAATCACATATCAAATCCAATGCCAAGTGGTCAGTCCCAAGGACACACTTATGTACAAACACATTCCTAAATATATAATGCAACATACTGAGGTTTCATTTATGTAGTTAGGAGTGTGTGTGTGTGTGTGTGTGTGTGTGTGTGTGTGTGTGTGTGTGCATGTGTGTGTGCATGTGCATGTGTGTGTGTGTGTGCATGTGTGTGTGTGCACGCGCGCACTTGCGCATGCGTTTGTGTGGGTGTGTGGTGTAGTGTGTGTTCATGAAACAAGAATTAAAGAAAATGAGTCATAAATTTAAGAGGGAGAAAGTGGGTCCATGAAAGGGGTTGGAGGAAGAAAAGGGAAAAAGAAATGATGTAATTATATTATCATTTCAAAAAAATGTTATTGGGAAACTTTATTCATTTTGATTTAATTTTCATTATGATGGTGTTTCAAGAATGATAGCATTCCTAAATTAAGTTAAGCTGCCGTTTCATGATTTTTATTAAGTAAAATCATCTTCCAGTCTTAATTTTACTTTCATTTAATGTTAGCATTTTTAGCTTAATTTTTACTTCTTTTTCAAAGAAAAATCCATTTTTATTATTACTACCTTCAAAATGACTCCTTAAGATTTGGCATGCCTCTTTTAAAAAAAAAGTGTATATTTTTATTTTATGTGTACGAACATTTGGCTGCAGGTACATATATGAGCATGTATCCTTGGTGACCATAACAGGGCATTAGAGCCTTTGGAACTGTGAAGAGGTCAGCTCAGGAAAAAGCCATGGAACACTTGCCCATACAGAATGGAGAGGCAAATTAACATTCCTCAGACCACAAGGAGGAGAGTAAGGGGACCCACCTGTGTGTGGGTGAGGACACACTTCCCAGGACAGATCTTTGGCCACCTACAGACAAGGGAAGTCCTTGCCACCTCATTCCCTAAAGACCAATCAGTTTAAAAAGTCACACTATTCTGCCAGTCACATTGTGCCTAATGGTGATAGCCCTGAGAACTGTATAAAGGCTTGCTGAATGGACTATGAGTGGTCATTCTCTCCCCATGTGCAGAGTGACCCCAGTATGCTGGATTAAATAAAATCCCTCTTGCTTTCCCATTGATTCCCATCTCCAATATGTTCACTCAGGGGTCTCCTGTAAGTTAAGGCTCCTCAGAGTCTTACAGTTGGAGTTCCAGACAGTTGTGTGCCTCCATGTAAGTTCTTAGGGCATAACCCAAGTCCTCTGCACCAGCAGTAAGTTCTCTTAATTGCAAAGCCATCTCTCAAGTTTTGCCTTTTAAAAGCTTCTTTCAAATGAGGACCAGGAGCAAAAATCACATTGAAAATCCCAAGAGGATCTGTAGCAAAGTTTCATTTACGAGTTTAAGCAACCATTTCTGTATTAATTAAACAATTCTTTTGAAGAAAAAAAAGGGACCATCTAAAGCAAAATGCCTTGGGAAGTGCAAATAAAGGTTCTGATGTGTCTTGGGTCTTTCAGTTGGGCAAGATTCTGGAAATCTCTTTAGAAACTACCTAGTAAGTACAAAACAAGAATCTTGACCACTTGCCAAAAGAAGAGCTCACTTCCTCTTGAGAAGGCTTTGTAGAGAAGATGGTGTTGAAGGAAAACTTCAAAAATCAGGAAGTACATTGAGAAAGATAAATCAAATTTTAGTAGTTGGGGTATGGGATAGAGAAAGTACAGAGATCTAAAGTAATAAAAAAAATTGCTGTTTACACACAAAACACTGTTTTAAACTTTAGTTATGCTCCTTTAAATATTAAAAGTTGGACTATTATGTTTCATCTCTAGAGGTAACTTTTGCTCACCAACCAAGCATAAACAGTCTTAGGAATAAGTCAAACAGTTGACTTCATCCTAGAAGACTCAGTTGAGTTGTATCGAATAGTCCCTGAATTCCTGTTTCTTCTGCAGGCTACATGACTCTTGAATATTGCTATTTCATTGATTTCTTCTGCTACACTGATAACTCTCTTCCTTTTCAGGGTCTTGCCCACCTGATTTGGGTCTCTAGTAAAATAGGGAGGTATCTGGAGACAAGGACTGGATTAATGACACAAAGTATCATTTCCAACTGAGTTGAAAAACACGCTTTATTATTTTAATCTGGCAATTGGGGTATTACAGCTCAAAATCTTTTCTACTCCTTAATGACCAATTCTTCTACATTGTCAAGGAATTGGTATAGGTAAATAGTGTAGTAATGTCTGACCTTATTTAACTTTGAGATAAGGTAATTATAAGTCTCCCTCTCCTTTCCCCTTTAAATCTTCTAACTCTCCACACTCTCCTTCAACTTCATAGCTTCTCTTTTCACTGTTATTGCATGCATGTGTGTGCCTGTGTGTGCATAGATACAAGCTGTTCTGTCTGTATAGTGTTACATGTGTACATGTTTTCAGAGCTGACTACTTGGCACTGAACAGACAGTTGGTTTGATCTTCTCTGGAGAAGACCATTTCTCTGGCCCCATATTTCCTCAGTGGCCTAGAGCTCTTTATGTAGAGTTGAAGTCTCACAGTCTTTCCCCCGTCCACGTTTGCATGTCTATTGATGTCATCCTTTACTTAAACTACTAAATCACATGATCTAAAGTATATTTAAAAATCAGACTAGAGTCTGATGAGAAAGTAACAAGTGCAATTAATAATGAAAGGATCAGAAGACTCTTAATAAGGCTTCTGAAAGATGCAATTTGGGGTGAGCAAGCTAGGGTGAGAGCTTAGTTCTTGCTGAACAAACAAGGCCTGATTCAGATCTCTAATATCCAAATAAAACCTGGACAGTGTGGCAGGCACCTGTAATGCCAGCCCTTTAGAGAAAGAACAGGCAGATCTCATGGATGTTCAGATGAACCAGCCTTGCTGAAAATGGAGCTCCACACTGAGTGAGAGACCTTACCCCGCAAAATAAGATGAAAAGTGTTGGAAGAAGAAAGCAAGCATCAACCTTTGCCCTACACACACACACACACACACACACACACACAAGCACACATGAGCATACACGAGCACACACACATGTGTGTGCAACTCGTGCATCACAAACATGAATACAGCACATAGAAACATATACTATCATGCATAGAGCAATGCAATTTTGTTATGATAAAAATGTACTTGCATAAATTAAGATAGACATGCCATTACTGGACAATATATTTAATAACCAACATCATATATGCAGTATACCATTGTCTAAAATGTAACTGTGTGCGTAGTAGCATGGCAGGATCACCATAGGTATCTGTGAGAGTTGTATTGCTACCATTAGCAGAAAAGAATGAAACTGTCAAAAGAATAATCTCATCCATGTATTTGTTCTCTTTTTTTAAAAATATTTTTATTAGGTATTTTTCTCATTTACATTTCCAATGCTATCCCAAAAGTCCCCCTTACACTCCCCCCCACTCCCCTACCCACCCACTCCTACTTTTTGGCCCTGGCATTCCCCTGTACTGGGGCATATAAAGTTTGCAAGTCCAATGGGCCTCTCTTTCCAGTGATGGCCAACTAGGCCATCTTTTGATACATATGCAGCTAGAGTCAAGAGCTCTGGGGTACTGGTTAGTTCATAATGTTGTTCCACCTATAGGGTTGCAGATCCCTTTAGCTCCTTGGGTACTTTCTCTAGCTCCTCCATTGGGGCCCTGTGATCCATCCAATAGCTGACTGTAAGCATCCACTTCTGTGTTTGCTAGGCCCCGGCATAGTCTCATAAGAGACAGCTATATCTGGGTCCTTTCAGCAAAATCTTGCTAGTGTGTGCCATGGTGTCAGCATTTGGAAGTTGATTATGGGATGGATCCCTGGATATGGCAGTCTCTAGATGGTCCATCATTTTGTCACAGCTCCAAACTTTGTCTCTGTAACTCCTTCCATGGGTGTTTTGTTCCCAATTCTAAGAAGGGGCAAAGTGTTCACCTGAGGAATACCGAATGGCAGAGAAGCACCTGAAAAAATGTTCAACATCCTTGTATTTGTTCTCTTAATCAGCCACTAAAATGAGGATGTAGAGATGTACATTGATTAAGACATTGCTCTGAGATAAGTCAATGAGTATGACTATTATAGTAGAAATTATCTAGAATTTTTTCTTATTAAAATATCTGTAAATGGAAACTGTTTGCAGAGTATATTGATTGAAATTATTAGAAATGCTAAAGTCCCAGGAGACTAGCCTTTTAAAGTACATATATCCTCTCTGAGGTTATTATCCTTTTCAGTAAGTGTGTACATAGAGAAACAGATGGAATCCCCAAAGTTCACAGAAAGCATTTAGGAAGCCAGAACAATTATCTTGTTGCAATTTCTACAGGAAGTATTTATGAAGCCAAAACATTTATTTTTTGGCAATTTCTGCTTTACACACTTCAGAGGAGCAGACAAGAGCACTTGTATTTCTCAATCATTTAAAAATCATGTAGAGAGCTCAGATCCACATGGTTCATAGCCCCTAGTAATTAACATTATGTAGTCCCCTTTGCCCCTATTTGTTAAACAGCCTTTAATCGCTGCTCTATTTTTCCCCTTAAATGGAAGACCTTGTAAATCTAAAGACATTCTTTACTTTCCTATTACAAATTTGAAGTGAAAATTGTCACCATGTTTTAAACTGGGATTCTTATATCACGTGACACTCATTTTTGAAAAATATCTACTTTAATCAGAGCCCCATCTTTAGCCAGTCTGCCTTTGAGCAAGAGGCTGAAGTAAGTCTTACTATTTGTTTTCAACATCAATATTATTGAAAGATGAAGAGTTTGCTTTTGACTTCTCCAAGATTGCACTGAATACTTCTCGGGTACTTTTAAAATGAAAATTTCAAAATGAGATAACTGACTCCTCACACACTTGCTGGGGATACAAAATAGTTCTACCTAAAAAAAATACTATACAAACTTCTTAAGATATTAAATATGTGATTGCCATATGGTCTCACACCTCATTTCTGGATGCAAATCTACAAGGAATGAAGTCATCATCTCCGGAAGACCTTGGCTCCAGCAGATTCCCTGAAGCATTGTTCACAAAGAAAAACGGAAAAGAAAAAGAACAAAGAAAAAAAATTAAGAAATTAAGAAGAGGAGACTACCTACATTTCTGCAACAGATAAATGAGTAAGAAGCTATGACATGTATGAACAATGAAACACTCGGCTGTCTTATAAAGGAAGTCTATTTAGCCATAGGAGATGCTGTGGAATAAAATGGAGGACTTTTTGCTAAGCACAGTAAGCCAGTCAGAGAAGGATAGAGAGTGCCTGGGTCTACTTCCACAAACCCACAAAGTTCATTAAGTCCACATAGCATGCCAGAAAAAATCATTTTTTATTACAGAGAAGCCAAATGTGATACACTTAGCAAAACACTCCAGCCTGTAAGGTTCAGGTAAGATTGCAGAGGAGTGGGTGATACAGAAAGATGCTTAAGGGCCAGAGGGTCAAGGACTTCCCTATGAGATTGTGTGTCGGAATGAAAGAGATTATACCCATGAAGTCTCACTAACATGGCTGAGCTGAACCAAGACAACTCTAACAGACATGTCAAAGTAGGTGGGGGAGGAAGGAGACCTCAACCTTACAAAAGAACTACAGGCAACTGAGACACGCTCAGAGTGAGAGGAATAGTCTTCTCCAGGGATGAGCGCGACAACTGGTTGATAAATATCAAGTAGTCAGCCCCGAAAAATACATATAAATAACATTATACAAACTGAGCAGGCTAGAGTGGGGAATGCAAATATGCATGCAACTATAACAAAAGAAGACGTGACCTGGAAAGAGAGCAAAGAGGGGCAGAGAGGAGGGCTTGGAGGGGGGAAGGGGAAGGGAGATGACACAATTGTATTGCTTTTGTTTATTGGATTTTACTTTTCAAGTTTACTACCCTTTTAAACTTATTATTGACTCTTAGAGAAATTCACAGCATGCACTGCAATTCCATTCATCTCCCATCCCTTCACATCCACCCTCTGCCCTTCCAACTACCCCACTAGAGAGAACAAGACAAAACAACAACAAAAAGAAAGCTAATGACAAAAAAAAAAAAAAAAAACATCTTGTCATAGAAGCCTCAGTGTGTCACAGTGTGTCCCATGGTATACTCTGTTGTTCACACAACTTTATGTGCAAATTTTCATTACAATGAGTCATTGGTCTGGTTCAATGCCCCTGGCTTCTGCTACACCATCAATGCTGGGTCCTCACCAATGCTGAAATTCTCTAGTATACTCTGTTGTGCTGTGTCATGGAGATCCTGTATCTTTGAATCTGCAGGGCTACGCTTTATCTTCCAGCAGTCCATAGATGGGGTAGATGTTAGGGGCGAACCAACTCATAACCCTGGATCTGGGCCTGAGGAGTAGCTGGGTTGGTCAGCCTGCCAGCTCTCCACACATTCACTGGGGTGAGATTTCTAGCACTGACCTGGCTAGCTCATCTCATGCTGCAACCAGCAAGGGCAGGGCAACTCTCTTGCACTCGTGCCCTCGGGGGCAGCTTGCTCATGTCTCTGGCCCTGGGTCAGCTCTACCCTGCTGTCCAGGCAAGCTTCAAGGGCTGCTCTCTGGAATGCTGCAGCTGGTGAAGGGTGAGACCCGTTCTCCTAACTGCTATAGCCAGTGAAAGACCAGGCCAGCTCTGTACAGCCTTTGGACATCAATATGGTCCTAGGTGCAGCCCGGACCAGGGATGTCCATATGTTCTTGGGTGGTGATCTGGACCACAGACATTGACACAGACCCTTGCTGCTACATGAGCCAGACATGACCCTCAGTGGCAGCATAGGCTGGGACTTCACCATGACCTCAGGTGGCAGGGTAGGCTACTCATATCAGGCTGTTCCTTTCTACCCTGAAGTCCCCAGAGCCACCTCTCTTCATAGTGTTCTGCTACTCTTTCTCTCCCATATCTCTACCTCATATTTTCTCATTATAGTGACTTTCATTTCAAGTGGGCCACAGGTTGGGCAGGGCCTCTGTGTGTCTTCAACTGTTGTCCAACCCAAAGATTCCAAGGGAAATCAATCTCTAGCGGAGTAGAACTGTAAATCAATATAGAGTCATCCAGTTTCATGGTTGAATCATTACCACAGCCAACTACAGAGATAAGCAGATAGGCCAATGATGGGAAGCAAGCATAGCAAGGACTTGTCAGTCAGCTATGGTCTCCACCCTTCTGGTCCTGTTCTTCCTGGGCGAGGATGCAGTGGTGGGAGTTAGAGTGAGTTACACAGTGGTAAGTTTGCTCAATGGAAAAACTCGTAGGTCCACTTGCACTTGGGCATTTGTTACTGGCTCCATTGATGGACAGTGTAATTCACCTAGAAGCAAGAACAGCAACTGTCTTCCTATCTCCAGTTTCACCTCACTTCACAGTGCACAAACCACTCTGCTTCTCTCCATCTTCATTTCTCCACCACTAATCTGCTTGCTTCTTTTTCTCCCATCCCTCCACCACTTACTCACTTCCTGCCATGCCCAGCCTTGGTGTTGTCCTGGCACTTACCTGATATAATTATGTCATAATCTCAAAAATAAAACAAAACAAAGCAAAACTGTTTAAAGTAAGAGAGTACACTCCTTGTGTAAAGTTTTCTATGTTGTTCCCGAATGCATTCAGTCTCAATGCTACAGTTTCCTATATGTCTGAGTTGTTCATAAAAACAACTTTCCCAGGGATAACTTAGCAGAACTAATTTTCTAAATGTACTTTATACCTCATTTCACTTACAGGAATAACATTTTTCTAAATATAATTTAAGGAGAATCTTGATACTTAGGACTATAAATTTTAATATGATCTAAGAAATACTGGACACCAGTTCTCTAATAGATACTGAGTATGAAGTGATGAGGGATGTTATATAGCTTCATGGGGTCCTCATATGAAGTGGAGGTCTAATGATGGTCAAGTAAACACAGAAATTATAATTACTATAGAGGGGGATTATTACACTTATAATTACGATGGGGGGGGAATCAATGAACAACTGCGGTGGAAGGCACTTTTCTTTAACTGTAACAAAATATGGAGGCAATCCACTTCAGAAGTTGAAATGTTTATTTGAGCTCAGATTTTGCATATATAGCTCCTGCCCAATTGAACAGCTTCTGAGGCTGTAGTGAGACAGCATAACACTGTGGAAACTGTTTTCTTTACAGTAGACAAGAAGTCAAGAGTAGGGTGTTAGATTCTCAGTATCTCCTTCAAAGGGGACAGCTACAGTACCCTAATTTCCTCACAGTAGTGTCTATCTTTAAAATTTCTTACATCCTCCCCAGTAGTGCCCCAAGCCATAGGGCATTTCTTTAAACCATGGGCTTTGGGGAGATATTTCCCAAACTTAGCAGTGACAGGACAAAGGGGCTATCTAATAACAATATGACAAGTTGATGACTCTTCATGGAACATATTGAGGTTGAATGAGAAAGCACTAACAAGGTGAGAAAGCAGGACTCTAGTGATCAAAGAAGGAATTTTGCCTCTTCATGCAGACAAGAAACTCAGCATACTGTGTGTTGTCTTATGGCGAAGACCAGAGTCAAGGTGCTATGGGACGGGAAGAGCAGAAAATGGCATCTTCCCATTTCTGGGTAGACAGAGGCCAGATGATGCAGATGATGCAGATGTTCAAAGCACCTTACAAGGAGTTATTTGTTTTCTAACACACAACATAATATATGAATTAGGAAATATAAACAAGAGAGTTGCATCATCCATTGTATTTCTTTTTCTAAATGATTTTTTTGGATCAGGAGTATAATTCTCGTTGAACAGTTATTGTTTTCTGTGTTAATCACTACTGCAAGAAGCTCCTCTGATAAGAGTTGAGATATGCACTGATCTATTCTTAATTTAATCATGTTAATACTCAAAAGTAATCAATACCTATATATGCATATATAATTATATGTATGTGTTATATACATATATTATATTATTATATTATAGGGTCAGAAGCCATCTAGGAAAGGCTGAAGCATGCAAGTGAATTTTGTGGAGATGGCTCACCATTATACATGGCCCACAATATGTGAGCTCTGAGATACAAGGTCCTGAGAGACTTCATCCAAGCATTTCTTCTTGCTGCTATGTCTTTCCTGCCACTATTATATAGACTAATGATTCCTGACATTAGCCCACCCTATTGGGCAGATTTTCTGCAATATGAAGATGCACTCTCAAGTAGCAATGTTATGTAGACAAATTGATGATTTCATAATTCCTGATGACTTTATAGAATTCCTAAGTTTTTACAAGTAATTTTAATCCTTCTATAGAATTAAAGCTGCATGTAGAGCTCTGTCAACCTTCAAGTGTCAGGGTCTAATTGCACAAGGAAAAGAAAGCAGGCTTGAAACAAATCACAACCAAGGAAAACATTCCTTCTAGGTTAGGTGTGAGTCTGTTATCTGGTAATCAAAGGTCATAAACTGAGAATGAGTGATTTATTTTAGGTATAAGGACAGAGAATAAAATATTGACTACTTTATCTATACAAAACTCCAAAGCTAGTAAGGCACAAAGCAGATGATTTGTCTCGACAAAACTGTGCTAACTTGTGGCATAAAATTATTGCTTTAAACTTATAATGAACTTATGGGGGTTACTAACAGATAATGAATGTTTAGCCATATACTAGTCTTAATGGAAAGGCATGTAGACAACTTTGTTGTAACTCCTTAAGTCTTATCGACCTACGACGTGGATTATTGCCTTAAACTCACTATGAACTTATTGGAATGTGAAAGTATTTATAATATCATGTGATCAATTACACTGCTGCAACAGTTCTACCTGACGGGAGTATGAGGTAACTTTTTAGAGAAAGCTCAAAAATCAAGAAAGGCAACAAAACGAGGATGTGGCTTTTTTTCAGCATCATCTATAGTGTGTGTTTTTCTGTGGGCATGGCTCTTCTTTTCCTTTCTCTCTGGCTCACGGAGAGTTAACGAACTCTGAGCCTCTTGCCTGATCAAGATTGGGCTTGCTAGTTGAAGAAGAGACAGAGTAGCTAGCAGCAGGAATTAATTGCCAGAAACCAGCAGCTTTACCCCACAGAATAGCAAGAAAAGAGTTAAATTTCCGGAGGCTATCAGCTTCTGGCCCACAGAATAGTAGGAGAGAGTTATAAGGCCACACAGATCATCAGCCTTTGGCCTTTGTCTGAAGCTGTGTCCTGCCTCAGCAGTACCTGTGAAGGCCAGGGCTGGCCCCCAGCATTACAGTATAGTACATCAAGGTAATATTTATTAATTCTGAACATATAGATGCCACATCATCAGAACTTATCAGTTTTATGAAATCTGGGTGATCCTGAAGGAAAAAAACAATCGAGCATGTTCTTCTTAGCCTGCTAGCCTATTGATTTGGGAAGTATTTTCCTTAGGATTGAAAAACAAGGAAACAATCATAAAAATGAAATTAAAAGCTACTTCTAGTTTTCTCTACGTTCAGCAATTCAGTCAGAGATTTCACACCTGAAAATACTAAACGATGGAACTCAAAAAAATATCTGTAGGCTGAAATGTCCCATGCTTTCTGTGATGGTGTGTATATTTTGGACCAGGGAGTGGCACCATTTGGAGGTGTGGCCTTGTTGGAATAGGTGTGACCTGGTTGGAGTAGGTGTGTCACTGTGGGTGTGGGCATAAGATCCTCACCCTAGGTGCCTGGAAGTCAGTCTTCCACTAGCAGCCTTTGAATGAAGGCATAGAACTCTCAGCTCAGCTCTGCCTGCGCCCTGCCTGCCTGGATGCTGCCATACTCCCACCTTGATGATAATGGACTGAACCTCTGAACCTGTAAGCCAGCCCCAATGAAATGTTGTTTTTTTTATAAGACTTGCCTGTTCACAGCAGTAAGACCCTAACTAAGACACTTTCCAAACTGAGTAACATGTTATTTGATACGGGATTTCTATTTACTTATGCATTTATATAAAGTTGTCCGATTCTGTTTTGTTATTCAATGGTCTGAGCACAGACTGGGTAGCATTCTTTACAACAGATGTTCTGCTCCATTCCATCGCCTATTCTCTGATTCCTTCGGAAGGGTTTGTCAGGGCTCTCTTGTAACATCATCTCTTGGGAGAAAATACTGATGGAATTCAAACACAAGTGGTCCCATGAACCAAGTCTCCTATGTCCCACTTTACCTTACAGTGCCTTTAAAGCTCCTTATCAGTGTTATATGCTATAATGTCGTCTATGCACATGCTGTACATATTGGTTGGTTGTTGTTAATAATTATGAAGGTTGTCATAAAAGCATGTAACATTTGACCTGTTAACTTAAATTATGGTCTCTAGCAAGTGAAGAATAGGGGCTGGTTCATTAGTTCATAATACAGTAGAGGACCCCCTCTCAAGTGTGTTCATTGTGCTTAAGCTCTAATACCTATCATCTAATTAGCTTGAGATAGAGGGTAAATTGCCAAGTGGGTAGCTGTCAGCTGCTGATGCCTGCAAGATTATTTGGAAAAGCTAAGCCCTCTCAAGACCTGTCAACACAAAGGTCACTGCTTCTCAATATTGGCTGTACTTGTAAAGAATACTGACATTCTTTTGAGAGGCTCAGATTACTACAAACAGAATGTACTGAAGAGGGAGTCTGAACATTGACATCTTTCTAACTTTGGGATATGGGAGGTGTTCACAATGTGTAAGCTAGGTTGATAAGCAAGGGGTTAAATGGGTAAAGTTAGTCCCCAGACCCCTGCTCTGAGGGATAGGTTTGGTTCAAGGACTTCAGCTTGATATTGTGTTTTTATTGGCTTGGTTGCTCTCCAAGTAGGGAGAGGACTGCAGCGCCAGCAAGAACGACCAATCCACTGAGACAGAAAACTGTTCCTGGGATGTATCTCATAATTCCAACTCTCAAAAGCCTTCCAGAGACTATGACATACAATAATGTTATAAATGGTCATTTTCAGTAAAGTGTTAGCTACTATAAATATTTACCATTTAATAGCATTGTCAATTACTACCTAGTTTGAGCTGGTGAATAAAAAGAGAACTTATCTGACCAAGTAATCAGGTTTATGTGTTCTCTGAATTTCTGTTACTTCCTCTGAAAAATAAAATACTAAAGATGAAATTTTGCTATTTTCTTTTTTCATTTTTTATTGGTTATTTTATTTATTTATGTTTCAAATATTGTTCCCCTTCCCAGTTTCCTTTTCTCAAATCCCCCATTCCATCATCCTCCCCTTTTTTAAAAAATTAATTAATTTTTTACACTCCATATTCCATTCCCTGCAATCCCCCCATCCACCCTCTGACTGCTCCACATCGCACACATCCTCCCCACCCCCCCAACCCTACCCCCACTCCCACCACCGTCTCCATGTGGATGCCCCACCCCCCACCCCACCTGACCTCTAAACTCCCTGGGGCCTCCAGTCTCTTGAGGGTTAAGGGCATCATCTCTGAATGAACACAGACCCTGAAGTCCTCTATGTGTGTTGGGGGCCTCATATCAGCTGGTGTATGCTGTCTGTTTGGTGGTCCAGTGTTTGAAAGATCTTTGGAGTCCAGGTTAATTGAGACTGCTGGTCATCCTACAGGATCGCCCTCCTCCTAAGCTTCGTCAGCCTTCCCTAGTTCAACAACAGGGGTCAGCTACTTCTTCTGTCCATTGGTTGGGTGCAAATATCTATGTCTGACTCTTTCAGCTGGTTGTTGGGTCTTTTGGAGAGCAGTCATGGTAAATCCCTTTTTTTTTTTTTGAACACTCCATTGCCTCAGTAATAGTGTCAGGCCTTAGGACCTCCCTTTGAGCTGGATTCCAATTTTGGCCTCTCAAAAATTTTGCTATTTTCAATGCTTTCAAAAATTAGCAAATAGTATGCAAAAAACCCAAATATCTATGCCCAATGTAAGTGTTCTTCCAAATAATGTTTTATAAACATGACTATTTTGTTATCATAATCCCTAATGATGGCTTATTTAGATTTATATAATAATCTCTTACTTCTGGTGGGCAAAATTAAATCCAAAGTAAAAGAAGAGTCAGTAGGTGTGTCCTATCTGTGGGATGAAACTGCTATTTAGACAAGAAGAGAAATGTTTTATATGCAGCTATCATGTTGGCTAAGATCTCATACACTGTGTGCCTTGATAGACTCCATATTGTTTCTCCTTCCAGATTCTCTCCCTGCACTTGCTGTGAGCACTGAATCATCAGTTCCTTCTCAGGTCTAGAAGTTGGGAGTGTTCCTTCCTTATTCCTCTTACATTTGCATCTGGCTTTCTCATTTGGAAATGTAATTTTCCTCCATCACAAATTTTACCCTCAGCTCTCTAAATCCCCACACAGAGTTGAACTCTTCCTTTTGGGATGAGGTCTTTTGGTGTTCTGATAATTTGTGCCCTTATTCAATGTGACAAGTCCCATTTTGCCAGGTTTCCATGTTCTCTCTTTGTGTTCATGAGTACTTCCTTGGATTAAACTTGAGATAGAAATTACGAATATTGATCCTGAATATTTGACATAGTTATGTTACTAGTAAACTGTCAAAATACCCCATTCCTTGGATAAGGCAGCTAAGCGGGGAGGCAGGGGGATGCCTTCCAGGATGAAGGCAAACAAGAACTGTGAGGGATTAAGGACACTTTCAGTGAAGTAGAAGTGGAAAGCTCACTTTGGAGGGTCAAGGAGGGCAAACTGGGAGAGAAAGGAGCTGATTGCTCTGAGTAAACTTTGAACTTTGAGTGGTTATTATTGAAGACTAAGGTGACACACAAGCCTGGCAGTGTGAAAACTGTTCAGCCTAGAGTTTCATGAGCCTTTGGTCACAAAAACTTTGACCAAGGTGTCTTGTGTTATTTCTTTCTGGGCTGTGTGTATTAGGAAGAAATAACCACCCGGGTGCAGCTCTCCATGATTTCTCTTTAACTGTAGCAGTCATTTGAAAGACTTCTTGGGTTTTTCTACTAGTTAATGAGAGGCCAGAGTTAGATGCTATCATCTCCTGCACACATTATTCCCTAACCTGACCCATTAGTTCTCTGAATCTGAATACGGAGGAGCTGACTATCAAAGAGTTAAGTCTTTTTCTGGCCACGGGGTTATAAGAGTAAAGGATTAGAAGGCACACTTTGGTTTTAGGTGTTTAGAAAAAAAAATGTGGTTTATAGCTTTTCTTTTCTGTGAAAGCCATTATTTTACCTACTAATTACCAACAAATTTTAAACTAGCTATTTTTGTCCTTCAAGCTACAATTTAAATACCTTTCTTTCAAGCTGCTAATTATCCCACCAGGAGCACATTGTTGATAGTGTAATCTAGAATGTGAAAAGTGTGAATTATGTCTATGGTACAAACAATGCAGGCCCATGCTCTCTTTCTAAGTATATTGGTTTTCAGATCCTTAACCTCTAAGTACAGAATCATATCTTTCTACCCTTGCTGTTTGAATAAGAGTGACCTCCATAGGCTCATGTATTTGAATGCTTATTCATCGGGGAATGGCATTACTTAAGAAGGATGAGGAGGTTTGGCCTTATTGGAGTAGGTGAGGTCTTATTGGAAGAAGTGCATCAGAGAGGGTGAGGTGTGGGCTTTGAGGTTTCAAAAGCCCAAGGAGGTCCAGTGTCTCACTCTCTTCCTGTTGCCTGCAGATCCAGATGTAGAATTCTCAGCATCTTCTCTAGTACCATGTCTGCTTGAATGTTGCCATGCTCCCTGCCATGATGACAGTGGACTAAACCTCTAAAACTGTACATAAGCCCCAGTTAAATGTTCTCCTTTCTAAGAACTGAGATGGTAATGGTCTCTTTTCACAGCAATAGAACAATGCCTAAGACAGTACACTTCCATAGCCATGCTCTTGGAATCCATTTTGTTCCCTTGAGCAGGGCTCTCCAGCTTTATGTTCAGTCACTTAGAAGCATTCAGACACATACACTAGCAATCTGACACCATAGATCTGCATAAGGGCTCATAAAATTGCAATTCTAATTCTTAGATGATAATACTGTTGCTGAAAATCTGATTTGACTACTACCATTTATATTGCTACCTTAATGAGATAAGAATGAGATAACAAACGGTCATAGGATGCCAAAATCACCCTCAAATCTACTTCTCATTTGTCGCATCCATTTTCTACCTATTCTCAATTTTCCCCTGTAGTAACCATTGTGAGTCTCATCAATTATGAACCCTGTGTGATCATTGAGCCTTGCTTCCCTTTGCTTGAAGCTCATCAGAACCTTTCTACTGCAGGTGGAAATCTACACCACTACATTCTGCGACTCTGTGATTATTCTCAAAAACTATCGGCTTTGCATCTTGGTGAGCATGAAGCTGCAAAGCACAACTAGGAGATGAAAGAATGGGAAAAGATTTATTATCTGCAGCAAGTAAAATGATCTCTGGAGCTGCTTTCTACACAGTGCTTTCCTTGAACCTAGAGGAGAAACAATGGGCACAAAGGAAGGGATCGATGAACACTCATAAGGAAAACATGCAATGGAACAGGAACACAACTTTGAGCATGCTCAGTTTCACAGGGGAGACTATAAAGGTGCTAAACTGCGCATGCTCTGTTCAGTATTTGACAAGCCATTTTATTCTAGGTGGCTTGACAGAATGAGGCCAAATGACTTGTGGTGCAGACTTGTTCCCCTCAGTTTTCTCCGTGGAATTTTAACTGCAACAAAGCTAAACAGCTCTGAAGAGAAGACTTCTAAAAAAAAAAAGAAAAAAAAAAGAAAAGAAAACTAGTGTTTCCCTCCTTAAACACTTTAACTTCTTCCCCAGGTGCTTGACTTTCTTAATAGCTAAGGCTACCAACATGCATTATGGAGGCCCAGTATAATCTACTTGCCTTACTGGCTTCAATTCAAGTCCTCTCAACTCCAGTACTTTTCCTCTGAGCTATTCCCTATCCTGGATTTACATTGCTTCTCATCCCCAGGAATATTTTGAGTCTGAAACTGTCCAACTGCTGCTGCCGGTCCTGGGTAGATATTCCAGAGTACTCTCTTTCCAATCATTTCTTACTTTACCATCTAAAGATTTCTTCTAATGTCTTTGGGTTTGCCCAAGACCAAAGGGCTTTTTCAAAAGCAAGCCTTTCGGTGTTAAATTCAGGACAGCCGTGGGGAACTAGGAATCCCGATTCAGTTGTCTACAACCCAGCTGCAAACGTCAGGCTTTCTAAATAACACCTAAATAATTTACCATTGTGTCTTTGCCCATGTGGTTTTTCTCATTCTTATTAGACTAAAATTCTGTAAAGGAAGAAGAGTAAGTAACTATATTTCCCCAATCTTTTCATTGCCCCAGGTTCAACTCTGTACCCAGGGAAAACACCAGCTTAGAAATTACTGCTTTTCAAAGAACACGTGTGTCATTGGTTACATGCCTCTGTTACAACGGTCTGTGGAGTACAGGCATGTGAGTCCAAAACACTTGGCTTCCCTTTGTCTCACCTTATAAACAGATGTCATTTTATAAGAATGTTTTGAAAGTAATGTTTTCCTTTGCCTGTGTTCCTTAGTCTTGTTTATTCTTATCCGTTGTCAGGAGTTCATGAATTCCACTTTTAGAAAGGAGTTGTTTTTACTTAGGTGTATGTGGGAGAGATGTACATGTAAGTGCAGGTGCTTACAGACTGTAGAGGTGTTGGACACACTATATACAGCTAGAGTTAAAGGCAGTTGTTAGCCACTTGATGCTGTTCCTAAGAACCGAGCTCAGATTCTCTGGAAGAACAGTACATACTGTTAATCTGGTCATGGAGTCATCTCTCCAAACCCTTTACAGGGGGCTGTCTTTTCAGAAGACAAATATGGTATATATTCTTATATATGGATATTAACTGTGAAGTCAATGATAAACATGTATAATCCATAGAACCAGAGAGGGTAGATATAGAGTACTGAACTAAAAGGAACAGATAGATCTTTTTAAGAAAGGAAAATAGAACAGAGAGATATGCATGGATAGGGGGAGCAACTGGAATAGGCAGATCAAGTGGAAGGGGAGGATAAGTGGTGTGGGAGGGAATAAAGAAAGAGACAGATAAAATTAAGGGGCATTTAAGGGGTAGTATGGAAACCTAACGCAGTAGAAACGTCCTAAAATATATCCATATAGGATGATGATTTAAATAAAATCGCCAACTAATGGGAAAGATAGAATCCCAACTGGCCATCACTTTCCATTAAACTAAGCCTCCAACAGTGGCATTGGGTTACATCTAATTGAGTTATAGACCAAAGAGATCCCTTGAGAATCCCCAAACAGCCCAGGCTGTTGTCAAGACTATATGTTGCTTTCTACAAACTGACATCAATGCTGAAGACAACATCTATGCCGTCATTAAAGATGGAGATATTGAACTCATACATGCATAGACCCTTCACCTGCAATATATCCCAGCATCATTGGTAGTTGATCACAGTCTCCTCACTTTCAAAAGAGAAACATGAATAACAACCCAGCCACAAACCTACAAATCTACAATGGTGTACTGCCTGCAAGATATTGTAGGTCAATGGTGCCACAAAGCTTGTAGAAGTAACCAACCGATATCTGATTTGACTTAAGGACCACTCCAGGAGATGGAACCCGTACTGACACTGCTCAGGTAAACAAGAACCTGAGAATAGATAACCCAGGATCCTTGGGTAAAACCAAAACTACTAGTCTAAGAAAGAAAAAAATAAAAGTAGTGAAAAAATGACTCTTGATAATACTCTGCTATTCTCATAGATCAGTGCCCTTTTCATCCATCATCAGGGAACCTTCCTCCTGCAGTAGATGGGAACAAATATAGAGACCCACAACCAGGCATTAGGCAGAGAATGAAACAGTTTGAAACTCTCAGTTCTAAACAGGATGTCTTCATCAAATCCCTCCCAGAGAGATCAAAGATCTCTGGAGGCAGAAAGAGTATGAGTCAGAGAAGATGAAACACACACACACACACACACTAAATCATCATATTCAATGCACGTATGAGCTCATAGAGACTTTGGCAGCGTGCACAGGGCATGCAGGCGAATACCAGACCCTTTGCATACATATTATGGCTTTCAGCTTAGTATTTTCATGGGATTCCTGAGTGTGAAAATGAATGGGTCTTTGATTCTTAGGCCTTGTCTAGGCTCTTTTTTTCCTATTGTTTTTTCCTGTCTAATTTAAATGTGATAGCTTTTGTCTTATCTTATTATATCTTATTTTGTTATATTTTAAAAATGAATGAATGAATGAAAACGTAGCCACTAGGGTAAAGGGAAACTGAACTGTCATGTATACCCACTCAGAGAGGGAAAATATTTTTTTCTCCAGTAGAGTGACACAGATGGGCCTCATGTTGAGCAATTGACCACCATATCACCATTTTTCCTGTGCTTTGATTTTGTTACAGTTTGGTGGGTTTTGTTTGCTTGTTTGTTGTTTTAAAGGGGTTGTTTTATTTTATTTTCTTGGTTTGGGAGTGGATTGTTGTTGTATTAGATTTTTGTTTGGTTTTGAGACAGAATTTAAAGTTGAGTGTGTAAGGGAAGAGGAGAAGATCTAGAAGGATAGAGAGGTGAAGAATATGATTAAAATATATTTATGTTTTAAAATTGTCTTATATAATAAAAATACAATGAAATAAAAAGATTAGGAAGTACCGTTTTTTGTTTGTTTTTTTGTTTCATTTTGTTTTGTTTTTTTTTTTTTGTAGTTGGTGGTGGTGTTTTTTTGTTTTTTGGTTTTTTGAGAGAAAAATGTGTCACAGGCAGTAGGCTTTGAAGTTTCAAAAGCTCACCCTAGGTCTAGTGTCTTTGTATCTGCTTGCTGCCTGTGGATCAGACTATAAAGCTCTCAACTACTGCCTAGCCCTGTGCCTGTCTGCTTCCCTCCATGATAATGATAATAATGGAAGAACCCTCTGAAACTGTAAGCAAGCCCCCAACTAAATTCTTTGTTTTATTAAAAAATTAGTGGTAACAAATTCAAACACACACTTAAATATTCAGAGTAATAATTAAATTTGTAAATTAGCAGTGACTAATGAAAGGCAAATATGTTGGGGGCACAAAGGTCTTTGTACCACAGATCATTAGGGAAACCAGGAATGTTAAACACACAGGGTTATCTCTTGCGGAAGAGGTCAAATGCCTGCAATCTACCCAGAAAGCTGGGAGTGGACATTGTTAATGATCTGGTCACCTTTTGATATCTGTAGAGGCAGTTATCAAATCTTGCCCAAATCCCCCAACATCTTAATCTCAGACTCTCAATCCCTAGACCTTTAGCGTTAGCTCCCAGTTAATGGAACCCATCCTTAGGGGAGCTGTCACATGGACATATAGCCTGCTGACCTCTATGGTATCTCAGAGTCCATGCCAAATCCTAGGCCCTTAAGCTATAGAGCCCATCTTCATGGTCACATGTACTTTGTAGTGGGGTTTCTGTGTAGCCCCACCATAAGCTTTATTATACATATAGAACTGGAATGATTGTTGCACAGAAACAAGTTTTTCCAAATCCAACTATGCTTAAATATGCCTACAATAAATAGCCTGGCATCAATTTCCTTGAAATTTGACTCATGTTGACAAAGTTGATCTGCACTGAGTTCTTATTCTCATGCCTTCATGGTTCACTTCACTGCTGGGCTGGACACCTGTAGAGACTCTCAGACATATGGAACAATAGTGGGAGATAGCTAAGCAATGGTGTTCAAAGTCTCCAGAACAGGTAATGATGACAGAAAGGTTTTAAGTAGACTGAACCCCATGACTGCAAGTTGAAATTTGCTGTTTATAAGCCAGAATTGCTTAACCAATTAAGATTTGATTCTCATGTTGACACCTTGCAAATGAAGTCTGGGCTGCCAAGATGACCCAAGATAGTTTGTTTGTTAATTGAATTAAAATCTATAAATTATGGACTTCAAAAGGATATGAAAAATCTAATTTAAGTTTGATTGATAATGAAATATACAAAAAAGAAATATACATATGCATGTGCATATGTATTATATACATATACATAAACACACACAAATATATATATAATCTCCAAAACACACACAAACATATATATATTCTCCATATACATATACATAAACACACATACAATATATATATGTATATGTGTGTGTGTATACATATATATATTCTCCAAACTCTAGTTTAAACATTACAACAGATTTATTTCTTTTATATGTCTGCCATATAAGATCAACACTTTTATTGTACTCATTTCATCAATAAGAAACATGAAAAATTAACAGCCAGCCAAAGCACACATATTTTATGTCATTTGGTCAGAACTTGTACTTAAAATCTCTCTTATTACTCCACACCGATTCTGCAGCACATTCTTCTGGCAGAAAAGAAAGAAATGATTGACTGTCATCAGTGGTGATCTCCTTGCTTGGATTAGGGTGGCTGATCATCAGGTGGAGATAAAACGCCTTTGGGAAATTAACTCCGCTGTACTGTAAAGTTATTATCTCATCTGTTTATCATGATTTATGAGGTAGACACTGACATTCACTCCTTTCTTATAGGCATCAGAACAATGACACAAAAACCAAAAGAGGAGTTTTCTTTAAGGTCATGTAGCTGATGAGTAACAGAGTCAGAACTGATAACAAGGAATTTGATTCCTATGATACATTTAGTACCGGATCTTTCCAGATTCCCAAACTGGCCCTATAGTCAATGCTTTTAGTAATACTTTCCATATAGCCTTAATGTTCATGATGTACAGTAGAGTATATGGACTCACTAGGGACTCTAAGGCTTAGGACATACTCACAAACATATATATATATATATATATATATATATATATATATATATATATATATATACATACATACTCACAAACACATATATATATATTCTCCATATATATAGGAGAGGACACCAAGAGTATCAAGTTTTAACTTTCAGTTTCTCTCACAGAATGGAAGAAAACCCTAGAAAGCTGCCCTTCCCGGGGGGCGGGGGGAGGGTCATTCTTTTTTAAAATTTTTATAATCACAAAACCTTAACTAAAGTCTTGAGAAAATTAGCACTGTAAACTCAGGTTGTTGTGAGAGCCTTTGGGAAAATCATCTTTTATGTTTCATGCCCCAAATGGGCATACTTTTAACTAATTTGAAACCAGATGGTCGAATCCTGTGACATGCAAACAGTAGAAATTAGACAAAGGCATGGATCACCAACAAGACAGAAACTCTTCTGTGTTGAGTGATAGTTCATGACAAGAAGAAAACCAGCAGGGTTCAAAGAAGTGATCAGCTGTTCATGCAACAGAGGAAGATGAAAAAATTTCACTATTTTTAGGTTTATTACAGTCATTTGACATGGCAGATTCCACTGGTCATGGAATGATTTCAAGAACAGTGTATCTATTCTTGTGTATAAGTTTCCTGGTCTTGTAGTTGGTGAGTTAATGGACACCCAAGTAGCCCATGAACTTATGAATTACTCTTAGGGGTGATGCCATCATCTCCAACAAAGACTGGTCTCATGATTTGCCTGGGGCCATTTGATATGACTACATCTAGGGAGTTTAGATCCTTCAGTTGCTGAAAAGTGTGTTAGAAAAAAATGCCAGCTCAAATGATCCATGAGCCATTAATTTTAGCTATATAGTGATGGATAAAAGTGTTTTTGAATAGTTTAAATGTCGGCATGCAGAACTCACTCAACAGTAAAGATGGGAGATGGGAATACACAGAGATGCCAAGCATTCAGATCCATTTGTCAACATTGTATGTGTGCAAATTTGAAACCTGTGATCAGCAACAGTGACTTTCAACTTCCTACAAAGTAACTACCATGTATCAGAGGTCTTGGTGGTCATAATGGAAACATAATCCCACACTGTCCAATTAGTGTCCTAAAAATTAGTGAGACTTAGAAAGACTGGAGAAAATGCTACAATTTCACTCTGACAGATTGTGTGACATCTAGGTTGAATGTGAGGACTTACTGGCCACATTTGATCGGATGGAATGTTTCCTCAGAATCATTTTGCTCTTAACCATGACAAACACTGGTGCCAGAGTTTATTTGTTTTATGTCCCATTGAGATGGTCCATAACTGTCTCATTTCCCCCTCAGGGCATTGGATGGAATAGGTAACTCCAGTCTCAGATAGCTAGGTAAGACAGGCTGTTTCTCTTCTTTCTACTTGCTCATTTGTACCACATCCTTCATCCCTCAGAGGAATTGGTTCTGGAAAGCCACTTGCTTGTGGCTGTGAATTATAGATTAAGAAGTCTTAGGAAAACTTGGAGAAAGAAAACTCTTACCTAAAACAGCAGAAAAATATGCCACGGTGAGTTGTGTTTTCAATTTAACTCTGACCTCTGTTGTATTAAGGGCAAACAGGGGATGAGGTTTGTGGTTCAGTGGCACAGTATTTCTTGGGCATACATGACGCCTTAAGTTCAATACTAGCACCAAGGGAGGGGGGAGGAACACTGTGATTTTTTTTTTAATGAAAACAAGATTGTAATTTATCTTGCAAGTATTCATTTTTCTAAAATCGTGGATTCTATCCCTTTTTCTCTCAAGAGCTTCTCCCCTCTGCATTCAAGTATCATCTCTAGAGAAGGATGCAAAGCAGGGGAAGGTAGCCAATGATCACAGACGTGGTAAAAGTCGCAGAAATCAAAGAGGGCTTCCATTGAACACATGGATAAGAGTGGTTACATGCCCATGAGATTTACAGACAACATATATGGGTTAGGGTATACATGTATATGCATGTATGTGTGCATGTGTGTGCATCTATGTGTAAGTGTGTATGTTCACATGCCTGTATTCTTGCAAAGGTACAGTTTTTATGAAGCCAAGTTTCTTTACAAAGAAAATACCTCTGAAATCTTAAATTAAGGGGAAAGTATCTCTATGATGGGATTGACTAGAATTCATCCTACCAACATGAGCTGCCCTCAGTGCCACTCAGCTCTCACATACAGGACCCGCAGAAAAGACAGCAGGATCTGATTGGCTCAACAGAGATGGTCTTTTAACTAAATGTAGATGGGAATAAAATCCTGGGAAAGGCGACTGCTCTAAGAGCTGTAGACAGGGAAAAGTGAGCCATCCGGAAGCACTAGTGTGTGCCCCCTCCAAGCAAAACCACTCTGCAATATTCCTATTAACTTGCTTATTACCCTCAAGACAAAAGTAAAGTGTTACAGAAGAAATTTCACTCTTCTTCAAGTACATGTCTAAAAAGTAATGAAAGTATCCCCCCCACCCCCAGGGGATATTCTCTCAGCTCTCAGTCCACAAGTAAACTGCTTCAGGTTTTGACAGAAGTGGTCATGAGTGACTTTAACAGGGAGATACCTAATCTAACAACAAACTCAACAAGCTGTAGGTTTAAAGGAAGTGAGATTTTTTCCTCTGTTTAGGCCTAAAAACTTTTTCTCTTGAGAAAACCCAGAAATAATATTTTAAAAAATAAAAAAAAAATGAATAATCAAAGGCTCTGTCTCTTTGAATTGGGTACTGAAGTCCTTTACACACTGAGATCTATCCCAATAAATATTCAGTTTTATCCACTAGGAGGTGAGTTAATAAATTGATATAAAGTGAATTGCAGCTCAGATAAAAGTAGGGACAGAACATAAAGATGTTTTCTTGGTAAGTCTCACTGTAAGCATCACTTTGGGAAACATGAAGGAGTTTCTCAAACATGTTCTTGGGGAGACTAAAAGTAATTGGTTGTGTTTGCAATAAGCATAGTGACATTTGAAAAAACCCTCTAATTCCATTTTTTGTCTATTGAAAAACCTTAGGTAATATTACATTACATATTTGTGTATATATTGCTTTCTCGGGGTTCAAAATATCATCCTGAGTGAGGTAACCCAATCACAAAAGAACACACATGGTATGCCCTCACTGATAAGTGGATATTAGCCCCAAAGTTCAGAATATCCCCAGTTCACAGACCACATGAAGCTCAAGAAGGAAGACCAAAGTGTGAGTGCTTCTATCGTTCTTAGAAAGGGGAACAAAAATACTCATGGGAGCAAATATAAAGACAAAGTAAGTATAGAACAGAGACTAAAGGAAATGCCATTCAGAGACTGTTCCTCCTGGGGATTCATCCCATACACAGTCACAAAACCCTAACGCTATTGTGGAGGCCAAGAAGTGCTTGCTGACAGGAGCCTAATATAGCTGTCTCCGGAGAGGCCCTGCCAGAGCCTGACAAATACAGGGGTGGATGCTTGCAGTCAACAATTGGACTGAGAGTGGAGTCCCTAATGGAGGAGTTAGAGAAAGGACTGAAGGAGCTGAAGGGGTTTGCAACCCCATAGGAAGAACAACAGTATTAACCAAGCAGACCTCTAGAGCTCTCAGGTTCTAAGTCACCAACCAATAAGTACACATGACTCCAGCTGCATATGTAGCAGCAGATGGCCTTGTCGGGCATCAATGCAAGGAGAGGCCCTTGGTCCTGTGAAGGCTAGAAAGATGCCCCAGTGTAGGGGAATTGAGGGTGGGGAGGCAGGTGTGGGTGGGTGGGTGGAAGAACACCCTCATAGAAGTAAGGGGAGGGGGATGGGATAGGGAGCTTCTGGGAGGGGGGACCAGTAAAGGGAACAACATTTGAAATGTAAGTAAAGAAAATATCCAATAAAAAGTATACAATAAAAAATAATGTTAATTTGTTGTCTAGTTCTAGAGGCTAGAAGCTCAAAAAGTTGTTGCCTGATGGATGAGAGAACCTTCTCTATGTCCCTTTCCTTGTTGATGCTGATCTACCAGCGGTGTGTGACTGAAATCTTTGGCTTCCCCTGTATATAATGTGCTCCCTTTATTTCTGTCTTGTTACATCATCTTCCTCCTATGCTATGCAGGAATGAGTGTATGCAAATTTCCTCTTTGTGAGAGGATCAGTCACTTTGCATTAGGATTTAGGAATACATTCCTTAACTTGATTATTTCTATAATGATTTTTTGTTCCAAATCAGGTCATTTCTGTTGGACTGGAAGCTTGGACTTCAGCATTATCAATTATCATTTTATTTATTAATTTACTTTGAAGGAAACACAATTCAATTCAAAACAATATGCTACCAGTAAACTGTTTTTTAAAGGAAATGTAATTTAACCTTGGCCATAGAATCTTTATCTGCAAAGGACAATCGATTATGCCTGTTATCCAGCTCAAGGGCGGCCTCTTTCCACTGTTCCCTGGGTTGTATTATTTTAGGACCTCTATCAACTGCCTATCAATAACCCCTTTAAGTTCAGTGTCTAAGGATTCTCGCAGTGCTTTGCTACCTTTCTTGGCTGATACTCATGTGCTATAATTATCACTAACTTACACTTCTTTTAACTTCTTGCCTGCTCTTAGTTCTAGAACTCATCTTGTTGGAATTCTGTTGGTATTGTCTTTTTCAGGGAGCTGCCTAGACCTGGTTTATCAGAAATTTCACATTCAAGCCTCTCTACTAGGTCTCTTGTCATATGTTGTTCATTAACTCCTGTTCTGTGTTGCTTGGCTTTCTAAATTGCAAACGTAGGGACATTTCACGTGTCATTTACCTGTCAGAGCTTTGGTAAGATAAATGGGATAATGTGTGTAAAGCTTATTGGACATGCTAGAAATAAGCTGTTACATATGCACAGGTTTTTATACTTATTTATCTCCATTTTGAAAGAAAATGAGATTAAAGGAATGCAGCTTGGTCTTGAGTGAGAGCAGAAGTTGGAGCTAAGGCAACCCTATGGGAAGAGAACTCCTCTTATTTTCAGGGTAAATTTTCTTTCAAGGGATGTAAAATAAATGAGCTGCTGAACACTTCCCTTCCCTAATTGATTCTCTACATGTGGCCATGTTCCTCTGAAACTCATTAGAATCTCATAGTTTCTGTGTCATATGCTAATACTCTCATTTTCATATCAATTTTTAGAAACTCTTATGGAAAGATAGAAGACTTCAAAGTGGTGAGATAAGATATACAAGATAGGTTTTATAAAATGAACAGGGAAAGAAGGAGTTTCCACTGACCTGCGCTCTCATAAGAACATGTTTGAGGGGTTTTTTTTGGGGGGAGGGGGGTTCGAGACAGGGTTTCTCTGTGTAGACTTGGCTGTCCTGGAACTCACTGTGTAGACCAGGCTGGCCTCGAACTCAAAAATACGCCTGCCTCTGTCTCCCAAGTGCTGGGATTAAAAGCATGCGCCACCACTGCTTGACATGTTTGAGTTTTGACACTGAGGATTTATCTATCAGTGACCACAACAATCTCAAGCCTCAGAGTGGAGATGAAAACATCTTGGTGTGATGAGAGACAGAGGACTCATACTGAAATCTCTGAAGTCTGTCCCCCCATGGCCCAAGTATAGGGATGCTTCAGCCAATCTCAGAGTAAACTTTAGTGAAAGTCTTCCTATGTTTCTAATATTTACAGATAACATCTTTAGCTTTCCTAACAATTTCAATATTTTCCTCATTTCCAAAATCAGATAACCTGCCTCTGTTTAGATAACTAGGAAGTTGGAGGCCTGAATTGGACATTTTCTGTTGTAAAGCTGTAACCATCAAGGTTTTAATTTATGTTTCTGTGAAGAAATTCTGAAAAGCCTATCACAAAATCAACATATTTTGTTTTCAAGTGTGGATATGGAGTATGTTCCCTGTTTGGCTACAAACTCTTTTGATGGTGATATGTGCAGCTCACTCAGCTTGATGGGAACCTCAGCCTCAAGTCTACTGAGCAAAGGAAGAATGGCTTCAATCAGCGCCTACAAAGAAGACATTGTTATTTCCTTGCTGTGCATAAGGAAACTAAGGCAGTAAGTTGATAGACAGTGTGTCCACCATTCCATTCCTGTGAGGGAACAAAGCTAAGGTTTCAGAAAGGACTTTCAACTTTAATCCATGCTTCACCTACCTTTTTAGACTTTTCTGTTCAAAGGCTTTGCATTTTCTGAGGTTCTTAGACTTTAATTTTTTTAAAAGATATACTGTAATTTCCTTACATGGAAATTGGGGGGGGGTGAAAGTTATGTGCACTGAATCAATAGACACAAAGACAGAGATCAGAGGACAGATTTATAGGAACATGTTTAGGGGTATTTGAACCTCATCCAATGTCTTTGAAGCAAGTGCATGATGGGGAAATGATGGAATCCTTTCACAGACAACAAATATAAACCTGTGAATGGGTAAATTACTCTTGTCCAAGGTCATAACACCATTTAAAACTTGGTCAGCCTACTCTAATCCCCATATGCATCCAATACATCACAAAGAGCAGTGCCACACAATATCTCTCCGAGTTGTGTTTTAATCTAATTACAGTGAATGTTAAGGACTATTTCTCTTCCCCTTATTAAAAAGAAGGAACCGGATTTTAGTGTAAATAAAATCTTGTGTTTGTAAACATCATTGTCAGAATTTTTATTGAGATGTTTGAATGTGGCCATTCCTAAAAGGAATTAGAGAATAACAGAAGCTTTTAATAGTATCAATGTTCTGGAAGAAAGGCCAAAATTCTGGATCTGCATTTTTTTACCTCCTGCCAAGCTGCTATGAACATCCAGCTAGAAGATCTGCTACCTCTGTCTGGCCTTGATTTCACACCAACATCCAGTAATAACTGGTTTTACATGTCCACCCATCTGGCCTTTCTACTGTGAATTGTTAACATTCCTTTTTTCAGAGAAAGTCAGCACCTTTGGTCCTTTCCTACCCTCTACTCAAGTTTTCTCTTCTTTTTATATATAGGGATTTAATAACTACACTTACAGAGAAAATGGCTGTCAGGATGTAAGCAGATGCCAGCTCTCCCTTGCTGGCCAGAAGCCCAGGCCAGCAGCAGATAGATCAGAGCGAGAGTCCAGGCACCTCTGGGAAGGGATGATGCTAGAGCACAGAGGTGATGATGACAAATTAGAATTTCACTGAAGCAGAAGGAAATAGCAGCTGGTAGGTAGAAAATGTCATTACTATTCTAATGACTATCAGAGAGTAAGCTTTGAGAGCGTAATTCATCAATGAAAGTTACAACCTGAGAATTTATTTTTATGACTGTCATGCTTCAAAATCAAGACATGAGGAGCTACACATCTACCAGGTAAAGGAAAGCGTCCCAAATGTGGTCCCTTTGACTTTGGATGTGGACCATAATTTATTACCTGTGTGTGGTTATCTGGGATGTCACACTTTCTAAGCCAGAAGAAATAACCATTGTCACTTCTGGGAATGAATACAAATATGTGTAGTATGAATACTTTATGTGTAGATTCTAGGATTCCCGTATGCATCCTAGAGGTTGGGTGAGGGTAGAGATGGCAGAATCCCTCTCGTGCTAGAGACTCTGAGTAACTCAGCCTTAAGAACATACCTGATAAAACCCAAAAGTTACCTGTGCTTCCCCAAACCAGGAATATCCTGTTAAATTGTTAAAACTGCCCCCCACCCCAGCTGACAAGTCAGATTTGGGGCTGCCTTACAGGAAATTTGGTGTGACGATTTCTACTTGCTTAAGGTGGACTGTGTGCTAGAGAGAAGAAAATCAATTCATATCACTTCTTCAGGGGTGTATGGAGGACTCTCGTGTCACTGGTCTTTGAAGCTGCTTTCTCTTTAGAATGAAGATGCGCCCACTGAAACCAAATCAGTATAGCTGGAGCTGAGTCATCTCTTGTTGCCCTAATCTTGGGTGTCATGGGGATGTTCTCTGTTCTCACTGTTTTCTGTCAGGGATAATTATAACTTCAGGGATTTGTCCAGAACCTGCCCCCAAATACCCATCTAACTCAGCCATGTTTATGGTACTTGCAACTGTTCTAATTTCCAAGCAATGGTAGCCTTTCTCCAGAGATCCAACGTGCAACAGAAAGACAGTCTCTCAGCTAATATTGAGGCTCGGTTGCTTGTTACACCCCAGGCATTTAGCTTGCTGGTAGGAGCAGCATGAGACTATTGAACAGCTTTTCTCAAATGCCAACTTCCTGCTTCCTGGTTGTGTGGTCATTGCCTCCCCTCCCCCTTCCTCCTCTACCCCTCTTTCCCTCCCTCTCTTCCTTTGTTCTTTCCTTCCATTTTCATTTCTTTCTATCTTTTAAAGTATTTCTTTTATTTCTTGAGATTATAATAGATTATATTCCCTTCTTACATTTCTCCTTCAAAACCCACCCTTGCTCTCTTCCACACTCGTGACCTCTTTTATTCATGAATAGCTGTTATATATATATATATATATATATATATATATATATATATACATATATATATATCTCACATATATATATGACCCATTTACACAATTTCATAAATACAACCAGCTCAGTCTGTATTATATATTATCTGTATGTGTTTTTAAAGGTATTGAATGACTATGGTGGTTTAAATAAGTTTGGCCCCAATACACTCATGTATTTGAATGGTTGGTCCATGGG
This sequence comes from Mus caroli, assembly GCF_978045245.1. Lineage (NCBI taxonomy): Eukaryota > Metazoa > Chordata > Mammalia > Rodentia > Muridae > Mus > Mus caroli. The sequence continues at coordinate 98,932,543 of NW_028227267.1, read as the reverse complement.
AAGTGTTACTATTAGGAAGTCAGGCCTTGTTGGAGTACATGTGGCCTTGTTGGAGGAAGTATGTCACTGTGGGGACAAGGCTTTGAGGTTGCCAATTCTCAAGCTATACCCAGAATGTAGACAGTCCCCTTCTGCTACCTGCAGATCAAGATGTAGAACTCTCAGCTCCTCCAACCATATTCTGCCTACACAGTGCCATGTTTCCTATCATGATGATAGTCAACTAAACCTCAGAAACTTTAAGCCAGCCCCAATTAAATGCTTACCATTATAAAGGCTGCCTTGATCATGGTATCCCATCACAGCAATAAAATCCAAATTAAGACAATAACCAATAGGTAGGCTCTTCCCTGGGTAAGACAATTTTTCCTGATCTTTGCATTTATTAATTTCATGTAGGTTTTTGTATAGAGCTGAGACATTCTGGACTTTCCCTCTCCACTTGGCACATCTATTGGTGTAATCTTTGTTGAGATCATGTCTAAACAGTCAGATTGGTAAGACTTCATAAATGTAGCCTCTGATATCACTAGCAAGCAGTCTCACAGCAAACTGCAAGATCCTGTGGCTCTTCCAATCTTTCTGTCCCCTCTTCCAAAATAATCCCAGACTCTCCCTGCCTTCTCATCTCATACCACATCTAACCCCTCCACCCCACCACATCCTGCACATCTTTCTCCAGGGTCTAGCCCAGTATGTCTGTCTGACCCTTTCCTATTCTCCCCTTCCACTACCCATCATATCTAGCCAAGATCTTACATCTAGTACCTAGGCCTACTTCAACCCTGCCTGTACCACATGCAATCAAAATGTGGAATCGTGGAGCCCAGTAACTACAGATACATCTACAATACAACTGCCCTCTTTCATAAGCTCTTTTAGCATAAATATCTCCAGTTTGAAAACAGAGATACTAATCCCCATCACATAGATGGTGATGGTGGTGGTTTCTAAGGATTGCAGAGTACCGTACTTATATCCTGTACATGAAACCCTGGCATCCTGGGTTTTGCCCTAGTAAATAGACATTGCACAGACAGCTGTTAAACATTGCTGTCATCAGAATTGTTATAATGAACTGGAAAGACAACCAGAAATGGAGCCAGCAGACATGATCAGGAGGATTTGGCAAGGTCTCATATAAAACCCTACCAAACTCTACTCAATCAACTCAGAATTCTACCAATTCCTAGAAAGAATTGGGAGAAGTAGCACAAATAGTAATGAAGTCAAATAAATATTGTATGGTTAGCTATTATGCTTTATACACCAGGACTGTTGTGGCCTGTCTAACAGTCATAACATATTTATACAGATTACATCCTTAGCAAATTTACATATACCTCTGATTTTTGTCATGGAGCCCATTTAAGACAGAAAGATAAATATAAGCTAGACCATTTGGTTTCCAGTCATCTATAATAAATAATAAGCTTTAAGATTTTTTATTACTTTCACTTTCATGACTTTGAATGCCTCATCTTAAAACTTATATAGAATGGAGAATAAGGAGCAGAAATAAAAAAGTAAATCCAGGTCACCTGGAACTCACAATGCATTGGATTTTTGTGAAATGCTTTTGACTTTTTTTTAAGTAATGCAAAGGAAAAAAAAAAAACCACAAAGTGCTTTTGCATGTAAATTTCTACACACTTTAATTTCCAGCTTTAGTTCAATCTTGGCACAAAGCAGTGACAGTTAAATGACTCATTTCATGAGAAATAATGACGTTATGTATGGCATCAAGTTCTTTGCTTATCTAAGAAACTTTGTTGTAAAGCAGAAGAATAGTTAATTGGAAGTCAGTCTAGGGATTATAGCCCTAGAGTGACCTTGTCCTAATTAGATGTCTTCCTTTCTTGAAGCTTTGCATGCCTTAGTCCCAGATCGAAAGAACCGGAATGCTCTGGTCTTGTCTCCATGCTAATGAATGAATGATTTTACTTAATCAATAGTACAGCGGGATTATAGTATCAATAGTTTTGTTCTGAGATCTGGTGGCAGCACTCTGGTTTAGGATTCAGGAGGAGGGGATTTGAAATATGTAGAAAAAGAAAAGGAGAGCCAGATGAAGAGGGAGAAAGTAAAGGAAGTAAAGAAAGTAGAGCTGTTCAACATCATGGAGGAATGTCAGCCCCCTGGTAAATCTAGATAATGACTGTTTGTCTCTGGACCTCACTATATTCATTCACTTCGCACTGCCTACTTATATAAACCATGTCTATCTGATGGCCTTTCCATCTCACAATCACAGTGCCTGCTTCACTACCCAAGTATTCAGACGCACAAACCATTACCTCTTCCACTCACCAGTTCAACCACTCGGGTACCCAACCTTAGCAACAAATTGGGAGAATGAGCTGTCTATCACCCAAGGGAGGTGCTTTAACCTCTCACCTCCCTCCAGAGGCTCGGATAAACATTTTAAAGGGATAGTACTGCAAGTCTCATGTTAGGCAAAGAACAAAATAAAGTGCAAAAGTCAAGAGGTTGGAAACCGTCATGTAGCTACTACCAGAGTTGCCGGGATATCCTGGGATTGTTGCCAGTGTGTCCTTTCTTCAGCATCTTTCCTACCCATTGCATCTGAGCACATAGACATTAAGAACCTAGTGCTTATCACAGTGCTCCCTTGAGGCACCACAAATTCTTTATGAGTTAGAACAAGATATAAATAAGCAAACCAAACAAACAAAGGATTAAATGGTCAACAGTTTCCATGGTGATGACACCAGTGTTTACCTCTGGGAGTGGAAAGAGCAGAGTGCCACATCTCCATAAGTCAAGGGCTGCTTAGATACAGCACAAATTGAGATAAAGGAGACAGGCAATGGTCTTAGAAATGGGAAATAGCTTGTATGATTTCTTAAATTTTGACCCGAATTCTCATCCAATAACATGTTCAACTTGAGAGTGATATACAAGAAGCCAACGTTTATCTGCTTCATCAAATGGCCTTCCCTATCCTTCCCAAAATCATCTCAGTAGGAATGATTTGGAAAGGGCTTCTATGAAAGCTGCAGCTACTTGGTATGAGCCATGTTTCCTGTCCACATCAGTGAGATGTTCTTTCTTACATCCCAAAAGGATCTCTTTTACATCCTTGGGATAGAGACCAAGACATTTCCTAGACACTTGACTGTGACCATAAACCTTAGTTCTCAAGTCCTGGTGACACTAGAGCAAATATTGGAACTTTCTAAATTGTGTAACTGAAAGCCAGCAACCCACAGGTTATGTACCTTCTTCAGAACCTCTCTTCTGCTAAAGAGTACAATAGGATATGGGGACTGCACAGCTCTCTATCTACCATCCCAGAGATATTATTCTAGAAAAATTAATATTGTGATACTGGTTATTACTTTTATTTATACAAAACAAATAGCCATCATTGGTATTACTACTTCTTAATTTGTTTTAAATATTTGAGACAAATGTCTTGGTCTCTATCCCAAGTCCAGAAAATCTTACATCTAGTTCCCAGAAATTATTCAATGAGTTGAGGTCAAGAATGCTAATACAGGAATCATTCTTCCTTGGGACAAGTAGAGCTAATGATTTTATATATCAATGATGGAATTATGACTAGCATTATAGCAGGCACAACCTAAAGGGATGGTAAGTACCATAAATGTTTGATTATATGTTTCATCTATCTTCCAAGACCTAAATTCATAATTTCCTTTTTTCCTATGACTCTTTATCTTAACACAATGTGCTTCTTTTTTAAAGGCATATAATTCTAGCTAAAATAAAGGATCTACAGCGCATGGAGGTACTTAGGCTCTATTCATCTTCAAAACAATGTTTGAGTCTCTAATTCTCTACTATATTTTAATTCAATTCTTATACACATTTCAGGTGATATATTTCCAAATTTAAAAAATAAAGTGGGCTCATTTATTAATTTGGGGAACCATAGTGAATTATTTTATATGTTTCTAAACTTTGGGGAGAATTCTTTAGTATTTTTTATACCATTAAATAATCTTTCCATCACTTCAAGCAAGAGAAGCAGAATTAAAGAGTACATTAGTATGGATACATGCTATTTAGCTCATCAGTAACATTAGTTAATACCTCTGCAGTTATAATTGGAATACATAATCTCCATCCCCATTAAGTCTTATTCTAGTCCCAGCAGGCTCTCAAATCAACTAATTAACACAAAGGTCATTGTTCTCATTTTTAGAATACCAACAGATTATAAAGGCACAACACAGATTATGCTGCTTGGTTTGCAAAGACACCACAGAAAATAATCTTCTGCTCCAGGAGTAAAGAGAAGTGGAATGAGTCCATTCTAACCATGTCTGTACACGGCCAAAATTTAATATAGATAAAGGGAAACATTACAATATCAATGTTGCCAGGGAGACTGGGAAGACGTTTCAGTGGATAGAGTGCAGGCAAATGAGCAGGAGGACATCAGCTTGTCTCTCCGGCACCTGAATAAAGCCAGTTATAGACGTGTCTGCCTGTAACCATGGTGCTAATGGTCAGACACAGGCAGATCCTGAATGCTCAATTTAGCCAAAATCCCGAGTTCCAAGTTCAGTGAGAAACTCTGAATCAAAATTAGATGGAGAAGCAGTTGAGAAAGACACCAAAGCAGTAATGTTTGGCCTCCATGTAAGAGAATGTACCTATGTACACACATGCACACAAATGCATGTTCCCGACACACATGCACACAAAGGATTTCTGGATAAAAAATATTATTGGGAGAAACCGGCTGTCCAGTGCCTAGGGAGTCTCTAAGACTCTATCAATGAAAGCGATCCAGTACCTCCTCTCAGCCAAGGGAAAGCTCAGTTAACAAATCGTTATCACCTACTTTACTATTAGCCATGTGCAGGTGGGGAAGAAAGCATTAGAGAAAGTAGAGACAAGATAATTTAAACATTATGGTTAGTTTCCATTGCTTGATTGAAGCAGGGAAATTAAAGGAGGGATTACGTCAAGCTGAGAAGGAATCTGGGAGACCTTCCTAATTTACCCAGCCATATAATAAATGCATAAGAGATTAATTCCTGTCTGGATCAAATAGCCAACCCTGGATGCAGGAAAAGATTTTCACAGGGTCCTTGAAAGTGAGCAGGATTTGAAGATGTAGTGGTAGAAAACAGTGTCTTCCGGCACCTGACCATAGGGATGGCACTGTTGCCCTGAGGCCTGCAGGCTCAGCACAGATTCATTCATCCTTCAGTGCCTGTATCCCAACTCTGCTTCAGATTTGTCTTCCAGAGACTGGCCCCAGCTTGATGAAGGCAGCAGAGACCTGGGAGATTTCTCATTAATGCAGCCCGATGCTTCTAAGGACTTGGCTGGCAAAAACAGATTGATGACAGTTCTACTGGATCACAGATGCATAGCTAGGAATAAGTATCAATGGACCACTCAGTTTGAGAGGAAATCTTTGGATGTCTGCAGCCGAGTAGGTGAAGTTGACCACAAGTGAATTTGTTCTGCCTTTCAGATGCCAAAAGAAAGTACATCATGATTGAAGCAGGATGATCAGATGACAGCTCCTCTGTAAGATTGCTCTGTGATAAGGGAATACAGGCCAGATGACTTCAAATTGAAGCTCAAGGGATAGGAGGAGATAATACACAACACAAAGTTGGCATGTTCAGGGAACTTATTTGCCGAAGCTTACACTTTAAACATAAGAGCGAACAGAAGTAATGTTTGATGAGGGGGTGATCAAAAGAAAATCCAGACTTTTTCCTTCCTGTTGATCTTGTTGGAAATTCCATACAAATGCTGAATTAATTTGCATGCACTTTTAAAATGTTTTTTTTTTTTTTTTCGAGACAAGGTTTCTCTGTATAGCCCTGGCTGTCCTGGAACTCACTTTGTAGACCAGGCTGGCCTCGAACTCAGAAATCCGCCTGCCTCTGCCTCCAGAGTGCTGGGATTAAAGGCGTGCGCCACCACGCCCGGCTTAAATGTTTTTATTATGTAGATTTTAATGTAATTGCACCATTTCCTCTTCTGCTTTTCTCCCTCCAGATTCTTCCATGTATGCCCACTCCATCCCTGCTCAAATTCATGTTCTCTTTCTCCTTAATAGTTTGTGTGTGTGTGTGTGTGTTTAAGTACAACCTGCTCAGTCTGTATAATATACATACAAGTAACATTATACAGAATGAGAATGCTTTTAATAAGTATTTAAACTTTATAAAAGAATCTCGAGAGCCCTGTGTGTAAAAAAAAAAAAAAAAAGATATTCATAAACTCAGTTACTATAGATGAGTCCTTAATTACTGCATGAGTTCTTGTCTGTGTGGTTTATGTTTGTGCATATTCCAAGACAAATGGTTTGCCACTAATTCATTTCCTTAACTGACTACATCATGTTTCAAAGAATGATTATAAAAGTATTGGTTATCATACTTTGCATTTCTGGGAAGGTTTTTAAATGACACCCAAATAATTAGATTGCAATGGCCCACAAAACAAAATCACTAAAGCGCATCTTCACATCAATGATAAGCGTGAAAAGCCTAATTAGGCCCATGGACATTGTGAAGAGAAACCTGAGACTTCCACTACTGTAGTTTTTCTTCCCCATAGAGGTAATTAAAGCCTTTAGCTTTACCATCTGGGCAGGAAAATACACAGATAAAGACCCATATCAAAATTAGCATGCCAAATGAGTGAGTTTGGCTGGTTTCCATCAAGCACTTGTTCCATTACTAAATTCTGCATAGCTGGCATTTACTCTTTTATATGGATTCTCTTTCCCCTCCAGAGAGTTTCTAACATCTCCTTCCCTCATTGGACCAGACATTACCCAAATTACAAGACATCTTTCTTATCTCCTCTCCTATTTTAGTCAGTTTAAGCTGCTGAAAGAAATGACCTTAGCCTGAGTGCCACAGACAGTGCACACTTAATTGTCACAGTTCTTGAAGCTTCAAAATCTGCAGTTTATGTTATTAGAATTCATGTTATGGAATTTCCCATTAGAGTTGCCTCATGTTTCTAGAGAAGCAGAGAACTTTTCTTGGAGTTGTTAGTCTCTTTAGTCTCGTTAATAAAAGAATTTAAGAACAGACTCAAAAGAAGTTTGAGGACAATTTTATTAGAACTTAAAAGAAAAACTCCAAAGTAAGCAATTTGTACATTTTGGCAGCTGTCCAGAAAATGAAGATGGAGAGAGAAAGAGGTAAAGTCTGTTACTTGAATTAATCTGCTGTGGTGGTCACCTATGTAGGGGACATGCAGGCACATGGCAGCAAGGGAGACAGGAACCATAAAGAAAGCTTCAGGAAGTCTGAAGTAGCAGAAAAGCATTCTTGTTGGTTTAGGCCAGCATCTAGGAGAAAAAGACAAATATATGCCTTTCTGTGTCAGGATTCAGGCAGACAGACCCAAAAGAACTTCAGAAGAGCTTGTAAGGACTGTAATAGGAAGTGAGAACTCAGAAGAAATAGTACGTTGTATCTTTAAGGGAATAATTATTCCTCCCATCTGTTTAGCATAGCTTAAGGCACACTTGCCTTCCTGGGGGAGTCCTTTAACCAGGTCATTCATGTACTTAACTAGAATGTTAGGTGCCCACCTAGAGCAGAGATTTGATTCTCTTCACCAGAAGGCAGTAATTTTCCCTTGTGGGCTTTTACTCATGCTGTGCCATTAGTGTGCCAGTATACCTTGTTTCTGATGGTGTGATGTGCATCCTATTCCCAGCTTGCACAAGGCTGTCTTCTAGTGAATAACCCCTATGCCAGAGAACAGGAACAAAGGCAAGTTCTCTTCTTCTCCTCCGGTAAGATCACAGATCCACTTCATGAAGACCTAAAACATCTGATCTAATAGTCTTTGATGGCCCTATCTCCTAAAACCCTCACTTCAGGGAACACACTTTAACACATACATTGTCTGTGGAGGACATCGAATCCACAGTGCCTTCTGTCTTTGCTCATGTGTGTCTGCCTCTCATCCTCTTGAACAGCTATTTGTTCTCTCATGATTTCCCAGTGTTCTCTATCAGTGTGGCTGACTCTCACCCCTTATCACAGGCATACCTCCTGCTATTTGAGATGCTGGGCTAATTCTCAGGGGACATCTGTTGTGCTGACTTGGTTGTGTTGTTGATAGTTGGTTGATGGTTTTGCTTGTGTCTGCCCTGTTGGATCCATGTGTTCTTTAGTCACAAGCTACACGTGAGGCTTCTTCCTTGGTTTCCTTTTCTCCTTTTCACTTCCAGGACTTCATGTTGGCTCTTCGGTATTCCCCTTCTATACCATCAAAATAAGTTTCTTTAAGTACAAATCCTATGGGATAACTCTCCTTTCACACACATTAAACAGAAACTTTCCAGGTCTTAGCTCCGACTTTGCTGCTCCCTTGATCTAAAGCTTTCTGTGATTTTAGCCAATTTGATAAAACAAGCTTCTAAATCTTGTTACCGGTCAATTTGCTGGAATATTTTTTCTCTCTATTCAGATAGAAAAAAAAAGAATTATGGTGTAGCTTACTTTTCTCGTTAATGACTCTGGCCTTCAACTGCCAAAGGCCAAGGGTCTGGGTTGGTAGAATAACATACAGTTTTAAAGCATGAAACCTAGAGAACCGTGACAGAAACTTAAGAGTTCTAGGTGCTCAAGTTGGAGGCTCAGTGCCTTGGGTTCCACCAGTGAAATCTTGAGTCCAGGCAGCAGGTAGCCATGGTAGCAGTCAGCAAAAGCCAACAGCCCATGCTAGTGTGGCAAGTCCTGGGAAGTCCTCCTATGTTGGTCCTCTCAGCATCTGCAAAAGCCGGTGTTATAGCTCTCAGACTAGGGCTTCCCAAACCTTGGGTAGTGAGGAGACTCATTTGATGTCATCCAACCAAGGCAGGGTCTGCAGTCTATCCATTGCCTCTGCTCCTCACCTTTCCTGTCCCTGGATGCTGTCTGAAACTCCTCAGTCACCCTTTTGCTCGGTATGGCCACTGCCGTCACTGCCATGGATATTGTTGCTATAACCACTGCTGAGGTGGTCAATGCTACACTGCTTCTCCATTGTCAGCTGAGCCCACTCTACTTATGAAAGAAACCTCAGAAATAGGGAAAAAAATCAAACGAGAAAGGCTGTTTATTGGGTATAACTTTGCAATGCCAGGAAGCAGCAAAAAATGTTATCACCCCATGCAAAGGAAGATGTTGAAAAGTGAGCTGTAACCAGAAACCTGTTTGGGAACAAGCATGGTACAACATAGTGTGGAAATAAAGGTCTATGTTTGCATGGAGCATGGCACAGCATGTGCAAATGAAAAATTGTGTTTTCATCGATAAAAGCCTTCTGCCGAGGAGAGGTGTTGTTCCCCTGGGCTGTTTGAAGTTGCCTTTAGAGGCATCTAAACTTCACTAAGGTTCATCTTTCCTAGAGCCCTGCTCTCTAAGGCTAGTCTGGAATAGTCATGACCAGAGCTTGCCTTCACAGGGGTCATTCGCAACTTCTGGGATGTCTTTAGAGGGACATATAGTTCATAGTTTCTAAAACAGCCAAATTGCAATGAGGGTGGATGCTCTGAGGGTGAGTGTGGTCCAGCCAGTTAGTAAGAGAACTGCTTGGAAAATAGTTTCTCATTCAAATTGCCAGGCATAAGGTAAGGACCAGTCAAAAAACCTGTTAATGACCATTTTAGTCAGTCACAGGAAGCAATAAAGGATGCTTATGATAATCAATGAAAGCTCAATCGAGAGCTAATAATTTCAATAGCAGGTAACAATATTTAATAATATTTAGCAATTCCCTGTAATGCTTAATTATTGCTCCCATATCCAGGAAGAGATGGGTTCCTCTGATCTTTCTCAGCATGGCATTTAGTTGCCTGAATTCACTGATACCAAAGGCAGGCTCAGGCTTATCTTGACTGAAGTACAGCCTCATGTTGTAGCAATTCTGAATTACCTTGGGTTTTCATTTTCTGCATTTGGAGACTTTAGCTATTAACGTGTGCTTTATTTCTTGTACATCCACTATGGCTTCATCTTTGGTTGCCTGTTTGGAAAGAGTTTGAAAATCCTCGATAGCTCCCTCAAGGGTTGTGTGCTTTGGTTTCCCTTGGCAGATATCGCTCTCAGCCACTTCTGCTGCATTTTAAAGTGCAATTGTTGAGGTTGCTCTCATTATTGGTAAGCTTTGCCTCTTCTCAAAAAAAAAAAAAAGCCTATTTACTTTACATTCCTATTGCAGCTTCCCCTCCCTCCTCTCCTCCCAGTCCCTCCCTCTCCCCTGGTTTCACTCTATCGCCCTCCCTTTCTCCTCAAAGAAGGGGAGGCCTTCCATGGATATCAACCCCCTTAGCTCCTTACTAGGATTCCCAACCTTCTTCTATGTGTATCACTAGGGATAAGAGCACAGAGGCCAGGAGACTATCTCCACCTTCTACCTTGTTTATGACAGGATGTTTTTTTTCTGTGTTGTTCAGTGCTATGTTTAACAGGCTAGCTAAGGGCCCTGGGTTTTCTAGAGAGTCCCACATCTCTGCTTCCCATCTTCCCACAGGTTCATTTGTATTGCAAGCACACACTAACATACCTGGATTTCCATGGTCTCTAAGGATTTGAATCAGGTCCTAGAACAACATATGCTTTACCCATTGAGCCATCTTCCTAGCCTCTCCTGAAGATACCCGAGCAAACAAAATCAAAGCTGTAGATGCTATTAATAAACCACAATCTCTTTCCATAACCAGCACATACGTATTTCTTTTTTCCTTTTGACCTTGGGCTGTGTCTCAGGGCATTCTGCAGTTTCCAACCTCTCTCTCCCAATTTCAGTTCATCCTCAGGTGCTAATTAAAATGGCAGGTGTTAAATTGATCATTAGCACGCTTCAGCTCCAGCTCTGAGCCCAGAAATCCCTGCAGTGACTCTGGGTTTCTCCCAGTGTAATGCCTCTTTCTCCAGGCATTCTTTGCTTCTTTTCTTCTGGCAGTTCTAACTGCATCCTAAACAGAAAGCAGACAGCCTGGCATGTCTGCCCCAGCTGTTCCTTGTGCTGACTTCCTCCAAGAGATAGTACAATTCAATTTATTTTCATTTACTAGTGGACCAGCATTTTATTGCACTTTTTTTTTTTTCAGAAAGAACAAAACCACCCCAGAATTGTGTTTGATGGATTTCTGACAATCCTCACTTAATCTTCATGCATCTCAAGTATGTAATCTATACACGATATATTTACATTAGGCATAGTTAATGCTCATTTGATTATATTATAAACACCTGATACCTACAATCTTAAGAGATTTTAAGTACATATGCAGAATTGTAAACTACAGTTATGTGGTTGTATGACGAATACTTAGAACTCAGTCCTTTATTATATATTTACCCTGCTTTTACTCATCTTGTCATTTTAGGTACCTCACATAGCAGAATCGTGTTGTTGAGCTTGTGATATTTTTAATCATTAAGATTAATACCCTCTACTTTCACTTGTATTTATTTTCTCACAAGAAATAATTTTTTTTGGTAGAGCAGAATTCTATCCTATTATTTTATATAGCATGTTTTCTTTACCGGCTCATTTGTCAGTAGACATTGGTGTTGTTTCCACACCTTGGCTATTGTGAACAAAACCACAACCAACATCAGAGCTCACATCCCTTCCCAATCCCAACTGCAATGCCATTGTACAGATACTCAGAAGTGGGTTTTCTAGGTCATGCGTTAGTTGTGTTGTCAAATTTTAGGCAACTCTATACTATACCCATGTCTAGCATAGGTACTCAATATCCACTTCCACCTACAGTGGAAAAATAACCCCAATGTTGGCTCTAATTCAGATAAAGCAGGTGTTATTGAGGATTTCCTGATCTCAGGTAAACAGAGACTGAAAATATTCTTCCTACAACCCATGGAAAAGATGGCTAGAACATTCATGGTTTAGCAACTTCATAGAATTTAAAGTGAGTGTGTGTGTGTGTGTGTGTGTGTGTGTGTGCACGTGCACTCACTCCTGCATGTGCACACGTGTATGTGTGCACACACTGTTGTTTGGAAATGAGTGAAGAAGTTTCAGGAGTTGGATCTAGTCTTATATTATGTGGGTCTGGGGATGGAACTCAGGTCCTTAAGAGTGACAAATGCTTTTTCTGCTGAGTCATCTTGCTGCCCAGCTTTACTGTGTTTAATGGTATTTATGATCTGAAGTAGATTTCCTAATTTCTTTTAAGAAACTATTTCCAATTTTGTGTGTACATTCAGCTTATCTAGGAGATTTCAGAAACAAACCAAGAATAAGACTTTGGGCGCCAGAAAGATGACTCAGGAGGTAAAGGCACTTATCAGCAAGACTCATGACCTGAGTCTGATCCCAAGAATCCCCATAGTAGAAGAAGAGATCCAACTGATTTCTTCAAGTTTTCCTCTGACATTCACACAGGTACTGTATCGTGTGCCTGTGTGCCCAACAGTACTGCCTCCACACTCCAAGGTGTGGCCTTGGAGTAGGTATGGCTTCGTTGGACAAAGTGTGTCATTGTGAGGTCATGCTTTAAGGTCTACCATGCCCAAGCTAGACCCAGTGTGGTGGTCTCTTTCTGCTGCCTGCAGATCAAGATGTACCCTCAGCACCTTCTCCAGCAACATGTCTGCCTGGATGTTCCCATGCTTCCAACCATGATGATAAGGGACTAAACCTCTAAAACTGTAAGCCATACTCAATTAAATGTTGTCCTTATTAAGAGCTGTCTTTGTCAGAATATCTCTTCACAGTAATAAAATCCTGACTAAGACACCCTCCATTCACTCTTTCTGCTCATTGTGGAAGTGATCGGTCACTTCTCTAAATATTATTTACTTATTTATTTATTTATTACTTGCTTACTCAAATACACTTGGTATGTTTTATAACATGCCTTATATATATTATATAGAGACTACTAAGAGCTGCTATGTCCTAGTGCATAAAGCAGATGAAAATAAAAGTAGAAAGATATACACTAAATAATGTCTTGTTTCCTTTTCTAGGAATTTAGATTCTTATACTATATGATATTGCTATACATTCATTATTTTCAAGTGGACTACATAATATCATATGTAAATTCCTGCAGTTCATGCTTCTTTTCATCTTTTGCTTATGAAGTCCTTTGTAAGAAACAGTGGCTATGTCTTCTTTGTGATTACATATCTGACATTACTTCATTACCTTCAAAGCAGGCATAAGTCATATATTTTATCAGTGGAACACAGTATCATATATTGAAATCCATAGAGACATTAACGACCTTAAAGAAATTGCCTTTGCAGAGGTGATGGGTCCATTTGACGAGCAATTCATCTGAATAAATCCGCATCTATTCTATGTAAAGTTTTTCTAATATCTAATCAGAAAAGTCAGGCAAACACAGTTATTATAAGTTTCCTTAGCAATGTGAACTCGCCCACATTACACATGGATAGGGCTTTCAACTCTAATTAGTGTGCTAAAAAGAAACTTTAATAAAGTGTAATCTTTTAATAGGGCATCTTCAGCCTAAAGTTGCTATGAAAACTTATCTGCCTTCTGAATTTCCAAAAATGCAATTTTATCACTGAAGCATTTAAAGAGTTCAAGAACTAATTTTCACAACACTTCGTGCATGCGGAGATATCTCTAAGGTCTCATGTAAAACATAAGATCATTTAGACTCACAGAAGCATTATTTAGAGCAGGGATAAGAAGACTGGGGCACCACAGCTACATCCTTTGTGTTTAGAAAATAAAGGACCCCCCCTCAAAAACAAAGCAAAACAACCAACTAAACAAAAGGTTATCATAATGACATAAAAATCAGTGCCTATCTGGTCCTAAGCCATGTGGTCCAAGATGAGACCTGGTGGCATCCAGATCTGGTAGAAAGAGAAACGCTACGTAGAAAATAGCCCACAGGAACCCCACACGTCCATGTGGACAGCAGAAGGCAGGTAGGCTGGGTCAAATGTTCACAAAGCATTCTGAGAAGCAGAATTGCTATCTGCTAATTTAGCTCCTAGTTACAGATGAATCTCTTAGCTAAATATTGCTCTCAGGAGGATGTGGAAGATGGACTTTGGCCATGACTCCATTTTCTGCTACTAAACATTCCAGTCCACCCTGTCCTTGAAATAACAAAAGTTTGCCTTCAGAAAGGCTTCCACTGGGTGTATCTAGTCTTCAAAAGAAACTATCCTTTAAAACAACATACAAATAAAAGAAGCCATTGTGATAATTGCAAACCTTTTTTATATAACCAATTGCCTGTTCAATACAGAAAAGTTCAAGTTTAAAATTAATGTTGCACCTGAAGTCAATTAGAGGGGAGAGAGTGTGTGTATTACTTTCTCACTGTTTGAACACGATTTTAAAGCCACCAAGTGGTTCCTTGCTTGGCAGCAAAAGCAGTATGAAGACTTCTTCCCTGGCTATAAAGAAATCAATTATGTAGGAAACTAAATTAGTAAAGCAACCAAGACACTGCTGAGTGTCAGGCAAGGTAAGGAGGAAAGCATATGAATCAATAGTGTGAGTTAGGCTAATTAATGAAGACTTGTATATTGCCAAGTAGAATGTATTGATTAAAAGTTAAAATCTCTATCAATAACATTTGTTAGTTCTGTTAACCTAAGGGCAGGTAAGTTTTGATGCCTACAGAAATGCTTCTGGGGACTTGTCAGCTCCTCAAAAAGTCAGCAGTATGATAAGATTGATAAATTCTTTTTAAATGAATGTCAGTGTGATAAGATGCAAATGTTACTGTTGACTTTTTAAAAAAGTCATTCATAAAATTAGAGTTTATGTCCTATTACCAGTGGAAGCAGGTTGAACTAATTCTTTGCATAGAAACTGGAATAAACTGGTCTAATCTAGTAAATGAACCATGGTCTCTTATCATTTAAATTGTGAAGTATCTACACGTTGGTCTTCCTTCTTGATTTTCTTGTGTTTTGCAAATTGTATCTTGGGTATTCTAAGTTTTTGGGCTAATATCCACTTATCAGTGAGTGCATATCAAGTGACTTCTTTTGTGATTGGGTTACCTCACTCAGGATGATATCCTCCAGATACATCCATTTGCCCAAGAATTTCATAAATTCATTGTTTTTAATAGCTGAGTAGTACTCCATTGTGTAAATGTACCACATTTTCTGTATTTATTCATCTGTTGAGGGACATCTGGGTTCTTTCCAGCTTCTGGCTATTGTAAATAAAGCTGCTATGAACATAGTGGAGCATGTGTCCTTATTACCAGTTGGGACATCTTCTGGATATATGCCCTGGAGAGGTATTGCTGGATCTTCCAGTAGTATTATGTCCAATTTTCTTAGGAACCACCAGACTGACTTCCAGAGTGGTTGTACAAGCTTGCAATCCAATTGGTCTTGCAAATTTTATAAGCCCCAGTACATGGGAAAGCCAGGGCCAAGAAGTGGGAGTGGGTGGGTAGGGGAGCAGGGCAGGCTGAGGGTACAGGGAACTTTCAGGATAGCATTTAAAATGTAAATAAAGAAAATATCTAATGAAAAAAAAAAAGATTGTGAGAGGATCTGGAGGAAGAATCTTAACATGGCCAGGATGAAACCTTACAGAGGCATCACTAAGTAGGGCCAATGTAAAAGTCTTGGACACAGGAAAACAATCTGTAGAAAGATGGTGATAGAAGTCTATAGGCTCCACACAAATGAGCTCAGGCTTGCAGGTTCTGTTCATTGGTTTAAAAACTACATTTGTATTGTAGACAGCAGTGAGTCAAGCCCAGTAGTAATGGCAAAACCTTTATTTAAAATATAGTTGTCAATTTGTATATTTACTACTTTTTTTTGTAGTTTCCCTTATTCTTTCTATACACATTAAGCAGCACTGTTTCGTGCATAAAATAAGAACAGTCCTAATTTGAAAATGGTATTTTTAAAACTTTGCTTGTCTACCTAGTCAACAGTTACACTATGACCAATACCTGGAAAAACAATTTAAGAGGGGAAAGAACATATTTTGCCTAACAGTTTCAAAGGTTTCAGATCATGATTGGCTTGATCAATTGCAATGAACATGAAACACACAAGGCTGCTATGATAGCAGGAGGTCCTGATAAACCGATGTTGCTTATTTTATGGCATCCAGGAAGTAAGTGGAGAACAAGAGGGCACAGCAAAAAAATGAAAATCAACAACATCATCCAGTGACCTAATTCCTCCAAATAAAATTGAACATTCAGAAGTCTCTATAATCTGCCAAAGTGGCATCAAACTATGAATCCATACTTGGATTAATCCATTTCTGATGCCAATCATCTTTAGGAATATTTTCACAGTTACAAGTGGAGGTATGCTTTACTAACATGGAAGATATCTGTCAATTTTATCAAGTTGACAAGGTCATCATCACAGGTACCAAGGTAAGAACTCATCTCTAGTTTGGATTTACCAAGTTATACAATTTTTAACTTCTGCCTAAAGGGATTTCTTCTTAACATAGATTTCATAAAATCATGTATAAATGAATTTAGCTACCCCAGAAACCCAATCTATACTGGGTATTTGTTTATGTTTACATATGGTAGTTCTCAAGAGCTTTTAGCTTCTTTCCAATTGATTTAAAATTCCATCTATGAATTAATTATTTAATAACTAGGTATCCTTAGGATAGAAGCTAAATATGTAGTGATACTCTTGAAGGTTCACAAAAGACTAGGAGAACTCTCTATATATTCATGTTTCATATTCTCACCTTTAGGAACTCTATGCTGATAAAACATATATGATCCTGTGCTGATAAAAGATGTACAAGTCTATCTTTATACCAATAATCTCTTACCCTAACAATATTTACATACCTCACCAAACACTAGAAACAGAGTGAGATTCATTTGAATGACTTGAGTGTAGATGGATGTCTTAATTTTATTTCATGTTGCTGTGATAAAATACCCATAAAACAGCTTAGGGGACAAAGGATTAATTTTATTTCACAATTCCAAGTAGTCATTATTATAAAGATTTAAAGCCAGCAAGAACTTAAAGCAGTTAATTATGTCCATGTCAAAAGCAGAGAGAGAGAATGAATAGATGTTTGCCTATGCTCAGCTTACTTTCTCCACTCACATAGTTCAGGATCTCCTGCCTAGAGAATAGTGCCTCCCATAGTGGACAGATCTCCCACTTCAGATAATCCAGGCAAGATAATCCTTACAGACCTGTCAACATGGCCAATGTCAATCAGACAATTACTTACTGATACTCTTTCCAGGTTATTCTACATTTTGTCAATTCCATAAAACTTACCATCCCAATGGGTGTTCCTCTGACAAATCAGGTGTCCATATATGGTACTTGCCAACCTGAGATTATCAACAAAAGGGCTCTTGAGAGAAAAATCCTAAAAGAGACCTACTACAAAGCTTTATGCGAGGTCATCAACACTTTGATTAGAAATGAAGATATTTTTCATCTGGATAAGACTTTGATGTTTACTTGTTTTAACTCCCATTTTATGCTTTCTCCACCTCCACTCATTAGCTGTTCTTAGAACTACTAATGAGATATCGATCAATATAATTAATTAGCAGGCATAAAAGCTTAATTGCATTTTAACTAGTTAATCAATGACAATACTTACTTGATATACATGTATATATTTCTCACTCTGGTTGTGAATATTCATAGCTAGATGGCTTAGATAGAGGCTCATTATCAAATAGTCACATCAAAATATTTGCATCAAAATGTCCTCAAGCTATAAATAATGTCATTTACTTTATTAAAATTATTATTAGATAACATTCCCTGGCGGATTAGAAGCTTTTCATTAAGCTGTGAAATCATGCTAGAGGCACAAGCATTGAATCCAGATTGACATTTTCAAAAGTAATATCGCTAAATTAGTGGCTCTGGAAAATGGGACATAATGTTTGCATACACTGTCTAGTTTTGTATACCCTTTCCTTTGTAAACTTCAAGTTTTCTTTTCCCTTTTTGCCCTATTTATCTTGTTTTGTAATATTTTCTGTGCTTTGGGACTGCCCTAGGTAAAAATGAAACTGAAATATTTTATCCAATCTATGTTTTTTTTATTTTTATGTTTATCTTATTTTTATTTATGTGTACCTGTGTATGTGCTACATGTGTGTAAGTGCCCACTGATGCTTTAGGAGGGCATGAGGTGTTCCCTATGTTTGAGTTATAGGTAGCTATAAGCCAGAAAACATGTTCTAGAAGGTGTATTCTGGTCCTCTTCAAGAGCTTGGAGTTATCTCTCTAGGCCTGTGTTTTATTTCAAAGATTAGCTTATCCTTCCATCCTACTGGAATCTATCAATCATATAGGAACCATATCCTATAACAATATCCAATGTCCAAAACACTCTCTGATCTCAATAAAGCCACCTATATTCTGTACTATTCTATTAGGAATACCAAATCCCAGCAACCTGTGGTTCTATAGACTTAATGAGTGCTTAGTAGAAATCTCCTGAAAAAGTATGCTCTTGCTGAAAGAATCAAAGCAAATGGTGAGAAATGACAGTAGGCAAAAATCTATGTATGTTACAAATGTACAAAAATGGCTACAAATTCCTTTTGAGGTGGTTTCTTCTGTAGCTCAGGCTGGCCTAGAGCTTTCTGTGTAGTTAACAATAAACTTGAGCTTTTGATTCTCTTGTTTCTACCTTCCAAGGGCTACGTTTACAGGTATGTACCAACACGTTCAATTTATGCAGATTTGTGAATGGACTTTGTGAATGCTAGGCAGGCACTTAACCAACAGAGACACATCACAAGTGTAAGAACTGCAAGTTTAAAAATGAGTGTCTACCAATATCTATATCCATTTAAAAAACTATAAAGATAACAAATTTCTCATCTAGTCTAGGTCCATATTTTAAGAAGTTCACTGGACCTCAGTACTTCTCAATTTTTAAAAATGAGGTAAAGGATACAGTATAGAAAAAAATAACATTTCCACAAAAATCTGTACATTGTGGATCCTCCAGCTGTTAGGCAGGGAACATGAACACAATTCCTGATGAATTTCCATGTGTTCATGAATTTTTGATGTGATATTTACCCAGCCAGAATAACACCAGTGATGTGGAGTCACATCAGGACTTCTGAAAACTCCAAACTCCTCCATAACAAGTTGTTCTTGGGCACTTCCTCATCAGCTTCATATCACTGAAGTGAAAAAACTGACTCACAGGATACAGATGGAGTAAAAAGGTTATTGTTAGCTTCTGGAGGTTCAAATACACGGTCAATCAAACCCATCATTCTAGATCTCTCTCAAATAGAGCCCATGAGGATACAAGTCAGTGACAGAGTTCACATCTAGAGTGTAAAAAAGCCCAGAAAGAGACAAAATGAACTAGTTGGAATTCCATCTCCTGAAGCTGTGTCAACAGTAACCTAAGGATATCACCACAAGGTCCTATCTTTCAAATATTCTCTTTCCTTCCAATAGCACCAGCCTGGGAATCAATCTTTTATAACATCCTAATCATAATAGGATGCTTGTCCTTATGCCATATTTATGCCAAACATTTTGTCATTTGGTAATCTAATTAGGTTGTTATAGCATCTCAGAGAAATACTATCTATCAGAACTACCTGACTAAAACACATTAATGCTTCCTCCTAAGCTGAAGTGTATATAGAAATAAAATATCAGCTGAAGTTTATATAAAAATAAAATATGGAGTACAGTTTCCATGGAATTATTATACTAAAACAATGTTTTCTGGCATTAAAAAATTGAGTGTAGCAATACTTTACAGTTGTCAGTGTTGTTCATAAGCAAAATATTTTAGTCACAGTCCTAGAAATTTTATTAGTCTTAATTTCAAAACTGGAATATAACTTTTCTTCAGACTATAGATAATACCATACGTTTCTCTTAAGATTACAATGACTGGGTTCCCAAAAATTAAACTGTAAAAATGTTAGAAAGGCCACAGAACCAACCAATAGCATTCTTTTGAAACTTAATAGTTACATGTAATAACCTAAGAAATAAGAGAGTCCTGTTATGGGTAAATTGGTAGGGTCTGTCTGTGAGGTGTGAGGTAAGTAGCCTGTTCAAGGATCTCTAAAGAATGTGATAGAAAAGTTTAGGAACTTAGAAGTTTTCAATAAGATGGTAAAGGAAGATCTTCTGAAGTCAAAATTTGATTGTGACTTTAGTTTGTCAAGTAGAAAAATTCTGAATATGACCACTGATCTGGAGAAGGGCAATGGGTCCGATATGAGAGGAACAACTTAGAGGATGAAAAAGTGTGACCTAGCTAAAGCAATAACCTGCTAATAGTATAGAATGTGGAGATCTTCCACAGAATAAATCATTCGGGGTACACTAGTGTATCACCATGAAACATCCCAAAAGTAGCTAATTCTTCTCATTCTACTCATAATTTTACTTCCCAAATACTTTGAAAATGTTTTTCAGCAACCAGCGAAATAAAGTCTACTCACATATTCATCCATTGTATTATTATTACAAATATCTCCTAGCAGCACCTTTAGAATCTTTTTCTGGATTTCAGAGACAAGGATCTCAAACCCTGTTTCCCCATGATTTTGCTTAGTCTCATGCTGGGTCTGATTCTCAGGAGATTGAAAAGGGGACAGGGAATGAGAAATACTTCTTCCCCAGGAGCAATTGGCAAGAGTCTCACAGGTACAGGGCAAAGGTGAGCTCCACAGAAAGCCAGCCCCACATGGTCAAGGAAAGATCAGCCTCATGTGTTCTAAAGACAGCTAACCTTGGTGGCAGGTGACCCATTAAATATCACTTCCTAAGGTACTCCAATGACAGACAGACACTTTATCTTGGCATTCAAATAATTCACCAAAATTCTTAGAAGATCTTTTGATTCTTTTCCTATATCTTGATTAATACAAATAGAGTGTTAATGGTTATGTTAGCTATTTCTTTTCTCCTGTAAACATGTTTTTTGAGTGATGTTTCATTTGCAAGTTCTTCAGAACAAAATTTTATTTTTTAAATGTATTATTTTAATAATCAGTGGAGAAAATTACATTAGTATAGGTGAAAATTGCATATGATCTGAGTGGTTGTATTTTTCTTCTGAAACACTCCTATTTAGCAATTCCCATAAAACAAAAATTACATGTCACAGAGAAGCAGATAAAAGTTTTTTATCTGTTTATATTTTTATTTCCTCTTTTCTTCATGACTTCCCCAAGCGTTATTTGAACCCAATCATTCATGATGCTTAAAGGCTTACAAGTTATCACCAATAAAAGTACATATAATTTAAGTAGTGTTTAATTTCAACTTTTATTGCATTTCTAAAGGAAGTGAGACCATTTCCTTAGATTATGTTGTTTACATAGTAACATGAGTAATTCGCGCTATAGAGAAGGTCCTAATTCTCCAGGAGTAGTTTAGTGCCTTCTCACAACAACCTGGAAATAGAAATATTTTTTATCAATTATATATTTTATAGTTTCAGAATCGTTCATTGACATTTTCCCAACCAGGTTCTAGGGCTTGTCTTGCCACCTCAGAAGGATTTGTTTGTTTGTTTGACCAGTTGGTTTTCATTTTGGTTTCTTCGTATGTTTATTTGTAGAGGAGAAGTTTAAAAATCTGATTTTTTTTAAAGGCTGCGCAATCAGACATCATTATTATTCTAGACTAATTTGCTACATATAGAGATAGCATAGACAGGGATTAATGATGATCATTTAGCATGAGTGGTTGAAGCCGACAAGATCTGATGAGGATGTGGTAATCAGAGTATGCAGATGGGTAGGAATTCTATGGGAGAAAACACCCCATTAGCAGCTTTGCAATTAAAGTCATTTCTCTTAAGAGCAGATGTGCAGTATTCTTCACTGCTCATAGAGCATGCTTGAAAGGGCATGTTGGGAAAAGCAATTTAAGATGGTTATCACTTTATGTATATATGACAAGGAAATAATGGTAGAAAATGGGTTTTAGGACTTTCTTCTTGTCCAGATCAGGCCTTGACCCTCATTCTCTCCTCACAGATCTCTTGTGATTATGTCTTGGCTTTCTGGCCACGGTTAAAACTAGCTTCTGCCATCAAAGCCTTTTCCCCATCTAACTGGAGAAAGAACTTCAAGAGCTTGACCTTGCTGAGTTGTTGACCAAATTATAATGAAGGGGAATCACAGGTCAGGAAAAGTCTTGCTCATCATCAAAAAGTCCTGTCGACTTTTAGTTCCAAACTCTTTGAAAACTCGAAATCAAACTGTTAGCTTGGCAGGACTTCTGAAATAGGTTGTCCTGAGGTGAACTAAGAATTCTCCTGTTTGTCTGTCATGCTCGAAGGCAATACTTGCCATCTCTGTCACCTTCCATTCCTGATGGATCTCTGGTTTCACTTCTCTCTGAAGGACACAGCACCACTGTCTGTGACTTTTACCTTTCCTTTTGGCTTCTATTCCCATTGAGTTTCCCTGTCACTGGGATTTTAAACCTCCTGGTTTGTACTTCCAAAGCTGATCAGTCTATGGAGAAAAGCTGTGACTGATGTGGAAATTGTGTCTCACGTTTTGCTTTGCATTACACATGTTCATTATTCACACCACGGAGGGTTTCTTGGCAAAGGGCAGAGAATTTTGAAACTGTACATTCCCAGTGGTGACAGTGCTCCTTAATACATTCAGTAGTCTTCCAAGCTCAAATTTTGTTATGGCACCACTAACTTTGGTCATGCTTTAGGCCTGTTAACCAATGTGAATCTAAATAATTAATAGTAAGTCTATTAGCAAAAATACATTGCTCTGGGTTCCTATTAACAAAAAGCATTTTCCGGTGTCATAGTCCATCTGCTCCCGCTGTAAGGGATTGCCACAAGCTGGGTAATTTATAAACAATAGAATTTCATTTGGCTCACAGCTGTGTATGCTAAGAAGTCTGAGAGCACAGTGCGGGATCAAGTAAAGGGTTCTGTGCTGCATAATAACATGGCAGAAAGACAGTCAAGGACTCATAGGTCAGCAAAAGGAAGGATTAAAGATCCAACTCATCCTTCTTTCAGGAGCCCACTCCCAGGATAACTAACGGACTCTCAGGATAACATCATCAATGTTTCCATGATTGTGAAATCCTCACAGTGGGGCCTCCTCTTTAAGTATACCGCTTCTGTAATGCTGATCCAATTTCAACACAGGTTTTGGAGGGAACGCTCAAACCACATGATTGGGTGAATCGTTTAGAGACGATGGCACATAGAGGAATGTAAGGTCAAATGCTTTCATTGCTGAAGATCACATCATTTTTCTCCTCCTCCCAGTACAACACACTGTACTGACTTTGAGTTCTTGCAGGCTTAGAAAGTGCCAGGTGGAAGATCCCAGACAGATGATGGTTCTGTTGGAAGTGACTTTGCCTTTTCTGTGAGGGGTAGAAAATTAGGGGGTCATCTACTTCCAATGTGTAATTGTTCAACATGTATTTTTTTGCATTTGTGAGCACTCCATTCTTATGAAAATGTCTTAGATAAACCTTTGTTAAGGAGATGTTACTCATAGCATACCTACATCAGTCCTGAGAACTCTAATTAAGGTCCAGGAAATTCAAAGCTGTGCTGTACCAGACTTTCTGTCTTTTTTTTTTTCTCCAAGATCACCATGGTCTTGACTCATCTGGCCTTTCATACTTTCCTTTGATTTTTCAGCTTCTGAGCTGAAAAGATCGATTTCCCTTCTTTGAGGATTCATGTTTCTCTTGGTGTTACCTCTAAACATCTTTGCATTTCCTTTTCCTCATAGAATATTTGCCTATTACAAGACTACCTCTTCTGCTTCTTGGGAATGTTTACTATGTCTCACTATTGAGGAAATTTTCCTGGTCTGACATATTGATGTGTATTCTCAATGGAGGTTACTGCACAGTAGCCTATCGCTCAGATTTCAGACAGTGAAACAGAGGCCATTTGTTAGAAACAGCTTAGTGTGCAGTATCACTCTGGCATTGTTTTAAAAAGCAAAGCCAAAGGAAACACCGTTTCTGTCAATGTAGAACTGATGGTGAAGGAAGAAAAAGGTCCCTTGAATAGAGGAGTCTCGCAGAGTTCTACCTGTGCAGCGACTGACCATGTGCCAGATGTTCTGACAGTAGCAGAGGATGCTCTTTGTGACATCCTTTATAGAGAGGGCAAAGACAGCTTGACACTTTGATGCCACAATTAAATGAAGCCAAACTATGAATGTGCAAGGCTTGATGAGGAATAGATACAATAATTTTCTTGATCTAAGGAATAGTTAGTTCTTCTTTCACTGACTTTGGGGATTTAGGCAGATGACATTTTTATTTTTTGTGCTTCATATATGTATATTATGAAGTTGATTTCTTTACCTCCTCTTTGACTCTGTTTCATCTCTTCTTCCCGGATTTCCTCCTTCTTCCATGTCCTTTGTCAGTGTGGTCCCCACCAATATGAGAGTGGGGGATGGAGGTTATATACTAGAACAAAAACAGCTTAGTGGCTACACTACTGACGAATGTGACATTCCTTCTTCCGGCACCATGAGCTGTCAATAGACCTTCAGGGAATGGAGGAACCTCATGAAACCTTCCTCCTTCTATTGTCAGGAATCCCATCTTCTTCAGGTCTTGTGCTGGGTATCTACAAAGTTAGCAGGTTCATGAGCGCATCAGCTGTGTCATTTCCACAAGGCAGTAAACCTGTGCTTTGATGGTCAGGAGTCTTTGTATTCACTGCAATCCAGTACAAAAATAAGTTTTTCCTATGAAGGCTGAGAGCTGCACTTACCTCTTATAAATATCATCGTTTAGGACAGTGCTATGATGTGTTCATTCAGAAAACAATACTAGTAGCTTCTTTCCTAGGGCCTCTGACTCCTGAACCACGGTTCTCGATGAAGTTTACAGCAGCAGGTATGACTTCCTAAATGTTACTTTTTATTTTTGTTTGTTTGTTTGTTTTGAGGTTGTAATTTAATTGTACTTATCCCGTCCCTTTCCTACCTTCATACCTTCTCATATATCCCACCTGCTTTCTTTCCAATTCATGGTCTTTTTTATTAATTGCATCTTTTATTTTAAAGATTTATTTATTTATTTTATACACAGTGTTCTGCTAGCATGTATGACTGCACTCCAGAAGAGGACACCAGATCACATTATAGATGATTAAAAGCGGTGTGGTGTCTGGGATTTGAACTCAGGATCTCTGGAAGAGCATAAAGTGCTCTTAATGTCTGAATCATCTCTCCTACTCATTAATTACATCTTTTAAAGAGCCAAAGAATGCTGGCAGAGTAGGTAGTGTGACAGACAAAAATGAACAACTACAGAGACATCTGGCTGCTTTTCATGTAGTAGGCAGACATATTTTACCTTCTCAAAGGGAAAAAAAAACAGCAGTATTTCCATCTGATCCATTCTTGACAGCTGGTTTTGATAGAGCAGTTAAAATTTGAAGGAGACCAAATAACTCTTTGGGACTTTTCTGCTCTTCAGCTTGCATAGAATTAACCTTGTGTCAGAAACATGGAAGAGTCAGCCCTCACATGTTGTTGGGGACAATGGTTTCCACATGTCACGTGACACCACTTAAACAAAGCTCTATGAATTGCGTGCAGTTTATAAAAGTTGTCTTTTGTATTCTTTACTTGACATATGAGATATAATGATAACATAATGCATACATGAAGTGGAGCCACGATGGTAATTTTGAAAAGTGCCGGTGATTATTTCATGAATTAGGATTGGGATGAATTCCAGTTCATCTATTAAACATTTCTAGTTTTCCTTGAATTAAAAGCATTGCTTAAAGTGTAACATCACACACATTGTTCTACTCCATAAATCCATAAAATAAAGAGGAAGGTGGTTTGACTTTTCATCATCAAAATGTATCATTGTGAACAATTGAGACTACAGCAACACAGTATGGTGACATAAAGACACGGAACAATAAATTGATAATCATTTTTGAGATGAATCTTTTCTCAATAAAATGGAGAAATACTCAAAAGGAGACAGAATCAAGATGTGTGATTTTAGAAGCTTGGAGCCTTAACCCTGAAGAACTAAACGCTTGGGCTAGTTCTACTCTAAGGAGCTTTTTATGTGTTTGATTATTTTAGGAATTTTTTTTATAGCTAAATGATGTTTAAGGTTTCATTGATATTTATTTTTACAATTCAGTTGGAAATGGCACACCGGTGGCTTTGATAACAGAGGTGAGGTGAAGAAAGTCTGATTACTGACACTTTATGATGTGATCAGCAAGAGTGACTCAAGTTATACAGACGCACAGAGGAGAGCTTGTTTTGTTTCTGTGGGAAGCTTAAATTAAAATACAGAATATAACAAACATATCTAAAAGTGAATTGCATATTAGAGTTGTTTCTCCAGGGCAGGTACAGAGCCCTCAACATTAAAGCTGTATGTGAGGTAGTTACTTTATTTATAAAGCAAATATTCTGAAATATACATCTTAGCAAAATGTTTGTACTTCAATCCTCGGCAAAATATGTGTCTCTGTGTTCTGCATAAATACTAACTAGCCCTCTCTATATATACCGATCTCAATATCACATCTTCTCTATTATCATCTTTGTAGTATGTTTAAAAACTTCTGAAACATGACTGCCATCATTCAGAGAACTAATAAATAAAATAACGTAACTTACTTAGAAATAACAATTTGATTGAAATTTAAGTTTCCTAGAGCAATGGCTCACAACCTTCCTAATGCTATGAGTGACCCTTTAATACAGTTTCGCATGGTGTAGTGACTCCTAACCATAAAATCTGAAGTATAACCCACAGCAGTCATATATCAGATATCCTCCATAACAGATATTTACATTACATTTCATAACAGGAGCAAATTTACAGTTATGAAGTAGCAATGAATAACTGGGAAGGGTGAGGGTGAGAGTAATGGACTTATCTCTAAATATCACACATATGCAATCATTTAAACATATTAAAATCTGTTCCATAAAATACATGAAATGTGCATTTGTATTGACCCTAACCATAAAATAGGTGAAAAATAATCAAACAGAAATGATTATGAAATAAATGCTTTCTCAATTAGATGTCAAACACAAACTTCTTTATCACTGCCTCCCATTCTGCCCTCCATCCTCACCCTGTTATCCTTTAATGAACCACACATCTGACCCTAAAACTTTGGCATCAGCAAAGTTGGTAAATTCAGAACTACAAGAGGCACCCTAGATTGTAAAAAAAAAAAAAAAAACATGTATCTTATGGGACATATTTTTAATATGCTTAAATGATTACATGAATATGATTATTAGAGATAAATCCCTTACCCTCATTCTCACCCTTGCCAGGAAAAGCAGACTGTGAATACAAACCTGTTACAATTCTCTCCTACACATGGTTCTTAAATTTTCCAGACACCTTTGTTCCTCTGCTTTGGAATTCAAGTAGTTTTGATGTTGCTCTAAGTGGCCACAATCAGAAAGTTACAGTTTTTGGATTACCTTTGACCACTGGTTAAGGTAGTCTAAAACAGGAGGTTGTTGTTGGCTGTTGTCAGAGAGTTTTGAGCACCCTAAAGAATTTGTAGTTGTCTTATTTGTATTGGTGTATAGCGTTATGCCATGCTTACATGTGTATATGCATGCAGACATATACGTACTTGTCTCACACAGTCTGGGTACCAGCACAATGTATTATTATATACATTAATCATAGGTGCTTCTCCTCGGTATAAGTCTCAATAGGCACCAAGGATGCAAAATACGCTTTTTTTATTATTTAAATGGGAACTGCCTGGTGAGCAAGACAGACACCAATATATACATTGATGAATGCCAATCATTACATTGTAAAGTAAGATCTCTACTGCTCACACCATCAACAGCTTGCAGACAAAGGATTGCCTCTGATGAGAAATGGATGTGAACAAGCTAAGTTCCATTAAACCAGTGGTGGGTCAGGGTAAGTCACTTCAAGTTAATGGACGGGCAGTAATTACAACTCCACCCCATAAATGATGGACCATTGTGGAGCTGTAAAGAAAATGCTCTTGCAGTGACTTCTGTGTGATTATATTGATCCAAAGTTTAAGCTTGCCTACTTTGTGCATACCTTTGTTCTCCTACATCAATGTGCACTATACTATGAAAATGTCTCTCTTTCCTTATTTTCCACAGAGGAGGCCAAGCTTAAGGAGCCAGCTCTGTCAGACAGCTGTATGTGCTAATCAAGAAGACTGCTGTTCTCCAGAACACAGACAATTTGTAGGGAAACCGAATTGTACAGGCAGTTTGGTTCAAGCCTGCACATAAAATGTTTTGTTTCTCATCAAAATTCAGTAAGAGGGAATCTTGAATTGAGTTCCTCGTGGCTGCGCAAATGAAAACCTGCAGACGCCAAGATATTTTCACTTGAGGAAATCAGTACAATTGTAAAGAAAAAACTTACATGTCGAAAATGTTCTTTGAAACTGAGAAAAACTCAGTCAAATCATGATCTTGAGTAGAAGAGGCAGAAGGGTTCTTTTTGTTCTTTGTTTGTTTGTTTGTTTGTAAGAAACGAAAGTAAATCCAATTGTTTCCTTATGTACTCAAAAACATAATTTTCCATTTGGTTAAAATAGAAATATTACAAGGGATGCACTGCTTTATTTTATAGTATTTGTTGTAAATGTGACCAACACCTCAAATTGCTTTCATACATGCATGTGTTCACAATCACTATTGAGTATATATTAATATATTAATGCTTCGTGAAGGACACTACAATAGAAAACACTTTTGATTGGTCAGGCAGTTACTAGTGGCTTAGGAAAGCAAAACAAAACAAAACAAAAAAACCATTCAAATTCACAGAGCACCATTCTTTCTTTTCTTTTCTCTGTATGAGTTCCGTCCTCGCTTGAATTAGTATGGTTATTATTATCTGGGGTCTGGGGACCCGCTGCATCATTCACAGAGTCTGTCCAGATATTTTGGGGCTGACTGCACATTAAAACCATGTCTGTTTATGTACTCTGAAAGTTCATCTTCCCCGCTCTTCCAAGGAAACAGTCTTTGGAAACTTGAAATATATAGGGGATAAAACTATAGAATGAGGGATATAGAACTTCTGGATCCCAAGAAAGCTGATTTAGCCTCACGCTCTAGAGCAATATTCTGAAAGAGGCACTTCATTTACACTTTTTATTGTAAAGTATCACAGGGGATGGAGATGTTATCACCTCATCCTCACAGTCTGGGCCTTGGTAAAGGTTACTTAGGCCACGCACAGTAAATTCGCTTGTCCTTATCCCTACAACAGCTATCCAAGTCTCCATGGATATCCACGTGGTGACTTTGGTGTGGAGTATTGAACGGACATGTCTTAGTTAGGGTTTTACTGCTGGGAACAGACACCATGACCAAAGCAAGTCTTATAAAAAACAACATTTAATTGGTATTGGCTTACAGGTTCAGAGGTTCAGTCCATTATCATCAAGGGGGGAACATGACAGCATCCAGGCAGGCATGGTACAGGAGGAGCTGAGAGTTCTAAATCTTCATCTGAAGGCCACTAGCAGAATACTGTCTTCCAAGAAGCCAGGATGAGGGTCTTAACGCCCACAGTGATAATGACATACCTACTCCAACAAGGCCACCTACTCCAACAGGGCCAAAACTTCTAATAGTACCACTCCCTGGGCTGAACATATACAAACCATCTCAGGCCATATTTGCTTAAATACATCATGTTTAATACTCTGTAAGGAGAGAGGGTCAGGAAAGAAGCTGGGTGTATGAGTCACTGGCTTGCAGTGACTGTTCATGGAACTTGGTCTAGGTAAAACCAGGCACTACGAACAGGAGCCAGAGAGCAAACAGTAAGAAGCACAGAGGCGATCCTCAGAAGGCAGGTCCTGCTGCAGCTGCTAGGAGAAAAGCATGTTTTTCGCTCTTCAGAGATGTGTGTTTTAATCATTCGGCCATCTCTTGGATTGTGATCTTGAGAATAGGCATACAAAGGTTTTAAGCTGGGTCTATTAGAAAGTTTCTGTTAAGAACTGTTCAGTAGAAAGTTGCAGGCCAGTTCTGGTGGTTTTCAATATGTCCATAAAAGTCTTAACTACTCCTTTAGATGGATGAAACTAATTATCCTCCCTTGAATGTGAGTTGCACTTAATAACCTTTAGATGATGTGGCAGAAGGGACCGTGTGGATCAGCAGACTACAGACAGCGTAAAACTAACTACAGACTGGATAAGCAAGTGAGTGAATGTTATCTATGTATCAGTTGATCAATTGATCAATTGATCTTGCCCTGTCCCTATTTCTATCCCTATCCCTGTTTCTCCTTACACTGGAGAATATTTGCTACTGGCTATTAGGCATTCAAGCAGCCTATTAACAGGTTCATACAGTAAACATCCACCAAAAGATGGAGGCTCCCGACTAGCTACAGTAAGGGACGTGCAGGAATAGCAAGTGAGCATTCTGGAGAGTGCCAATCCCCAGCCCCAGCCACAGTCAGACAGATGACTGTAGTCTTGATGACCATCCTGACTACATGTGAGATTCTCCATCAGAAACACTAAATCCTAACTCCTGATTCTTTATTCTTAGAAACTGCAAGAAAGCAAAGCTTTTGCTATACTCTGCTATGTTTTAAGGTAATCCATTATGCAAAAATAGACACTATTAAACCATATGTTTGTCATGGAAGCTTGATCATATTGAATAAATTTACCTCTTCCCTATAATCTTAGAATTCTCATGAAAATGAAGTCAAACAGTGAAATGGCTGGATAAAATAATCTTAATTTAATATCATATAATGTTCCTCTTTGTGAAACTACTTCGTAAGTAAAAATAGATTACTATTAATTAAAATGCACAAGCTCTTCCATAGGCGTAAAAATGGGAGAGGAAGGAAATGAAGTGAGGATCATTTGCTGTCTGGAGCAGAAATAATCCTTTAGAGTATAAGGGAAATAACAGAGAAAAAGTCAAATAACTTGCTTCTTAACTGTCAGTTACTTGCAGAATTTATAAAACTATCTGTAAGCTTATTTTTGCATTCACCTCAGATTACTTCTGAATTCAGTTAAATTTAAATTTACATGTAATATGTCTGAGAAACTAAGCTAAAAATTCAAAGATGAACAAGACTTTGCCTATCCTCTGGAAGAGTTCAATGAAATAGAGAGAACATTGATGGATAGTCAATAAGCACACCAAGCCTATGGTCTATGGTGGCACCTCTAGAGCACTTGCAGGCTTGTACTGGGTCATTGCAATAGGGTATAAAACTAAGCATTAACATATAAGGTGTACCCCAAACAACCTGAAAACTGAGCAGCATCCTACGTTAAGTGTACAGTGTGCACTTAACGTGTCTGGGGGTCATCATGAGCATGATGTCATCTATAACTCATTCTCCATCATGAGGATGATGTCATCTATAACTCATTCTCCATCATGAGGATGATGTCATCTATAACTCATTCTCCATCATGAGGATGATGTCATCTGTAACTCATTCTCCATCATGAGGATGAGGTCATCTATAACTGCTTCTCCATCATGAGGATGAGGTCATCTATAACTGCTTCTCCATCCATGTAAGCAGCTGAGTGCCTGGTAAATAAGATCAGTAGAGTACTTTGCTTGCCTGAAAGAGAGTTACCTTGACTCTTTCTTGACAGCAGAAAGAGCTGTCCGATTGGGTTAATGAGTGGCACTAACATCTGCTGGCAATGCTGTTATGGAGTATACCCAGTAGAAGGTGGTTGGGAGACTGGTGCCTAGTAACAGCAAAATGGACCATTTCCTAAGTAAATTCCTTTTTTCTTCAGCAGCCATTCAATTCCCTGATACCAGAAGAAAATTCAGGATAAACGGGTAGAAAGTTAATGAAACAAAGGAGATGGAAAGAAAAGAAATGTAAAGGAAGGGTAGGAAGGAAGTGAATGTTGATGTTCTCTGTCGATACTTGCCTAGAATACAGAGGCCTCTTGAGTGAACTTCCAACAAGTCTTAGGAAGCTAACTTTGCTCTTTTATCCTCAACCAATTTAACCCCACGCTATTCTCATGGCTCTCAGGGCTTATATCCAAAACATTGGTCAAATGTATCAAATGTTCTCTTCAGAATTGTGAGCAGACAGTGCCACACATATCCACATTCTAAGCCTTTTCCAATCTGCGAGTTTTCTTCCTACTTTGGAATCATGACTGATGCAAACAGTAGGAAATTTATTGTCACTGTGTCCCAGTAAGGTACCTTCTCTTTCTGAGGTCACATCCTTGTGCCACCAGTGCTATGTGGAGGATGATATGGGGTCTTGGTAGTCAACTCTGAGCCTTTCTGGTATGGTACTCTAAACTTGTGTACTCTAGTCTGAGGCAGAAATTCTTAAACTGAAATATGTTTCAACATTACCCACAGATCCTACTCTCTGCATCTCTAACCAGTGTTCAGGAGCTATTGTGCGGTTCAGACCTTTAATATTACTGTCAAATTATAAATTACTGTCACCAGCCATCAAAATGTGCTATTGCATAGAAACTACTGTGTTCTTTCCACTGAAAACTAAGGATCACAAGGAATACCCCTATCTGTTGTTCTCAGAGATGATAAAGTGCTGATGATGATTGTGATGATAACGATGGCCGTAATAAATCATAATTTGTACTGTATAATCATTTACTGCATGTGCCAGGCACTGGGCTACAGCCTTTTGCACATATTTATTTAACTCTCACAGAGCTAAAACTATAAGTGCTATTATTAGCTTACATTATAGAGCTGGAACTGAGACTTTTACATATTAGATGCTTACTAGATAAAAAGTTTGAAGGGAAAATTCAAGTCTCTGTTCTGAGTCTTCTCCTTCTCCTCCCCTGCCTCTTTCTCCTCCTTTCTCTTCCTCCTCCTTCTCACCTTCCTTCTTCACTTCTTCATCATTTGTTTATTTGTTTGTTTGTTTGTTTGTTTCGAGACAGGGTTTCTCTGTGTAGCCCTGGCTGTCCTGAAACTCACTCTGTAGGCCAGGTGTCCTTGAACTCAGAAATCTGCCTTCCTCTGCCTTCCATGTGCTGGGATCAAAGGTGTGTGCCACCACTGCCCGACTTTCATCAGTTTTTTATTTCCTTCTCTTTTCCTCCTTCCCCCTCCTCTTCTTCCTCTGCACACCACTCTCAGAAACCAGGAAATTTTTCTTAGCTTATTTTATTTTTTATTGTCCAATGTATTAGCAAAGCAACCCATTCTTAGCACCAAATGTGTAGTATTTATAAGTACTATTCTAGAGTCAATAATCCATTAGCTAGAGACATTGTACATGGAACTATGTTGATGGAAAATTACATTAAATATGATAAGTGTTATATAGGGTGATAGTTCCAGAACTGAGAAAAGAGTCTAATGGTCAGTCAGTAACAGTTGTCCTGGGGAAGCAATAATTATAACAGGTACTGAATTGATTAGAAGAATGAAGGGAAGGGAGACCATGGGAGCCAAGGAAAAACAAATGCAAAGGGGCTGAGATGGGATGAACTTGACATGGGCAAGGAACTCAGCGAGCAATGGAGGTGTAGAAGAAGATGCTTTGGGGAAAGAAAACATTGGTTAAGTGATGTGAAATTGAATAGGTAAAGATAAATAATTTAGAGATGCTTATTTTATTCTCTTTGCTACAAGATGCTGTATACCCAGAGCTTCAGGGGAAGAATAATAACACCAGACTTAAGCTATAGAGAGTAAAACGGCAAGAAGGAGTCTCCCCCATGATGAGAATATATAGAAAGCAAAGGACTATGTGCTATATTATATTATCCATGGCAACAGACATGGGAAAAGGAAAACAGAAGTGGCCAAAATTTGGATATCTATATCTATATATCTATATCTATCTCTATTTATCTATTCTATCTCTATTGCTATCTCTATATCTATATGGAGTTATGTATTTATATATATATGGATATATATATAATTTTCTGAATAATAAAATAAGAAAGATAGAGATAATTTCTAAAATGCAGCCACAAGAACTTGCTGATGCACTTGCTGAGGGGAAAGGGATAAGTTAAAGAACTTGACTTCTCCGGTGATGGAATCTCTCTGGAACTGTAAACTGGAATACATTCTTTCTCTTATAAATTGCTGTGGTTATGTCTTATCACAGCAAAGGAATAGCATCTAAGTTGCAAGTTTCTGTGACTCTTGAATTAAGGAACAAAAGGAAGTTTTATGGCTACCACGGTGCAAATGATGGTAATTCTATGGGTTAGGCATCGTTTGGAGACATGAAATAAGAGCTGAAGAGATTTTCAGGGAACACTTCAAGCACTGACCATTTGGCTTCATTATCCATGTAAATCCCCTGCACACAACTAATGTGGATGAAAAAAGCGAGGGACCGGGGGAGGTAAAGTAGCCTGACTTGCAATCTGTAACTGAGCAGCAGAGCAAGAATTTGATCCCTTACATCCCAAAGTACAAAAGGTTATACAGTCCTAGGCACTAGGCTACAGTGTCATCAATGTGACTGCTAACTAATGAATTTTAAGCCTTTTTAAATATCATCAGTGAAAAAGAGCATATTTAAAAGTATGGTTGGAAACAGACGAACGAACTAAACAGTACACAAAGCATAGTTTATGATATTTTACTTAATCCCTGGTAAGTCTATGCTGTAACAAGAATTATGTCATTTAGCTCTTAAAAGATTTACGTTAAGAAGTTGGTAAATGCTAGAGCCATGATTGCAGTTATCTTAAAATAACTCGCTCAATTAGCCTTGGTATGTGCAGAGGGGGCAGGGTGGAGGGATGGGATCACTGTGTGAATGATGCACAGCGTTTGGCATGCTAACAAGAGCTATAAAGCAGGACTGGGAGATGTCAGCATGCACACACACCACCGCACAGCTGCTGCTTGCAAATTGAAAGAAAAATATTACCAGGCAGGCATCAGGAGAGGTAAAGCAGAATTTTAACACTGCCAAAAACCTAAAGACTAATCAGAATGGAACGGAAAAAAAGAAATGGGCCAAGGACCATATTCGATTGCAAAAAAAAACTGAAGACATTAAATGATGTATTTAAGAATATTGTGAAAAAAATCAGAAATAAAATGCTGAATTTAATCACTTAGGTGACTGCCTCAGACAAAATTCAGACACATTCCATTATGACGTAGTTTCTTTATGCCACAATGTTCAAACAAAACAAAGGAAAACTGATTTCTCCATTTTGTTTGCTAGCACATTCACAATCTCTCCTAACACAAGGTCAAAATAGGAAAAAAAATCTCATCTGTGCATTGACTAGGCAAAAGCTCTCTATTCTCACATCTGTTACACTAGATCTAGGCATGCAACCAAGCATCACTTCCCATGTGTAAAGGGACAGAATATTGACACACACATAGTTTGAATGTTATAAAGATGAAGGGGGCTAATACAGGTGATGTGCACCTTACAAAGCACTCAGCAAACAATAGTTATTTCTAGATCCTGCCCTGTATGATATGTGGACAAGTACAGAGGAAAAGTAAAACCCACATCTAATGGGAAGCAAGATAATGTAAAGAGTCAATTCAAGGCTCCAGAGATGCTCTAAGAGAAGTACCTGATGTCCAAGTGTGGATCCCCAGAATCCAGACAAAGCTGTTCACAGTAGTGTGCACATCTTGTGTAAATACTAGAAACACAGCAGCCATATGGAAAGCAAAGACAAGAATGCTTTTGAAGCTCACAGGCCAACTAGCCTAGGGAACACAGAAATTAACAAGAGACCCTGATTCAAATAACATGAAAGACAAGGACTGTAGCCTGAGGCTGTCCTCTGACCACTCTGTACACACCATACAACACATGCCCATACTTAAACACACACACAGACACACATGGGAGAGAGACAGACAGACAGACAGACAGACAGACAGAGAGAGAGAGAGATTTAAGTCAACGCAGATTGAGATTGAATCATGGTGGAATTCAGGAAAGGAAGCAATAGCATGTGGGCTTGTGGGGTGAGGACTTATTAGGAATGGTTCAAAGAGAATATGAGAGAGCAAGAAGCAGAAGGAAAATAATAAGGTTCCCCTGTCTGCCCGTTGTAGCTGATGTTGTAGTGATGGCATACAGCTGAACCGAGTCACAGCCCTGCTGTGTCTTTCAAGTTCCCTCATTCAGAAGTACACAGAACTAAAGTGGAGGTGGAAGGTCAGCCCAGTGGTTCAACCCCTCGAAGCATTGAGAAGTTAGCTGTGTTCTATCACATGAATGGTCTACAAAAAAAAATCACATCTTTGTTTCTTAAGATAAGCAGCAGGGTTTTAGGAAAAATTTCCCTTTTAGAGTATTGGTTCCCAGCTGTTGAACTGATTTCTGGTTTCCAGTTGGGAAAATGACCACTTGGGAATTCCTCTTTTGGAAATGTCTTAGCATGGGATTTGGTCTATCATGCTTGATATTATTTCTTCAATTGTTGGGACAACACAGATAATTTTTATTAAAATTCATCCAAATCAATTATTTATTATATCAGTTACTATAATATTTTTGAGAAATTAAATGTTTTACTCATAAAATGTGCTTTTCTCTTGTTTCTATTTTTTTTATCATTTTTATCACATTATCTTTCAAGCCAAGTCATTATAGCCATATATTCTGTGCATGCTTGTACACACTAATGAATGCACATTTATTATTATTTACCAGTCTCCTTTTGTTGTTATTTTTGTTTTGTGTTTTTTTCATCTGCCTGTCATGAACAAATACACAATTTGCCTAATTATACTACTTAGGATTATGTCATGATTCCATGACTTTGTAACGAAGACAAAAGATCGCCCATTGTTTGCTGAGAGACCAGAAACTCCATCTAGTGTCCACGTTTTTTTCAGCCATCTTTTGACTTTCTGTGATTTATTTCTCCTCTGCTAGTTCCTTGAAGACAACACCTTTAAAAATTCCCACAATGCTCTAATGCATTTGTTTCTGAGGAAGTCTTGACATATTTACGCAACACTGCATGCAGTATATTGAATTCAAAATTAAAGTTTTCAATACAAAGGAAGATATATTGCTACAGTCACCCTGAATTTCTTCAACGACCAACAAATCTATTACCATATTTTAAAGCCACAGAAGGTTAAGATTAGAACAAACTGAGTAAATCTTAAAGACAAACAAGATAATTTTTTGTTTGACTCAAATTGATAAATGTTTTGTTTTCATCTTTTCATATAGCTGAGTGGCTCTCAGATTTATGGTATGTGAGACTCACTGTATACTCCTAGGAGTATAAAGGATTTTCCTGGTTACATTGCAGTAGGTTTTATCTCTGACTTTAGAACAAATGCCTTTCTCCTTGTCCTTTTCCATTTCCAACCTATCCTCCATACACGAGATCCGGTTTGCACCTTGAGGTACTTGTTGGTAGTCCTTGGACACGGCTCATGCCTGTGATCTCTCTCATGAAATGGGTCCACCCCTGTGGAACTGGCACCATCTCGTGCCTGTGGTGGCTTTCCTACCACGGACCTTGATCTCCTTTCATCAAGAGATTCCTGCTTTCTCCCCGTGCACCTTCTGTGTGGTGACTTTCAGATCTAACACTGGGTGCTTGCACTTTTCCTGTCAGTATCCATAGAGAAACCATGGGGCCAGTTCTACCTGTTGAGCATTTGATTCACAAGTCCACATTTCAAATTTCTTCTCATGTTCGGAGTCTTTTGAAAAGAAAACACGTTTTAAAAGTTATCCTGCCTAATCCATAGGCTACACAAAGCTAAGCTCTGAATAATAAGAGCCCCTGTTAGCAGGTGATAGACACTTGTGTTCTAGTCTTGATCTGTTTTGGTAACCAACAGTGAGAAGCAGTCAAACTTCTCTTACCTCAGCCTTCTCAGCTAAAGGCAGGTTTTGGAGATGACTACCTAACAAGGGCCCTGGATGGAGAATGTCCCCCGTGATCAGGGTTACAAGGACTTATTTTTCAGTGTCAATAAAATTTAATCCTCTTCTCACTTTAAGCTATGGAGGGGAAAAAGGTGAGTATGGAAGAGTTTGCTTGTTTCCCTCGTTTTCTTCCAAATTCTCTAAAAATTTCCAAATTTTCAACTTGGAAAAACTTAAATTTCTCTTTTAACATGTACAAAATTAGCCACATAATGTATTTTAGAAGTATTTTCTCAAATGATATATTGAATCTTTTGAGTATGAAACAAGAAGGTAGAACTGCATTAACTACAAAAAAGACCAGAGGGACCTTTCAGCTACTACAGCTGAGTTACTTGGAGAAAGACGATGGATTTGGTTGAACTAAAAGACCTACACATGGGATTCACTTTAAGATTCTTATTGTAATACAGAAAGCACTGAAGTAGTTTATAGTTAAAATTAATTTCAGCAATGGTACTTAAACTTTCATTGGCTCTTTGATTTCTTTTAGAACATTCTGATATTTTATTTCTTTGTGCTTCAAGCACTCAGAAACTTTTATATGCTGATTCATTACAAATTAAGCATGAAGTAGGTACTATGGTCTTACGTATTAAATCATTTTCCACTGTAGGGAGAGGTTTAACAATATTGTAAACTATTCTTTTTAGCTGCAAATGAAATTATTAGTGTGAAAGATGTGATAAATATCATGGCAAAGGTGTATGAACAGACATACAGCAACTTGCCATTGGTCAGAGAAGCAGAGAGTGAAATGGAATCAAAGCATGTTTCCTAACAAAAACCACGTATGCAGATGCCAACGTGGTATAATTTGATGATGAGTTTTTTCCTTCCCGGAATCTCCATCGAAATGTTATCACTTCTTTTGGTTAACAAGCTAATCCTGAAACAGTGACTATTCTAGATGGGATATAACAACAAGGAAGCTAACAGGCTTTCCGCAAAGGCAGACAAGTAAAGTCTTAAAGTGGAAGGGTTCTTTATGTCGTTTCATCCACTCAGATAAGGATCCTGGATCTGCTGTTCATATCAGATGGCAGTGTTCCAGGCAGAATGTTCCCAGGAAGTCTGCTTCCTTAGCGAGCAGATCACTACACTGAACTCATCCTGCCTTGGCTACTTTTCCTGTTGCTGTGACAAAACACACAAAAGCAACTTAAGGGAGAAGGGGGTTATTCTGCTCACAATTCCGAAGGATAAAGCTGGGAAGACCCAGGAAACAGAACACAAGCTGTAAGTAGAGTAGAGCTCTACAGCCTCAAGGCCCTCTTGCAAGGCCCACTTCCTCCTAGGTTCCAAATCCCTCCCAAACAATTCTGCCAGCCCCAGTACAAGCGTTCAGGATGAGTAACCTATTGGCAGGCATTTCGCATCCAAACATAGCATGTCCCTTAGGCAGGAATATTCTGCTTCTGAGGCAGTGACCAAATGAATGATGCTGGGACTGCCCAGTGCAAATGGCATGGTTGTTAATGTAGACTCCACCCTATGCGGTGTGTGTGTAAAGTTGAGCAAACTGGGAACATAGAGTACAAAATGATAGACAGTTGTCCTCATTAATCTCCAACAAGTGTCCTTGTCTCACTGGGTCCTCTGGCTGCTACTCACAGCTTCTCCATAGCATCTTCTCATTATTTTTTAATTCAGTTCTTCTTAAAGCTGCCTGTATAGAGATTCCTAATGTACTGTAGGACTCTGGGTGAAGGCCTCTTCTGCCCCCAAGTCCTGCTGTGTTATTCCTTGAGGAAAACAAATTGTTCTGCTCTTGTTTTTATGCTTCCAGAGGAATGCCCCTTCCCTAGGGGGGCGTAGTGTGGTTAAAGCAGTTTCTCTTGTGAAAAGAACTGCTTCTGCTACATATTTCCCATGACTTCAGGAAGATACTGGCTTCCTTCACCATAACTCACCAAAAATCCTCCCTTTTAAGTAGAGCTGTTTTGTCCCAACATCAGCATGCCAGAAAGTCTATAACAAAACTTAGAAATGACTGGAAACATTGCCTCAATATTCAAAAATAGATAAATTCGTTTTCTCTCTAGTTTTTATTTTTACCTTTGAAGTTGGATTTCCTGACCATATTTCTTGCCAAAATGTGAGTGATAGCAAAATACTACTACTAATAGTAATAATGATGATGATGATAAATTTAAAAATAAGTAAATAAAAAAGGAAAGAAAAGGAAAAGAAAACTGGGCACATGAAAGGTAAAGCTGTACCAGTCACCACTAAGCACCACCACCAATGAAACACAAGCAAATATTATAATAGTTTTTCTTTCCTACAAGGTATATGTGTATATGTCTTGTGATATATATCTGTATCTACCTATTTAGATATCTAGAGATATCTATCTATAGAGGTAGATATTATATAAAGAGGCTAGAGAGATGGCTCAGGGGTTGAATACTTGTTGCTCTTGCAGGGGACCTGGGTGGGGGTCTGAGCATCCACATGGTGACTCATCACCATCACAGTTCCAGTGGTTGCAATGTCCTCTCTGTCCTCCATCAGCATCAGACACATATATAAAAGCAAAAAACTCATACACATAAAATAAAGTGATATGAAAAAAATCAAGTGAATAAATCTTAAAGAACTTTGGAAAGCTTCATAGAATCTCTCGTTTAGTCATAATGCTCTTCTGAATTCAATGAATCTTCGCTCTTCCCTCAAATTAGATTTAGTGGGCACATCTGTTACATAATGTATTGTGATTACACATGACTGCTAAAAATTGTTAACAGTAAGATTTGCACATCCCTTCAAATGGCCTCCTTACAGAGAAATATGTGAATTAGTCACAGTTTGTGAATGTTGGAGCTGTAGTAACTCATTAGAGAGATCAGATAATCATGTCTTCGGTTTGCACTTCACATTTTGATGGAAAGTAAAGTACCCAGTCTGGACCCAAGAGCAAGCACACGCTTGTTCCTGTCCTAGATTACTTAATTTGACTAAGTTTTGTATGCCTTCCTGCATCTCCCTTTTATCACATTGCCCCTGGACAATGTAAATATATGATATACATATGTTATACATAATGACTATGTCATTTTACTATATATACCTACCTCTAGATACATGGTAGATTAGATAGATAATAGACTATAGAGAGAGAGAGTTTGGGGGGAAGGATAAGATGGATAATCTTACTCATTTATTTTTGGATATTTTCATTATTTACATTTCAAATGTTATCTCCTTTCCCTGGTTTCCCCTTTGGAATCCCCCCTCCCCCTGCTTCTATGAGGATGCTCACCCACCCTCCTATCCTCTCCTGCCTCCCCTCCCTGGCATTCCCCTACACTAGGACATCCAGCCTTCACAGGACCAAGGGCCTCTTCTTCCATTGATGCCTGACAAGGCCATCCTCTGCTTCATATGCAGCTGGAGCCATGAGTCCATCCATGTGCACACTTTGGTTGGTATTTTAGTCCCTGGGAGCTCTGAGGGGGTCTGGTAGGTTGATATTGTTGTTCTTCCTATGGAGTTGCAAACCCCTTCAGCGCCAGAAGGAAGTAATTAAAATGCTTCTGAGAGAGACGGGGGGGGGGGGGAGCAGATTTTGGTATGGAGAGAGCAAATAGAAGAGAATTTACTACTTTCTTGAGAAACATCTCATGAAGTTACAGCCAGTGTTGAAAAAGAAAGTTGTGACCACAAAATTTATCTTCTCAACTCAAGAACCCTGCCAGGCCCACTGTGGGTAGGTTGGTTTGTTTCTGTTATTGGATTTTTGTTTTTTGTTTTGCCTTGTTTTCTCCCAAGATTGCATTGGTTTCCCAGTTACCTGAATCAGAAATAGATGCATGGCTCCATCCCCAGCTTTGCTCATTGCCATGTCAATGCATGTATATCTAGTGTGCCCTAAAACACAGCTGGAATCCTGGCACATGCAAACAACGGAACTATAAACTTCAGTTATCTGTTCTGCAATCTACGGAGGACATCAGCGTGTTATATCTCTTCCATATTTAATAAAACCCACAGTTTTCAAAATGGAGCTCACATTTAATAGCATTCATCAGTGTCTGTGTCTTAACAACATTTGTAGGGCTCATACTATCTTAAGAACAAACTGTGAAATATCCAATTTATTCCAAGGTCTCTGATTTAGAAAAGATGGAACAAACTATAAACCACCTCCATGATTTCTCTTCATCCTTGCCACTACTTATATTAGTCATATGACTACTTTAAAATGTGTGTTTGATGTTAGTTCTCTGAGTGCTTCACATAATGTGGACTCATCTCCTTCACCACCCAAGCAAAGCATCTCTGTCTTTAAATGGTCACATTTAAAGCACTTAAATTGCCTTGGGACTTACGAGGTAGCATGATTGACAGTTTTATATTGGCATTTTGTATTTGCTCTGGACTTTTGAGGATTTAGTTATTCTGACCGTCTTCCCATTTCAGATCCTTCTGATTTTATTATAGCTTATGTTTGACTGTTAATGAACAAATATGTCTACCTTACAGTTTAGTTATTAAGAATACAAAGGATGTAGGTAAAGTATGTAGCACATGATAGATGTACAATAACAGGTCATTTATATCATTGTTATTATTTTCCAATAAATTAAAATAAAATTTAAGGACAGAACAGAGAGCATATATAAGAACGTGGTTGTTTTCAATTAATATTGCTTCAAAAATTATGAACAAATTTGTGGCTTAATATTTTCTGAGCACCAAGGTGTTAGATTTCAGTAATTTTTTAAGATACAAAACCATATGGGGACATTAAATTAGATAGCTTATCACTCTGTGACCTGGGGGGCCAGTTATCTACTTTAAAGGGTCTGGGTTCAGGCATGTATAAATCGAAATAGCAGTGTTCATAATCCCTTTAGCCTCTTAAATTCAATATTGTATTTCATGACCCCAAGTGGTTGACCTACACCTATTTTTAGAATTTAACTCAGCCTTCTCCCAGGTGCTCTGAATGTTCCTTGACATAGTTTCTGCTCTGTCAGAAGATAGGTATAACAAGAAATGTCAACAGCTTCTAATATTAATTTAAAGGCTGTCATTAATTAGAAATGCGTGCCTTGCTTATCAAAATCAAGGATTAAGGATGATTTATGTTCAGTCGTGAGCTGGCCATGCTGCTGCACCTTTTTTGCAAAATGTAAAGTAAAACAGAACCTTTTGCTTAAACTCAAGTCCAGAGAAAGACCAGGGGTGGGGGGCTGGGAGCTATTTGGTTATTTATTGGAAAAAAGGTTAAAATAGAATTGTACTCAGATCATAGACTCCACTGGGATATAGTCTTGTATATATGGCTTACATTATAGCTAAAAACTCACAAAAGTGAGAAAAGATATTGAAACTAGTATGGGTTATTTTATACTGATTATACATTGGTTAGAGGTTCTGGTATCATACTCTAGACACTAAATTGCACACATGATAACTGCATAGCAAAGTATTAGTTTTCTGAAATATGACCCAAGAAATTTTGAAACATCTACGACCCAACACAGTGATAGCACTCTCTGCCCCCAACCCCAAATGCACGTTGAGATTGGCAATGACAGGAATATCACAGTGAAAGTAAAAGGATAAGATATGTGGTACAAGTTTTGAGTCTGCAATGTGAAATAGAAATTCAATTAAATACTGCTGTAGTGGTCAGTGAGAATCACAGAAAAGTTAATGACTGTGCATGACTGTTCACACTACGTCTATGTCTAGTGTCTGGAATCTGTATTAGTTTTAAGTAGCTATTTTAAAAAGACATCTCTGACAAAGGAATATGCTAGCAAAAATCCACTTGAAAAATCTGACAATAGATCTCATAGTTCTTATACAAGAAGTGACTTTTTTGTGTGCCGTTGTTACGGAGATATCGCTGGACAAGACCACGATGCCAGGGAGTCACGTCGGCAAAGGGCACAAAGATAAGCCACTCCAGAGATGAGTGTGGACTCTACTCATGCTACTTCAGAATTCAGTCTGCTGACTTCAAGAGAACAGTGTGCTGTGCTTCCTATTTAGAAGTGCAGGGTACCAGGTAGACTGCTGCCCGGTCATGCCTGCCTTTTCTTCTACATTTGTGAATTTTCATGCCCAGCATGAAGACATTTATTCACTATCACACATAAACCAGCTAAGAAAAGTAATGTTCTGGAGAGCAACTAAGCCCCACAAACGATTGCATTTTCTTTGGGGTTTGATTTTATTTATATGAGTATCTGGAATGTATATCTCATATATGCACTGTACACAGACAGGGGAGGAAAGGGTATTGAAAGCCTGGGCCTGTGGTTACAGGTGACTGTGAACCACCAGCCACGGGTGCTAGGAACTGATCCTGTGGCAGAACAGAAAGTATTTTTAATAAGTGAGCTATCTGTCCACTCCTAAACTCTATTTGTGTCTATGGTACTTATATGGTATTGAACCTGAAATAAATACTGTTCATTGTGTATGGTATGGGTCTTCTAGCCACTAGTCAAATGACTATAGAAAAAAATGTTTTGTCTTCCTAAACTACTTATTGAGGTTGTCATGGTTATGAAAGACAATCCGTAGAATAGTGATATAACTGT
Organism: Mus caroli; assembly: GCF_978045245.1. NCBI lineage: Eukaryota > Metazoa > Chordata > Mammalia > Rodentia > Muridae > Mus > Mus caroli. The sequence goes on along the minus strand of NW_028227267.1, from coordinate 98,888,094 downwards.
AAATTATAGATATACCTATACAGATACAATCTATAGATTATAAATATAATCCTGTATACTACAGAATTATACAGCTGTAATGTAACTGTGTTGTTTTCATCTTGGAAGGAATGGAATCACAAATACTTCAGGATATATACATTCATAGAAAGAGTTAGACTTTTCAAAATAACATTTACATTCAACGCAAGGATTTAATATAGAAGTATTAACAATTCTTATCACTGTTTCTGTAACCATAGTTAACTTTAATTATCAGCAATGGATTGCCTACAAAGTGATTTATCAACAGTGAAACTCCAGTCCCTGAAGAGAAGAAGCCTTGAACACGATACACTGATTTCTTTATCAGTGAGATTTTAATTAAAATTTGATGTCTAATACTGGAGGCTAAATTCTCTAAATTTTTTTCCCCTTACAATCTACGAAACCCAGGAAATAATGTGTAAGACATTTTATTTTGTTTCTATCTCCCATCTCAACATCATAGAGATTATGTGTGGGGGGAGGGTTATGTTATCTGAAAAATAATTGAATAGTCATATCTTAAACATAAAAAAGACCAAGTTTATATAGCAGTTATATAGTTTCTGAGATTCTTTTCCAAACCACATAAGCAGAGAGAAGGACACAGGGAAGCTATGAGGAGTTAGGGAGACATACATTGAGAAGAGTTAGGGAGACAGACATTGAGAAGAGTTAGGGAGACAGACATTAAGATTTGCTACTCCTTCCTTACTGTGGAAATTGGAAAAGACTATCTTCCTCTTCTCCACACTTTGTAAAACTCCTTGGTAAATCCTCAATGGTATGTGTAAACATGAGAAAACATAGATGGTTTCCTGTCTTATAAATTAAATGGAATAAAAGGAGGCCTGAGAGTTAATATACAAATGGTAGGTTTTAATAGTGTTCCACACTATGAGTACGTGTGCAGGCAATACACTGTCTACCAAGAAAGTGGGTGTTTAAGATGTATCAATTCCCTGTAACGTAAAGCTTTGAACAAAACATCTACTTTAAGGAATATATTAAGGCATATATAAGTTGAGTGTTCGTTAGGATTTTAGCATGCTTGCAGGGTGATGCTGACACTGGCTTATGGAAAGAATGAGCAGCTGCATTTGATACGAAGTTTCCCATCATTATACCACTATACTGTGCCATTGACCACTAAATCTACAAACATGAGCCATCCGCTATAAAGATGAAATCCAAAAGTTATCTCATTCTTTAGTTGATTTTTAAAAATGTGCCATGATATGTAAAGGAATACATAAAAGTTTACTTCTATTGCTACCAGTCTCTTTTTAAAAATACAATTATTTTATAGCGTGCTGAAACCATCGTAGATGATTTGCAGGGTATGTAACTGCAGACTGCTTGTTGTGTTTACAAAAATAAGAGAAAAGACTAAGTTGAGAAATTGGGCTTTTCATGTAAATTATCTAGATTGGATCCTTATGCTAACTCAATTCCCTGGATAAAGCCTACTCTCCACTCTCTTTTACCTTGGTAAACACTGCCTGTCTTAATTCTGACTGCTAGAGATAACTGTGAGCCTTTTCCAGCACAGAGCTTCCGCTTAAAATTAGCATTAATTTGCAGCTGAAGTGCCAAGTAATTTGGGAACATTTCTTCTGCAGTTTTTAATGTGCGCAGACTGATGACATAATGGCAGAGGAGCCAGGCTGCTTAATTGGATGCGAGCATGCGCACTGGGGCAAAGTCCTGTGTGCCAATAATGTGCTGGTGAGTCACAACGTATCCACCTGTCCTACACATCCACATTGTTTGGACCATGCATGCATACCTCATTCTTGCGGCCATCAAAACTCAGGCTAAATAGAAACACGCATGGATGCGATCACTGGACGTGGCTTATGCACCGGCCTTCAATTTGTTTCAGGTGACGATAGTGAAAAGTCTCTTAAAATGTCTTTGCCTTTGCAGTTCTCAGTCATATATTTGATTTCTGATGATGTGATCTTTGCTCGACAATGCCTTAACCAAGAAGCACTTCTGGACCCTTCAATGTAAAACAGACTCACTCGACCCTACCCAGTGTATTGATTCCCAGTTGACTCATTCACTGCATTATTTCCCCACTACTTAAAATTTTCTTGTTTAATGATTTTTATTTTTCATTCAGGAGAATGCAAGTTCCAGGAAGACTTAAGTCTTGTTTGTTTGTTGTTTTTGTTTTGTCTTTTTTCCTAGTTGTGTTGTTTTATTTTATCTTACATTACAGAAGATCACAAAATCCAGGTTGGCCTTGAACTCACTATGTAATCAGGGCTAGCCTTCAAATCCTAATCACTCCACCTCTACCTCCCAAGGGCTGAAATGACTGGCATGAACCATCATGTCCAACTACACCTGTGTCTGTTATTATTTAGAAGGCTGCTTGGTACATGGTAGAAGCTCAAGAAAGATTTTTGAGTGAATACATGAATGCCATCATTAATGACAAAATCAATGAATTTACTCAAGTGGGAATCGAGAGTAATTAGGTCCTTGTAAATTCTTCACTGGAGTACTGGGGTATTGCAGGGTAAATATTTCACACAACACTGAATTATCTCCTATAAAAGCTAGTCTCCTCTCCTCTCATATCTCTAAATTACAATGTGTAGAGTCTCTACTTATTTTTGGAAAGACTTCAGATTCAAATCAAGTCAGCGTTCTCTTATGTGTTTCAATTGAATATATACAAAGTCTTCTTCCAAAGAAGTCACGGATGAAGCTGGAGTGAACACGAATATGTGAAGGACATCACTCAACCCATCACACTGGCCAACCTACCTATCGAATCATAACTTTTCTTTCATATACCATTTCTTTTTTTTTCAGCTGTGTGATGGAAATAGATATAAACCACCCCAGACTCCTATTTATTTTATTTATATTAGAGATATACATATGTGTACTTTTGTATGTTGGGGTAGACATGCAGATGTCAAGTTCAGCAGGTGATATCAGATCTCATCTATAATAATTCTCCCCCATATTTTTTCAGACAGGTCTCTCACTACCCCTGGAGATTGCTGATTAGCTTGCCAGCAAACCCCAGAAATCCTCCCCTTTGTCCCATTTCTGGGATCACAGGCTGTACTGGCTATTTTTGTGTCAACTTGACACAGCTGGAGTTATCACAAAGAAAGGAGCTTCAGTTGAGGAAGTGCCTCCATGAGATCCAACTGTAAGGCATTTTCTCAATTAGTGATCAGAGGGAAAGGCCTCTTGTGGGTGGGACCATCTCTGGGCTGGTAATCTTGGTTCTATAAGAGAGCAGGCTGAGCAAGCCAGGGGAAGCAAGCCAGTAAAGAACATCCCTCCATGGCCTCTGCATCAGCTCCTGCTTTCTGATCTGCTTGAGTTCCAGTCCTGACTTCTTTGGTGATGAACAGCAGTGTGGAAGTGTAAGCTGAATAAACACTTTCCTCCCCAACTTGCTTCTTGGTCATGATGTTTGTGTAGGAATAGAAACCCTGACTACGACACAGGCACACACAAGTCAGAAGCTTGGCTTTTTACATGGGAACTGGGGATCACAAATCCGGTGTCAAGCATTTTACTGACTGAGCCATCGCTAAAACCCCTAGACTATCATTTCTCATTCTTGTGTTAAAAGATCATCATTGATCCTTATGATGACAAATTCAACCATCTTCTTCCCTCTTAGCTGATTTTTTTTCACTCATCCTATCCCATGTAACTTTGACCTACTCCTAAACCTACATAATTCAATACTCAGGTACAATTCTAAGACTTCCATTACTTGATAGTCTCTGTGCCTCACCAGTCTTAATCCAACTGTTTCTTAGCTTTCTACCCTGTAACTCACACAGCTGGTTAGAAATTACAAAATTCCTGGAGTCCAGCTTCTTGAGCTCTTTGTATATATTGGATATTAGTCCCCTACCAGATTTAGGATTGGTAAAATGGGGTACAGAGCTAAACAAAGAATTCTCAGCTGAGGACTACCGAAGGACTGAGAAACACCTGAAAAAAAATGTTCAGCATCCTTAATCATCAGGGAAATGCAAATCAAATCAACCTTGAGATTCTACTTCACACCAGTCAGAATGGCTAAGATCAAATGGCTAAGATGATGGTGAGGATGTGGAGAAAGAGGAACACTCCTCCATTGTTGGTGGGATTGCAAGCTTGTACAACCACTCTGGAAATCAGTCTGGCAGTTCCTCAGAAAATTGGACATAGTACTACCGGAGGATCCAGCAATACCTCTCCTGGACATATATCTAGAAGATGTCCCAACCGGTAAGAAGGACACATGCTCCACTATGTTCATAGCAGCCATATTTATAATAGCCAGAAGCTGGAAAGAACCCAGATGTCCCTCAACAGAGGAATGGATACAGAAAATGTGGTACATTTACACAATGGAGTACTACTCAGCTATTAAAAACAATGAATTTATGAAATTCTTGGGCAAATGGATGTATCTGGAGGGTATCATACTGAGTGAGGTAACCGAATCACAAAAGAAGTCACTTGATATGCACTCACTGATAAGTGGATATTAGAAACATAGAATACCCAAGATACAATTTGCAAAACACAAGAAAATCAAGAAGAAGGAAGAACAATGTGTGGATTCTTCATTACTCCTTAGAATAGGGAACAAACTACCTATGGAAGGAGTTACAGAGACAAAGTTTGGAGCTAAGTCGAAAGGATGGACCATCCAGAGACTGCCCCACCCAGGGATCCATCGCATAATCAGCCACCAAACCCAGACACTATTGCATATGCCAGAAAGATTTCGCTGAAAGGACCCTGATATAGCTGTCTCCTGTGAGGGTATGCCAGTGCCTGGCAAATACAGAAGTGGATGCTCACAGTCATCTATTGGATGGAACACAGGGCCCCCAATGGAGGAGCTAGAGAAAGTACCCAAGGAGCTAAAGGGATCTGCAACCCTATAGGTGGAACAACAATATGAACTAACCAGTAGCCCCAGAGCTCGTGTCTCTAGCTGCATATGTAGCAGAAGATGGCCTAGTCGGCCATCATTGGGAGAGAGGCCCCTTGGTCTTGCAAACTTTATATGCCCCAGTACATATAAACAGGGGAACGCCAGGGCCAAGAAGTGGAAGTGGGTGGGTAGGGGAGCAGGGCAGGGAGAGGGTACAGAGAACTTTCAGGATAGCATTTGAAATGTAAATAAAGAAAATATCTAATAAAAAAATTACAAAATTGCCCATTTCACAATTGGTTAATGGTTTTAAATTCATGTATTTGATATAACCAAACATGTCCCCAATTGTTGCTGTGCTATTCTGCCATACTTCCCCATGGCCACCTAAACCCAGAGCCAATGTTTCTCTTCTTTCCCTTCTCTCTGTTTTGATGTTCAAGATAAACTCTCCATTATGTCTGTTTCAGACTCTGGGTTTCCACGAGTCATGTTACCGTGCCTGGAACAGTTCTTAGTCATCACTCCCCTTGCTCTCCACAGTGACTATTTCAAACCTCCTAGTCTGTTCTGTTCAAAGCTCTACCCTCCCACACCACCATGCACACTCCAGCTCCCTGCCCTCCTACTCCACAAAGGGAAGCAACGCCAACAGATGGAAGTTTCCTTCACTGTTCTGACGCTGTGCTTCAACATTTTTCTTGAGTTTGCTTATTTTCTTCCACATTATTACAGTTCTAAAAAATACAGTTCTATCCTCACTTCTTATTAAAGGGCAACTTGTCTATTTGCATTTGGCATATCATTATTGTATCCTCAAGGATGATATTTATTTCCTGGTTGCTTCTCACGTAACTTCTATTTCAAGCAGCAATGAGGATTAATACCTTTTCAGATATTTTGTAAACACGTAAAATATTCAGATACCGTGGAAAAGAGCAATAATGAACAGGACATTCACTCCCTTCATGAAGCTTATAATTCATTTGTCTTAGGGTTTTACTACTGTGAACAGACACCATGAACAAGGAAAGTCTTATTAAAAAAAAATTAATTGGGGCTGGCTTACAGGTTCAGAGGTTCAGTCCATTATCATCAAGGTGGGAGCATGGCAGTATCTAGGCAGGCATGGCACTGGCAGAGGCATAGCTGAGAGTTCTACATCGTCATCCAAAGGCTGCTACTGGAAGACTGACTTCCAGGCAACTAGGGTGAGAGTGAGAGTATTAAGTCCACACCCACAGTGGCACACCTACTCCAACCAGGTCACACCTTCAAATGGTGCCAGTCCCTGGTCCAAGAATAGACAAACCATCACACCATTTTAAGAGAAAGTATAAATGACCAGAGTGTCCATGGTCTCAATTCATCAAGTATTTCATGCCACTTTATTCTTCATCTTGCAACTCAAAAACTTATTAATTTTAATAATGTTTTATTTTTACTCTTTAATTATATGTAGATTATGAGACAGAGTTAAACTTATCTAGTGTGTAGGTCATACAAGGATTTTGTACATTTTCTTCTAGAATTTTTTAAATTCAGTTTTCCACTATTATATTTTTTGCAATTTGTAATATTTTCTCTATTTTTCAGACTTTCATAAATGCACAAAATAAAATATGCTTATACCTGCATCTATTTTCATCTCTAGTTGCCTCCATATCCCCTCAAACTTCCGTCTCCCAACTTCATGTCTGATTTTACATTTGTCTGTCTGTTTCTGTTCTGATTTATTTCATTGATAATTCACTGTGTCCGGTCAGCACTGACTGTATGTGCACACGTGTGGGGCATTCACTGGAGCTTCTGATGCATGGTTGACATGGGAAACTAAATATTTTCTTTTCCAAATGACAAATCAGTTGGCATAACAGCATTTATTCAAAGGTTTTCCTTTCTTGGCTGAAAGTGTTGACATCATATTTAATAAATATAACATTTTTTAATGTATTGTTTAATTTTCAAAATTTTAAAAGTTTCTCTTGTCTTTTTGTTCCTAGTCTTGAGCTTGAAATTATTTTAGCCAGAGAAAGTACACCATGATTTAAATTTTATAAGAGTTTTAATAGTCAGAATATGATTTATTTTCATGAATGATCCATGAGTAGCTCTACACAACACCAGATATATGCTAGAAACTACTGGTGGATTTGAGTTCAGGTCCGAAATCTCTTGATTAATGTCTACAAGTTTGGCATCCCAAACATGTCATTACTCTACTAATTTTTACAGATCTCTTTTGGTTGATACTCATTCTGTTCAGAAACTGAGTCCATTCTCAAAGCAAAGATACTTGGTGAAAAACCAACTTAATATCATCTTGTAAGACAGTAAAGTCTCAGGTGATTTTTAAAACAGTCAGTTTCTTCTGTAGAACATCATGGTACATGCTAATAGACATTTACTTGTTATTCTGAACATGGTAACTTCAGTTTGAGAATTGACACAGAATAAGCATTGAGATTAGTATTAATTAAAAGCAATAAGAATAGAGAGCTTTGTCAAATTTGTAATCTTATTGAGAAAATATTTAGTCATTCACATTTGAATATCATAATTTGAAATCTTTTTCAATTTCAATGCCCCTCCTTAATTCATTAGCCTTTTTCTAGTTTTCTAGTTTTCCATGACATTTATAAACTTTATTTATTTTTATTGAATAAGTGTGACTTTCATCAAAATTTTATTAATGTAGATCAGGATTATTATATGTCTTTTTAATTTTTTTTACGATGATTATAATGTATCCTATTGTACTGAGCTAATTGTGTCTTCTTTGGATAAACTCTACTTGGTATCTCTAGCTGCATATGAATCAGAAGATGGCCTAGTCGGCCATCAGTGGAAAGAGAGGCCCATTGGTCGTGCAAACTTTATATGCCTCAGTACAGGGGAACGCCAGGGCCAAGAAGTGGGAGTGGGTGGGTGGGGGAGTGGGTGGGGGAGCATGTGGGGGACTTTTGGGATAGCATTGGAAATGTAAATGAAATAAATACCCAATTAAAAAAATTAAAATCAAATACAATGTTTAATTAGCAAAAAAAAAAAAATGTAAATAATTACTGTGATGAGTAAGCACTGTTAATTTGACTAGTATTAAAGTCAACTGGGCCTCTGGATTGATCTTTGAGGATGTTTCCAGAAGACTAATTGACAAGAAAGACCTACACTAAAGATGAGTGATATCAGTCTATGAATAAGGGCCCGACAGAATAAATGAAAATTGTAGAAAATCAGTAGAACACTTAGGTTCTCTTTCTCTGTTTTGTAGTCTGCCAACTTTCTCCCAAAATGAACTAACAACTATGAAGATGCTAGCAAAAATAAGTTTTTATTTTGTTTCATTTCTTTTTGTTTTTTTTAGGCAGTTTTCAGAAAGTTGAGAAAAGCTAATTAAATATAACATTTTTACCTTAGCTTTTTCTGTTACTGGATCTCAATTCTGTTTCAGTGGTCAATATGTATATTTAGATATTAGTTCTAGGAGGTTTAGAGGTCCCCTAAACTATGTTTTGAAATGGAAAGCTATTTCTACTTTATACTTTATTAATGATTTTTTTTACTATTCCTGTGGTATTATTTTGAAATCAAGTTGTATAAGTTAAAAATAAATAAGAAAGCCAGTGTATACTGGAGGTGAAATTCAGTTATTGAATATGTACTCATAGGTTCAAACACCAACATCATAAAAGAAAAAAACATGCTATGATGTCATCTTGAGGAGCTCATTATGTTGAGTAACTTTAAGTGGGACTGAAGGCCATATTTTCATCTTTCATCATATTTTCATCCTCATATTTGTTGAAGTGTGTATACTATTGATGATTCTCTCTTCTTTAACTTTTCCCTTTTAAGCTAATAGCAGCTTCAGTATGGTTTCTTCATGTGTCATCATATGTACTGGCACATTTTATGTTAACTTGACTCAAGCTAAAGTAATTTTAGAAGAGGGACCCTGAGTTGCTCACCAAAAAATGACCTCGCCAGTTTGACTTGTATGCAAACCTGTGTTTCATTTTCTTAATTGATGATTGATGTAGGAGGGCCTAACTCACTACAGATGATGTCACCCCTGGGCTGCTGGTCCTGAGTGCTATAAGAAAGCAGATTGAGCAAGCCATATGGAGCAAACCAATAAGCAGCACTCCATCATGGCCTCTGCATCATGTCCTGTCTGCAGGTGTTTGAGTTCCTGCCCTGACTTCCCTCAGTGGTGGACTGTTATGTAGAACTGTGAACTGAAATAAACCTTTTCTTCCCAAAGTTGATCTTGGTCATGGTGTTGATCAAGAAGTAGAAAGCCTGTGCCACCATAGCATCTGTAAATACAGAGTTACAACTATGCTAACTTTTCTCATTCGTCTATTATCTCTTCCTTGACTTACTTGACTGATATGCTCAACATAGCACACTATACACTAATAGATGCAAAAGTCATGTTTGCTCTATTCTGACCAAAGTAGGAAAGGCTTCTTAAGTAAGATATTGGCTTGAGAACTTTTTGTTTATAGCATTAATTAGGTAACATCAAGCCATAAATTTTCTGATAAATAGAAAGTGAATTTCTTAACCAGCAATGAAAGTAAACATATTTTTCTCCTTAGATACTCTAATTTGTTTAATTTTTATTGTAGTATAGTTTCTAATTTTGAGCCATACTTATACATTAAGTCTTCTACCTAGACATGGTAAAATTTGCTCATACAGACATTAACAAAATACAATAGAAGTTGACCTATACAACCATGCAGAGAGGGAGAGGGAGAGGGAGAGGGAGAGGGAGAGGGAGAGGGAGAGGGAGAGGGAGAGGGAGAGGGAGAGGGAGAGGGAGAGGGAGAGGGAGAGGGAGAGGGAGAGGGAGAGGGAGAGGGAGAGGGAGAGGGAGAGGGAGAGGGAGAGGGAGAGGGAGAGGGCTCTGTTGTTTTTCACATGGTCCTACTCTCAGGCAATCAAGGACCTGCCTTGTGACATTACTTAGGCTTAATTATTTAAACTAAGACTCTATAACAAAACACAATCCTATTGAGGATTAGAGCTTCAGTATTTGTGCTTTCTAATTTGAATGATTGTGTGGGAAGAGAACAGATATTACCATTCCAACAGAGCAGAAACAACGAAGAAATAAAAAAGGCAATGGAAAACAGGGAAGTCATCTTACTAAGGAAACTAATATCACCCATTTTTGTTCAATATTCTGAACACCAGCCTCACTGCCATGAAAATTTCATCTTCACCAGCCCTGTCCTCTGGGAAGATAATAAGGATGCCCACGTGGCTCTCTGTGGTGACCCTGACCTGAGGAAACAATTGTACACTTCAAATGTGTGATTCTCCCCATTCTTTAAAGACAAGCATACATTTGTAGCCAAATAGGTCCGTGGTCTCAGCCTGTAGAATCCAAGAAAGATGACACCTCCCATCACTCACTCCTGATTTTTCAGTCCCCTATCATTCAAATGTCCAGGGCTTCCACTGGAGTAACCATAGGTGTGTGCCCAGCTTCTACAGAGATGGCTGTCCATGAGCTTCATATGTCCATGATGCTCCTAACAGCCCAGTAGCCCAGTAGCTGTCCTAGTAGTGTCCTACTGAGAGAAAGCCCCCCCCACCCCTTCACTGTGAGGATGCTTACAGTTTGTGCTTAGGAATCCTTTCTTCAACTCGACTCTCAAACTTTACAGTAAGCACCCAAGAGCAAATGGATGCTTTCTTCTGGGTTTCAGTAACCTGTTCCTTTTTTCTATGCAATATCTAATCCAATAGTCTTTCATTTCTACATCCTAAACACTCAGTGGCATTGATACTCAAGGCTTTCATCTCTCTTTACTTTCAGACTCTTTCCAGAAACTCCTTTAACATTCCTGTCTCTATGAACGATCTCTTCACAGCAATCCCAGCTTATTGTAGCATTTGCCTCGAAAACTCCTAGAGCTGCCGTCTGTTACCAATTCCAAGAGTCATCTCCACATGTCTTAGGTATTTTTGTTTTAACAGAACCTTGCTTCCTTGTACTGAAACCCCGATCAGTGTACTTGGCTAAAATAACAAAACACTACACACTGAGCAGCCCACACGCCTGACACTAGGCTGCCACAACCAAGGTACCAGCTGACTTACTTTAAAAGTGAAACCTCCTTTCTCTTTTGTGGACATCCACACTCCCTCTTGTTGAGAGCTGAAGAACACACTCCAGAAGCTCTTCTCCTAAGGACACTAAGAAGTCAGATCAGCATCTTACCCTCAGGAACTCACCAGAATGTAGTGAACTCCTGAGCCTCATCTCAAGATAACCATCAGTTTAGGAGTTAAAATCTCAGCATATGAATTCTAACTCAGTGGTTTAAAGCACTTGCTTTTTTTTTTTTTTTTTTTTTTTTTTTTTTTTTTTTTTTTGCAGAGGACTCATGTTAGCGTCCATGCATCCACATGGTAGTTTATAACCATCCATAACTCCAGTTCAAGGGTATAAAATATCCTACTCTGATACCTCCTCAGGCACCAAGGGCACATTTGGTACACATCCAAACATGCACACATATGAAATAACATGTATAAATCTATCATGGTAAATTATTGGTGGTGTTAGAGTCTACTCTAATATTTCATTTTAAAAATATGAATACTTGGATGAAATATTTACTTATAATTTCATGTGTTTGCTATACCTATCTGGTTATATACTGTTGGTTTTCCTCATAAATTAATTTGAATATATCCATTACTGTTTGTGTTTTAAATTTTCTCTGAATATTTGGTAGGATCATTCTGTGAACTCATTTGTATCTGCTATTGTTTTCCTGAAGGAGTTCTTTTTTTTTTTACAACATTATATTTTATGTCAAAACATACCTGTTACTGAAGGACCTGAGGAGGTTTGTAGTCCCAAGGAGGGAGCAACAGTGTCAACTGGCCAAACACCCTGGAGCTCCTGGGACAGGACCACCAACCAAAGAGTACGCATGAAGGGACCCATAGCTCCGGCCACATATGTAGCAGAAGATGGCCTTGTTGGCATCAGTGGGAGAAGAGACCCTTGGGCCTGAGGGTGTTTGATGCTCCAGTGGAGGGAAATGCCAGGGCAGGAAAACGGAAGTGAGTGGGTGGGGGAGCACCTTCATAGAGGATAGGGGGTTTCTGAAAAGGAAACCTGGAAAGGGGAAAACATTTGAAATGTAAATAAAGAAAACATTCAATAAAAAATACCTGCTTAAACCTTTCTGCCTTACTGCCATTAATTTTAGTAAAGTGAATTTTTCAATAAATTGCTTATTGATATAGAAAGCTGTCTGAATATTCCCAATGACTGGGAAGCTAAACTGGATTTATCTTTATTTAGAAAAATAAGGACGAAAATCTGATTAAATTTCTAAGTGAAATTAGTACTCAAGTGTGAAGGAGTATGTATTTTATTCTACGTTTTTCATTGTGCTAAACTATTTTTGTCTTTTTGTACTAACTCTCATTTTTACCTTTGCAACACTGCCAGCCACTTGGAATGTTATAAGCTTGTCTCCTCAACACTCCACACTGCTGTAATGTGTAATGCAATACAATACTCACAGTGGGTATCCAGCTAATGTAAATTATTGTGAAAAGCAATATTGACTCTAGTAGATGCTTAATATTTCATAAGAATCTTCTATCAGCATGTTATCATGCTGTATCACATGCTAAGAACAAAAATTGACTTAAGGAAACACAACTGTGTAAATCCTTCAATAGAATGGTAGCAGTGCAATTTATTAGCTACAAGTAACTCTAAGTAATATATTTAGTGAGCAGTAATTGTCAAGATAATAAATAATAATTTGACATTAAAAAGACATTAAAAGTTTTGTGCCATTAACTACAGAGAAATGTGAGAAAATCAGAAAAAAAAATGCCAATGGGAATTCATTTATTAACCATTGGGAATTCAATGTATATATGTTTAAGAGAAACTGGTTGAGGTGTTTTGTTCTGTTGTGTATCTTTTTACTAAAGATGGGCTTGAACCTCTTCAATTCAATAAACAAGTGGCACTGTAGCTGTTTACACCCATGGATTTGTTTGGCCTCAAAATCTCATGACTGGCATAATCATACATTTTAGTGGTTTCTTTGGGTAGATATTGTTCCAAAACTGTTGGCTTCATCATTGAACACAAAAACAAATTAAGGCCATCAGTCAAATGTCAGGGAACCACTGATCTCCTCTCAGCAGTGAGCACTCTGTCCATGCAGTGGGAGGAGACTGAAAAACATATTCCTTAATCTGTAACCTTCATTCATTCTAAGCTCCTGGTAATAAAAGACCCAAAATGTAGAATCTCACCAAAAATCATCAAAAGTAATTTTACACAGTATCACTTCATGGCAACTTGTTCATCTGGAACTACTGAAGCATTTATCTTAATAAAGGAGAGAATTAATCAGACTATTAATCTAAGTCTTTTTTCTCTTGATGTATTAAATAGCAACCAAAATGTTGAAATTAACATTCCATCTAATTTTAGATGCATTTTAATGCCCAAGAAATGACATTCTTAAACTGATTCGGATTAAGTAAACTTGATTGTGCAAGAAATTACACTGACTACAATTTTTAAAAATACCTCAATGTCTAAGTACCTCAATGTCTTAGGTCTCTTGCATTGAATTATTGGTCTCTTTGGATCAAGAAAGGAAAAGCTCTTTGTGTATAATTAGCTATAGCTATAAAGTCACATGTACTAGGGAATTGGGGGCACATCAACATATGCTACAGGATACACACATCAGGAAAGACACTTTAGTATTCAACATTTCATACAAACAGAATAAATATCAGAACAGTCATTTATCTAGATTGCTTATGAATAAATGCAGTGGGTGTTTGAACAGCATCATGTGTTTGCTTATGGATTACAGGAGAGGCTCAAAAAGAAAATAACTATGTTTCTCTCTTTGCCCAAAACAGTTTATGATTTAGAAAGGTATCTTAATATTCCCCTTAAGTTAAAAAAAAAAAAAGGCAATCCTAAGCTTTCTTTGTATTTGTGGGCTCAGCCTGGGCCAAATAGTAGTGCTAAAAATAACTCACATAGTTAGAGACACAAATATCTCTGCATAGTGCAGAGACGCTGAATTGGAGGGGATGGAATATTCTTAAGACACTAGGGGACTCTAGTTAGAAACCTGAAAATTGCTTTACTTGCTGCTATTTTCTCCTTGAAAATCAGTCTCTGACTCTCATGGATTGTGTTTTCTACCATTTCTTCTTCTTCAACATCGTTTACTGCCAGCCCATCTCCTTCCCCACCTATCTGTCTTTCTCTATGCAAACATGCCCATTGATTCTGCTCCCAAACTAATTCTGTGTCTCCCCATATAATAAGTATCAACTTTATGTACCAGAGTGGGAGTCCTGGAAAATTCACTGAAGCCTTTGTATCTCCAGCTTAAACTAAAACTCATTACCATTTCTGTAAACACTCCTGCGGTCTTTGGTTGGTTGGTTGTTTATTCGTCCTACCAGCACATGGTAACACACTGTATGCCAGACTGATGCTGGATATATAATAACAACTATACAGGTATGTACTCTCTAGCTCCAAGCAATTGTATATTCTAGTTGAAGATTTAGAAATAATTAGACTAATAAGTACCTTAAAATATATGAATGTCATGAAAGAAATATCTTTTCTTCAAACCCATAATGAGATGGGGAACATCACCATGAGAAAAGCTAGACAGAAAAATTGCTGGGAAGTCAATTAAGAAGTCACTTAAATTGTGAAAGACCAAACCAATGAAAGGATGGTCTCTTAGTTAGGGTTTCTATTCTCATAATACAATACCATGTCCAAAACCAATTTGGGTAGGAAGGGGTTTATTTCAGCTTTCACCTTGTAGTTCTCATGCATGAAAGTCAGGGCAAGAACTCGAGGCAGGAACCTAGAGGCAAAAACAGATGTGAGGGCACTGAAGAATACAGTAAATTGGTTTTCTTAGCCTGCTTTCTTATAGGGCCCAGGAGCACCAGCCAAGGGCTGATACCACTCACAGTCAACTGGGCCCTCCAACATCAATAGTCAACCAAGAAAATTCAGCATGAGCTCGCCCACAGGTCAGTCTTATGAGGGCAGGGAGCATTTTCTTGATCAAGAGTATGCTTCCAATATAGTTCTAGCTTGTTTCAAGTTAACAAAAAACAAACCCTAGGAAGCATAGATGAAGACTGGACCCAACAGTCCAGGCAGAAAGCTCTGCATGTTCAAAGATATGAGATGAAGAGGAGCAAGAGCCTTAGTGAGTAGTTCAAAGTAATACATGATGTAATTTTCTTTTCTGTTTCTGTGTAACTAGCCACCACAAACTTAGTGGCTTAAAACAATGTGTGTCTTATCTTAGCTGATTCATTGCTTCTGTGAGTCAGGAATTCAGACATAAATTAGGTGGGTATGTGTAATGGGTTTGGCCTAATGCTGCTTGTATCCTAATGTTAATTTGGATCCCCCAAACTGCTTACATGAGTGTCTGCATGAAGCTTCTGGGAACTGCGCCTAGTTAATTCTGATTGGTAAATAAAGATACCAGCAGCCAATGGCAGACAGAGGTGAGACCTTAGGACCCCTGGGCTTGGGTCCAGGAGGAGGAGGAGAAGAGAGACAGAGATTCGCCAGGCCTGGAGAGTGTGGAGGAGAGGAGATCCACTATATCTGTGAAGAATGCAGAACAGAGTATGTGAAGGAGCTCAGGAGAGTGCGGCCCTGAGGACAGTACAGTTGGGCAGCATTCTGGGCCCAGAGCAGTCAAAATAGAATATAGTTTAGTAGGTTTTAATTTGGGATTACCCGCAGGAGGTGGATTAACTGCACAGAGGTTAGAAAGTGGCCCAGCTATTGCACTGTTTAAGACATATTAACACTAAAGGCAGTGTGTATGTCTTTCATTTGGGAAAGTAAACCATTGAGGTGGATAGCGAACCCGCTGAAGGGATTTACTTAATTAATAATTAATTCGACGGGTATATAGTTCAGGACTGTAGGCTCACAAGGCTACAACCTTAACATGAGCAAGTGCATTCTTTCTTAAGTTCCAATGACATGACTGCCCTTGCACTTGCTGGAAAGAGATCTCCATTTTCTTGTTAGTCTCGGAGAGCCATGCTCCACGTTCAGCTTTTGGAGGTCATCCAAAGGCCTTTCCAGAATGAAATTTTCTACATCCCTTCCTAGCATGCTACCTGCCTCTTCAAAGCCAGCAGTCAGCTATGCTGGAATATTATGTAATTATCGAGTAACCATTTTTCATCTTTGCCAGATTCTATTGCTCAGGAGGTCACAGCTTCCACTGCACTCAAAGGATAATGGGTTGTACGGGGGCATGGCTCACTGGGGACCACTGCAGCCACATTAGTTTCTTATAAAGAATTTGAGCTTTTTAAGTGAAATTGAATTTTGTGGAGGGAAGGGAAAAAAATGTGAAAGAGAATAAAGATGCTCAAAACATGTCATGTGGAACTATGAAGAAGAGGGATGTTAATTCTGTTTTAGCAGCTTGGCTATTTCCTGGAAGAGATGGGCTCTAGGGTAATAGAACCGATGAACAAATATAGAAGGATGGGATATCATAGGAAAAGTACTGCAGACGCACAAGCATGGGATGTGACGGGGAAGAGCAAGCGGCACATATATGATCTGTCCGGAGCATACCGGTTCAAACATATGTGCCATCTAGATTTGGATGTAGTAGACTAGTAAAGAACTCACAAATAAGACGAATATGAAAGAGATCTGCATTACAGATTGCATAGCATCCATACCCTAGCTGTTCCAATACAGTGGGAAGGTTGGAAACAGACTAGAAAAACCCTGCAAATGAATTTAGGGTGAGGATCTTATTAAATATACTGAAATGGAAGCCGAAGGTGTAAATGCTATTATCACAAACAAAGAAGGCCCATTAGGAGATCATGAGGGTCCAAGAGCATGATTCACACTGTGAGGAACAACTAACTGAGCATATGTGCAGGAAACAATGCAGTCATTTCTGGCCTTGTCCCTCTGCAGGAAAACACTTGTAGGGAGCTAACCTTGTCTGAAATTTTCTATCTTGGCCTCCTGACCCACTTCCGTTGCTCTATTTTTTAAAAGGATCTACATCTTGTTTGGAAGACAAATCTGGGAGAAAGTACTGAGGGGAAAAAAAGCCCATAAAGACTATTTCTGGAAGATTATTTGGTCTTTCCTTTCTTTCCTCTCACTTCCTTCTCCCTCCCCCTTTCTTTTCCTTTCTTCCTTCTTCCCTGTCTTTTTTTGTTTTCTTTCTTTCTTTCTCTCTTGACAGATCATGCGTAACCCAGATGGCTTTATCCTTGTGATGGTCTTGCTTCTAAAAATTTCTAAAGAATCTTTTTAATTATATAATTCATTTGGAAATCTTCAAACTGTATAACAAGTATTAAAATATTTTTTTTTTATTTTAAGGAAGTTGCATCCTAGTTAGTAAGTAGAACAAATTTCTATTTTAGGTTTGCTTGCAAGAACTCTGACGGTTGACAGTTTTCAAGGCACCTCCAAAGAAGTATCCCACCTTTAATTAGCAAGTTCTAGTCTCAAAAGGAATCATGGGTAAGGAAACATGTAGTCTAATATGTCTCTGCTAAGTAGAAGCTTATTCACTCCCCCGAAACCTAATGGTTGCTTATCTTTGCATCTCCAGTCCCCAATGATTACCTAATCCTTCAATTCTTAAATGATTGGTCCTTTAAATAACTGTTGCCCTATCCCCATCCCAAGATTACTGTTTTTACTCTGTTCTTTTACTTACCTCTCTTTTCCTTCTAAGTGGCCAAATTGGCCCTTGAGGTTAAAGACATCAACCCAAATCTCAGTGCCTTCATCTTATCCTGTCTTATGATAGGACGAAGCTAAGCTGATTTCCTTACTCATAAACTCTGCGGTGCAGATCCCTCACAATATGAACGTCAAGTATTTTGAGCATTAGTTGTGAGTACAGTGGAATTTTCCACTGTACTAGTGTCTCTCAAGCTGAGTGTGCATGATTCTCTATCTACAGACTTCTGTTTAATGCTAAACTGTGCGATCACACTGTGCATTAGGATGGATATCCTCTAGAGAATTAGTTCCAATCAGCTAGATGGTGACCATGAGAAAAAGAAGAACCAGCCAAAGTATTAGTCTATGATTAAAGGTAGGTTCGAAATATTCCTGTTTAGAATATTCATACATAGACATTCATCTGTTCTTATTCATATGAAAAATTGCATTAAAAATCTACCAAAAATGCATTTTTCTCCCCTTAGTATTGTTCATGACATCTAGAAAACACTAATAAATATGCATTATATAACATTAAACTTAACTCAAATGCTTAGTAATCACTCTTACCTAAAGAAATTACTCACAAGAAATAATATAGACTTTCCGTCAACCATTTTCCTACAGTTTTAATACTTAATATGTATTTTAAAAACATAAATATGAAACATTAAATATCTTCTTGAATCAATTATTTTCATCATGAGAAAAACTGGTTAAGACTTTATAAGGCAAAGTGAAAGGGTCCCTGCAGGCATCAGACAGGAAAACAAACTGTGAGGTTAGGATGAAAACTCACTTCAGATTGACATCATCAACCTGGCTCAAACTTCAGGGAGTCTGACCCCAGGATGCTTATTACCAGGATATGTAAACCCAGTATAATTCTGAAGCAAGTTCCCTGATGTAATACATTCCCTGGTGCACACGAAAGCATGATGACAGTGACACTCCATGTATATGTCATTTCTTCCAAGAAATGGGTGGTAGAGACAGTCTATCTGCATTAGCTTTAGGGCCTAGGGAAAGGACCTGGCCTGGTTTCAGTCATACAGATAGCAGAGAGGTCATAAAGCTGTTAGCTACTCCTGGTCCTGGTGATAGGAGATTGGGTTGAGGGAGGTCCTGGATACAGATATTGTAAGGCTCATATAGACTATTGATCATCTTTGGTTCTGGTGACAGAAGCTTGATATAGCCCAGTCCTACAGGTAACACAGACCACCAACTTGTTGAAAAAACAAGTTGTATGTCCTTTTCTTTAAAATAACAATCCTGTGTGCTTAACATTTCTGGTTTCCCATGTGTGTGCAAATACCCTCATGCTCCCAATAGCAAAGATTATATAAATAGGCTAGAGTTAAATTGGATGTATGACATTTATAAACCCTTGAGATTTCTCAATGTAGCTGGATGTAGTAAGAGATCTAACATCATAAATCATATTTGTAACCTGAGTCAACCACAGAGAAGTTGAAGCAAGCCAAAAGAATGTCCATGAAACAAATAGGGTATTAGTAGGCTCTGAATATCTTCATGTACGGTATCCGATTCTATTTCATTGAGAATTACCTATTTTGCACAGACTTATTGAACAGATCAGAAAGAAAAAACTTAAGAAATATTCATTGGTAGAACATTCAGGGATAAACATTGTTATTTCTTATTTTAATATTGTTACACATTATGTTTCTCATGGATGCTTATATATTACATGTATAATTTCATAGTAATTTGGAGGATAAGTTATTAAATTTGAAAAACACAAACATGAAAAAGAAAACATACAGAACTACTTGTGTAGATATATCTCAATATTATAATGCATTTGTCTCTTCCTACATGTTGACACCATCTTTTGTATTTTCATTGAAAATGATATTTGATATCATTATATGCTTGATGAATATATATATATATATATATATATATATACACACATATATATTGCTTCATAAGACACAATACTTCCTTGTCTAGATAGATTATTATTTTCTTAAGGAACAAATCAATGACATTAATTTTCAACATAATACCTTAAAATATAATAAGTTCTCAAGTTCTTACAAAACAGCAAATTTTTTGGCTTCACAATTCCAAATTTGTAAAGGGAAAAATATCTCTTAGTGTTCTGATCATTTTACTGGAAACACAGACGTTAATGCCAAATCCAGGTTCTGTCATGGGGGTCAAGTGACCTTCATGAGGTAATGGATCTCCGGTAATTTGTGTGTCACCTACAAAATAGAAAAGGATGCTAATGTGTATGAACTGCTTGGAAAAGAGTCTAGTATCTGGCAAGTGTCATGCACACGTTAACTATGACCAGTCAGTGCTAGAAACCATAGTCCTTCCTTTGCTAGCTAAAGACAAGGCCTATCTCAGCAGACATTCCATGAATTATTCAATGAAGGCAACCATCTCCCTAACAAACCAGTCAATATAAAAGAAAACCACTTGTCCCAGGATTTGACAACACTCTACAATTAACACATCTAAATTTAATATGTTTTAAAGCTAGTAAGGAAAACGATTAGTATAATTAGGAAACTACAAGTTTAAATTCCATCAAGATGTTTATTAGCTATAAAATCTTGAAGAGTATGTATGAAAATGTCATAGTGAATTATTATTACATATAATTAGTATATGATGATAAATGACATTAAAATAAAAAAAAAAACCTTTGAGAAAATGTTTAATACCTTCAAGTCTCAGCGTATTCAGTGTAAGGAAGAGAGGTGAGTTAAGATAATTCCCATCAAACACTGGGAGAAAATGATTACCTAATAAAGCTTAACTGCTATTAATATTAATGAGTTTTAATAAATCTAAGACCTTCACTGTCCTTGTATTCTTAGATGTGTCTCACTTCCCAGTCATATGGCCTAGGTATTAAACAAAGGAAAGGAGGATGGGGGTACTTTTAGTGAGCATTTGTGAAACTGAATTCATTTCTGTCGCTCCCTTAAATGGAAGATGACTTGAATGAGCACCTATGTTTTCCACTGTGGCTCATTTTCTCAAAGGCCTGCAGCTATGTCTTTACTCTGCCTCTAGTAATAGGAAAGTCTGATTCCTCAGACTCTTTTAACTGTCTCGTTCTATTCAAATGTTCCTGTTCCTCTTCCCACTTCACCCTTCCCAGGACTACAGTGTTTTATTTTCAGGTTCCATTTTTCCTATTCTTTTAGTATGATAACAGCTTTACAAGTTTTTGTTTTTATCTTTTTTTTTTGGACTGTTACAAATGTAAATTGGTTTCCTGTTTGATTCTTCCTTATCACATTCTTCTCCTTTAAATAGCATATTTTCATTTCAGCTTGTTATCTTTATATAACTCTTTATTCATATCTCATTGAAGTTGGCTTTCCTATTTTCCAGTGTTGCTAACAACTTTTTATAGCTCCGGTATATCCTAAACACTGTAGTAATGTTGATTTCAATTGACTGACAGGAAATTGTGGGCTTTTTCCTTTTGAACTACAGGGAAAAAATCTTTTACAAATATAATTTCATTTGTTTCTTATTTTCCCTCTATTAATTTATAGGAAGACACATTGATACAGAAACTGGCATTTTCTTAAATAAATATATTTCTAGTCAGATTTAGCACTATCAATGTTCAGCGGTCTCTGTGATCACCAAGGCCAACAGAGTAATGATCTGTGGGAGATAAGAATATAGTTGAGTTCAACACAACTCAGTAGTTGGTGCTGGTTCAAACTTCAAAAGTATGACCTTGAGTAGTTTATTTTAGGCCAATTTAAGCACAGCACAGTTTGGTTTAAAAAAAAAAAGTTTTCCTGGTGATAATTAACGCAATCCCATGTGTGCAATGAAGCTTAAGACATGACTACATTAAAACTACTTGTAATGTGCATGTAACATCTTCCATAAGAATGGGATCTATAGATTGAGTATAGAAAGAAAAAAGTTCATGATAAAAGTCTTAGGCAGGATATGATGTGGTCTCTGCCACACAGAGGTCCCCATGCTATAAATCACTACCATTCCCACACTCAGCCTTCAGAATGGAAAACAGATTATACATCTCTTTCTTTGAAGAGACAATCTCATGTGTTTAACATTATAGTTCTGCGTATGCTTATCGGTGAGCACAAGGGTGTCTGTGCCTCCCACATCAATGGAAAGAAAACTGACAGTGGCATTGGTATCACTTTCTATTTATTTAAGAAGTGTCACATCAAACTGCAAACTAGTGAATGACTAAAGTGAATGACTCCAAGCCAGTTCCTAATGTAAAATGTGTGTGTGTGTGTGTTTGTGCATGTGTGTATGTATATTTGTGTGTGTGTGTGTTCTCTATTTTCCCCAGTGGATATGTGCTAGACTAGGAGCTCTTTTGTTTTCATGGTCCAGTTATCACTCTAAACATATAGTGAACATGAAAACATTAACTCAAAACCTTTTGTCTCTGCTTATGCATAGAATACTGAAACACATAAAGGTATATATAAATAGATGGGGGATCAGTGGGTAAGGTCACATGTTGACAAACATGATGATCAGCATTCAATTCTTGGGGACACACATGGTGGAAGGAGAAAGCTGATCCCACCCCAAGTTGTCCTTTAATTCCCACATATGTGAATGGTACCACACACACACATGTAAATAAATATAATTTTAAAAGATGTATATTCCAAGATCCATTAGCAGTGTGCAAACAACAACAACAAAGATTTACTAATGGGAAATATGCATGACATTCCATGTTTTCTAATCTCCAAATCGTAGTAATAGGATGGATAACACAGACACAGCAATTCTAACATCTATTCACAAGTGACCATACTGAGAGTTAAAAGAATGCCAGATAAAGGACCAGGGTATATGGCATTAATGTACCCTAGTAAGAAAAGGTATATTAAAAAGGAATGGCATTGCCTGATCTGCTTGTTCAGCACTAAGCCAGTGCAGCTTGGAGAGAGAGGCCTTGAACTTGGTAGAGGCAAAAGACCTAAAAGACTTCAGACTTGAAATGCATGGATATAATATAGTGTAATCCAGAGTCAGTAGGAGCTTCAGAATCCCTCTCAACCTGTCACTACCTATGGTTTGACCCTCAGAAACTATGCTATACTAGTAGCAAGGGACAATTCACCCTTCCCCTATCTTTCCATTGGAGAAGTCTATGGATGGCACTTAGCACAGGATTTTGCCTTGGAGACCAGTGTTGGGCCTGCCATAGACAGACACAAGTTTGAGTAGAAACAAGAGTTCCTTTCCCAAACCAGAAGTCACAAATGAAGCCTCTAGACATGCTCTGGAGCCAGGTAGACATATGTGTCTGGTCAGACTGACTGGTACTTTTCTTGCATTAATGCCAGCCTTAGAGTGAGTAAATGGCATCGTTCACTCTGGAATCCAGAGATCCCTGAAGCTATGTGTCTCAGATAAAAACCCGAGTCTAGTCTAGTCTCTGCCTTGTTATATAAGGACTGCCCTTACCACCTGTTCTCCAGCTTGGAGCAATACAATTATCCCAAGGCTAGTTCTCACAGTCAAAACCTCCAGATCTTACCCAGCACCAGGGTAGAAACTAGATCACAGTGGGATAGGCCCCTAGTTAGGCCTTCATCACTGTCAGTTGCAGTGGGGCCTGAATGTACCACTTAGATTTAGCAACATAGCACAGCTCAGACACAGGCTGCATAAGGAAGGAAAAGGATAGTATTCAGTCATAAGGACCCCATGTCTGGAATAATGCCAGTAGATAGAGGCATTGAACAGCTCCAATGACATGAGGAGAAGTGAGGTTCTTATAGTCTATTAAATCTCAGTAGGTATCACTTGTGACTGATCTAAGGGTTTTAAACCTTGAATGTATGGAGCAGTGAGCAGCTCACAGTTCGGTGGGCCTTGGGCTTACCCCAGTGCTATGCTAATCTCATCAGGCCATGGACTAGAGATGTGACATAGTAATACATCACTGGTGGTCACCATCACTGCCCACCTCTGTCCTCCTCCACCTCCAGGTATCACAACACAGAAGTAGTAAGGGTCTTTCTTGACAGAAGAAAATGGAGTCAAATTAAGACAAATGATGAAATCCCAATGGTTTTGCTTCTTTCTCTGTCCCTAAACAGAATTGCCCAGTGGGTAGCTAATCATAGGTGAGTGGAGGAGAGAGCTTTTGGGTTTACTGGACAAATGACATCTTGTAGAGAGAGGCTACCCTTTCCAATATACACCTATTTTGTGCTGAACAGCAAATCAACTGTGAATTTCGGACAAATCTGAGCTTAGATGGCAACTAGTGTTGAAACAGCAATAGCACACTGAAGTCTCCTGAAGAAAGAGCCTGGATTTAGAGTACCATCTAGTGTTCAAATGGCAAAAGACCTGGGGATTCAGAGAAATCAGGAAAAAAAATCATCTGAGTCTACTTCCAATTTCTAGAAAGACTGAGAAAGAAAGCCAAAATGCTAAAATTGTCCATGATATGTCCAGATATTTTACACTAATAAGCATCAAATCCAACACAATATCACCTGACATTCAATGTAACATACCAGGAGCTAATTTTACAGTAACCAAGATGAGTAAACTCATAGATGGAGAGTATAGAGCAGCTCTTTTTGTTTTCTCTTAATTTAAAATTGTTGTTCATACACTATATTTTGACCATAGCGTGGTCCTTCCTCCTCTCCTCCCATACACTTTCTATCTTCCTGCCCACAACATATTACGTTCCTGTTTTCCTGTTTATTCTCTTACCATCCCCATTTCTTCAATACAACAAAAACAGAAAGAAAAAAATGAAAATGAAAATCCAAACAAACAAGCAACAACAACAAAACCAGTAAGACCAAGAATACCAAAACAAAACCAAATAAAAAGATAAAAAGCCATCCAACTCTCTCTCTCTCTCTTCCTCTCTCTCTCTTCCTCTCTCTCTCTTCCTCTCTCTCTCTCTCTCTCTCTCTCTCTCTCTCTCTCTCTCTCTCTCTCTCTCTGTGTGTGTGTGTGTGTGTGTGTATGAGAGAGAGAGACACAGAGAGAGAGAGAGACAGAGAGAGAGAGAGAGAGAGACAGAGAGAGAGAGAGAGAGAGAGAGAGAGAGAGAGAGAATCTGTATTCCAATACTTTGGTATACTTGATGTACCCCATGACATTCCACTGGAGAAAATGACCTTCCCTTTCCCAGTAGGATTCAATTACAAAGCTTCTTGATTAAGGGTATCCACTTCCCCTCCTCAGTGATGGTATCTTGTCTAGTTTAAACCTGTGCAGGTCTCTTGCATGCTATCAGTCTCTGTGGATTCGTGAGTGTTTCATTCCTATCCTGTCTGGAAGATGCTGCTTTTTGAAGTCATCAGCACTTCTTGCTCTTATAATCTTCCTGCTTGTTTCTCTGCACATGCTCATGGGCCTTGAGGAAAGAGGTTTGAGAAAGCCAGCATCCCATTTAGGACTGAGTGTTCCAAATTCTTTCACTCTCTGAACATTGTTCAGTTGTGAGTCTCTGTGTCAGATTCCATCTACTGCAATCCTCATCTCTGGTGAGGGAAGAACAAGTGAGCAAGACACCAATCCTCTATCAATTGTATAGCTGGTAAAGAGAATATCATGAGTTTTGAGGGGACAGATATAAAATATTTAACCACCAGAGAAACAACAGAGATATCAGATGAACTTTTAAAATTTAAACATAAATCATTAAGCTGAAAAAACAAACAAACAAAGAAATCTAATGATGTCATCAAAACCAGAATAGATCAAATAGAAGAAAGAATTAGCAAAATGTTTAAAAAGCTATTTAGGAAAACTCAAAGAAAATTTGAATATATATATTTCCATGTTTATTGTAGCATTATATATATATATAATTGTACATGATAATATATATATTATATATTTATAATATATGAATTTCATATATTTATATATGAAATAATATATAAAAGATTGTATAATATATAAATATGTGTTAATTATTATTTATAATTTTTATTAGATATGTTCTTTATTTACATCTCAAATGTTATCCCCTTTCCTGGTATTCCCTCCAAAACCCCCCTATCCCCTCCCTCTCCCCATACTCACTAACCCACCCACTCCTGTTTCCTGGCCCTGGCATCCCCCTACACTGGGGCATACAGCGTTCACAGGACCAAGGGCCTCTCCTCCCATTGATGATCAACTACGCTATACTCTGCTACATATGCAGCTGGAGTCATGGGTCCCTCCATGTATACTCTTTGTTTGGTGGTTTAGTCCCTGGGAGCTCGGGGTGGGGGGTGGGTACTGGTTAGTTCATATTGTTGTTCTTCCTATGGGACTGCAAACCCCTTCAGCTCTGTGGGTCGTTTCTCTAACTCCTTCATTGTGGACCCTGTGCTCAGTCCAATGGAAGGCTGTGAGCATCCACCTCTGTATTTGTCAGGCATTGGTGGAGACTCTCAGGATACAGCTATAACAGGCTTCTGACAGCAAACACTTGTTGACATTCACAAACGTGTCTGGGTTTGGTGGTTGTCTATGGGATGGATCCCCAGGTGGGGTAGTCTCTGGATGGTCATTCTTTCAGTCTCTGCTCCACACTTTGTCTCTGTAACTCCTTCCATGGTTATTTTGCTTCCCCTTCTAAGAAGGATTGAAGTATCCACACTTTGGTCTTTCTTCTTGAGTTTCATGTGGTTTGTGAATTGTATCTTGGGTATACCAAGCTTGTGGCCTAATATCCACTTATCACTGTGTGAATACCATGTGTGTTCTTTTGAGATTGGGTTACCTCACTCAGGATGATATTTTCTAGTTCCATCCATTTGCCTAAGAATTTTTCATGTTGTGGATAGAGGGTTTTAAAAAGGACATAAATAAATCCCTTAAAGAAATACAGAAGAATACAGGTAAACAGGTAGAAGTCTTTAAGAGGAAACACAAAAGTCCTTTAAAGAATTACAAGAGAACACGGGTAAACAGGTAGAAGCCTTTAAAGAGGAAACACAAAAATCACTTAAAGAATTGCAGGAAAACATGACCAAACAAATGAAAGAATTGAACAAATCTATCCAGGATCTAAAAATGGAAGTAGAAACAATAAAGAAATCACAAAGGGAGACAACTCTGGAGATATAAAACCTAGGAAAGTATAGAAGAAAACTTCCCTAACCTAAAGAAAGAGATGCCCACGAACATACAAGAAGCCTACAAACACCAAATGGATTGGATCAGAAAAGACATTTCTCCTGTAACATAATAATCAAAACACCAAATGCACAAAACAAAGAAAGAATATTAAAAGCAGTAAAGGGAAAAAGTCAAGTAAGATATAAAGGCAGACTTATAAGAATCATATCAGACTTCTCACCAGAAACTATGAAAGCCAGAAGATCCTGGGCAGATGTCACACAGACCCTAAGAGAACACAAATGCCAGCCCAGGCTACTATACCCAGCAAAACTCTCAATAACCATAGATGGAGAAACCAAGATATTCCATGACAAAAACAAATCTACACAATATTTCTCCACAAATCCAGCCCTTCAAAGGATAATAAATAGAAAACTCCAACACAAGGAGGGAAACTACACCCTAGAAAAAGCAAGAAAATAGTCTTCTTTTAACAAACTAAAAAAAATATATATATTCCACCTCTAACAACAAAAACAACAGGAAGCAAAAATATTTTTCTTTAATATCTCTTAATATCAATGGACTCAATTCCCCACTAAAAAGACATAGACTAACAGACTGGATACATAATCAGGACCCAACATTTTGCTGTATACAGGAAACCCATCTCAGTTTCAAAGACAGACACTCAAGTAAAAGGCTGGAAAACAATTCTCCAAGCAAATGGGCCCAAGAAACAAGCTGGAGTAGCCATTCTAATGTTGAATAAAATCAACTTCTAACCTAAAGTTATCAAAAAAGATAAGGAAGTACACTTTACACTCATCAAAGGAAAAATCTACCAAAAAGAACTCTATTCTGAGTATCTGTGCTCCAAATGCAAAGGCACCCACTTTTATAAAAAGAAACTTTAGTAATGCTCAAAGCACACATTGCACCCCACACAATAATAGTGGGAGACTTGAACACCCCACTCTCAGCAATGGACAGATCATGGAAACAGAAACTAAACAGAGACACAGTGAAACTAACAGAAGTTATGAAACAAATGGGTTTAACATATATCTATAGAATATTTTATCCTAAAACAAAAGAATATACCTTCTTCTCAGTACCTCATTGTACCATCTTCAAAATTGGCCATATAATCAGTCACTAAACAGGCCTCAACAGGTACAAGAAGATCGAAAAAAATCCCATGCATCCTATCAGATCATCATGAACTAAGGCTGGTCTTCAATAACAACATAAACAATAGAAAACCCACATACATGTGGAAGCTGAACAACACTCTACTCAATGATACCTTGGTCAAGGAAGAAATAAAGAAAGAAATGAAAGACTTTTTAGAGTTTAATGAAAATAAAGACACAACATACCCAAACTTATTGGACACAGTGAAAGCAGTCCTAAGAGGAAAAATCATAGCTCTGAGTGCCTCCAAAAGAAACTGGAGAGAGCATACACTAGCAGCTTGACAGCACATCTGAAAGACCTAGAACAAAAAGAAGCAAATTCACCCAAGAGGAATAGATGGCAGGAAATACTCAAGGTCAGGGCTGAAATCAACCAAGTGGAAACAAAAAGAACTATACAAAGAATCAACCAAACCAGGAGCTGGTTCTTTGAAAAAATCAACAAAATAGATAAGCCCTTAGCCAGACTAACTAGAGGGCACAGGGACAGTATCCTAATTAACAAAATCAGAAATGAAAAGGGAGACATATTAACAGAAGCCGAGGAAATCCAAAAAAAAAAAAAATCATCAGATCCTACTACAAAAGCCTATACTAACAAAACTGGAAAATCTGGATGAAATGGACAATTTCCTAGACAGATACCAGGCACCAAAGTTAAATCAGGATCAGATTAATGATCTGAACAGCCCCATAATCCCTAAAGAAATAGAAGCAGTCATTAATAGTCTCTCAACCAAAAAAGTCCAGGACAGTGTTCTATCAGACCTTCAAAGAAGATCTAAGACCAATCCTCAAACTATTCCACAAAATAAAATTAGAAGGTACTCTACCCAATTTGTTCTATGAAGCCACAGTTACTCTGATATCTAAATCACACAAAGACCCAACAAAGAAAGAGAACCTCAGATCAATTTCCCTTATAAATATTGATGCAAAACCACTTACTATTATTTATA
Source organism: Mus caroli (assembly GCF_978045245.1). NCBI lineage: Eukaryota > Metazoa > Chordata > Mammalia > Rodentia > Muridae > Mus > Mus caroli. Next base: position 98,859,087 of record NW_028227267.1, on the reverse strand, counting down.
ATCATATACATCTATATTTATATATTAATATAATATTATATATGACATTATATGCAAATAATAAATATATTAATATACTATATTAAAATCACATGTTATAAATATATTATAAATATTATTTATAATATAATAAATGCATATATAATTTATGTAATGATATAATTGTTTTATATATAATTGTGCATTATGTTGTATATAATTATTACATATTATATATCATATATTATATGTAATCATATATCATATATTCTATATAACATATGACACATGGCATATGATATATGATATGACATATGACATATGATATATGATATATATTTTATTTTATTATATATTTTATTTGTCATGCATATTGTATTATATAATATATAAATATATATTATAAATATATAATTTGTAACACAAACATAATATATAATATATAATTATATACAGCATAATACATAATTATATATAAAATAATTATATCATTACATATAATTATATATACATTTATTATACACTAAAATGTATATAATTATAAATGCTAATAAATACTATGTATTTATATATGCATATTATATGTAAATGTAAAATTTTACATACATTTAGATAGATACATGCCAACAACCTAAGTGTCCGCTGTTAAATACACAAGGAAAACGTTCATTCAATCATAAGAAATAATCAAATTCTGTCATTTAAAACACTATATATAGAGTTGTGAATCATTACATGAAACAAGAAATGCACAACAACAGCAAATGACATACATACATCATTCCTACATGGATCCTGACAATGTTTTTCTCATGAGGGTAGAATTGTGGTTACCAGAGCCAAGGAAACAGTAAAGGAGGAGGGAGGGGTGAGAAAAGCAGGATCAGTGGGTTCTAAGCTGTAGTTAGGTTCCTTGTGAGGCATAGGATCCAAAGTTCCGCTGTGCCACTGTAGAATGCGGTGGTGATCTTGGTGAGATGTCTTTAGTGGTAAAAGTAGAGACTTGGGCACCGAGGTATAAAAAGAAGTAGAGGAATGTTAATCCACTTCACTAAGTGAGTGTGGTCAGTCTAGATAACTGTGTCATGGTGCTCACTCTGTGGCATGATGCAGAAGTGTGGATATGGTAAGGACGCCAACCAGGGATGGCAGAGACTGAAGACAAAATCAAAGCACACCGAATGTTTAGGTCATCCCAGTTCATCTCTATGGCATGATTGCATGGAAATATGCTACTATACATTTGTCAAAACCCTTAAGATGAACAACTCAAGATATAATCAAGATATAATCACTGGATTATGGTGATTATGATGTCTGGAAGTCAGTTCATCAACTGTAAAAAAGAAGTCCACTATAATATGGGAAGACAATAATGGAACTTTGAGAGGCAGAACAGAACTGCGTGGAAACACTCTGTACTTTCTCCCTCATTTTTCTGCAAACCTAAAACTGCCTTTTAAAACTGGAGCTGCCAGCAAGCTTCTCTTGACATCCACAATGGTGTCTGGGTTTGGTGTCTGTGCAGGAGATGGAGCTTGCTGACAGGGGCCTGATACAACTGTGTCCAGAGAGACTCTGCCAGAGCCTAACAAGTAGAGAGGTGGATGCTCGCAGCACCAGGACTCCAATGGAGGACATAGGAAAAGGACTGAAGGAGCTGAAGGGGTGTGCAACCCTATAGAAAAAAACAACAATATCAACCAACCAACCAGACACCCCGTTGCTCCCAGGAACTTAACCACCAACCAAAGAATACACCTGGAAGGACTCATAGCTCCAGCTGCATACTTAGCAGAGGATGGCCTTGTGGGGCATGGGAGGAGAGGTCCTTGGTCCTGTGAAGGCTCGATGTCCTAGTGTAGAGGAATGCCAGGGTGGTGAGGGGGGAGTGGGTAGGTCGGTGGGTAACCACCCTCATAGAAATAGAGGGAGGAAAATGGGATGGGGTTGTGATGGTTTGTATATCCTTGGACCAGGGAGTGGCACCATATGAAGGTGTGGCCTTGTTGGAATAGGTGTGAGCTGGTTGGAATGGGTGTGTCACTATGGGTGTGGGTATAAGATCCTCACCCTAGTTGCCTGGAAGTCAGTCTTCCTCTAGCAGCCTTTGGATGAAGATATAGAACTCTCAGCTCTGCCTGCACCATGCCTGTCAGGATACTGCCATGCTCTCACCTTGATGATAATGGACAGAACTTCTGACTGAACCTGTAAGCCAGCCCCAATTAAATGTTGTTTTTATAAGACTTGCCTTGGTCATGGTGTCTGTTCACAGCAGTAAAACCCTAACTAAGACAGAAATTGGTATCAGAAGTGGGGTATTGCTGTGATAGGCCTAACCATGCTTTTATTTGACAGAATGTGAATTTTGGGACTTTGTATCTGGAAAGCAATGGAATGCTTTAAATGGGGCTTAATGGGTCATCCTAGTAGGAATATGGAAGAATTGGTTGCTGGGAGTAATTTGAACTGTATTGACCTGACCCAAGAGATTTCAAAGGAGAAGAATTTCAGAATGTGGCATAAAGACTGGTTTTGTGGTATTTTGGTGAAGAATGTGGCTACTTTTTGCCCTTGCCTGAAAAGTCTGCCTGAGGCTAAGGTGAAGAGACTTGGATTAATTGCATTAATTGCATTGACAAAGGAAGTTTCAAAAAAGCCCAGCAGAGACTTTGTTCTCTGGTTAAGTCTCACAAAGAGAAGTTTGAACAAGCATAGCAAGCTTAGAAAGGCAAAATATAAAATATATGGACAGAACTTCTGACTGAACCTGTAAGCCAGCCCCAATTAAATGCTGTTTTTATAAGACTTGCCTTGGTCATAGTGTCTGTTCACAGCAGTAAAACCCTAACTAAGACAGGGGGTTGTGGAGGGGGAACTGGGAAGGGCTGATAACATTTGAAATGTATAAAGAAAATATCCAATAAAAAAGTAGAGTTGGCCCCTTCTTAGAATTGGGAACAAAACACCCACGGAAAGAGTTACAGAGATAAAGTTTGGAGCTGTGACAAAAGGATGGACCATCTAAAGACTGCCATATCCAGGGATCCATCCCATAATCAGCTTCCAAAAGCTGACACCATTGCATACACTAGCAAGATTTTGCTGAAAGGACCCAGATATCGCTGTCTCTTGTGAGACAATGCCGGGGCCTAGCAAACACAGAAGTGGATGCTCACAGTCAGCTATTGAATGGATCACAAGGCCCCCAATGGAGGAGCTAGAGAAAGTACCCAAGGAGCTAAAGGGATCTGCAACCCTATAGGTGGAACAACATTATGAACTAACCAGTACCCCAGAGCTCATGACTCTAGCTGCATATGTATCAAAAGATGGCCTAGTTGGCCATCACTGGAAAGAGAGGCCCATTGGACTTGCAAACTTTATATGCCCCAGTACAGGGGACCGCCAGGGCCAAAAAGTGGGAGTGGGTGGGTAGGAGAGTGTGTGTGTGTGGGGGGGAGTGTATTGGGGACTTTTTGGATAGCATTGGAAATGTAAATGAGGAAAATACCTAATAAAAAAATTAATTCTAAAAAAAATGGAGTTGGTTATTTAAGCAAAAGAATAAAAGAAGGGAGAAAAGAGTGAAAATACTATCATGAGAGGAAACTGGATGTGTGTGGTTTGGTTTTACATAGTTTCTCAGTTTTCCCAAAACATCCTTCAGTTTGCATTTCACTCTCACTCCTCTGGAGGCAGGCAGGGACATGATGATAAAGCCCCGCATATCAGCACTGAAACCAGGAACAGACAACAGATGGATGGTGTCTTAGTTAGGGTTTTACTGCTGTGAACAGACACCATGATCAAGGAAACTCTTATAAGGACAACATTTAATTGGGGCTGACTTACAGTTTCAGAGGTTCAGTCTGTTATCAAGGTAGGAAAATGGCAGCATCCAGGCAGGCACAGTGCAGGAGGAGCTGAGAGTTCTACATCTTCATCTGAAGGCTGCTAACAGAACACTGGCTTCCAAGTAGCTAGGATGAGGGTCTTAAAGCCCACACCCACAGTGACATGCCTACTCCAACAAGGCTATACCTCCAAATAGTGCCACTCCCTGGACCAAGCATATACAAACCATAACAGACAGTAAAGTCATGAACATGAGAGCCACTTCTGGGTAATGTTTTCCTGAGTTGATTGCCTGTGTGGGAAAAACTCCCTGCCTGGGCTTTTGTAAGGGGCCTAAGGGTTCTCATGTGTCAGGTCCCCCCTTTCCACACAGAACACAGGGCATTACTCTTCCCTGACAAGATCACACCATAACCTTCTCTGGCTTACAGTCTGTAATCATTTTATATTCAAACCAAATTTGATTGAACGTGATGTCTGGCGATCTCCCTATTGTCTCTGACTTTCTGTGGCTGACAGCTATTTAATATCTGACAGCTATTCAGTTTCCACGCCTGTCTTCCTTTGTGGCTCCTCTTATAAAAGCAGTTATGATTCACAGTCAGATTTTCTTTTATATAATCTCTTTTTATTGTTTGAGAATTTCATACAAACATATGGTTTTTTTTTTCATTAAATCCACCCTCCCACTCCCCCACCCATCACTTTTCAAATTCATGGATTCTTTTTTTTTTTTTTTTTTAACTTAATTGAAGTTACTGAATGCTGCTGTTATGTGCACGGGTGCAGAACCCAGGGTGCATGAGTAGCCTCCTAAGGGCTGCATTAATGAAAGAAACTGATTCCCCTCTCCACCATCAACCATGAAATGCCAACCGTTCTTCTTGCTGAGTGGAGCAGGGGAGACTCATCCATGAGCTCCTTCCCCATCCATGCTGGAATATGGCTGGCTCAGTTGTGCACAGGTTCCAGCCACTGTGAGTTCATGTGTGTAATGGCCCTGCCTTGTCCAGCAGATACAGAGATTTTCTTGAAGACTCCTGGGTAACTCAAGTTTCATTTGTTTCATCTCTCTGCCTATCCTGCAGGCACTTTATGAACTTTCAAACAGATTCTCAGTCTTGCTTCCAATGATTTATGGGGCCAAATAATTGTAGGTTGTGGTAATCTCTCCTATGTTCAATTAGAATCACAGAGATTTTAATACTCTTAAGTATCTTCCTGTAGATCACTAAGCAAGCCAATGGAAAAAGACTAGGCCGGGGCCTAGCAAACACAGAAGTGGATGCTCACAGTCAGCTATTGGATGGATCACAGGGCCCCCAATGGAGGAGCTAGAGAAAGTACCCAATGAGCTGAAGGCATCTGCAACCCTATAGGTGGAACAACAATATGAACTAACCAGTACCCATAGAGCTCATGTCTCTAGCTGCATATGAATCAGAAGATGGCCTAGTCGGCCATCAGTGAAAAGAGAGGCCCATTGGACTTGCAAACTTTATATGCCTCAGTACAGGGGAACAACAGGGCCAAGAAGTGGGAGTGGGTGGGTGGGTGGGGGAGTGGTTGGGGGAGAGTGTGGGGGACTTTTGGGATAGCATTGTAAATGTAAATGAAATAAATACCCAATAAAAAAATTTTAAAAAAAAGAAAATCTATATGACATTCCTCTCACATTCCAACTGACTTTCTGGCCAGTTGAGGTTTTATTATTCATTAGTCTTTCGTTGTCATGCTATGTCCAGAGCCCTCTTATAGTTTCTCACAGTGCATAGCTGTGTCTTAAGACAACAGAGTGGTGTCTCAATTCACAGAAAAGAGGCTGTCCTTACTTCATACAAGTTTGGAATCAGAGTTTATTTTGCCATTAAAATGACTATGCCCCTCCTGGACTCACCTTTAGACAGACCTTGTTTGAACCCTATGAATGTGGAGATTGGACCATGTTTTGTCTGGGTTGTCTTTTGCTAGAGGTGTTTGTCAGAAGTTCTAGTGGTGAGCCCAAGAATTCAGAAACATTTACCACTTAAAAGATTAATGTATCTGTGCTTTGTGTATAAAGCTGAATATCCCAGAAAGAATGATTATCCAAAGCATGCATTTTATGAAATTTTACATATTAAAGATTTTTGTATTGTGATCTCTATTCATTTTAGAAAGCTTACATTTTACTGAAAATAGCAATGATTAGTGATAAGTTAAATCTGAATGTTACTGGTTCAAGTACAAATGAAGTTTCTTTTTAATTTTCTCTCAAAATAAATATCCTTAAATTCTAGCTGACATGTTGCTAGTTAAGGAGACCTCCAAACCAGATCAAATTTGCATAGTTAAGAAAATTCAACGTAAATTACAACAAGACTGTGATTTAAATTTATTTCTACTTGTTTGAACTCACTCAGCAAGAAGCTTGCTAGACCAACATGGCACGTAAGCTTTTCTTAGGTCCTTAGGTGAAACACATTAACAAAAACATCTTACTAAATAAATTTCTTGTTAGGATGAGATCTGGAAACAGTCACCACTTGTTTTTCAAGTCCACATACTAAGTGGTATAGAACACATGCTTCAAACCCCAGTGAGGTCATGTGCTAACAGAATAGAGTAATAGGTGTGGCTGGAACCATTTCAAGCAGTCTGGGTGTCCCCTGCTGTCTCGGTATTTCCGGAAGAACCGGAACATTGGAATATTTTCTAGGTGTCTCACTACTCTGCAAAACAAGCCAGAGCACCATTCTTGTGAGGTTATTTTAGAACATGTAGTATATTCCCTCAAATCCTGATTTACATTATGCTTTCAATTTCATTTTTTTTTTAAAGCTTCAGGTTTCCTCTCATTTCAAAAACTTAGGAGCCAGCCCAGGTTTTTGAATAGTACCAGAGCAAGTTTTGATACAGCAGAGAGATCAAGAGGACCTAGAAAGGGTATGGTTATCCCACTAAGAACTGCAACCTAGGAGTAGCTGAGAACAGCAAAGACCCCAGCTTGAAGCTGCTCACTCACCTCACGGTCCCACTGCACTCATCCAAGCGTGTCCCATTTAAGCATCGAGGACAAGACTTTCATTTATCGCCAGACTTTTTTATGGGTTCATTGACTCAAAATAATTTTATGCAGCAGTGAAATTAACAAACAGCTTTCAAACCGCTTTTATTTGCTGTTGTTTACAATAAATAGCAAGGACGTTGTTGACTGTCATGTTCGCACGTTTAATATTGAAAGCATGATGGAAGTGTGCTTCCAAGGAAATAATGGAGCAAAATTCAAAGTTGCTAAACTTGCATTGAATTCACCAACAAAACAGGCCATGCTTATCTATTCTTAGCTTAATAATTTCACTCTTCTATAAGAACTGGAGGCTTGGAAGATGGAAAGTATGTGTTTCATTTTTATGATTTCTTTTAAAAGTTATCATAAAGTGAACAAGTCCAATAGATCTATTATACCACAAGGTGACGGTAATTAATAATGTATTGTAGTTTTGCAAATGCCGTGTATATGTTAAGTATTCTCACTGTGGGAAAAAAACTGATACAGGCGGTAAAGCTCATGTTAAATTGATAGATTAGCCAGTTGTTCCACAGATGTGCATTCCAGAGTGTTGAAGGAAAGAAATTAACACAATTTTATCTGTTGATTTAAAAACAAAGAAGTTATAATTTTCCTTTCACGTGTTTCATTTCAATTTTCGTATCAGCACCCTTTAAAATCAATTGCAGACTTTTAATGTTAACTATAGACTGAGTGCTTTAAGTATGGATTTCTTGGGCTTAGAACAATGTTTCAGATAATAAAGAGCCCAAGATGCCGGGCAGTGGTGGCACATGCCTTTAATCCCAGCACTTGGGAGGCAGAGTCAGGCGGATTTATGAGTTTGAGGCCAGTCTGGTCTACAAAGTGAGTTCCAGGACAGCCAGGGCTACACAGAGAAACCACAGAAGTGGATACTCACAGTCAGCTATTGGCTGAATCACAGGGCCCCCAATGGAGGAGCTAGAGAAAGTACCCAAGGAGCTGGGGGAATCTGCAACCCTATAAGTGGAACAACAATATGAAATAACCAGTACCCCCCGGAGTTTGTGTCTCTAGCTGCATATGTATCAGAAGATAGCCTAGTCGGCCATCAGTGGAAAGAGAGGCCCATTGTTCATGCAAACTTTATATGCCTCAGTACTGGGGAACACCAGGGCCAAGAAGTGGGAGTGGGTGGGGGAGGGTGTGGGGGACTTTTGGGATAGCATTGGAAATGTAAATGAAATAAATACCTAATTAAAAAATTTTTAAAAATTAAAAAATAAAAATAAAGGAGAACAATATAATACTTTTTACTTCCCCTGATCTTAAAGACCTAGGAGCTAGAGAAAGCCACAGTAAATTTCAATTGCTTTGATAATTCACTAACACAGGGCAGGCTCATTCTGATTATGTCAACACAACCGCTTCTCCATCTGAAGTGATTTGATTTTTACAAATTAGAAAGGAATTATGTATTAGGTTCTCATGATCAGCCATAGCTCTTAAGTGAATTCACTGTGGAAAATATCTCCAAAAGTCAAACATTCTAAGAGGATGGGTTTCAATTTCAGCAATCTAAAAACCTGCAGACTGAGGAAAATGCTTTAGCCAGGCCCGGTTAATGATCAGCCAATCTAGTAGGGAACCATTATGATCTACTTACCTGATCCTAATGTCCTAATGATGCGCTCTATCCCTGAAGCAGTTACATTTTCATTCCTATATAAACTCTAGGCTATGGGAAATATCATATAAATGATTAGAAATAGACTCTGTCATCACATCCCAATACAAACTCTGATTTTCTTAAAGAAAAAAAAAAAACATTCAAGGGAGAGAGTGAGTATTGCACAGTATTTTAAATCAGAATCTTTAATGTACTCTTAAAATCACCTAGGAACTAATTAAAAACAGAGCAAGTGCAAGAAATCAAATTCTTGATAATTTTATGTAGGGTCATATTTTCTTCTTTTATTCAAGATACCCATTATTTCATAGTATGCCACCTTTTCACTCAATGGTGTTTAAAGGAAAGATGTGTTAACCTTTTGAAAAAAAAATTAAAGTTTTCTCTAAGAGTTTAATCATGAGTCCCAAATCACCTACATTCAAATATCCATTTCTCATACTAGACTAGTCTCAGGCTATGATAATACAGCTCGTTGAAGTTTGTTCCTTATTTAAGTTAGAGTTGTGGTGAGGTAGATGTAGGTATTCTTTAAACTGAGAAGCAGTGACTGGAGAACTGGCTCGGAGGACCTAAGTTTAGATTCCCCAGAACCCAAGTATAGCCAGATCAGGTAATGCATATCAGAATGTCTCCACTCCTCCAGCAAGATAAGAGGCAAAGATTGGAGAAATCCCTGGAAGCTTTATACACAGCACGGAACAAGACAGCCTGACAATGGGGCAGAAGACAACATCATAGGCTGATTCCCGACTTTCTCACTCATCTGTCATATGTATGCTCACATGCACACAAACAAACCAACATGAGCTCGAGCACAAGCACAAGCACGAGCACTTGCATGCAGATGCCCACATGTGTACATGCACATGCATACACACACGAGTATATATATATATATATATATATATATATTTGTATCTTTCTATATATCTATATATATGTATATATACTCTCTATATCTATCTATCTATATATACTCTCTATATATATATACATATATATATGTATACACACACACACACACACACATATATATATATATATATATATATATAGAGAGAGAGAGAGAGAGAGATTAAAGTGCATAAAGTAGGCTAGCCTGAATGAAAAAAAATGAGGATGTTTAATCTACCATTTTAAACAACCCTTTACTCTATTTGAAACTGGCTGTAAATAATGTATTAAATGCAAATTTGTTTAAAAAGTAGAAAAACTTAAAAGCTGAAAAGATCAGACATTGTAGATTTGCTATGATGGATTATGTCACTCTATTGGTACATAAAGATTATGAACAAATCTGATATCTCTCTTCAAAAAAGTCAGTAGAAAAATCAGGAAAGTAAACAGACATCAATGCCAAGCAGACTTCACTGTGAAGAAATATTAAAGAATAGGTCATTTAAAGAATGGTCATTAGCATACAAAATGTGCTCACAAATAGATATCTAGCTGTTTGTTTTTATTTCCTGAACATGAAGAAATCAATGAGCTTCAAATGAAGGGGAACTTCTATCTCAGGAAAAATAATAACATTTTGCCTGTTAGAATGTTATTTGGTAACAATAAATTTACTGACCCTGTGGAAGAAACTATATATATATGGGAAGAAATTTTAAATACAAATACTTTGTTACAATGCTTCTCAATTTTCCACACCTGCCATTCTTTTTTAGTGAGTGTCTTAGTCAGGGCTTCTATTCCTGCACAAACATCATGACCAAGAAGCAATTTGGGGAGGGAAGGGTTTATTCAGCTTACACTTCCAAACTGCTGTTCATCACTAAAGGAAGTCAGGACTGGAACTCAAGCAGGTCGGGAAGCAGGAGCTGATGCAGAGGCCATGGAGGGATGTTAGTTACTGGCTTGCTTCCCCTGGCTTGCTCAGCTTGTTCTCTTATGGGATCCAAGACTACCAGCCCAGGGATGGCACCACCCACAAGGGCACCTCCGTCTTTGATCACTAATTGAGAAAATGCCTTACAGCTGGATCTCATGGAGGCACTTCCAAAACTGAAGCTATTTTCTCTGTGATAACTCCAGCCTGTGTCAAGTTGACACACAAAACCAGCCAGTACAGTGAGCTTATGCCACACTTTGCTATAGATTTCAAATATTTAAGGAGTGTCTCTGTCACTTATTACTGAATCCCATAATAGCCAACACAGGACTTGACACACACTGGATGTTTAATAAGTAATTGTCAGATGAATTCTGTGCAGAAGGAATTGACTGGACCATTTGATTTTGGAGCTCTGAGATTCATAACAAAAAGCAAGAAGTTCAAACTTCTACTTGTAAATCTGTCTAGAATTGTGAAACAAAGCAAGCCTCTCCTCAGATTTCCTGTGTCAGGTCATTTGGTTACAATAATGGAAACCTAATAACACCCCCCCCCATTAAGGCTGATAACCTTTAATTACGAACCTGGACCTCATGTGTTTCACCTCACCTGTTGTCTATTATGGATGATGCCATAACATTGGTAGTGTCCAATATCTTTTCATAGCCCTGGCTAAACTTCATGTAGACATACATACACAGATGCAGAATCCAGTAACATGGTAACTCCATTCTTACTTTTTTGAGAAAACTCCATTTTCCACAGTGACTACATTATTGCCATTCTACAGTTACATTTATCACGACTTAGGATTCTATTTGGTATGTCTTCACCAATATTTTCTATTTTCTGTAATGGATGTAAAATAAAATTAGCTTTATAACACATAAGGGTAAGAAGGAAAGTACTTGCCTTTCTCACACTTCAGCTTATACTCATTGGCTGCAAACTTAATGCATGTCAGCAGCATAATGACTCCTAAAATGTTGATCCAGTTTTAGATGCATGGATAAAATAGTAGTTTTCAAATTCTGGAAGATAATGCTCATATCATATTTAAATGGTTTCCAATTCTAATTGCCATCTATAGACACAAAGCAGAATGCATGTTAAGATCAGGCTGTGCCCTGCTTTCTGTTACCCTATGCTTTATATGCACAGTGATCTTTCTGGTTATGCCCTGACCTTAGAAACTCCCATTTACAGGCAGCTTTAACTCTATTACAAAGACTGAGAATGAGTGTACCATGTGTAGCAACCTGTCCATCACCACCCAGGCAGCATGGATAACTAAAAGTGTCTTCCTGGGAGAAGAAAAGGCATTGCCTTACAAATTTACCAAGGTGAATCAGGATTGCAGAGGCTCATGGACACATTAAAACAGTATCAGGAAAACGTGGCCCAAGAATTTACAGAACCCCACCAGACAGAGCACAGGGTAAAACTCTCTTACCTAGATCGCATGAAGAGGGGAAACTTCCCACGGCAATGGCAATGACCTTTACCAACCTTTCGTCTGATCACTAACTATGTTCATAAAGAACAACCAAAGAATTCTCAAACATCCCCGGGCTTCAAATTCCAACTTGACTCCTTACCTATTACTGAGGCAAGTTTTTGTTGCTTTTCCATGGCTGTGATAAAACACACTGAAGAAAGTGACATCATCAAGAAAGGTTTTATTTTGGATTATAGTTCTGGAAGAGGATAGTCTTCACAGCAGGGAATACAAAACAGAAATCAGAAAAAGAATGATACCAGGAGTAGGAGACCAGGCTGAGTTGCTACATATCATCCACATTAAGAAGGCAAATATGAACATCATTGGGGCTAAGCCATAAAGCCTCCAGATCTACCTCCAGTGACCCTGTTTCTCCAGAAAGTCTCCACCCCCCCACCCGAAAGTTAAAATATTTCTCAAACAGTGCTAAAGTGCTGGTTTCTTTGGAGACTCGGTTGTGTCATGTGATATTTTTTGGGAAACTGTCTTAGGAGAGGATGTTTTGCTGAAGCAAACATGTGGGAGGATGTTTTACTGAGAACAGACATGTGGTGTTTTTCTGGAAGTAGCCAGGAAAAAAGGGCATGTGACATTTTTGCTAGAGTTGGTGCTTGAGAGAACTGGGGCTGTTTGGAAAGAGTATAAATATAATCCCAAGTGGGTGATAGTATGTGGTATGGTTCAGCTTGTCACTCTTTGTTGGTCTTGGTTGGATTTGGATTTGGCTAGCACTGGTCTTCACTGATGATACTGTGGCATTGGTTCACCTTGCCTTCTTCACTGATCATCATTTCTCATGACTTCATAGAGAGGAACACACCAAAGAACTTCTGGTGGTATTCTGGAGGCTTCTTGCTGCTTCTGAAGACTTGGGCTGATTATCAGAGCCTCCTGGTTTCTTCTGGATTGAACTTCCATTGCTGATGCATGAATGGTATTTGTGAGTGGATCGAGCTGCCACTGTTGATTTGTGTGAACTGAATTGCAGAGATCCTGACAACACATATTGGATTCTCTCCAAAGGACTATTTCCAAACAGGTCCACATCCTTCTTTGCCTTATTAACATTTTCTTTCCACTATATCTGGTATGTGGTGGGCTAGATGGAGGTTAAAGCATTTTTAAAACCCCTATTAAAGTAGGTTCTGAAAAATATAAGCCTACACTAGCTAGGACCAACTAGAGATCAAATATCCAAACACATGAGCCTGTAGGTGATATGTCACACTCAATCATATTTCACCCCTAACCCCCAGTGGTTCATGATCACCTCACATGCAAAACACATTCAATACAAGTCCAAAAATTTCAACAGTCTCTATTGGATCCAATACTGTTCAAATGTTCAAAGTTCCTTCAGTGATTCAAGGTAGTCCGATAACTGTGAGCCCAGTTACTACAATGAATACTAGTTAGAGTTCCCTAGAGGAACTGAACTGAAAGAAAGAATATATATTAAAATGTGGAGCCTTAATTGACTTATACAATATGATCTTGGTAGTTTAACAATGGCTCTCTTCATCTGGACATGCGGATTGCTAGGTAGTCCATAATACTGGATGCATGAACTCTCAACCTGGTGCTAAAATCCTGGGGAATTTCTTGAGAGCCACTAGTCTGTGGTCCATGTCAAAAAGCCAAAGAAGCTACCTTCTAAAAATCAGTGAAGGAAAATGACATCAGTGAGAGAGCAACAGCAACTAAGTAGATGAACTGACCAGCAATACATGCAGGCAACGAGGCAAACACCAACAGGCTTTTCTCTCACTATCCTTATGTCTGACTGACATCTGAAGGTACCTCCCACATTTAGGGCAGTTCTCCCCAATTCAAATAACCTTTTCAAGAAAATCTCTAATGGCTGTGCCCAGTGGCTCATCTCTTAGTTGATTCCAGATCCAGTTATGTTGACAGCCAACATGACCTATCACATTGTGCTTACTATCTGCTGTCTGCTCATCTCCTGTTCACCCAACTGGAACATATGTCCACCTATTCATTTTTCAGGACCTCAGTCTTGCAGATCAGACTCTGAATCAGGGATTAACTCTGCAACTTCACTTTCAAACTTATGACCTGACCTAGTGTGGCCTGACATCAGTTTTTCCCTCCAGCTCAGTTTGAGTTCCTTATCTTATCAACACAGACACTTGAGTCCCTGCAGGTTCCAAGCACTCCATTCTGATAACTCTCAAACTCCTTACACATCCAGCACTTTGTAGTCACTCTGTAATCCACGTATTTGTATACAGATATATATATATATGCAGTGTGTGATATATGACATGAGACTTAGTATTAGCAATTATGAGGAATTAAAGAACCTGTCTTCATCTCAGCCAGATGCTCAAATAAAGGAAGACTATGTCGCAACATGTTGCCACTGAAACTACCAAACCTTGTGAATTTGTTCTTATTCAATGAGTGCTGACCTTGTGGAAAGATGTGAAAGTGGCCACAATACAGTTGGAGGAATTCTTTGAGAATGATGGGAGTTCTGGGAATCTTTGCTGGAAATGAGCAACCAAACGAACCTGAAATTCTACACGAAGCCTAAGGGAATCCCATGTGGAAATACAATAGTAGTGTCATATCTCTAAGGGCAGTCAAGTGAGAGACTTTCTGTCCCTGCTACTTCAAAAGTCAAATGAACACTTGAAGATGACACAACTCTGTCACTCAGCAGCTGTCCAAAAAGATGGACCCATTTGGCATGCAGATTTCCCTCTTTTCAGTTAATGGTCCAGTGAAGTCAGAGACAGTTTCCATGCATATTATAGAAAGGAAATGAACCTAGTAAGGGCTCGACACTACTTGCCACTGCATGTGCCAGGATTTCATTTGTAAAGGATGGGAAATGTTGGGAAAATTGGCTCTGAATGTTTTGAAACCTATTTTCCCATTCTATCAGGAACTGCATGTGTTCAACATTCTTACAGAGGCCTTAGGAACCCATGTTAGCCCCTCCCCTCAAAGTCCCTTCCCATCTATGTAATAATTATCCAAATTCACTGAGGAATTATAAGTGAAACCCATAAACAACCATCATTCTCACATTCTCAGGTTTTGAATTTTGATTGATTGACTTTGTCATTTTCTAGGTGACTTTGCACATGTTATCTTTGATACAATGCATTTTTCCACACGATGCTGACATGAAGTCAGATTCAATCAAATTCAGCTGCTGGAAACAGTGGTTTGTTTATCCGGTAGCCATGGTGCACACAGGTTTGGACTTTGACAAAGCAAAAGCTAGGTTCTCAGTATTTATATCCATGAAGAAGCCACAGGTTGTGTTTTTTTTTTTACTATTTATAGCACTGACAATGTTTACCACCAAATCTCTTCACTATGTTTACCAATGCCGAACCAGCAGAAACTAATCACTTAGGCAAATATTTGAAATGTGACATATTTTAAGTGCTTTTCTTTTATATTATCAAGATAAATGGCTAACTGAACCAGTGATTCATAAGGAAAAGGAAGTATGTGTTTCATTCTCAGAGGATGAAATTGGAAACAAACTTTCAGCTTCCTTCTGCTTTCTTCCTCATCATTTTCACCCATCAAGACACCAAAAATCTCTTGATTTCTGCTCCAAGAAAGAGGATGACATTTTCTTACCCATATGTGTGCATATAATCTCCTCTTCTTATGTGTGATAAAAGAATTCAATGTCATAGAGAGTGCATTTCAATAAAATTAATACGAGTGACTTTACTTCTATGACTATTTATCAGAGTTAGTGGGATTTTACTCCAGCCTCCTTTTTGGCTCTCTAGCCATGGGATTGCCACCAAATGACTACAGATAATATGTGGAACACAGTATAGAATACAGAGTTAATTGCACAATAATATACAGTGTTCTCATCTTTAAGATAATGGTTTGGGGACCATTGTGAGGAAAATATTCATGAAGAGACAGAGAGAGAGAGAGAGAGAGAGAGAGAGAGAGAGAGAGAGAGAGAGAGAGAGAATGGCCTAAGAGAATACTTCATGAAATTTCCCAAAAGTTTTTAGGACAACTTTTCTGAGGAGTGTTTTACTGTGTAGGTGATTAACAAAGTTATTAACACAGCCAAAGGGTTAATTCTTAAGGAAGAGGATACTAGTTCTGTTTATTTTGTTTGTTTTAATTGTCCTTCTGGTGGACACTGCTCTTACAGTCTTCCTGGAAGTTCAGAAAAAAGCCCAAGCTCAGCTTCAGCTGTAGCCAGTCAGCTCAAAACTAGGCTGGGATGCATGACACTGTCTCAAAACTAAACAAACAAAGCCGTAATCATTTGTACACTGGTGCTTTTAGAACTATTAAATGCTTTTCTTTGTTCTAGCTCCACTTCTTCACCCTCTGACATGTACTGTGTCTTTATAGACAGTCTCAGCTATACTTTGTCTTTTCTCAATCCCTTCTATATGAGAGCAGGACCTTTTGTAAGTGTCCCCTGAACCTTAACATGACCATGTGAACAGCTTAAGGAGGAATGGAGTTTTACTCGGCCATAAAATAGAATGATCAATTGATACATGCTATACTCTAGATGAACTCTATTCATTGTTCAGTGACATGCATGGAGTGACAAATGGTTTGAACTGCCTGATGCACACATCCCTAGCTATGAAACAGGAAACTGACACTCTGCACATCCATCCAGGAAACTCAGAAAAGTTGTCCTCTAGATCCACATGAACACTATGGTGCATGAACACACACACACACATGCACGTATGAATGCACGCACATATGCATATTAATTAACATTTAAACAGAAGCACACATAGAAGAAAGTTATATATTAATCAGTTGAAGAGATTATTGCCACAAAATAATCTTGGGCAGCCAACTCTGCATTTTCCTCAGGAGCTATGACCTAGTACTTACTAACTCACTCTTCCAGCTGAAGTTACAGAATACAATATCATGACTGGTGAGAATTAATTGTATGCCAACCCACCCCACACCAATGTCTGTAAATATTGGCACATAATAAAAATAAAACTACTTTCATGTAAGTAAAAATTCCTTTAAAAGCTCCTATAAAACCAGGTGATGTATTTTAGTCAGATGTCACAAAGAGAATTAATCTCTATGTAGAAAGCCATAGAACATGCATATTAACAAATCCCTTGCTAAAAATGGGTACTAAGCATGTAAAAAAGTTGAAGGATTTCTGGCTTGTAAAATAAAAGCAAGCATTTCACATTTCTGCTGTGCCAAACAAAAATTAATTTTAACATATACTACCATCTAAGTAAAATACCACTATAAAATAGGAATGGAAACTGTAAAAATGCATCTGTCATAAAGAGTTTATGGCAATCTTGAACCTTCCAACTTCATATCCCAGGTCTTCTGATGAATCCAATTGGTTCTCTTCATTGCCCACATCTACTGCATTAAAAGACTAAAGTATCACTATTAGAACAATATATTCCATTCCCTACCAGAAAGGGTATTATTTTTGTATACCTTGTGTCTTATTTTTACAATATATCATAAGACTTTATCTTATTCACAGAGATGTGGCCTCTTCGCTTTTGTTGATGTGGTATAAACTTTTGAAACCTTTTTATCACCAGTTTTATGACTTCGTCTACATTTTTCAAATAGCTTAGTAAAGAAGTGCCTACAGTTTCACAGCGATTCTCACAGATTCCAGAATCATATTCTCTGAGCTAATATGATGTCCTGAATAACAAATGCAGTTACATAAGCCTCACACAGGTCTACTAAGATCAAAATGATAACGGCTAGATATGTTTGTTCTTTCCAAAACACACGTTAGATTAGATTGGCAGAGCTATATATGCTTATGCTTTAGAGGACCACTTGTTGAAAAATAGCAAAGGAAGGAAGCTGATTCTCATGTTGGCAGCCATGTTTGCTCATTAACTTGTTAGTGGAAATGGTCAGGTTCATTACTAAACCCCATGGGAAGCTTTCTGTCCTGTAGCCTGTGTGGGCTATTTTTATGTCAACTTGACACAAGCTAGAGTTACCTGAGAGGAAGGTACATCAATTGAGACATTGTCTCTATAACGTATACCTGTAAGTCATTTTCTTAATTAATGATCAGTTGGGGAGGGCCCAGTTCATTGTGGGTGGGGCTGTCTCTGGGCTGATGGTCCTGGGTTCTAGTCCTGAGCAAGCCAGTAAACAGCATCCCTCCATGTCCTCTGCATCAGCTCCTGCCTCCAGGTTCCAGCCCTGTTTTGAGTTCCTGTTCTGACTTCATTTGATGGTGAAGTGTGAGGAGGAAGTATAGGCTGAATAAATTCTTGCCTCCCCAAGTTGCTTTTGGTTATGATGTTTCATCACAGCAATTGTAGCCCTACCTAAGATGTGGCCACTTCACAGTTCCTACAAGATGGTCACAAGTGACATATGCAGCATCTTTTAGCTCTTCTTTATCTCCACATCTTTAATAGTTCTCAGTGTTGAAGACATATTAAATTAGTACTTTCATACAGTCTTACTATTGACCTTACTTAAACCTAAAGTTTGGACCACGTTTCTGTGGTGCTAATGCAAAAAAAAAAAAAAAAATGATGATATTGCATTTAAATAATAAGTGTGGGGAAAGGACTGCATTTGATACCTATACACTTCTCAAGCAGCCATTTTTGATTTTTTCATAATAACCAAAAAAGAAAAAGATAGGCCAGTACCATGTAGTTTTTAAACTATTTTTATTAGCCAGGTGAGGTGAGATGGACCAGTTTGTAAAGGCTCTTGCTGCCCAACCTATCAACCAGAATTAGATCATGAAATTCAGATGCTAGAAGGAGAGAAGCAACTCCCACACATTGCCCTCTGACTTGCAAAAGTGTGCCATGGTACATGTGCACACACACTAGGAAGTGAGGTTACTATGATCTAGGAACATTTTTTGATCTTCTCACTTGAACTTTATGTCACAAAAATAATTCAAAATAATGTTTTGCTGTTGTTTTGAAAGAAGGAAGCTCACGTTAATGCAGCAACATGATTAAAATTAGGGAACAAGCTACTTATTGAGATTGTGGTGGGAAAAAGTATTATAGGAGTGATATAAATGTTTTTAAATTGATATATGCTGTACACATGAAAGGGAATTTCACAACAATGTCATCCTTATTTTTTTTATTTTAATCTTGTGTTAGCCAGTGTTATCCTCAAGTAAAGTGTGTTTCCTCTTTCCTGTCCACTGGGAAATACTGCAGACACAACTTCTTATGTCAATTTAATCAGAATTGTTGAGTTTGAACCCAGATGCTGGTATTTATTTGTGAATCTCTAAATGATTAGACAAGATAATGAGAGTCAAAGAATGGAGCAGAGACTCGGCCTTTTTAACATACATTATTTGCTTTGAATATTGTTTATATGAGGTTAAATGAAGCAATGGGCTTGACTCTACAGACATGTTTGTTTCATTTCTCTTTCCAACTTTAATTCGAAGCTGTCCTGTCCTTCAACAGATAACTTAACCTTTGTTAAATGAGATCTCTTATCTGTAAAATGGGAGTGATAATGCCATGAATCTTGAAGTTGCTGTGAGATTTACTTACAGAAGTCTGTAAATCTTACAGCTCTCACAAATGGTTGAGATGATGGTGCTGTATGCACGCACAAGCTGACTCAGAAACTGCCTCATCTCATTCCTCAACCTGTGCTTTCCATCGAGCTTCACACTTTAGAACATATGATATGCTGACCCTTGGAGGGACATGGGTGTCTCTGTCCTCTGTGGTCCAAGTTAGTCCTTCATCAATGATAGACAGAAAAAAATCTGAGAGCACAGCAGTCATATTTCATATCTCATGTGTTTGTCTCACCACAAATTTTTTCTGTCAATCAATCCTGAAAGTTGTAACAAGCTAGAGGCAATTCTCCTGTAACTTGTGACTAGTGGAACAGAGAAATGGAATAGATTGATAGCGTCACCATGACAACCAATGAAACTACATCATTCTCATCTACCTTTTTCAAAGTGTGTCTTTAAAGTGTGTCTTAGAAGTTCAGGAAATGAAATTTTTGAACTATGAATTCTACATGATTTGTGTGTGTTCATATGTGTTCATATGTGTTTATGGTACAGAGGGCATAACATACCACAGGATTAGTTGGAGGTCAGAGGACAAGTTTATGGGAAAGGTTCTACCCTTCTACCTTTCTGTGGGTTTCAGAGATTAACCTTAAGTTTCCAGGCTTGTGTCACAAGATCATCTTGAAAGCCTGAACACTACTCAGCTCTTGAAACACATTTCATATTGTTGCCTGTCAGTTTTCTTTTTCACAATTCAAAACTGCATCTGAAATTATTATATCTTCATAACTTAAAATAACCAATTTTGAAAGTATACAATCAAATCAAATAAAATATATTTTAACATAATTAAGCATTGCTGTCTTCTTTCCCACACCAGGACATTGCTTTTTCAGTAATCAATGGTCCATGTGTGTTCTTCCAAAATTCTATTTTCAGTTAAGTAATGTCCATCCACACTTTATGGTGTCCGTTCTATCTGTATAAGTGTATATGCATTCTTTAATTTTTCCTCTATCTATGAGAAAGCTTAATGAAAGCAACATTCCTAAGCATAAGTGATATGTACATATGTTTAAATAGCAAATTCACAGATGAGTTTCCAAAATGTTAAACAATGATCCTAATAAATGTATAATGATAGGGGAAAGGTTGAAGAGGAAAAGAGAGTTAAGCAGAACTGATGATGTGTATGCAGAGGTCTCCTGAGAGCTCACTGGAGGCCTGCCTCACTTAGACATTCTTAATTCTTGTGAGCCCACAACACTTCGACTAATCTAAACACTAATCTAAACACTACGCTAATCTAAACATAGTCATGGCACTTGCCTCTGACACCACTATAACCAAGAATAACCAGGGAGTTAATGAAGCCAAAACCGTGGTGGCATAAAACTGCAAATGACCGACTATTTTTCCTCACTTTTGCTCCTACCTTTTTCTGGGTATTGTGCTGAAAATTAGGTGAAAAGTAGCTTTGCCTTGCCCTGTTTCCCATGGAAGAAACTGCCTTGCTGGGCTGCCACTGCATATCCTGGTACTGAAATTACTACTGCTTTTAGAATGTTTTCAAGAACGTGCTAGTCCCAGTGTGGCAGCTTTCACAGTGGCTCATGAATTAACTTTTGCACTTTCCACAAGGATTGTATGCTCCAACATCCCTCCAGTGCCTACTCAAAGGCCCTCCATCCCTGCAGCTTAGACCCACTGAAAGACAGAGTATCCTTTCTGGAGGCTATATCTATGACCAACACATAATTCTGCTCTCCAACACTCCCTCCATTGCTCCTTCAGAATGCCCTTCTTTCTTTTCTAACTCCTCTTTTTCCTGTTTTCAATGATTCTTTCATCCTCAAAGAAGTCAAAGGGATCAATTTGTGCATCACTGAAATTTTCATTGCCACAATAAATATCACTAAATATACATTTCTTCAAAGGTAACCTTCAAAGGAATAAATCCCATCAATTCATTATATGTCATCTTCCAAAGTGGGACAGTGACATTTACCTGATGACATAGACTTTGGAGACAGATATTCAGTCATCACAAGTACAAATATACTGTAAGTGTGTGTTCTGACATTGGCTGGCAATGATATAGCCATGAATAAGGAGCATAAGCTCATAAAACAGTCACTGCAGCAAACACACATAAAGGCTGCATCTACTAAAAATGGGGACTCTGACAATTATTTGTAAATAAGTTTAATGATTACTCACTTTGTATATTTGGCATGTTCTCAAAATGAGTGCACATCTCCAGCATATGATACATACTGTTCCAAGCTTATTTCACCCTTGCGCTCATTTCTCCAATTTAATTTTATCCACTGTAAACAGAAAAATGGAAGATGTTCTCTGAAGTTATACCAGGCACAATTATATACAATTCCTTCACTCTGAAATGCAGGCAACACTATTGCTAAATATACTTCTTAGCATCAAAATTTTCAGGCCAAAATAAATAAACTAAATCTTAAAGAATATATGATGAACTACAGTGATGGTGAGAAATGTGGTATTTTCCTGAACATACTCTGTGTCTAGCATCTGTCTTGAATAGTTTTTGTTTGGTCAAATTACCAATAGATAAAACAGAATGTTAAATAGTTGGTAAATCTCTTAGTATAATATGGGTATAAGTAGATAAATCTGAGAATGTATCGAACAATTGGCCTAGCACAGTTTTTAAATCTAACCTACTTTGGATAAGAAGTGTAGACTAATATAGATAAGCCACTACTCACTGTAGGCCAGCTACCAGAAAGTTTTAGGCAAATTGTATAATCTTTAAAAATCCAGAATGGCTAAGATAAAAAAAAAACCTCAGGTGACAGCAGTTGCTGGTGAGGATGTGGAGAAAGGGGAACACTTCTCCATTGCTGGTGGGATTGCACGCTGGTACAACCACTCTGGAAATCAGTCTAGCAGGTCCTCAGAAAAGTGGAAATAGTTCTACCTGAGGACCCAGTTACACCCAAAAGATGCTCCAACATATATCAAGCACACATTCTCCACCATGTTCAAAGAAGCCTTATTTATAATAGCCAGAAGCTGGAAGCAACCCAGATGTCCCTCAGCAGAGGAATGGGTACAGAAAATGTAGTATATTTAAACAATGGAGTACTACTCAACTATTAAAAACAATGATTTCATGAAATTCGCAAATGAATGGAACTTGAAAATATCATCCTGAGTGAGGTAACCCAGTCACAAAAAGAACACACATAGTATGTACTCACTGATAAGTAGATACTACCCAAAAAAAAAAAGCTAGGAATACCCACGTTACAACTCACAGATCATATGACACCAAAGAAAGAAGAAAAAGAAAGAAGAAAGAAGAAAAAGGAAGAAAGAAGAAAGAAAGAAGATCACACCAAACTGTGGATGCTACAGTACTACTCAGTAGGGGGAAGAGAATAATCTCTGGGAAGTAGAGGGAGAGAAGGATCTGAGAGGGAGAGAAGAGGGGGAACCAAAAGGGGGCAGTTCAGATGTGGGAGGAGATGGGGGAGAAGTACAGAGGGTCAGGAATTTGAAAGTAGGTGTGTAGCAGTGGGGGAGGGGGACCTGAGGGCAGCCACTAGAAAGTCCCAGATGCCAGGGACTCAACAGGTTCCCAGGACCCAACAGGGAGGACTTTAGCCAAAATACTTAACAAAGAGGAGATAGAACCTATAGAGACTTTATCCTGTGGATAGGCACAACCCCCAGTTGAGGATGGGGCCACCTACCCACCTCAAAAATATTAATCCAGAATTCCTCCTGTCAAAAGGAAATGCACAGACAAAGACTGGAGCAGAAACTGAAGGAAAGTCCATCCAGAGACTGTCCTACCTAAGGATCCATCCCATCTGCTGACACCAAACCCAGACACTATTGCTGATGTCAAGAAGTGCTTGCTGACAGGAGCCCAGTATAGCTGTTCCCAGAGATGTTGTGCCAGAGTTGGACCAATACAGATGCAATTGCAGGCAGCCAAACATTGGACTGAGTGTGGATACCCCAATGGGGAAGTTAGGGCAAGGACTGTAAGAGCTAAAGGGGTGTGCAACCTCATAAGAAGAACAACAATATCAACCAACCCCCAGACCCTCCCACTAAGCTCTCAGGGACTAAACCACCAAACAGTACACAGGGGGTACCCATGGCCCCAGCTGGATATGTAGCAGAGGGTTGCCTTATCTGGCATCACTGGAAGGGGAGGCCCTTGGTCCTGTGGAGGCTTGATGACCCAGGATATGGGAACGTTTCACCACTGAAGCAGGAGTGGTTGGGTGGGTGGAGGAGCACCCTCATAGAGGCAAGGGGGAGGAAGGAGGGGATGGGGGTTTGTGGAGGGGAAACTGGGAAGGGGGATAACATTTGAAATGTAAATAAATAAAATAACTAATAAAATATATTGTAAAAAATTAAAAATTATGAAACTAGTGGACTTTTGAAATAAGAAATACTTGAAATAGTAACTGGAGCAAATCAAAGTCATTTACTCTGGAAAATGTGGGAGCATTAGTTGCTTCTTGTGTCTTGAAGCTTTTTGCTAAGCTCACATAAAAACAATATTTTTAAAATTTTTAAGAAACAAGTACTAAAAGGAAAACTGTTTCAGCTTTAAATAAAGTACCAAATGTATCTAGAATTATATATATATATATATATATATATATATATATGTAAAAACTTAAAGGAAGATGACCTATTTCAGCATTATGTAGAAAATATACCAATAATACATGTCCTCATATATTCAAAGACATGCACCTAACATAAATGTTCTCACACTAATGTTCATAGAGCAAAACCTAAGAGTAAGAATATAAGAACATAATTTCTAGGCTCTGCTCTAACAGAAGCAGACCACGTTTCAGTAAACAAATCCTTACTGCAAGAAAATGTGGAAAGAGATAAAACACTAGTCTGTATAAAGGTTTCAGAAGCTATAATGACAGGCCAGCCCTTAAGTGACCCAGCTGGAAACAGGCACTCACTGAGGGAAAACCACCTGTCATGTTATTTCCCTTCTCACCCCAAGGGAAGAAGTTGGGAAAATGAATAGGAGTGTCACAGATGGGGGAAGAAAATATTGGCATGCAGGGCTAACAGAGTAAATTTACCTCAGCTAATATTCTAGCCATGAGTTGAAACTCATGGAGAAAATTACCGTATAATGTTCATAACCCATCAGGGTCCCACAGATACGAGTCATAATCCAATCCACTCAATCCAGGACAGAGCACAGAAATCTGCTGATTTCCTGTCTATCAATTATAAAGGCAATCGTCTGCAGAAACAGCGCCATGCAAACCCTGTGTATGTTTTATGTCATTAACTGGTATCCTAAGAACAAAGCTGCAGATGGGTGTCCCTTGCTTCCTTCTGTGATGAGCTCACCTCCATGCACAGCAGATACAGACTGGCATTGCAGAGGAACTTGAGAAAGACGTTAGTGTAAACCAGTGTAAATGCCCCAGCAGAAATCCTCAGGGCCAGACAGACACTAATAGCATAGCAAAACTGTGGAGAGCTAAATTCATGAGTTAACGACAGGAGATGCACTGTAAAGCCACCCAGTAGTTTTCCAAGTAAAAGATAATACATTCACATCTAACCGCTCCCCACATCTCCTCTCTTTCTTTCTTCCTTCCTCCCTTCTTCCCTTCATCTTCTCCTTCCTTCCAATACTACTCAAAATGATCCACAGATTCAATGAAATACAGTGCCTATGTAGAAGTTTCAGTGACATGTTTCATCAAAATGGCAAATAATACTGAAACCCATATGGAAATAGAGAGGAGTGAATGGCTGAAGCGAGCCTGAACAAACACACCTGGAGGCATCGTATTTCCTGTTTCCAAATTCAAAACACCATGGTATCAACATAAGAAACTGTCCCTAGATGAACAGAACAGAGAACAGAGCCGGATGTACAGCCACACATAGACACGATGGATTTTCAACTAGGATGATGGATTCGTCACTTTTCTGTTGCTGTGATAAAAACAGTACAACCAAGATAACTTATAGAAGAAGTTTATTTTTGCTTACAGTCCCAGAAGGATAAGAGACCTTCATACTGAGGAGGCATGGCAGCAAACAGCAGGTACGATGGCAGAAGCAGGAATTCTGAGAGATCTTTGGCAACCAAACGCAGAACAAGGGGACCAAAAAGGGAGTGGGGCGAGGGTTTTAAGCTTGCCCCAAGTGACATACGTCATCCAGGAAGGCTGTACTTCTCCCATAGCTTCTCCAAACAATACCACTGACTGGATACCAAGTATTCAAATAACTGCGCCAATGGAGAACATTTGTCAATCAAACCACATCAGATGCTAAAGGAATATAATTAGAGGAAAACTGGTATCTTCAATGACTAGCATTGGGACAAATCTAGACATCCAAATGTAAGATTATAACTCATTACGCTATGTTTGGTTGATGTCCCTGGGAGGTTTGTTCTTTTCTGAAGTGAAACAGAAAGAGAGTGGATCTGGAGGAGAGGGTAGGTTGTGAACTAGAGGAAATAGCAAGAGAAGAGGGAAGGGAAATTGCAGTCAGGATGTAATGTACTAGAAGAATAAATAAAGAAGAATACAAGAGAGAATGAAAGTAGACTTTTATCTTACACAGAAACCAAGAGCAAACTCACAATGAATTTAAAAGCTTTAGTGAAATATCTCAAACTATACTTAAAAGCAAAACTTCCTTGTAGAAGAGAAAAATGAACATGTTCCTTTGCATTGGACTTAGTTGTTTTTCTCATCTGATGCCAAAGGAACCAGAGACAAGAGTGAAATTTGTGTCATTTAAATGTTTTTCCATAGTCAGGGAAACAGAAAGATTAAAAGGCAGCCTACAGAATAGGAGGAATTGCTTGAAACCATTCACCTAATGAGGAATTATAGTTAGGCTTTCCTTTGCTCTGACAAAGCACCATGACTAAAATCAACCTAGTTTAGAAATGGTTTGTTTCAGCTTCCAGTTCCACATCTCAGTCCATCACTGAGAGAAGTCAGGGCAAGAACTCAGAGGAAGAAAGGCTTGTTCTCTGTGTTTTGCTCAGTTTCCTTTCTTATACAATCTAGACGTACCTGTCTAAGAGTGACACTGCGCCATGAACTGAGCCCACCCACATTAGATTATCAATAAAGAAGAGGTACTGCAGACCTGCCAAAAGGACAATCTCCTAGCGGCGTTTTCTCTACTGAGTATCCCTCATTCCAGATGACTCTAACTTCTGTAAAGTTGGGGGGTGGGGAACTAGACAGGGCAGCATTTAATATCTAAAATACACAAAAACTTCAATGAATTATTAAAATGTCAAACAACTCGAATAAGAAATGAACAAAGCACTAAAGCATCAACCCAAAAATGCCAGCCTTTTATTTTCTGAGGAAGTAGCAGTTTCACTGAGAATGGTCCTCATAGGATCACATACATGAATACTTCATCCCCACTTGGTGAAACTGTTTGGGAAGGATCAAGATGTGTGGCCTTGCTGGAGGAGGGGTGTATCTTTGAGGGAGGGCTTTGAGGTCTAAAAATTCCTACTTAGCTCTGTCTCTTCCTGGTGCCTATAGAACAGATGCAAGCACTCAGCTACTGCCCCAGCCTGCTTGCCTGCTGCCATGTTCTTTGTCATGATTATCATGGACTCTAATCCTCTGAAACTGTAAGCTCCAAATTAAATACTTTCTTTTATAAGTGGCTTTGGGTTTGGTTGTTGTCATGCAATAAAAAAAATAAGACAAAGACTTTTTAACACATAAGAACTTCTCAATAAGACAATTATAATAAATACACAAAACAAATAAGTATAAATATAAAAACAACATATAGTCATTTGTTTGTTTTCTTTTTAAGAATGGCGCCTTACTGATTACCAAATAAGCCAATGTTTTCTCTCTGTAAAGCACATGCAGGTTATCTAGAAGCCTTACTAAAGTGTAGGTCAGTCCAGCAGACCTGTGGTAAGTCCTGATGCTCCATTTCTTACAAATCCCATATGCTGGTCCTTGAATCATGCTATAATAGTTATACATTTTTATTTATGAATTTCATGTGTATGGTTGTTTTGTCTGCATGTATGTCTGTGTACCATGTGAGTGCCCGGTGTTTGCAGAAGCAAGAAGGTGGCAATGGATTCCTTGGGACAGGAGTAAAAGATGGTTGTAAGCAGCTACATGGGTGCTAGCTATCAAATGCAGGTCCTTTGCAAGAGTAGCCAGTACTCTCGCCCACTCTGTCATGTCTCCAGCCCTTCCTAATCTTATTTCTTAAATATTGAATTTGAAAATGTGAGTAGAAAATATTGGTGGTCATGAAATTATAGGGCAAGAATTTTTGCCTTAGAGAATTAGTTTAGAAACCAGAGCAATGGCTCTGTGGTTAAGAACGCACATTGTTCTAACAGAGACCTATGGTCA
This sequence comes from Mus caroli, assembly GCF_978045245.1. Classification (NCBI taxonomy): domain Eukaryota; kingdom Metazoa; phylum Chordata; class Mammalia; order Rodentia; family Muridae; genus Mus; species Mus caroli. The sequence continues at coordinate 98,831,246 of NW_028227267.1, read as the reverse complement.
GTTCCCATCATGCATGTCAGATGGGTTATCACTTCCTGCAATTCCAGCCTCTAGGGACCTGACACCTCTGGTCTCAGAGGGCACTTGCACTTGCAAGCGCATACCCACACATATATACATACATTTACATAATTTAAAATAAATATATATTTAAATTTTAAAAATAAATATTTTAAAATATAAATTAAAAATAAATATATATTTAAATTTTAAAAACAAATATTTTAAAATGTGTATTGTTTTGTAATCCAACAATTATTGCAATGGATCTCTGATGAATCTGACTGAAGAATTATGGATGAGAATCAAATATTCAAGATCTTTTAGGGTAAGAAGTCATGTGTGACTACTGTCCAAAGTGGTTTCTGTATCCCATAACATATTTAATGGTCAAACTGATCATTATATTCCTAATCATATTTACATACATATAGATATATTATTATAGACACATCTATGCACCACACAACTTTAATAATGTTTTATACTAAAACATGAGATTCCAAATTAAAAAATGAATTGTGAAGGCTATAAGCATGACTTTTACAAGCCCCATTTCTTATGTTAAAGTACAATTTTATGGATTTTTATAGCAAATGGTGAAATTTCAAGTAAAAAGGTCTCAAAATACCTCATAATTTAAGATTGCTTACTGTCTTAAAATTTAAAAGCCACTAACAGAATTCAATGTAGGAATTCTAAATTATACTAATGCATCTCTAAATATCACATGAGGAAAAAAAGAGTTATCAGCAAACTGAAAGGAAGTCATGAATGTTTCAACAAAGTGAGAAGTTTACGGCTCTACTACCACAGAGATAAAAAGGGTTGTGAGTTAATCACCCATTAAAATTCCAGCAATGTTACATTGCCAAAGGCCAGTGAGTCTTCAAGCTCTGCTGCCCACAATCTAAACAGTTCTGCTCTCAACCACAGCACAAAGGAAGAGGAGGAATCTCCAGCAAGAAGCTCAAAGGCTCAACCCCTTTATAACCTGGTACAGAGGATTTGTGTATGATGTGTTATCCGAGGCCACGTAGCCATGACTAAGTGGAAATTTTTAAAATAAACCATCACATGGAAAGGCAAAATGTCAAAGAGCACAACGAAGATGTTTAATCGGAAGTATTTCAAATCCTAGAATTTTCAACACCCAAATTATAAAAATATATTTGAAAATCATTTTTCAAATATTTTACATAGTAATTAATTATACACTTGCATGTAGTGTTTACAAAGTAATAATTTTATGGGCTACTTATAAGGACAATACTGGGAATAGTGCACAGCTAGAAGAAAAATGTACTAGTAAAATTTCATCAAATTACCCTGACTCATAGAAAGCATATATAAAAATTTTACTTATGGTGCAATAAAATTATAATTGACAAGTCATACATATTATAATTATCCCAGCATATAGATATTATCTTATATTTCTACTCATGTGTGTGGTATACTTATTTAATTTATCCACAGCTCTCTAAGTGTTTGCTTATATGTATATGTCTGCCCCTAGCTAGTGAATACACTAAAGACTTGGGTGATGAGTTTTCTCTTTGTAACTCCTTTAAAATCTGGGCTTCAACTGAAATTAAATGAACATGAAATTGATCAAAACCTTTCTTAATATTCTGGTATCCATTAAAATTAATTTCCAAATTAAGATAATGTCTTAATTATCTTAATGAAGTGATAACATGAATGTAAATGAACAGGTCACTGGCTTTTAAATTTTATACAGATTTTATACAGCTCTATTTCCTTCTTATCCACAAAGCTTGTAAATAAACAAGCTCTCACAATATGAGGCTCACTGAATCTATCGCCAGGGAAAAAATGCAGTTGCCTCTTCCCGTGGCCATGCACCTCCCTGTGCTGCTGCTAGTTTACAATTTAAAAAACAAAACAAAACATTTGGCTCATTCAGCAAAGACTTGATCTTCAGTATCTATCTACACTGTGCTGATGCTTAGCAGAAACTTCAACTTGTAATCTTCCACCTGCGAAGAGTATTAACTACATATCAAATATCCTCATTACAAGTGTGCTAGAGAAGTGTTTGGGCTTGATGCTTGTCTTCACTAACAGTTTTCCTCCCAAACAAGTTATTTACCATCTACTATTGCTCACAACTGAAAATTACACCAGCATCTTTGCCATATTTAACTATAGCTGGGACGCACCCCTTGTCATGATGATTATTGAAGTTTTCAAAGTATATACAGTAATACCCCTGCAATGTGTAATGTTTATAAACCAAACTCGATTTGTGTGGGTATCTTCAACTCATGTTGTCTTACCCATCAGAAGTAAATTATTTTGAAATAAATACTGATAGTCATTTTAAAAAAATTTTATTAGATATTTTCTTTATTTACATTTCAAATGTTATACCCTTTCCTAGTTTCCCCTCTGAAAATCCCCTATCCTTTCCCCCCTCCCCCTGCTCACCAACCCATCCATCCACTCCTGCTTCCTGGCCCTGGCAGTCCCCTATACTGGGGCATAAAACCTCCCACATCTCCAATTCCAAGTTTCTGTTTCTAGTGAATTTATAATCTTGGTCTTACCCCATCCTATAATAGTTATTTATTTAGGCACCTAAGCCCATAGTAGTCCAATTTCCTTCTTTCCCATAATACGAAGAAGAGTTCTGGGGCCAGAGAGATAGCCAAGAAGACTTGATACTCTTATGTAGGATCAAGAGTACATTCACAAAACCCACATGGCAATCTATACCTGAACTACAATTCCTGTTCCAGAGGATCCAACATATTCTTCTGACCTCCACAGGCATAAGCATTCATCCAGTATATCCTCATGGAGGTAGACCACTTTTAAACATAAACTGAATAGTCTTAAAAATAAGGAAAACAATACTTAGAGGAACTAGCATATAACTGGCTTTCATGGAGATTACAGATAAAAGATCATGAGGAGGAACATGGCAATCAACAGCAGATGAATAAAGTTACATGTCTAGTTTTCAGAGGTCCTCATTCATTTCCCTTGTTATCATGAGGGCCAGAGGTCAAAGCTTTGTTTGAAAACATGGCTTCAATTTTGTAGAGCATTTACCTAGATGTGTAATTTGGGGGCCACATGGTAATTCTACATTTAAAATGTTGTAAAACCGTATCCCCTCACTTGTAAATTGTCTTCCTGAAATCCCAACTCAAATTTACATTCTCACAATCTTCTGAGCAGTTTTGAAAACTTCCTCCAAACAATGAACTAATCTCCTCTCTATAAGCCCAAGTTCTCTCCAACCAACAATTGGCTAAAAATAAGATTATCAAGGATAGGAGGAAGAGGTTTTTGGAAGGGAAACCAGGAAAGGGAACAACATTTGAAATGTAAATAAAGAAAATATCCAATAAAAATATTTGAGCCAAATAAAAAACCTTTGGAAATATGCTTCCTGATTTAGTCATTAACAATTATGAGGAGAGCGGGCCATTTGTGTATATGTTCTTGTGTGTACATGGATACACCCAGAGACTACAGGCAGGGTCTCAGGCTGATTATGTGTGGATGTGCATATGCATGTGCATGTGAGTATGTGTGTGTGTGTGTGTGTTTGAAAGAGAGAGAGAGAAAGAGACAGAGACAGACAGAGATATGTTTGGCAGTTCATATACCATGGCACACATATGGAGGTCAGAGGATAACTGTGGAGTCAGTTCTTACTGCCAACTGTTACATTGGTTCAGTGGATTAAACTCAGATTATGAGCACTGTGCTGAATGTACCTTTGTGGACTGAACCATTTTGTCTTCTCTGAAATCCTCCTGTGATAAGATCCTCATCTTATTCACCGTCTAATACCCACCCTAGAAGTCCTTGTTATTCAATCCTGTTGCTCGCTGAATTCTACAAAGTTTCTTGGAAACTTACCACCGAAGAGCCTAGGTCCACCAGAGTTTCTTTCTAGTGAGGTTTTAAGTTCTCCACCATCAATCCCTGCAAATGGCCTCTCTATTTTTTGAGTTTAGTTATCCATTAAAAGGACACAGACTTTTCTGTTCATGACGTCTCAGGGTTGGTTAGAGATATTAATCTGTCTGGCACTGTTCACACCTCAACTACTATTGTTTTCCTAGACTCTACACTGTAAAATATCTTTCTGTCTAAAAGAATCTGTGAGCATATCTGATATTTTGATTTGTTATGATTACTACAGGATGTTCTTGAAGAGAAATTACACAAACACCTTCACAGGCAAAGCAATTGAATAGTCAGAATTACAAAAAAGAGCAGACAAAAAATACTTGCTTCATTTTGTTTTGTAATTCTGGTCTCACCATTTCTCCAGTGTTACAATAAAACAGCTTGCTAGTTTACATTCTCTTCAGCAAGCCCAAAATCCATAGGTTCTGACTGAATTTCTGGAGCCAATCTCTTATTCTACCAGGACCTCTTCTCTACATCTCGACGGATACTTCTTAGAGTTTGTTTGGTTGGGTGGTTATTTATTTATTTCCTGCTACTTTGCCTTAGCGTTGTCTTGCTTCTTATTCCTACCTCTAACCTCCCACTTTGTGACTGGAAGAGTGTGCATAGCAGTTACTCTAAGCACAGAGACCATTTTGATTTTGACAGTTGTAATGTGACAGCAGATTGTCCTCTGAGTACAGCAGCAGCTTGATTCGACTTGGTCACCACTTCCCCCACACCACCTGGGATGTGTGACACATACAGCCAATGTCCAATAAGAATTTGTTCATTGATTTTTTTTAGAAAATAATTGTTCAACTGACATCAGTTCTCAAAAACTTTCCATATGTCAATGCCTTAAGTTAACTAAAACGTTATTTATATTTTAGAAGAATGAAATGAAGAGTCCCCAAAGCTGCGTGTTTGCACAATGGTAATGAAGCAAAATTTGCAAGTTTTAGTTCTCTTTTGAGAAATTTCTATATCACGCAGCTCTTTTGAGTTTGTGCCTTTGCAAATTCTACACCCTTCTCTTTTTTCTATTTGAAATATTAATGATTCCATTTGGCGAAATGATCATGTGTTCTTTGACTTTTAAAATACAAAAGCAAGCCTTACATGTAGAAGTTGTCAAACTCAAACTGAAAAGGACTAAAGAAGTTTTTGTACAAATCTTCCTTTACTCAAAAAACAGAAAGCAATTATGGAGAACGCCTTTAGGTTCTCTGACATTTTGAAATATTTTCCTTTGCTACTAACTTAAATAGATATTCAATATATCAATATTGTTAGAGGTTTCTCCTGCCACCTGGAAATAAGCAGTAGGATTTTTCTATCATTAAAATGAAAGATCAGTGGCCCTGCCCTTTATCCAAGGATCATCACCTGTGTGCCTGAATATCCACAATAAGGTAGCCAGAGAGGAGAATCTACTGTGTAGCAATAATAGATGCTACCAAGCTCCTGTGAGACCTGAAGAATAGAGAAATGGTGAGGGAGAAGAAAGGGCATAGGTCACTAAGGCCAAGTATTGACAGCAGTAATCAAGAAAATAATTACTAAATTCCAAATTAAAGAAGGAAATGCTTCAGAGTCACAGCAGTCTAAGATCATTTAAGCCACAAAAAGAAGAGAACAAATGTAGATAAAACAAACACAGAGCACCAGCCTTTTACACATACTCATACATTATGCATATAAGAGTGCCTTTGAGCTAAGACTGCCAACATAGCAGGGTTAGTGCTTAGCTTTGGAAGCACATCTAACATGGAGAGATTTTAACAGCCTCACAAGCAGAGCCTCAAATAATCATCCCAGCCTTTGATTCCAAGGCTAGGAAGTGAACAAGTGTCTTAGTTCACATTGCAGAATAAGTCATTTAAGATGACTGCATTTTCACCTCTGTGCACTAAGAAAATACTTTGCTGCTGTTGAAAGATTCAACCTCCAAAGCTAAGAAAGGTAAATATTATTGAAATATATTACAGTAATATTCTTGGGTTCCTAACCGTGAGAAAAACTGCAGCATCATGAAACTTTCAACAGTCCAATATTTCGTAAGACAAGAAGCTTCATTTTTTTTCATTATTTTACTTAGTTGGTATTTGTGTGTATGCGTGTGTGTGTGTGTGTGTGTGTGTGTGTGTATGTGTGTAAGACACGGTATACTTGTCTTGTAGTGGTCAGAGGAAAAGATTGGACTCAGCTCATCAGTCTCAGTGGCAAATGTTCTTTCACACTTAACTTTTTCACCAGCTCCAGCTTCATTTCTTTCAAGCGTTATATAAGAACTGGTATATAGTGAGGTTAAAATAAGCTAGCATGTCAGTGCTTCAAGAACATATGCAAAATAATCTCCATTGTATGTAATTTTTAAAAGCATAAAATCCTCTTAACATAAAGGGATTCACTGCTTGATACAAAAATATAAGGCATACTGAGAGGATATTTCCTGAGCTGTTTTCATTCTGAATTATCCCTCCATAAAAGAGACAAGAAAAATAACTCTAAGGCTGTACTCACGATGATTATATATAATTTCCTAAGCATCACACATAGCAAGCAGCAGCATGGTAAAGGCAAGGCTACACATAGCTGTGTTGGAGATGCATCAGACTGGCAAGGGTTGTCATTCCTCCACATATTGAAGAAGGCTTTTCTTTGGCCTACCTCTTCATTTTGTAGAATTTCTATTTGTTTTCATATCTGAGTTACCCAGGACTCACTGAGCATAAATGACAGAAATATAGCACAGACCTGACACTACTCTTCTCAAAAGCAGAAATACAAATGGGTCTACACTTAGATTGTACAATATCCTCATCTATTGGGAAAAATGCATGCTAAAACTTTAAGATTCCATCTCAACCCAGCAATGACTATAATCAGCAATGTACATGACAAGTGTTGTCATGGTTATGGGGATGGGAGAATAATTCTACAGTGCTGCTGGGGCTAAAAACTAGTGTAGCCATTTGGAAATTAGTCTGGCGGTTTCTCCAAAAACAACAATAATAACCTGGACCGGAAATTAACAGCCTGGACCGGAAGTACATCTACCTTATTATCCAGCTACATAACTCCTGGGCAAATACCCAAAGAACTTAATATCCTACTACAGTGACATATGCCTAACTGCTGTAGTTATAGCGGCTAGAGTCAAAACAGGTAGAACATAGAGTTAACGTAGATACTCATCGAGTACTGATAAAGAAAATGTAGTACATGTACACAAAGAACTGTTACTATGCTGAAAAGAAAAAACGAGGCCATGAAACTGCAGGTAGATGCATGGAAATGTAAAGTATTATATGGAATGATTTCATATGTGGAGTGAAACCCCAAAGGCAAATATTGTACTTTTCCCTCTCATCTATAGGTTCTAGAACCAAATTTTTGGTTTTGTGTCTTTAACCTTGGATGCATGAGCAAGCCAGAAATCTAGGAGTCAACAACTGTAAGGAGGCATGGATTAATGTAGGACTAGGATGATAGAGTAAGTAAGAATGGAGAGGGGGAAATAGAAGGAAGGAAAGGTTCAAGCTTATAATAGAGTGACAGGGATGGGAGAAAGGGGAAACAAATGACTGGTTAAGCAAAGTGAAATATGCATGAAAAGCTGTATATGAATCTATAATCTTGACAGCCAAGTAAGCAATATAATAAGTCAGATGATGTGATATCAAAGAACAGAGGGGTAATACTACTGTGAGCTAAATGCTAAAGAGAGGATGGGGTGAAGGAAAGAAAGGAAAGGATATAGGTTAACCAAAGCTAAGGACATAGGAGGGAATCTTCCAAAACCCCAGGAGTTTGCAATCTGATTAAAACTAAAATTTAAAATTTATTTGAACGAGTAAGCACCCTGTATAGATGGACAATGCTGTACCCAGAAGACATAAGTTATTAAATGAAAATATCAATGACAGGCCCAAGTTACCATCCTATGAGATTTTATTCTGGGAGTCCCCAGAAGCATTCAAAACAATTCAAGCTACTGCCACTGTTCATTGTTCTATGATTGGATTTGAAGCCTGATTCACAGGGAGTAATGGATGCCTGATACTGTAAAGATAGCCAAAACCCAAGGTTGGGAGATTACATGCCAAAAGAGAGAACCTGTTGCTGTTGGTTTGCTAAATGGCCATTTCACTAAACTGTTTTGTATGTGTACTGGCTGGTTTTGTGTATCAACTTGACACAAGCTGGAGTCATCACAGAGAAAGGAGCTTCAGTTGAGGAAATGCCTCCATGAGATCCAGCTTTAAGGCATTTTCTCAATTAGTGATCAAGGATCAAGGGAGGAGGGCCCATTGTGGGTGCTGCCATCTCTGGGCTGGTAGACTTGGGTTCTATGAGCAAGGCAGAGGAAGCAAGCCAGTAAGTAACATCCCTCCATGGCCTCTGCATCAGCTCCTGCTTCCTTAACTGCTTGATTCCTTTGGTGATGAATAGCAGTGTGGAAGTGTATGCTGAATAAACAATTTCCTCTCCAACGTGCTTCTTGGTTGTGATGTTTTGTGCAGGAATAGAAACCCTGACTAAGACAAATTGAATAGGTTTCATAGCCATAGATGTGTGTTGTTCTCACCTTGGTTCTGGGAATCTTCTTACTGCAGTGGGTAGTTAATCTAGAGACTCATAATATTCAAAGCACTGAGAATAAATGATGATGAATCTCAGCTGTAGATGGGATACCTACAACAACTATTCACAACCTCAAGGCTCCAGGAATATGATTGAAGAGGAAAGTGGGGAAAAGCCTTGAAGATATGGGCACAGGGGAAAAATTCCTGAATAGAACAGTAATGGCTTGTGCTGTAAGATCGAGAATTGACAAGTGGGACCTCATGAAACTACAAAGCTTCTGCAAGGCTAAAGACACCATCAATAAGACAAAAAAACCACCAACAGATTGGGAAAGGATCTTCACCTATCCTAAATCAGATAAGGGACTAATATCCAATATATATAAAGAACTCAAGAAGGTGGACTCCAGAAAGTCAAATAACCCCATTAAAAAATGGGGCTCAGAACTGAACAAAGAATTCTCACCTGAGGAATACCGAATGGCAGAGAAGCACCTGAAAAAATGTTCAACATTCTTAATCATCAGGGAAATGCAAATCAAAACAACCCTGAGATTCCACCTCACACCAGTCAGAATGGCTAAGATCAAAAATTCAGGTGACAGCAGATGCTGGCGAGGATGTGGAGAAAGAGGAACACTCCTCCATTGTTGGTGGGATTGCAAGCTTGTCTGGCGGTTCCTCAGAAAATTGGACATAGTACTACCGGAGGATCCAGCAATACCTCTCCTGGGCATATATCCAGAAGATGTCCCAACCGGTAAGAAGAACACATGCTCCACTATGTTCATAGCAGCCCTATTTATAATAGCCAGAAGCTGGAAAGAACCCAGATGTCCCTCAACAGAGGAATGGATACAGAAATTATGGTACATTTACACAATGGAGTACTACTCAGCTATTAAAAAGAATGAATTGATGAAATTCCTAGCCAAATGGATGGACCTGGAGGGCATCATCTTGAGTGAAGTAACACAATCACAAAAGAACTCACACAATATGTATTCACTGATAAGTGAATATTAGCCCAAAACTTAGGATACCCAAGATATAAGATACAATTTGCTAAACGCATGAAACTCAAGAAGAATGAAGCCCAAAGTGTGGACACTGTGCACCTTCTTAGAATTGGGAACAAAACACCCAGGGAAGGAGTTACAGAGACAAAGTTCGTAGCTGTGATGAAAGGATGGACCATTTAGAGACTGCCGTATCCAGGGATCCATCCCATAATCAGCTTCTAAACGCTGACACCATTGCATACACTAGCAAGATTTTGCTGAAAGGACCCAAATATAGCTGTCTCTTGTGAGACAATGCCGGGGCCTAGCAAACACAGGAGTGGATGTTCACAGTCAGCTATTGGATGTATCACAGGGCTCCCAATGGAGAAGCTAGAGAAAGTACCCAAGGAGCTAAAGGGATCTGCAACCCTATTGTTGGAACAACATGATGTACTAACCAGAACCCCGGAGCTCTTGTCTCTAGCTGCATATGTATCGAAAGATGACCTAGTCGGCCATCAATGGAAAGAGAGGCCCATTGGACTTGCAAACTTTATATGCCCCAATATAGGGGAATGCCAGGGCCAAAAGAATGGGAAAGGGTGGGTAGGGAAGTGGGGGGCGCTATGGGGGACTTTTGGGATAGCATTGGAAATGTAATTGAGGAAAATATGTAATAAAAATATTAAAAATAAAAAAAGAAAAATATCTAAGAGACAGAAGATACTGAGGAGTGCTGTGAAATGGCTTCCTCTGGATAAAGCATAGCTGAAGTACATGTGACCTCACAGCATCGGTGGTTACTTATACCTATAGCTGAGAAGCTGCTGATAGGTGATGGTTGTTGGGAAGGAAAATTGCTTTTCCTTGTGGGGTAGCTGTACTGGTATGTTGCCCATGCTCCTATGGATAGTTCCACAGTCACACACATGGGCAGCACTACTTAGAATCCGTGAGTTATCAAAACAAAAATAAGAGAACATGAAGTTGAAAAGGAACATGTTGGAGGATGGAAAATGAGTTGGAGAGAAGGAATAGGAAGTTTATTGAGATGCATGGTATACTTGTATGAAATCTTCCAAGAACTAAAATAGAAGATAAACAAACAAAAACTGACAATACTTAGAGTCAGACCTAGAGCCAGAGGTTTGTAAAGAAATTATAATCTGGCTGCCCTAGCAAGGGATCAAATCCAAAAATATGATCTGGCAGAATGCAGACATATCCTGGATTATAGTATGATCTGGGTGGAATACAGACACACCCTTAGCACACACCTTTATTCACTAACAGTGAAGTTAAGATTAGTCTGTAGAAGGAAGAAGCCATGTTTGAAAGTGATGTCTAATTGAGGGTATACAAAGTGACAAATCAGAAAAAGATTTGACAGGTTGAGTCAGAGATAGGATGCAGCAAACTCACACAAGAACAACAGAGGAAGAGAAACTACTTAGGAGCAATAAGAGAAAATGAAAGGTGGTGGTGGTGGTGTGGTGGGTGGTGATAGTGTGTATGACACAGGTTTACTGGGACAGATTTACAGAGACAGGTTAGAGAGAAAACAAGCTAGGCACAGGGGAAGACAGAACCAGAACAAGCCAGAGAATGATAAGGAAACAGAAGACAAGAACATATTGCTGAAGTCAGTTAGTATGAGGCCAGGCAGAACAATTCAGTCAGAAGCACAGAAAAGCCAGACTGGATCAGTCAGTCTTGGAAGACTAGGTTATACGAAGGCTAGAAGCTTCCAGACCTAGGCCTAGGAATAGAACAGACAAGAAATGCTCTGGGCTCAGCTCAAGCCATGTATTCATACAGCTTGAGTACATCTCTCATCACTTCTGAGGAAATAAAAGTGACATTTACAGAGGTCAGATGACCAAATGGGCTGACTCAACTTATAGTCAATTACTTTTCCAGAGTTTTCAATGTGTTATATAATTTTCTTCTATTCATGGTAATTTTATTGAAGGCCATAATTTTGATTGAAGGACAGCTAATATGAATCTGTGGATGAACTCTGACAGGCAGTTATCGAATCAGTACTGGCACTGGGATACTCCTAAACAAGAGTTGCAGTTTTGTAAACCACTCCTTGTAAAAGTTCAAGGCTATGGTCTAAATCTTTGTGTCCTCACCAAATTCATACACTGAAACCCAACTCCCAAAATTGTGGTATTATCAGATGGGGTTTAGGGCAGGTGATTAAGTCATGAGATGTCATGAATGGTATTCTTGCCTTTTATGAAAGAAAAGAATTCCTTATCTCTTGTTCCATGAGAAAATAGAATGAAATGGAGGCATCTATAGACCAGGATGAAGACTTTGAGTAGACACTGAATGTGCACCTGCCTTGATCTGGGACTTCACAATAACTAGGACTATGAGAAGTAAATTTCTGTTGTTTATCAGCTTCTCAAGTTATAGTAATACATAAAGATGGACTAAGTAGATTGTGTCGGTTTTACTCCAAAGATAGAAACTTCAAAGAAAACCAGGTACTGTGTCCTTTATTCTTGTTGGTCCCTGAGGTCTAATTTCTGACTAGACTCAGCTACACCATCTCAGTAATGCCTTTAAGAATGCCAGGTGCTTTGAGAAAAGTGGCACAAATGGCCAGTTTCATTTGACCCTATCTTCTCTTTGGAGTACCCCATCCCAAGCTTAAATGGTGTTCTAATCCTTTTGTGGTGGAAGGGATCAGGTTTTTTCTCAACTATATGTAGATTTTCTAGGCAGTTTCCTGTTGAGAGTTGGTCTATAAAAGTTAGTCCTTCTCTGTAATCTGAGTAGTTTTAAGCCTCTTTGATCCTGAGCCATTTAGATCTTATACCCCTGTATTGCTATCTTCACAGACAATAACACATAAAATTGGGGTAACCATGATGGCTCAGCAGGAACAGGCACTTGACATCCAGCCTGATTACTTGAAATTGATGTTGGGAACATCAGCATGAAAGAAGAAACTATTCCTGCATGTTGTTCGTTGTCCTTCACATATGCACAAGCACCATAGCATTCATGCCCAAACAAACACATCCACACATTAAACAAACAAATAAAGGTATATACTATCCATGTATATATACATATGTATATGTATATATATCCAAATTAAGATTTTTGTCTGCTTTTAAATATAAGTTGTTTATCTTCTATATAGAGAGATGATAGTAAATTTGAAAGTAAGATTCAAAAATCACAAGCTTCTCATCCATCTTATACATTGCCTGAAATGCTAAATGCTACCACGCTAATACTGCTGGCCCAACATATAGAAGTAGAAATACAACCATTGGAAATATTCGTTTCTGTTTTCAGACTAGCAAAATCCTCCACCCTCCATTCCATCTCCACTCCTAGAAGTCTATGTCATGAAAACATCTGCATAAAGATTCTGCTGTACCCCACAAATACTATTTTTTTCTGATCTTATTTATCACTGAAGTAGTATAATGTTGTAGGTGTATGATATGCAAATGTGTATACATAATGTGTGTCCCAATCCTTTACAGTTAAAAAACAAACAAAAACCATGGATTTGATTTGCACCAGGCCTTAGGTTCTCAGCCAATGAGACCTGACTAGAACCAAACTTATAAATGCCTCAGACAACACGGCTGTGCCCCTCCATGCGGTATAGACTTCATCGCACAACAAGGTTGTTGATGCAGCTGTGGCTTCTTTTTCTGCCATTTACTTTGTGTCTGGAGAACAATGCTGACACTATTAAACATCAAAACTATTTGAGTAGTAATGTTGGTCCTCTTTCAAAGAAAAATAGAGAATGCATTAACAGGATGTTAGGAGACAAGGTTTGCCATGGCTCGAGTTCCTTCTGGGAAATGATAAGAACCTTGACAAGTAAAGGAGGACAGAGCTGAGATCTCTGGAAGTCCTCTGACAAAGGAGAAGCATGATAAAAATTACTGTCGCTGAGATGATTGGCCAAGTCTGTTACCGATGGTGCCAGAAGAAACAAGTAGGGAAGACAGGTAGTGGTCTTAGCAGCGTGAATAAAAAGGCATAACTTTGTCAGACACTGGGGCATATTTCTCCACAGAGACGGCTTAGCCACTTCTTCAGTTGCCTGTGGCACCAATTCCATGTGTGATTACGTTTTGATTTATGCTTCTGCACATCACAAATGCTCGGGACTGTGAGAGACTCCACTTCAGAAAGACAAAGCTTAAATCCAGCAATAAGCTCTAAAGATGAAAACTATTGGGTAAATGTGTACTAGCATCTATCATCAATGCTTTGGTAATACAATTTTCAGAAAAACCACAGTATAATTCCATGCTTTTTTAAAACCTACAATACAGTAATAAGTGTATGTATACATATGACCTGCCCAGCATTAATAAGTTGGAGGAGACGATTGTAACCTGAGAATGAAGCCTCTGTGAATGAAGTTATACTCTTAGAGACTCCAAAGATCTCTCCCATTCCCTATCTTCTGTGGGAGACTAGAAGGAGAGAACAATGTTCTGCATCCTGTAAAATTCAAATATGTCAGCATCCCTTTGGCAGACTCTGAGTCTTCAGGACTGTGAGAAGAAATGACTGTTGCTTGAGCTTCCTAATTTATGGTACTTTGATGTAACAGCTCAAAGTGGCAAAGACACATGTTACACTGTACTAGTGATTATATTGGAGAAGAGAGTAGATAAAGAAAAAAATCACACTAAAGTTTTAGTTTGTATGCATAGTTTATCCAGTATGTTTGTATTTAAATACATAACTGTACAGAATTAAAAAGTTACACAGTTTTGACTGATGTGTGTCATATTAAACATCTAATATTAATCCAGAGCTGACTTTAGTAATCATCTGTCATAATGCTCGAGTCAAAATAATAAATTATAATTACTCAACCAATTTATATGCTGCCACAAGAGTTACAACACACAGCAAGTGTCTAATTTATATTGAATATGAAGCATATATTGTTACAACTTCATGGTGTCGACTTAGCTCCTGCTATCTCAGATCTGTTCTCCTGCCTCAGTTTTTGAAGAGAAGTGAAATTTCTAAAAGACATGAGATAGGAAGGAAAGAAGGAAGGAAATGAATGTCCAGGAGAACAGAGTTCCATTAAAGGGAGTTTGTGATTACTTTTAAAGTGTGCAATTTTTGTAATAGAAACTACTTAGGAACAATGTTAATACACTGTCAAGTATTTTATAGAAATGCCCAATGCAATGTTAGCTAATGAAGAACATTTGAATGCTCATTGTATTATTTATTCATGGAATTAACTCCAGCAAATAAAATTAGTTTCTACTCCTCCAAGTATGTCAGGAATTAATATTCTCTCTCTCTCATTTTCTCTCTCTCTCTCCCTCTCCCTTCCCCTGCCTCTCTCTGTGTCTCTGATGTAAGAAAATGCCATTTTCCTCAAATAACATTAAATGACAGAGAATATGTGCTTTCTAAAAGGCAGGATAAAAGCAGTGGCAATAATCAACCACCCAGCGGCTGGTAAACTCTCACCCTGGCCATTATTACACGTATCATTTTAAAAGATACTTTGGTTGTTTTAAGTCACAATACAACCAATTATAACTTGGAACATTGTTTTCAACACAAATATATAGAGGGATTTTTTTTTTAGATTTATTTTAAATATCCCCAATGTGTTAGGAGCTATTTCCCCAGACTTGAGACTGGATTTTTCAACTAGAAACATCCAGACCTTTGAGTCCTCACTACTCACAGCTTCCTGCTTTATAGTCCCCTCCCCGCAGTGTAGTTACTCTGTGCTTGCAAAGCAAGGTGGGAGATTAAAACTTGAAAACATTTGATTCAGAATTATATTTGTTTCTCCGGATTTGCATTCATGTTAGTAGAAGGCCCCAGGTTGTTACTTAACTGAATTCTGCTTCTCAGCATTGCTCTGGACAGGGTGGTCAGAGTGTCCAGTCTTCAGTTTCTCACAGGTAAGGTAAGATACTGATAGTAGCTACATAACCTCAGAGGACAGTTATGTAGAGTTGGACTCTCTGGAGTTTCTAATGGCACTGTCCTAAGAAGCACTGGATGGATGTTTTATTGCTAATTTTTACATGAGGGACCAAAGTCATCATTGTTCATAAATTGTGTCCATTTATCAATATATCCAGTATATCTTGACAAGAGTAAAAAAAGTACACTCCTCATTTATAGTATAAAATAATCATCCATTGTGTTTGGATCTCCAACTACAGCAGAATCTAAGGGGAAAAATTCATGGATTAAAATTGCCATACAGTTTCTCCCTAACCACCTTTAAAACATTTAAACCACCTCTTTTAAAACATTTCAAACTCCACACTCTGGAATAAAGTTTGGAGGAGTATCTTCACTGTGCTATTCATGGGTTTCATTTCAAGTCTCTGAGACACATTGTACTAAGCGCAGAGAAACCAGCTGTGTGTCCACATGAAAGAGGAACTTCTGACTGGGTCTCCTTCCCTCAGGCTTTCTCCCGGTCTAAGTAACTTGACCTTTTCCTTTCTACTTTCTATACAAAACAACTGAAACTTGTTAGATACTTGTCTTTCCAGCCTCCATTAACTTCTGTGTCCTAAAAGAAAACTAAGTTGCATAGACAGGGATTTCTTGTTGAAATTGCTTATTGACAAACAAAACCATAAAACAGCTTAGATTATGCTGTGTGATATTTTAAGATAACCTCTGAGACTTGTGGTGAGATTTTTTTTTAAAGATACACTTTATTGAAAGCCATCTAGTCACAGAATAAGATGAAGGGCAGAATTCTTCCTAATCTATGAACTCACCTCTATAGGAATTCTTCAGACGGTTAGTTGGAATAGCTGGATCTACATGAAGTGAAGGCTATTATAAATAACACTGATAAAACCTGTAACTTTGATTATTGTGCCGATGTTCTCTATGGAATCTTCTGCACAAAAGAGATCTGCAAACCTGTAGGGGCAACAACATTATGAACTAACCAGTACACCTGAGCTCTTGACTCTAGCTGCATATGTATCAAAAGATGGCCTAGTCGGCCATCACTGGAAAGAGAGGCCCATTGGACTTGCAAACTTTATATGCCCCAGTACAGGGGAACGCCAGGGCCAAAAAGTGGGAATGGGTGGGTAGGGGGGTGAGGGGGAGGGTATGGGGGACTTTTGGGATAGCATTGGAAATGTAATTGAGGAAAATACATAATAATAATAATAAAAAAAGATGAAAAAAAAAACCTGTAACTTAGCCGGGCAGTGGTGGCACACGCCTTTAATCCCAGCACTTGGGAGGCAGAGGCAGGTGGATTTCTGAGTTCGAGGCCAGCCTGATCTACAGAGTGAGTTCCAGGACAGCCAGGGCTATACAGACAAACCCTGTCTTGAAAAACCAAAAAAATAAAATAAAATTAAAAAAATTAAAAAAAAACCCAACCTGTAACTTACTGAAACAAAATGTTGAAAGGTGAGCATCCAACCCTAAATCTCTTTATGTGCGGAAGAAAAGAGAAAATGATTAGAAATCATTTATATTGGAGTCACTAAGAATTTTTTAAAAGATAAACAAACTTAAAGAGCTGGGCGTGGTGGCTCACACCTTTAATCCCAGCACTCGGGAGGCAGAGGCAGGCGGATTTCTGAGTTCAAGGCCAGCCTGGTCTACAAAGTGAGTTCCAGGACAGCCAGGGCTACACAGAGAAACTCTGTCTCAAAAAAACAAAAACAAAAAACAAAAAAAAACAAAAAACAAAAAAAAAACATACTTAAAGATCTTAATTTGTCAGACAATTACTGAAAAGGGGTAAATACAATACATGGCAAAAGAACATATATGGGAAACTAGAAGAGTAATCTATGTATCACAAACTGATTCTGCTTATTATTCAGTGGCTGTGGGAAACGATGATTCCATGTTGCTAAAGAAATAATGGCAAATATTAAAACTATGAGAAAATGATTTCTGAAAAGCACAGGATTTTTTTTAATCAAAGTGTTATTTGAGAAAAAAAAAACTATTTTAAAAGCAATTTGACTTCTAAAACTATTAAGTTAACACTACTCGTTTTGAAAGAGAAAAAACTGAACTCTCCATGAACTCTTCAACTCAAAGTCCTCTTACCCCTCCCATCTGGAGATTGTTCCCGGAATACTCCTGAACTTTTTACCCCAGAGTACATTCCTGAACTCTTCACCCCAGAGTCCGACCCCCTCCCAATTGAAAACTGTTCCAAGAACATTTTTTAGATAAGGGTCTCCTGGAACAAACCCAGTCCAACCCCTCCCAACTGAGGATTGTGCCAGGAACATTTTTGAGATAAGGGTTTGAACCAACCTCAGAATGTTCCAATAAATCAAGTACATTGCCAAAATATAGGACACGACCCCTTGGTTACGTAAAGCCCCTTGGAAAATCCCTTAGAATAACCCTTGGCAGAACCCCTTGGTGACGTAAATTTGTACTTTCCCTGCCCTGCTCCCCCCCCCCTTGCCTTTCTCCTATAAAAGCCTGTGAAAATTTGGGCCAGTTGTCGATTCTCCTCTGCACCTTGCTGGGTGTATGAGTTTCGACCCCAGAGCTCTGGTTTATGTGCTTTTTATGTGCTTTCTTGTCGTTGCTGTATTGAATCTTACTCTCTACATCTTAAGTTCGGTCTCAGTGTCTTCTTGGGTGCGCGGCTGTCCCGAGGCTTGAGTGAGTGTCTCCCCTCCGGGGGTCTTTCATTTGGTGCATTGGCCGGGAATCAGCGCGACCACCCAGAAGTCCTGGACCCACTCAGAGGTAAGATTTTCTGTTTTGTTTTGGTCTGGTGTCTGTGTTCTGTCTCTGGAGGCCAGGTAGGCCGTTCTGTATCTGGTGCGATCGCAGTTTTGGTTTTGCGTGACGCTCTGTGCTCATTACGAGCGCCAGAGACCGCGCTCCGGGAGGGAGCGCGGGGTGGATAAGGACAGACGTGCCCAGGTGTCCACCGTCCGATCTGCCCCTGGGAGACGTCCCAGGTGGAATAGGGGAGGATCAGGGACGCCTGGTGAACCCCTCTGAAGGCCAAGAGACCATCACTTTAGTGGAAGGTCTAAATCGGCCGGCCTTGGAGAGGCCATCTGAATCTGTAAGTTGCCTGTGGGCGACGCGAAGTCGCCACCGTTTTTGGTTTCTTTTTTGTCTCAGTCTCGTGTCTGCTCTTGTTGTGTCTGCTATTATTCTAGAAATGGGACAATCTGCCTCCTCTCCCCTGTCTCTAACTCTGGAGCATTGGGGAGAGGTGAGGGTCAGAGCTCACAACCAGTCTGTGGAGGTTAGAAAGGGTCCTTGCCAGACCTTCTGCACCTCCGAGTGGCCGACATTTGGAGTGGGCTGGCCACCGGAGGGTGCTTTTGACTTGTCACTAATCGCTGCCGTCAGGCAAATTGTTTTCCAGGAAGAAGGAGGTCACCCTGATCAGATCCCCTACATTGTGACCTGGCAAAATCTTGTTCAGTTCCCACCTCCGTGGGTCAAGCCGTGGGTCCCAAATCCTTCGAAACTGACGGTAGCGGTTGTCCAGTCTGATGCAGATGAAAAATCCAGTCCTTCAGCACCTCCCAAGATTTATCCAGAGGTTGACGACCTCCTCTGGATGGACTCCCAACCTCCCCCTTACCCCCTACCCCAGCAGCCGCCTGCGGCTGCCCCGCCACAGGGACCAATAGCGAGAGGGGCACAGGGACCGGCAGGGGGGACTAGGAGCCGTAGAGGCCGAAGCCCTGGAGAAGAAGGGGGGCCAGATTCAACAGTTGCCTTGCCACTTAGAGCACATGTGGGGGGGCCGGCGCCAGGACCTAATGATCTCATCCCTTTGCAGTACTGGCCTTTTTCCTCTTCTGATTTATATAATTGGAAAACTAACCACTCTCCTTTCTCAGAAAACCCCTCTGGGCTTATTGGGCTCCTTGAATCGCTTATGTTCTCCCATCAACCCACTTGGGATGATTGCCAGCAACTTTTGCAGGTCCTCTTCACCACGGAGGAGAGAGAAAGAATTCTGCTGGAAGCCAGGAAGAATGTCCTGGGACAAGATGGGACCCCCACTAATCTCCCCAATCTCATAGATGAATCCTTCCCCTTGACTCGCCCTAATTGGGACTACAACACCGCGGAAGGTAGGGAGCGTCTCACGGTCTACCGTTGGACTCTAGTGGCGGGGCTCAAAGGGGCCGCACGGTGACCTACTAATTTGGCCAAGGTAAGAGAGGTCCTTCAGGGGCCAGTGGAGCCGCCCTCTGTTTTCTTAGAACGACTGATGGAGGCTTACAGGAGGTATACACCATTTGACCCCTCTTCAGAGAGTCAAAAAGCAGCCGTGGCTATGGCTTTCATTGGTCAGTCCACCTCTGATATTAAGAAAAGGTTGCAGAGACTAGAGGGGCTCCAAGATTATACTTTACAGGATTTGGTGAGAGAAGCTGAGAGAGTGTATCACAAGAGGGAGACGGAGGACGAAAAAAAGGAGAGGGAAAAGAAAGAGATGGAAGAGAGAGAAAATCGGCGTGATCGCCGCCAGGAGAGAAATTTAACTAGAATTTTGGCCATAGTAGTAGGTGCAAAAAAGGCAGAAAAAGAGCAGTCAGGGTACCTGGGCAACAGGGCAAGAAGACCTCCAAGAGAACAGAAACTTCCACTTGAAAGAGACCAGTGTGCATTCTGTAAAGAAAAAGGACATTGGGCCAAAGATTGCCCCAAAAAGAAGCCAAGAGAACCCAAGGTGTTGGCTATGAAAGAAGACTAGGGAAGTCGGGGCTCGGACCCCCTCCCTGAGCCTAGGGTAACACTTTCTGTGGAGGGGACTCCTGTTAATTTTTTAATAGACACAGGAGCAGAACATTCAGTTTTGACTAAACCGTTAGGACAATTAGGAAGTAAAAAGACTATGGTAATAGGAGCTACTGGCAGTAAATTTTACCCTTGGACTACTAAGAGAGTTTTGGAAGTAGGAAAGAATCAAGTAACTCACTCTTTTCTTGTGATTCCTGAATGCCCTACGCCCCTTCTGGGACGAGACTTGACCAAACTTAAAGCTCAAGTCCAGTTCACCTCAAAGGGACCAGAGATCACCTGGGGAGAGACCCCTATAGCATGTTTGGTTTTAAATTTAGAGGAAGAGTATCGCCTCCATGAGCAGGGTCCCAAACAATTGCCAGACCCTGAATGGCTATCCGCTTTTTCTGGAGTATGGGCTGAGCAGGCAGGGATGGGAATAGCTAAACAAGTGCCTCCGGTCGTGGTAGAATTAAAAGCCGATGCCTCCCCAGTCTCGGTCAGACAGTACCCTATGAGTAAGGAAGCTAAAGAAGGCATCCGGCCACATATTCAGAGACTGATAGAGCAAGGAATTCTAGTGCCTTGCCAATCCCCTTGGAACACTCCTCTACTGCCAGTAAGGAAGCCTGGGACTAATGATTATCGACCAGTGCAAGATTTAAGAGAAGTTAACAAGAGGGTGCAGGACATTCACCCTACTGTTCCAAATCCTTACAACCTACTAAGTTCCCTCCCGCCAGAGCGGACTTGGTACACTGTTTTAGACTTAAAAGATGCTTTTTTCTGCCTTCGATTGCACCCTAATAGCCAGCCACTGTTCGCTTTTGAGTGGAGGGACCCAGAAGGAGGATATACGGGCCAGCTAACCTGGACAAGATTGCCCCAAGGATTCAAGAACTCTCCTACTCTTTTTGATGAAGCACTCCACCGTGACCTTGCGCCTTTTAGGGCGCAGAACCCTCAGATTTCTCTCTTACAGTATGTAGATGACTTACTGGTTGCAGCCTCAACTCAGGAACTGTGCCTTGAAGGAACCAAGAGGCTCCTGAATGAACTGGGTGAGTTGGGGTACCGGGTATCGGCTAAGAAAGCCCAGCTATGTTGCACCGAGGTGACCTACTTAGGGTACACCCTCCGGGAAGGAAAGCGGTGGCTCACCGAGGCCAGAAAACAGACTGTAATGCTGATCCCAACCCCTACCACCCCGCGCCAAGTACGTGAGTTTCTGGGGACGGCGGGCTTCTGCAGACTCTGGATACCAGGGTTCGCAACATTGGCTGCCCCTCTATACCCACTTACTAAGGAAAAAGTCCCATTCACCTGGACTGAGGAACACCAAAAAGCCTTTGACAGCATAAAGGCAGCCTTGCTTGCAGCCCCCGCCCTGGCCTTGCCAGATTTGACTAAGCCTTTTACCCTATATGTTGATGAACGGGCTGGAATAGCCCGTAGGGTCTTGACTCAGACTCTGGGGCCCTGGAAGCGGCCAGTGGCCTACCTATCTAAAAAGCTCGACCCAGTTGCCAGCGGCTGGGCCTCCTGCCTGAAAGCCATTGCTGCAGTAGCCCTGCTTGTTAAAGACGCTGACAAGCTTACCCTGGGTCAGCATGTGACTATAATCGCTCCCCATGCTCTGGAGAGTATTGTACGACAGCCCCCTGACCGGTGGATGACTAATGCCCGGATGACCCACTACCAGAGTTTGTTGCTAAATGATCGAGTAACTTTTGCTCCACCTGCCATCCTCAATCCTGCTACCCTCCTCCCCTTGGCGGACGACTCCACTCCTGTACATCAATGTGCTGATGTCCTGGCTGAGGAAACTGGAACGAGGAGAGATCTAACTGATCAGCCTTGGCCGGGTGTGCCTGCCTGGTACACCGATGGCAGCAGCTTTGTGGTGGAGGGAAAAAGGAGAGCAGGAGCGGCGGTAGTAGATGGAAAACAGGTAATTTGGGCGAGTGGTCTTCCAGAAGGAACTTCGGCTCAGAAGGCTGAACTTATGGCACTAACCCAAGCCCTGCGGTTGGCTGAAGGTAAGGCGATTAACATTTACACTGACAGCCGCTATGCTTTCGCTACAGCCCATATCCATGGGGCCATCTACCAACAGAGGGGGCTACTTACCTCGGCAGGAAAAGACATTAAAAACAAAGAAGAAATTCTAGCCCTCTTAGAGGCTATACATATGCCAAAGAAAGTGGCTATTATCCATTGTCCGGGCCACCAAAAAGGTCAGGATCCTGTGGCCCAAGGAAATCAGATGGCTGATGTAGCAGCAAAGCAGGCAGCCCAGGGGGTGATGGCTTTGACAGGAAAGAGTGGGCCCTCGTCAGGACCCTCACCAGTGACTCATCCTAATTGTATATTTTGCCAAAAGCAAGCTGCTCTAGAAACAGCAGTCTTGGTGGAGGGAGGCGAGCCCACGCCAGGACCTCATCAAGTAGCACGCCAGGACCAAAAAGAAGAATATGATATCAGGGAGCTCATCTGGACTGCGGACCGGCTCCCCTATTTTTCCCAAGAGCATATCAAGCTACCTGCTAAAGAGGGAAGAGAGTTTGTCCGGAAACTGCATCAATTCACCCATCTAGGGGTTGACAAACTCTTGAAACTTATTAGAAATTCCAGATATCAGATCCAAGGATTAAATACGGTGGTACAACAGGTAGTGGAGTCCTGTCGGGCTTGTGCGCTCACTAACGCTGCCCGACCTTATAAAGAACAAGGAAAGAGACAACGAGGGGATCGCCCCGGAGTTTACTGGGAAGTGGATTTCACTGAAATTAAACCAGGAATGTATGGTAACAAGTACCTGCTGGTATTTATAGACACTTTTTCAGGGTGGGTAGAGGCCTTTCCCACTAAGTCTGAAACTGCTCAGGTGGTAACCAAGAAGATCCTTGAAGAAATCCTACCCCGGTTTGGGATCCCTAAGGTAATTGGCTCAGACAACGGGCCCGCATTTGTTGCCCAGGTAAGTCAGGGATTGGCCTCACAATTGGGGACTGATTGGAAGTTACATTGTGCTTATAGACCCCAAAGCTCAGGACAGGTAGAAAGGATGAATAGAACTCTAAAAGAGACCCTAACTAAATTAGCTATTGAGACCGGCAGTAAAGACTGGGTGACCCTCCTTCCCTTTGCGCTTCTTAGAGTCCGAAACACACCTGGACGTTTCGGTCTTACTCCTTATGAAATTCTACATGGGGGACCGCCCCCCTTGACTGAGTCTGGCGGGATATTGGATCCCTGTGTTGACTCTTCCTCACCCTCTGCTCTGTTTACCCATTTAAAGGCCTTGGAAGTTGTCAGAACACAGATCTGGGACCAGATCAAAGAAGCTTATGCACCGGGGACCACGGCAGTGCCCCACAGGTTCCAGGTTGGAGATTCGGTCCTCGTCAGACGACATCGCACCAGCACTCTTGAGCCTCGGTGGAAAGGACCATATCTGGTACTGTTAACAACTCCAACGGCAGTAAAAGTAGACGGAATCACCGCCTGGATCCACGCCTCTCACGTCAAGAAGGCTCCTAGCCAGGGTAGAGGCAACCATGAAGACAACTGGACAGTGGCAACTACTGACAATCCTCTTAAACTTCGCTTGTGTCGCGGGTGCCACCCTAAGCCTAGGGAACCACAACCCTCATGCCCCAATTCAGCAGTCTTGGGAAGTGCTTAATGAAAAGGGAAACATTGTGTGGGCAATCACTGCAGTCCTTCCCCTTTGGACTTGGTGGCCTGATCTCACACCTGACATCTGTAGATTAGCAGCAGGATCTCCCAATTGGGACCTCCCCGATCATACTGATCTTGTTAAACCACCCC
Organism: Mus caroli; assembly: GCF_978045245.1. Taxonomy (NCBI): domain Eukaryota; kingdom Metazoa; phylum Chordata; class Mammalia; order Rodentia; family Muridae; genus Mus; species Mus caroli. The sequence goes on along the minus strand of NW_028227267.1, from coordinate 98,807,116 downwards.
CTGAACAGCAGTGCGTTCCGAGTGGGATAGGGAGCAACTATGGATGTTCAGGGCAGTTCTACCGAGCTAATCTTAGAGCTGCACATTTTTATGTTTGCCCTGGTCAGGGTCAGAGCGGAAGGCTTCAACAAGAATGTGGAGGGGCATCAGATTATTTTTGTGGTAAATGGACATGTGAAACGACAGGGGAAGCCTACTGGAAGCCTTCCTCTGACTGGGACCTAATCACGGTAAAGCGAGGTAGTGGTTATGATAGGCCAGACCAAGGAGAAAGGAACTCCTATAAATATCCAGAGAGTGGGTGCGCTCTTAAAAACAGCCCCCCAGGACCATGCAAGGGTAAATACTGCAACCCCTTACTTATAAAATTCACCGAAAAAGGGAAACAAAATCGTTTGAGTTGGCTTAAAGGAAATAGGTGGGGTTGGCGCGTATACATTCCACCAAGAGACCCTGGGTTCATTTTCACGATCAGACTAACGGTAAGAGACCTAGCGGTAACACCCATAGGGCCCAACAAAGTCCTTACAGAACAGGGCCCCCCAATAGTACCAGCTCCCCCACAAGTCCTGGCCGTACCAGCTCCACCAACTCCACAGCCCAACACAGTGAGACCTTCCCTAGGGACTAATACTTCCCTCATGAGGCCGACCTTAGTTTCCCCACCGCCCCTAGACACAGAGAGCCGTCTGGTCAGTCTAGTACAAGGAGCTTTTTTGGTGTTAAATAGGACCAATCCTAATATGACTCAATCATGTTGGTTATGCTATGCCTCTAGGCCCCCTTATTATGAAGGAATTGCTCAGATCAGGACTTATAATACTACTTCAGATCATTCTCAATGCCTTTGGGGGGAAAACAGAAAGCTGACTCTGGCAGCAGTTTCAGGAAGTGGGCTCTGTTTAGGCCAGGCGCCTCAGGGTAAACGACACCTTTGTAATCAAACCCAGAACATCCAGCCTAGCAAAAGTGGTCAGTATCTGGTGCCCCCCATAGACACAGTATGGGCTTGCAATACCGGTCTCACTCCTTGTGTATCTATATCTGTTTTTAATAGTTCCAAAGATTTCTGCATTTTAGTTCAACTTATTCCTAGACTCCTGTATCATGATGATAGCTCCTTTTTAGACAAGTTTGATCACCGGATCCGCTGGAAAAGAGAACCCGTTACCTTAACTTTGGCAGTGCTTTTAGGATTAGGAGTAGCAGCAGGAGTAGGTACAGGTACCGCTGCCTTAATTCAGACCCCCCAATACTATGAAGAATTATGTACAGCTATGGATGTTGATCTTAGAACTATAGAACAGTCTATAACTAACTTAGAAGAATCTTTGACTTCCCTGTCTGAAGTAGTGCTGCAAAACAGGAGAGGATTAGACTTATTATTCCTTAAAGAAGGAGGACTTTGTGCTGCCCTAAAAGAAGAATGTTGTTTTTATGTTGATCATTCAGGAGTAATCAAAGACTCTATGGCCAAACTTAGAGAACGCCTAGATATACGTAAAAAAGAAAGAGAAAGCCAACAAGGATGGTTCGAAAGCTGGTTTAATAAGTCCCCTTGGCTTACCACTCTCCTCTCCACCATAGCAGGACCCTTAATTACACTTATGCTTTTGCTCACTTTTGGCCCCTGCTTTCTTAATAAGTTAGTAGCTTTTGTTAGGGAAAGAATTAATGCAGTACAAGTTATGATACTAAGGCAACAATATCGGGTCCTCCAGGAGGCCGAAACCCCGCTCTAGGATTAGAGCTTTTCACTAGAAGAAGGGGGGAATGAAAGAGAAAAAAACTGAACTCTCCATGAACTCTTCAACTCAAAGTCCTCTTACCCCTCCCATCTGGAGATTGTTCCCGGAATACTCCTGAACTTTTTACCCCAGAGTACATTCCTGAACTCTTCACCCCAGAGTCCGACCCCCTCCCAATTGAAAACTGTTCCAAGAACATTTTTTAGATAAAGGTCTCCTGGAACAAACCCAGTCCAACCCCTCCCAACTGAGGATTGTGCCAGGAACATTTTTGAGATAAGGGTTTGAACCAACCTCAGAATGTTCCAATAAATCAAGTACATTGCCAAAATATAGGACACGACCCCTTGGTTACGTAAAGCCCCTTGGAAAATCCCTTAGAATAACCCTTGGCAGAACCCCTTGGTGACGTAAATTTGTACTTTCCCTGCCCTGCTCCCCCCCCTTGCCTTTCTCCTATAAAAGCCTATGAAAATTTGGGCCGGTTGTCGATTCTCCTCTGCACCTTGCTGGGTGTATGAGTTTCGACCCCAGAGCTCTGGTTTATGTGCTTTTTATGTGCTTTCTTGTCGTTGCTGTATTGAATCTTACTCTCTACATCTTAAGTTCGGTCTCAGTGTCTTCTTGGGTGCGCGGCTGTCCCGAGGCTTGAGTGAGTGTCTGCCCTCCGGGGGTCTTTCATTTAAAAAAAAAAAAAAGCTATCTCTAAAAGACTTCTTGACAGAACAAGGGACCAAATATTTACTGTGAAAATGGGCCATTCTATATAAAACTCTTGCAAATCAAAAATTAGATTCTAAAATATATTAAGCAATGACATCAAGTAGCAGGCATTTGCTATGGTGAGTAAAATATTAGCCCAAGAGCACACAGACACATTATGGGGTGGGGGCTCAGGGTACAGACACATTGATACTCAGAGATGCCGGTGGTGGGGTTCTGGAGACTTTTCTGACAGAAATGTATCAGTTGCATTAAGACTTTACTTTTTCAGAGCTCTGGATTTATGGATTTCTTCTTCTGGGATTATTCTAAGTTAGAGAACAATAGAAAATGCAATACCAAAAAGTAAGAATTTCTGGGGCTGGAGAATTGGTTCAGAGTTAAGAGGCCTGACTGCTTTTCCGGAGAGAGTACCGATTTTCAGGTACCAGCACCCACGGGCAGCTCATGATTTTCTGTGACTCCAGTTTAAGGGAATCCAGTGCCTTTATCATCCTCTACAGTCACCAGACCCATACACACACAATACACAGGCATACACACAAGGCCCCAGGACGTATTAAATATGATTAAAAAGATCTTTAGATTATTTCAAAACAACAAATATAAAGCAAAGAAACTGCTATTAGGAAAATGCCTGAAAGTAGAACATAAATGTGCTGTGAAATGTGATCACTACACACAACTCACAAAAACACTAATGACGAAGGGAAATGCTCATATGTATTGTGAAATATGTACATGCATGTACAACATGCGAGGATTTCACACAGAACTTCACACACTGTATCAGCACAAAACACATATGCATGTGTGCACATACACGTTTTCCATCTCCCCTACTATGTAAGACCTGCATCCATGTCCACTACATGTCTTTAATAGCTTGAGTGCATTGGATGTGTATCTACTTGTGGCTTGAAGGGTGAAAGAAAATTTATCGAAGGGTTAAAAGTTGTGTGATTCTAAACTTTTTTTCCCACGTAAAGTTTTTTTTAACAAATACTCATCCATAAAATATTAAAAATAATTATCAATTACTAACAGAAAAGGCGTACTTTATAGCCATTTGAAAAAGTAAGAAATCTGAGCAAGTTTTGTTTGCTGTTATACATGAATAAACCTCACATGGCTGAAGGAATAGATTGACTTTTTAAAAAGTGTTTTTGCACAGAAAGTAAAGAAAGGCTACATGTTTCCGGTGTGTTTGCAGTCAGTCATTTATATTCTAGTAAAAAAAAGAAAAAGAAAAGGAAAGAAAGAAATAAAAATAAAAAAATAAGAAAATTCTGGTAAATAAGAAGTCCATAAAAGAAGCAGTCGTCCACACATGACAGAACATACAACCCTCAGACTGAACCCAGGACTCACTCAGCCCCAATCACGAACTTTAGTTTTAGTACAAGTGACTTGTGTTTGAAGAAAAGTTGGATCTGAGAGCAATGTTCATGTTCCTTTCCCTGTGAACTGTGGGGAAAGCATGGCATGTAACTGGACCTAGACCAGAGCAGGCAGAGCCAAATCTTATGAAATAAGGTCTTGCTCCTTCACAGATTCATGGGAACTCCTGCGTTCCTTAAGAATGTATTAGGCTGCCGAGTTGACATCTTAAACATCAGCTGTGTTAAGGCATCAGTATTAAAAACCCTCCCGATGGGTTGAAATGATAGAAGTCAATACATATTTCATGGTAGGTGCTGTAGGTTGCCTTTGTATTTATATTACTTTAATGAGAACTTCTGTCTGTTACAGATTGGCTAATCCATTTTTTATGTCTTATAGTTTGGGTCAGGCCTGTTAGTAATTAGCCTCAAGGCAATTTCACATAAAATACATTTTTTTTCTGGAGGTCTAGCTGATACTTGTTATTAAACAGTCTGCTTGTGAAAGGAAATTTTCTAATCTGATATCTGTGTCAGATATATGCACCCTGGAGGGCTGCCATCTGGCTCATGTATGTTTAATAATTTCAAGATTACATTAGTGTAGTTCATATCTACAGTGATCTCTGCTTTATTTAGTCCATGGTAAAAATGACTCACAGTAAAACCAGAATTAGTAATCAAAAGAGATGCGGTCACTAAATAGATTTCTGGGCAGGGTACATCGTTCAGTGGTAGAGAGCCTGAGTAGATCTGTTTTATCCCCAGCTCCGTAGAGAATGCGATATCTCAGACACAAGTATAATTAGTAATCAGCACAAATGACTAGAGTTTTGCTTTTAAGAGCAAACAAATAAAGGATGAAGAATTAATTGACTAAAATTTATTATACGAATATATGAAAATGTCAGACAATAAAAAAGAAAGACTTTGGGAGTTTTGATTCAAAACATTAAATATTTAACATTTTAAGAAATAAACAAACATTGAGAGGCTCTAAGTAATATTTTGTGTTCTTCCAATGGAACCATATGAAAGAACACTGAAACCCACCCCACCCCACTGAGTGTGCCAAACATGTTTTGCTGCTACAATAATTCAAGGACATCCCAAATGGCTTGGAGAATTGATGCTGCTAAACGAGGTAGTTCCCATATTTCTGGAAAGCACAGAGGGTTTTCTTAAATGATTTTTTTTCTATTTGTTTTTTCAGTAGACATATCAATTTTTATTTCCATTTTAAATTTATTTCATTCCTTATCTGTGATCATTTGCAGTGATAAATTGTGTCAGTTCAATCTGAAATTGGAAAATCACCTGGCAATATATTGAATAATTTGTCCACTCTGAGGATGCGCCCCATGATAGGTTATCCCAGCCAGTCAGCCTTAACATGCATATAAGCCCATGCGGGCATACCCACAGAGACCAAAAGAGGTATAAGAGCCTGTGGAGCTGGGGTTACAGGTGGTTGAGAGCTTTGGGACATGAATACGAATACTTAGACTCAAGCTCAGCAAGTGCCCTTAAGCACAGAACCATCTCTCCAGCCACTCACACAATAATTCTAGCTGTTTATACCTTGACTGGTTCTGTAAATCCCATTGCTGTCTTCTAAGCAATATCATAAACATTTTAAAAAGTGTCTGTCACGTTAGTAAGCTCAAAATGCCATAGGTTAATTAATTGCTAATGCACTGACTGCCAGTAAGTTTCAGTCCATTCCCCCAAGAATGTTCATATATATTTCTGCCTCTGTAAATTTTTTGACATACCCATTTCTCGGGTTCTGTAAAGTCTGATTTTTCATGTGGGTCTTTCCTTTCTGTGAGAATATTCGGCTCTCTCCACGCTGCTTAAATATGCGGAGAGTAACCCTGATGTCAGTGCTGCATTAGATATGATGGAAGAGGAGAGGAATGCTTTAGACGTCCTTCTGTTTATAGCCTAGAGCATTCCATACTCACACTACAGGATCTCCTTGTTAATTTTTTTAAATAATATATGTTGGACTCAAAAGAAATGATAAACAAGCTCTTCCGGTCAGAAAAGCACCGGGGCAGCTGGGGCGCAGGGTCGGCTGACACTCGCCAGCTACCCACAACACCCGCCACAGGATCTTAAGACTTCTGGTGAGTGGAGCACAGCTTCTGCTCCAATCCAATTGCGCGGGACCTGAGACTGCATTAGTTAGGGAAGCAGAAACCGGCCTGAGTAGGGCCACAGGCCTCATCCGGCCGGATCAGCGCCAGGGTAGCGGGAGAGCAGGGTTGCCTGACACCCGCCAGCTACCCTCGACCCCCGCCGCAGGATTTTGGGACTGCTGGTGAGTGGAACACAGCTTCTGCTCCAGTCCAATCACGCGGGACCTGAGACTGCTCTGGTTGGGGAGAGAGAAATCCAGCATACATAGGGCCACAACCCTCTTCCGGTCAGAAAAGCACCGGGGCAGCTGGGGCGCAGGGTCGGCTGACACTCGCCAGCTACCCACAACACCCGCCACAGGATCTTAAGACTTCTGGTGAGTGGAGCACAGCTTCTGCTCCAATCCAACTGCGCGGGACCTGAGACTGCATTAGTTAGGGAAGCAGAAACCGGCCTGAGTAGGGCCACAGGCCTCATCCGGCCGGATCAGCGCCGGGGTAGCAGGAGAGCAGGGTTGCCTGACACCCGCCAGATAAGGCTGATCTTCAATAACAAAATAAATAATAGAAAGCCAACATTCACGTGGAAACTGAACAACACTCTTCTCAATGATACCTTGGTCAAGGAAGGAATAAAGAAAGAAATTAAGAACTTTTTAGAGTTCAATGAAAATGAAGCCACAACATACCCAAACTTATGGGACGCAATGAAAGCATTTCTAAGAGGAAAACTCATAGCTCTGAGTGCCTCCAAAAGGAAACTAGAGAGAGCACACATTAGCAGCTTGACAACACACCTAAAAGCACTAGAACAAAAGGAAGCAAATTCACCCAAGAGGAGTAGACAGCAGGAAATAATCAAACTCAGGGGTGAAATCAACCAAGTGGAAACAAGAAAAACTATTCAAAGAATCAACCAATCAAGGAGCTGGTTCTTTGAGAAAATCAACAAGATAGATAAACCCTTAGCCAGACTCACTAGAGGGCACAGGGAAAGCATCCTAATTAACAAAATCAGAAATGAAAAGGGAGACATAACAACAGGTCCTGAAGACATCCAAAACACCATCAGATCCTTCTACAAAAGGCTATACTCAACAAAACTGGAGAACCTGGATGAAATGGACAAGTTCCTAGACAGATACCAGGTACCAAAGTTGAATCAAGATCAGGTTAATGATCTAAACAGCCCTATATCCCCCAAAGAAATAGAAGCAGTCATTAATAGTCTCCCAACTAAAAAAAGCCCAGGACCAGATGGGTTTAGTGCAGAGTTCTATCAGACCATCAAAGAAGATCTAATCCCAGTTCTTCACAAACTATTCCACAAAATAGAAACAGAAGGTACTCTACCCAACTCATTCTATGAAGCCACAATTACTCTGATACCTAAACCACAAAAAGACCCAACAAAGATAGAAAACTTCAGACCAATATCCCTTATGAATATTGATGCAAAAATCCTCAATAAAGTTCTTGCTAACCGAATCCAAGAACACATCAAAACAATCATCCATCCTGACCAAGTAGGTTTCATCCCAGGGATGCAGGGATGGTTCAATATACAGAAATCCATCAACGTAATCCAGTATATAAACAAATTCAAAGACAAAAACCACATGGTCATCTCGTTAGATGCGGAAAAAGCATTTGACAAGATCCAACACCCATTCATGATAAAAGTCTTGGAAAGATCAGGAATTCAAGGCCCATACCTAAACATGATAAAAGCAATCTACAGCAAACCAGTAGCCAACATCAAAGTAAATGGTCAGAAGCTTGAAGCAATCCCTCTAAAATCAGGGACTAGACAAGGCTGTCCACTTTCTCCATACCTATTCAACATTGTACTTGAAGTCCTAGCCAGAGCAATTCGACAACAAAAGGAGATCAAAGGGATACAAATTGGAAAAGATGAAGTCAAAATATCACTTTTTGCAGATGATATGATAGTATATATAAGTGACCCTAAAAATTCCACCAGAGAACTCCTAAGCCTGATAAACAGCTTCGGTGAAGTAGCTGGATATAAAATTAACTCAAACAAATCAATGGCCTTTCTCTACACAAAGAATAAACAGGCTGAGAAAGAAATTAGGGAAATAACACCCTTCTCAATAGTCACAAATAATATAAAATATCTTGGCGTGACTCTAACTAAGGAAGTGAAAGATCTGTATAATAAAAACTTCAAGTCTCTGAAGAAAGAAATTATAGAAGATCTCAGAAGATGGAAAGATCTCCCATGCTCATGGATTGGCAGGATCAACATTGTAAAAATGGCTATCTTGCCAAAAGCAATCTACAGATTCAATGCAATCCCCATCAAAATTCCAAATCAATTCTTCAACGAATTAGAAAGTGCAATCTGCAAATTCATCTGGAATAACAAAAAACCTAGGATAGCAAAAACTCTTCTCAAGGATAAAAGAACCTCTGGTGGAATCACCATGCCGGACCTAAAGCTCTACTACAGAGCAATTGTGATAAAAACTGCATGGTACTGGTATAGTGACAGACAAATAGACCAATGGAATAGAATTGAAGACCCAGAAATGAACCCACACACCTATGGTCACTTGATCTTCGACAAGGGAGCTAAAAACATCCAGTGGAAGAAAGACAGCATTTTCAACAAATGGTGCTGGCACAACTGGTTGTTAACATGTAGAAGAATGCGAATCGATCCATTCCTATCTCCTTGTACTAAGGTCAAGTCTAAGTGGATCAAGGAACTTCACATAAAACCAGAGACACTGAAACTTATAGAGGAGAAAGTGGGGGAAAGACTTGAAGATATGGGCACAGGGGAAAAATTCCTGAATAGAACAGTAATGGCTTGTGCTGTAAGATCGAGAATTGACAAGTGGGACCTCATGAAACTACAAAGCTTCTGCAAGTCTAAAGACACCATCAATAAGACAAAAAGACCACCAACAGATTGGGAAAGGATCTTCACCTATCCTAAATCAGATAAGGGACTAATATCCAATATATATAAAGAACTCAAGAAGGTGGACTCCAGAAAGTCAAATAACCCCATTAAAAAATGGGGCTCAGAACTGAACAAAGAATTCTCACCTGAGGAATACCGAATGGCAGAGAAACACCTGAAAAAATGTTCAACATCCTTAATCATCAGGGAAATGCAAATCAAAACAACCCTGAGATTCCACCTCACACCAGTCAGAATGGCTAAGATCAAAAATTCAGGTGACAGCAGATGCTGGCGAGGATGTGGAGAAAGAGGAACACTCCTCCATTGTTGGTGGGATTGCAAGCTTGTACAACCACTCTGGAAATCAGTCTGGCGGTTCCTCAGAAAATTGGACATAGTACTACCGGAGGATCCAGCAATACCTCTCCTGGGCATATATCCAGAAGATGTCCCAACCGGTAAAAAGGACACATGCTCCACTATGTTCATAGCAGCCCTATTTATAATAGCCAGAAGCTGGAAAGAACCCAGATGTCCCTCAACAGAGGAATGGATACAGAAATTATGGTACATTTACACAATGGAGTACTACTCAGCTATTAAAAAGAATGAATTTATGAAATTCCTAGCCAAATGGATGGACCTGGAGGGCATCATCTTGAGTGAAGTAACACAATCACAAAAGAACTCACACAATATGTATTCATTGATAAGTGGATATTAGCCCAAAACTTAGGATACCCAAGATATAAGATACAATTTGATAAACCCATGAAACTCAAGAAGAATGAAGACCAAAGTGTGGACACTGTGCACCTTCTTAGAATTGGGAACAAAACACCCAGGGAAGGAGTTACAGAGACAAAGTTCGTAGCTGTGATGAAAGGATGGACCATTTAGAGACTGCTGTATCCAGGGATCCGTCCCATAATCAGCTTCTAAACGCTGACACCATTGCATACACTAGTAAGATCTTGCTGAAAGGACCCAAATATAGCTGTCTCTTGTGAGACGATGCCGGGGCCTAGCAAACACAGGAGTGGATGTTCACAGTCAGCTATTGGATGTATCACAGGGCTCCCAATGGAGAAGCTAGAGAAAGTACCCAAGGAGCTAAAGGGATCTGCAACCCTATTGTTGGAACAACATGATGTTCTAACCAGAACCCTGGAGCTCTTGTCCCTAGCTGCATATGTATCGAAAGATGGCCTAGTCGGCCATCAATGGAAAGAGAGGCCCATTGGACTTGCAAACTTTATATGCCCCAATATAGGGGAATGCCAGGGCCAAAAGAATGGGAATGGGTGGGTAGGGAAGTGGGGGGCGCTATGGGGGACTTTTGGGATAGTATTGGAAATGTAATTGAGGAAAATATGTAATAAAAATATTAAAAAAAAAAAAAAAATTCAGGTGACAGCAGATGCTGGCGAGGATGTGGAGAAAGAGGAACACTCCTCCATTGTTGGTGGGATTGCAAGCTTGTACAACCACTCTGGAAATCAGTCTGGCGGTTCCTCAGAAAATTGGACATAGTACTACCGGAGGATCCAGCAATACCTCTCCTGGGCATATATCCAGAAGATGTCCCAACCGGTAAAAAGGACACATGCTCCACTATGTTCATAGCAGCCCTATTTATAATAGCCAGAAGCTGGAAAGAACCCAGATGTCCCTCAACAGAGGAATGGATACAGAAATTATGGTACATTTACACAATGGAGTACTACTCAGCTATTAAAAAGAATGAATTTATGAAATTCCTAGCCAAATGGATGGACCTGGAGGGCATCATCTTGAGTGAAGTAACACAATCACAAAAGAACTCACACAATATGTATTCATTGATAAGTGGATATTAGCCCAAAACTTAGGATACCCAAGATATAAGATACAATTTGATAAACCCATGAAACTCAAGAAGAATGAAGACCAAAGTGTGGACACTGTGCACCTTCTTAGAATTGGGAACAAAACACCCAGGGAAGGAGTTACAGAGACAAAGTTCGTAGCTGTGATGAAAGGATGGACCATTTAGAGACTGCCGTATCCAGGGATCCATCCCATAAGCAGCTTATAAACGCTGACACCATTGCATACACTAGCAAGATTTTGCTGAAAGGACCCAAATATAGCTGTCTCTTGTGAGACGATGCCGGGGCCTAGCAAACACAGGAGTGGATGTTCACAGTCAGCTATTGGATGTATCACAGGGCTCCCAATGGAGAAGCTAGAGAAAGTACCCAAGGAGCTAAAGGGATCTGCAACCCTATTGTTGGAACAACATGATGTACTAACCAGAACCCCGGAGCTCAGCTCTTGTCTCTAGCTGCATATGTATCGAAAGATGGCCTAGTCGGCCATCAATGGAAAGAGAGGCCCATTGGACTTGCAAACTTTATATGCCCCAATATAGGGGAATGCCAGGGCCAAAAGAATGGGAATGGGTGGGTAGGGAAGTGGGGGGCGCTATGGGGGACTTTTGGGATAGCATTGGAAATGTAATTGAGGAAAATATGTAATAAAAATATTAAAAATCAAAAAAAAACAAAAAAAAACAAAAAAATAAAATAAAAAAAATTAAATAAAAAAAAATAAAAAATAAAAAAAAAAGATAAACAAATATGATACAGGAGCCATCAGCACTGCATATGAGTAATTAAGTCACAAGACATCACATGGTGTATTATCCTGATGTTATTACCAAGTTGTGAGTTTTCATCTCAGTTCAATTTAAGTAAAATTATTCACCTGCCTAATACATAAGTTCCTGTTCATTTTTCAGTGGAGTCAAGGCTGAAATATATGATATATTGCATGTCTTTGGTAGTCATGCAGTTGATATCTTAAGTCTTGAAAAAGTAGTAAATAGTGGATTTCAGGAATTCATAGCTAAGCTTTTTTGAGTAAAAAGTATAAATGAAAATCTTCATTTTATACTTAGTTTATATCCATATACTGTTGTATCTCTGAGTCTTAATCGGAAAACCCCCTTTAGCTTCCAGGGAGAGAGCAGAGGCTCACAACTCCGAAAAGTGCTGAGAACGGGGATTGTTGGATGCTCAGCTCTAAATGGAATAGCAGTGTCACCCACTCTGAGGCCAGAAGAGTATCTCAGAAGATGGGAGGAGGAAGACTGCAAGAGTCAGGGATGAGAAAGGGAGCCATAGCGCTATGACATGTTGTCATCTGGTTATAGCATGACCATTGCAACCAGGAACAAGGAACACAAAGCTGTATGGCCACTGCACATCACACACACACACACACACACACACACACACACACACACACCACGCATGCACACCCTGACATCTAAGGATAAGGAGAAATAGCATGGAAGGAAGGAAAGGGGCCAGCAGGAGTGGAAAGTGGTTGAGAGAAGATATTGTGGCTGAAAATATGATCACAGTGCAGAATATAAGTAAGAATCTGCTAATTTTCCTTTAAAAAATAAAAGTCAGAGTAAGAATAATCTAGAAGAATGTAGAATTAGAATGGGACAGTCTCCTGTTATAGATGAAGACATGGAGGTGCTTAATGCCAAGACAAATACCAGAACTGAAGTAAATCGTTGTTAGAGCTAACACTGATTCAGACCTGGAAAGACAGAATGTTCTGTATCAGCTATGGTATTGTGCCTCTAGCTCATTCCAGAAGAGTGCAGAATGCTAGGATGTTCAACCTGGAGACACTATCGGTGGATCTTTATTCCTCCCTTCACTGGTATGCAAACCATAATTAATGTACTGAGAGATTCTGGTTGATTCTGTCCTGGCCTTAAGATCTGGCCTCACTCGAGGCCAACTCACTAGAGCAGAAGGCAGCTTGACAAAAACTAATTTGAACAGGACTCTACCAAAACAAGCAGTGATGCAAAGTTGATTAGCAAGATTTGAGCAAAATCTCAGTGAACTTTCAATTCTAACACACTGGCATTTAAAAAGAGTGCTTAATATCATAAAGACAAAAGTATAATTGCATCACAGTGTAATGAGCAAATGTTTGATTAGGAAGGAGTCCACCTGGTGTTTGAATATAACTATGTGTTTCTACTATGGAATCCAAGTCCAGTCATTTGGATGAATGTGTGCAGAAGAATGTTTAGCTGACAATGAACACTGGACTATGTCTTTTATATGTGCAGTGGAAGAGAGCACTTACCAAATGTATGAAGTAGCTCTACACCATCTCTACTAAGACAGGTATGATTGAAGTGGTGCTTATGGGCATAAAGAAACTAAAGAATGAATATTTCCCCTACTCTGTGGTCCAATAGGTTTAATTATCTATAAACCTTGTCCTTGGACTACTCAAGGAGACTTGAAGGAAAAATTAAGCCAATGAAAACTCTTTGCCATGAATGTAAGATTTCATTTTAAATATCTTTTTAAAACAGGTAAAATTTCTATAAAATTTCATTATTTTCCTTTGCAGATTGATGTCAAAACTGTCCTAAAAGACATGATTCACAAGAGAATGTTCTTGAACCTCCTTAGTTCATGTTGAGCTGAACTGACATGAACAATCATCAGATATATAATTATAGTCCTTGATCCACTTTCCTTAGCAGAAACATTAAGGGTTGCAGTAAGAAAGTGTTCAATGAAATGAAAATATAACCCCAGAATAACAGTTATACCTCTCAAGATAAATGAATGTAATACAAATATAACCTTGAAATAACTTTCACATTTCTCAAGATAAAGTAACTCATATTTATTAAAACATGCAATTTACCTACAGCTCCCATAATCACAGCAATTCTCACATTAGCATAGGGTACATGCTCCTAACCTTATAGCCTGACAGCTCATTAAACCATCATTTTTCTTATTGTTGCTGTTTCAATCTTGAATGTAGCATTTAGAAATCATAAAAGAATATGAGGAAATAAATTGAGGTTGATTCTTTTGGAAAAAAATCTTCATTTTCAACACACATATCCCTTCAAATGTAGATTGAAAATATTGGTATTTATAGCATTTTAAGATTCATATCAAACTCATGGAACAAATAATTCACTATGATGCCTGTGGGAAAAAAATAACACCTGAATCCATTCACCCAGCTCTTCACTGCAAATTTTAAGGTGCACATTTTCAACCTTCTATTAGACATCTGCTTCAATACCCGCCGTAATGTTTTTATTACAGTATCAGAGACCACTTTTAACCAGAACAATCTTCTGGTTTCGTATTCTCTGTCCCATCATCTTGTGTGCAACAAATCTCCAACTCTTTTCCATTGCATTATTCTTCCCATTACTTGTACCATTTCTGGGCTCTTAACTACCTTATCAAAAATCAAATCAAGATATTGAATCCAATGAAAAGTCCTACCCTAGGCTTTATAGGTACAAGAAACATGCAGGAGATATAGGGAACACAAAAAAACCTGGTGGGCTTACTTATCACTCCAGCTTAAAACCCCCTGCCATTGTCATCTCATAAAGTAGTGTATGTCACATGTTATAATGCCCATGAACATGCAAAGCTTCAAGCTCAGTAGCAGAAGCAGACACTCATGATTCTAAAGTTACTGCCTTTTTACCGATATCCTTTATAAATATCTGTGAACATGGTTTTTATAGCAAAACACTTACCCTTAATGGAACATCTTGAGAAACTCTTTAAAACATACAAATTACACCAATACATCCCATCACCAACTTCAGCTCTGAACAAAGGTGTTAGAAGACGAGGTTAAACTGAAGGCCATGGGGCTGGAGAGATGACTTAGGGGTCAAGAGCACACTGGCTGCTCTTCCAGAGGACCTGGGTTCAATTCCCAGTACGCACACCGTAGCTCACAACTCTCTGAAGCTTCAGTTCTAAGGGATCTGACACCCTTGCTCAGACACATGCAATACATAAAATAAAAATAAATGAATTTTTAAAAACTGAAGACCTTTACAAAGGGATCCTCCTTCTTAGGCCCACGGATAAGAAGTGCTGCTATTTGTGACACTCTGAATTCAGATCTTGTGAAGTGCAACCATTTTCTGATTTAAAAAGTACAAACAACAACAAAAAGGCAAACAAAGAAAGACACAGTGTTGCATGGAGAAATAGCTGCTTCCAAGAGTGGGACAGTAAGTGTGAAAGATGAACCTTGAACATCTAGTACTGTCAGAGAATGAAGAAGTTCCTAGAAAAAAAGTTGCATTGATAGGGGTATGTCAGTGAGAAACAAGAGAACCTCAAACTCACAAGATGTAAGAGATGGCATCAGATGTGGAGATCTAAAAGACAAGGTCAAGAGCATACACAGATCCTCGTCTACAAGTGTTAGGGCATGAGATTATCTGTCTGTCAAGAGCTCCCGAGTTCATGCAGTGCCCACTTGCTGATCAAGAACACTCCATTAGTTTTAGCAAACACCCCAAGTGTCAGATCATCACCAGATTCAAGCCACTCTGTAGATCAAGGAGTTAGAAGGTTCTTTCTTATCCTCATTCATCAAAATTCTCAACTTGGAGTGATGGCAGAGGCAAACTGGGCTTCCTGACTTATCCCACTGAAGCTTTGTAGGATAGGACAAATGTGTGTTCAAGAGCCCCAGGAATAGCTAGCTATACGAAAATCTAGGTAGAGTGGGTAGGTAGAAAACATAGATTATCCATCCCTCACCTTTAATGCTGCCCTTTCTAGTGCTTTGTATCCACACATGCTTCTAACCTGAATAGTAACTATCTTTGCATTATCCATTATCCATTAATAAATAGGAAGCAAGTATCAACATACATTCATACTTTCTGCCTTGAATAAACAAGAGATCCTGAAGTAATAAAAAAAATCACATTATATTTCTAAATTTCATGAAGAAAGGGATCCCTGGTGAGGATTTTTGCTCATAGAATTGGGTTGCAATTCTTGCATCAGCTGACAAGAGTATGGGTGCAGTGGGCATGCGCAAAGGACACTCTGAAGAGGTAGATATTTCATCTCATTTCATTAAGCAAAGGGAAAACTTCCAAACAACAAAGAAACATCACAAGATACTATTATCCTTAATTCTTTTGTTCACTTGGAAGTCGAGAGATGCAATGGTTCAAATTTAGTTTCATAATTGCTTAATCAATGGCACTAGGGAAATAAGGGACTTATCGGTCACGTGCTTTCCTCATGGGAATGGACCCTGACCTGGCAAACTCTCAGCCTTCCGGTCAAATTTTTAAAGCTTTATTGAAATGTAGTCCAAGTATTTATATATTATCCATAAGACTTCCCTATACCAATGCAGGATGGAATACTTACAAGAGAGATGATATGGCCCCATACCTGGGATATTAATCAAGAGAGTCTTTATTAAAAAGATTTCCTAGTGCTAAAGAGATGTTCCAGTGGCTTAAGAGCACATACTGATTTTGCACATGACTGGACTTTAATCCCCAACACCTACTTTGGGTAGCCCACAACTATAACTCCAGCCCCATGGAATCCAATACCTTCTTGCCTCCACAGATGCCTGAAGTCACAAACATATAAAAATAGTTGGGTTATTTTTATTTTTATTTTTAAAGAAAGTTTACCAGCCTCTGATGTAAAAAGCCAGATTTGTGGGTTAAACAGAAGATCCAGTGTGCTCTTTGTGTCTGTTTTACTGTTTATTTCCAATACTTTTTGATAACCAGTATAGAAAAAGATCCAAACGTGTCTCAGGTAAGCTGCAGCAAGACAAGTCAAAAGCTCCTTCCTGTAACTTTAAGTCAGGGAGTTAAAGAGCAAGAAAGCTTCACCCTGCTAACTAGAGAGAACCAGTGAATAGTGGATCATGGATTTGTTTGTATTTATAAAATACAAATTCCTGGTGCCAACCTCAGGGGAGGCTGTTTCTGTTTCTTTACACACCTATGACTTTGTTTCATCATTCAGAATATATTTCTCACCTGCTTATAAAAGAAAAGATACTTAGTAATAAAAACAAATAGTTTTTTTTAATATTCAAGAGATCTAAATATCGGAATAGCTTTTTAGTGGGAATCATAGTCTCAGTTGGCCACATGTGTAGAGAAAATTATTTTTGCAAACCCCTGTTACTATATCTAATTAGCACAAGCAGGATACACCCTGTCAGGCACTAATGGTATTTACAGTCCTAGACTCTGTTATAAAATATGAATGGCCATCATGTGTGTTCATCAGGGCTGGCTCTTGTTCTCTCATTATTTATTCATTCAACAAACATTCACTGAGCACCTACTTTAAACAAGTTCCCTAATATGAAATTTACATTCTGTAAAAAGGCATCTCCCTGTACAAGGCAGGCTTTCTGGGATGGTTTTTTTTTCCCTAGTGTGCTTCTCTTGCAGGCAAGAAGTTGTTTTGCTTTGTAGTTCACTAAGTTGAAAATTGGAAATTGTCAAATGCATATAAGACTGACAATCTGCAGGCACTTCTATTTTGTTGACACTGTAAAAATGGCAAAAAAATCTTACTTATATTCTATGCATTTTAAAATCATTTTTGGAGCAGAGCAAGAACAGATGGTCAAAAGTAAAAGAAGCATGGCCAATACTTTATCTAAGAACATTCTAGTTTTGAGAGACATGATACAAAGAAAAAGAATGCTCAGTGTAAAAAGCAGAAATATTGTCATAAAGACATGCAAATATTAACCGAGATATCTGTAGATGGGAAGGCACTGGCTCACCTTACCCAGCATCACAGAGTATTTATTCCAAGAGGTGTCCAAGCAAAGAGGGAGACATGATGCCAGTGAGTGCAGACTGCTGCTGGCCAAGTCAACACGATTCCTTCAACAACTATTAGGAAGATCATCACCACTGGCCTCCACCGTGAATTGACTCCACAATCTCCATTCTCCATCATCTTGGCTATTCAGCTTTGGAGTAGGCTGACCTCAGTTACCTGCTAGGGCAAGAAGTACACATTGAGCACAGGCATGCTTTCTGCAAGGCAGATGCAAACCTGAGAGTGTTATTCCTCAAACAGTGCATCCACACTCCAACACTTCTAAAGAAAATATTCGCATTTCATTTTTAAAACCTCCCATGCAAATCCCTTTGCTTTGAAAGCAAAAGCCATTCAGATACGCTGTGTTCGGGCTGTCAAATGCACTCTGCTGTGCCGGGGAAAGGAGCTAGAAAGGGTTTAGGAAAGAGCTAGCATGAATCTCCAAGACAGTCTGGGGAGAGATGAAGGAAAATGCAGACGTCTAAGAGAAAGCTCTAAAGTAGAAGAGAGTTGGCCATGCCTGCGAAAATGATGCAGCCTGATTATTTGCTCAGAAAAGGGAAAAGGCTCCAGTAGATTGCACTTTTACCTCATGGCTGTAACTCACACTTAGCTTTTAATTCACAGTCTGTCCTTGCTCTGCAGAACCAAATATATTTTAGTTTAATTGGATAAATTTAATATAAAATTAATTACTATGTAATTCCCAAAAAGGCATGCTGATAATTGTAACTGAAACCACAAAGTTCCTTAGCATTAGTTCTGTATTGAGAAAGAGTTTACTTCTTCTATGTTATTTATTTACTAATATACTTACTTATTTACTTATTGATGTCAAACTGCTTTGAGGTATTTTAGGTGTTTGCAAGGATTTGTGCAAGCAAAGATGTGCTTCAAATGAGGTCGTGAAATTTGGTATTTGTCAGAGAATGTATTTCAGACCAGTTCCTTGTTTTTTTTCTGCCTTCACATTACTTTTGCATACACACTGTGCCACCTGAGTTCTCTTAATTCAAACCATGAGTGGACTGTTTTTTAGGTAAATATTTATTGGCTATCTTGAGGCCAGCATAGTGTCTGGTAAATAATTGGTGCTCAGTAAAAAATCATCGATCTATACTAAGTATGTGTCCACTCTGAGGATACCTAATAACCCCTTAGGATACAAAACATGCACAAAACATGCACAAAACAGAATTTGCCTCTAAGTAAGAGCAAGGAAACAGCAAATACTCTCTACAATTCGAGATTCCTCAGTTGAGAATTCTCTGTTTAGCTCTGTAGCTCATTTTTAATTGGATTATTTGGTTTTGGAGTTTAACTTCTTGAGTTCTTTGTATATTTTGGATATTAGTCCTCTATCAGATGTAGGGTCAGTAAAGATCTTTTTCCATTCTGTTGGTTGCTGTTTTGTCCTTTTGACAGTGTCCTTTGCCTTACAGAAACTTTTCAATTTTATGAGATCCCACAATAGCCACAAATACTATGAAATATCTTTGTGTAACTCTAACCAAGCAAGTGAAGGATCTGTATGACAAGAATTTCAAGTCCCAGAAAAAAAGAAATCAAAGAGGACCTAAGAAGGTGAAAAGATCTCCCATGCTCAAATATCAGGAGTATTAACAGAGTAAAAATGGCCATTCTTCCAAAAGCAATCTGTAGATTCAATGCAATCCCCATCAAAATTCCAACTCAATTCTTCACAGAAACAGAAAGCAATTCTCAACTGCATATGAAATAACAAAAAAAAAAAAACCCCAAGATAGCAAAAAAATAATTCTCAACAATAAGATAATAAAAGAACTTCTGGGGGAATCACCATCCCTGACCTTAAGCTGTACTACTGAGCAATAGCGATAAAAACTGCATTGTATTGATACACAGACAGATAGGTTGTTCAATGGAACAGAATTGAAGACCCAGAAATAAACCACACACCTATGGTCTCCTGATCTTTCACAAAGAAGCCAAAGCCATACAGTGGGGAAAAGGCAGCATTTCCAACAAATGGTGCTGATTCAACTGGTGGTCAGCATGTAGAAGAATGCACATTGATCCATTCTTATCTCCTGTACAAAGCTCAAGCCCAAGTGGATCAGGGACCTTCACATAAAACCAGATACACTGAATCTAATAGAAGAGAAAGTGGTAAACAGCCATGAACACATTGTCTTAGGGAAAATTTTTCCTGAACAGAATACCAATGGCTCAGGCCCTAAGGTCAACAATTAATAAATGGAATGTCTTGAAACTGAAAAGCTTCTGTAAGGCAAAGGACACTGTCAGTAGACCAAGAAGCACCTAAAGAAATGTTCAACATCCTTAATCACCAGGGAAATGCAAATCAAAACAAATCTGAGATTCCACCTCACACCAGTCAGAATGCCTAAGATCAAAACTCAGGTGACAGCAGATGCTGGCAAGGATGTGGAGAAAGGAACACTCCTCCATTGCTGGTGGGATTGCAATCTGGTACAACCACTCTGGAATCAGTCTGGTGGTTTCTCAGAACATAGTATTACCTGAGGATCCAGATATATCACTCCTGGGCATATAGCTAGAAGATGCTCCAACATATAACAAGGACACATGCTCTACTATGTTCAAAGCAGCCTTATTTATAATAATGATAAGTTAGAAACAACTCAATTGTCCCTCAATCAAAGAATGGATACAGAAAATGTGATACATTACACAATGGAATAGTTCTCAGCTATTAAAAATGAGGATATCATAAATTTGGCAGGCAAATGAATGAAACTAGAAAATGTCATCCTGAGTGAGGACACCCAGACACAAAAGGGCATACATGGTATGTACTAACTGATAAGTGGATCATAGCCAAAAAGTTCAGAATACCCATGACACAACTCACAGACCACCTTAAGCTTAACAAGAAGGAAGGCCCAAGTGTAGATACTTCAATCTCACTTAGAAGGTGGAACAAAATAATCACAGGAGGCAAAGGAAGGAAAGGACCTGGCTGCGAGAAGGGAGGAGGGGAAAGGGAGGGCAGGATCAGGGATGGGGGCAGGGAGAAAGGAGAGGATCCCAGAGGATCAGGAGAATGAATAGAAATATACAGCAGTGTGGGGTGAAGAACGGGGGAAACCACTAGAAAGTCCCAGACATCAGGAATGTGGACAACTCCCAGAACCCAGTGGGGATGATATTAGCCTAAATGCTCAAGAGTGGGGAGATAGAACCTGAAGAGACCCTCTCCAGTAGATAGACATACCCCCCAGTTGAGGGATGGGGCCACCCACCCATCTCAAAAATTTTAACCCAGAATTGTCCCTGTCTAAAGAAATGTAGGGACAAAAAAAGAATGGAACAGAGACTGAGGCCATCCAGAGACCACCCCACCTTGGGATCCATCCCAGATGCAGACACCAAATCCTGACACCATTGCTGAAGCCAAGATATGCTTGCAGACCTGAGCCTGGCATGACTGTCCTCTGAGAGGCTCTGCCAGCACCTGACTGAGACAAATGCAGATATTTATAGTCAATCAATGAACTGAGCCCAGGGACCCCTATGGAAGAGTTAAGGGGAAGGTCTGAAGGAGCTAAAAAAGGATTGCAACCCCAAAGGAAGAACAACAGTATCAACTAACCCGATCCCTTAGAGCTCTCAGGCACTAAGCCACCAACCAAAGAGCATACATGGGCTGGTCCATAGCCTCTGCTACATACATAGCAAAGGCCTGCCTTGTTAACCTTCAGTTGGAGGGGATGCACTTGCTCTTTTGGAGGCTTGTTGCCCCAGAGTAGGGGATACTAGAGTGGTGAGGTAGGAGGTGGGGGGAAGCCCCCCTCTTAGAGGGAAAGGGTAGGGAAGATGGTGGGGGCTCATGGAGTGAGGATCTGGAAGGGGGCAATATTTGAAATGTAAACAACAAAATTATTTTAAAAAGAAAGAAAACAGTAGAGAACTTGGATATAAAGGTCATGGTAGAGACTGGGAAGCTAGCTCAGTCAGTAAAGTACTTGTTCACAATCATGAGGACACACAAAGGATTCGTAGCACCTATGAAAAATGTCTGGCCTGGAGATGGCATTTATAACCCCAGTACATCAAAGACAGAGAAAGAAGAACCCCTGGGGTTCACTTGCCAGCCAGTCTTAACTAATTGTTGCACTCTGACATGAAAGACGCATCTAAGGAGTAAATGGCATTCCTGAGAATGATGCCTGAGGTTGTCCTCTGATCCACCCCAAACACACACACACATACACACACACACACACACACACACACACACACACATCACTGAAATTCAAAATAGAAAAAGAGTGCCATCTGTTGAGATTTTCCAACAAGTATTTCTGAGTACAGACTTCTTTGCTTATATTTAGTTTTGCAGAGGCGCAGGACCAAGTTCTTGTGGGCTGAAGGAATAGGCAAATGTGTAAGCACAAGAGTTGTGAACTATGTGTGGGCTTATTTCAGTCTTCTGGTATAGATAGAGAATTTCTTGTTGAGATTGCAAGAAAGAACAGCAAAAAAAAAAAAAAATACCAACGTGATAGCCAATGTATTATTCTTTTCTTCAAATGGAGTATGTCAAGAACATACTCCATGAGATTGAAGAACTAGTTATATAAAGACCAGTGACTTAGAAAAATTCCTCAATAGCAATCAGCATGTGACTCTATGTTCTCAGTGTAAACACTATAAGAAAGGCTAAAACAAAGGGACATCTGATTATATCCAGGATATGATGTCAAGAAAAGCTTCAGTGGAAGACAGAGGTCGCTCAACCTTGAAAAGGAACAGGTTTATGTCCATTTGGAGTTGCAGATCTAGGGGTCCGTTAGACCCGGCAAGGAATCGCTGTGTAGGCAATGATGTACTACTTGATATCATTATATTTCCACACACTTCTACATGAGTTATTTCTATCAGGCTATTTAAAATTAGCATTGACTTTACAAAAAAATTCATTCATAACCAACAATAGCCAGTTTACTACTCCAGAGGCAATGAATGAGACCTGGGAGAACAGAGGCAATAAATGAAGCAGACTGAAGCCTTATGCAATAGCCCACATTATTTAGAGCATCCAACAATTTATGCCCTGAGAGTTAAGAAGAATCACATAAGCAAAGTCATCATCACAAGAACAAGCCACATGTGGCAAAAACATGTCCTTCCATAAAGGCATATAAACAAATAACAATAGCCAGCTGTAATGAATTATATGAATTAACTCACTCCTTATCTACTGTACAGAAGAGGGCACAACAGCATAAACCAAGAACAGTTATGTCTATTTTAAGAAATTGACAAGAATCTTTCTTGGTTTCTTTGAGTTTTCTCACAAGCTCTCAGAAATTGCCCCACACAAATCCATTCTTGGACTGTGTTCTGAAATCTTCCCATTTTGAAACATAAGATATCCAGAGTGGTTTTGATTTGAGATGTTGTAGATAATCTAGTTGTCATTTGATGTATGAACATCCTATAAGCAAGCAAATTATAAACATCATGTATACTATTAGGCCAATATTATTAGACTACTGAACACTATGTGTAACACTCTGCCACCAAGAACTGGGATTCAAACTATGTCCTATACTATTGGCTATATAACTATACTGATTAAAAAATATAGAGAATACTTTTTGTTAGACAGTACAATACAAAATAACAGCCTACTTTAAAGCAGGCAATATTTGCCGTTTTATTTTTTATTTTAATTAATTTATTTTTTACACTCCATATTTTATTCCCCACCCCCATCCATCCTCTGACTGTTCCACATCCCATACCTCCTCCTCACCCCCTGTCTCCACGTGGATGTTCCCACTCCTCCCATCCCACCTAGCCTCTAAACTCGCAGGGGCCTCCAGTCTCTTGAGGGTTAGGCGAATCATCTCTGAATGAACACAGACCCAGAAGTCCTCTACTGTATGTATGTTGGGTGCCTCATAGCTGCTGTATGCTGCCTGTTTGGTGGTCCAGTGTTTGAGAGATCTCGGGGGTCCAGATTAATTGAGACTGCTGGTCCTCTTACAGGATTGCCCTTCTCCTCAGCTTCTTTCAGCCTTCCCTAATTCAACAACAAGGGTCAGCTGCTTGTGTCCATTGGTTGGGTGCAGACATCTGCATCTGACTCTTAGCATATGAATAGTAGTTCTGGTCTCCTGTAGAATGTAAGCTCATATTTGCCCTTGAACAAGAACACAAATGTAAGTATGATGTCCTATGCAAATAGGAAATTATTCAAATCCCAAGGACAAATTAAATGCAGTCCCTTCTTCAGATGAATGAGTGCGTCTATTAGAGTCCAGTGGTCCAGTCATAAACACAGAGTCATTAATAAAGACAACAGGAGTCATTAGTAAAGGAACTGGGTCCATCCATTCTATAAGTTGAAGCAAAGGAGAATGAGAAACATAAGACCGATGTGTGGGCTCAGATATACACTGAGCTCACCACAGTCAAAAGCTCAGGAAAGGAGCCAGTATTGGCAGACAAAAGAATCTCAGGTAACACAGGGCTCTGTGTAATTCATAGACTAACTTCTCCCTGGGTGCATAGGGCCTTAACTTGGCTTCTGGTGGGCAGACTTGACTTCAGATCAAAAGGTCAACGTCTCCTTTTACCCTTTAGTTGAAAGTTTACTATCTTTCTGGTGACTTCCACTGTCTCCTCCCTGATTCACCATTGTTCTGGAAGGCCCTGGGGCCAATGGAATACATGTTTCAGTGAATCCATCTGCAGTGACAGCTGCATACCTCTTCCCCTGATAAACATTTTGATTTTGCTAAAATTGCACTGGAAATACCGAATGAAGTTCATGAGGCCAGGGAGGAATTGGGAAATAAATTCTGTTTCCCTGCCATTTCCTAGATTGCCTGGGTTGTAAACTTAGCATTTTCATAGTGTCTCCTAAATCCTCATCAGTAAATGTAGGGAATTTAAGATTAGATTAATTATCATATTCCTTACCCCACACTTCAGGATCATCCTCAGGAAATGAAGGATACATTTTATTTTTTTTTATTTTTTTTTATTACATATTTTCCTCAATTACATTTCCAATGCTATCCCAAAAGCCCCCCATAGCGCCCCCCACTTCCCTACCCACCCATTCCCATTCTTTTGGCCCTGGCATTCCCCTATATTGGGGCATATAAAGTTTGCAAGTCCAATGGGCCTCTCTTTCCAGTGATGGCCGACTAGACCATCTTTCGATACATATGCAGCTAGAGACAAGAGCTCCGGGGTTCTGGTTAGTACATCATGTTGTTCCAACAATAGGGTTGCAGATCCCTTTAGCTCCTTGGGTACTTTCTCTAGCTTCTCCATTGGGAGCCCTGTGATACATCCAATAGCTGACTGTGAACATCCATTCCTGTGTTTGCTAGGCCCCGGCATCGTCTCACAAGAGACAGCTATATTTGGGTCCTTTCAGCAAAATCTTGCTAGTGTATGCAATGGTGTCAGCGTTTATAAGCTGCTTATGGGATGGATCCCTGGATACGGCAGTCTCTAAATGGTCCAAAGGATACATTTTAAAAGGAGGTTCTGGTAAGGAATCTAAGGTATTTGTCATTTCAATATTTTTTCCTACTCTACCCATATTTCTTCATCGAAAGTTCCTTCTTCTGGAAACTGGGGGTTATAATCACAAACAACTTACAAGCAGTCTGATAGTTGTGATTTTGCTACTCATATTCCTTCTTTATCTAGAAAATGAGGCTCAAACTTGACATAAGGCTAAGCCCTCTCTGATTCCTGCAATATTATGCTCACCCACCTCCTGTGTGGTCCCACTCTCTTTCTCATAGCTGACTTTAGGTCCCTGATTTTTGACACCACTTGCTTACCACTCTGGAGGTAGAAGGACCTGAGAGAATAGAGCCAATAAATGAGGCAGACTCATCTAATAGCCAACTTTATTCAGAGCATCATACAAGTTTATACTCTGAGGGATAAGAAAAACCAATTGAGTAAAATGTGCAATCTCTAGGGCAAGCTGCACATGGCAAGAGAGCTGAATGTGACTGACAAGCCACATGTGATGGGCAAGCTGCATTTGGCAGAAACATGTTTTCTTGTAGAGGCATATTAAAAAGGTAACAAGTGAATAAAGAAAAGGTAACAATAGCAAGCTGTAATAAATAGTCTAAAATAAGCACTCCTATCTGCTACACCTAGGAGGGACACATGAAATGAGAATCCAAGAAACATTTCCATATTTTTGAAAAAACTAAAATCACAAGACTCTTGTCTTGGTTTCTTCAAGTTTTCTCACAAGTGATCAGAAATCCCCTCACTAGACTCTATTCTCGGACCACGTCTCGACAGCTAGATTTGTCCACGTTGAGTTGTCAGACATTTTTTGTTTCTTCCTTGGATTTCTTCATGTACTTTTTCTCTGACTGTAAGTTAGATGCTAACAATCCCCTTCAACATTACTCACAGAGCTCTATCCATCACAGCCCATCTATTACAAAACCACAGATGATAGTACAACCTCTGATGGAATTGAAACACATTCTACTATTGTCTTTTGAGCACAGAGCATATTTTTTGGTATTCCTTTCTACAGCCAGTACTGTTTTTTAGCGTTGTTTTGTTTTGTTTTGGTGGTGGTAGGGAGCACAGCCAGGCAGTGTCTTACACATACTGGGAAAATCCCCTACCTCTGAGATCCATCCCAGCTCAAACACTGTCCTGTTACTTTTTTATCATATGCAATATTAGAACATTTTATGTCACCCTCACTCGCTGAAATGAATTGACAAGATTGATCCAAGGATAAATCAAATGCATATATGAGTCAATATTGTCTCATTTTACATTTTACATATATTGTGTCTGTCTGTGTGTATATAATTACTGAAAAGGTAGTTTTACTATACAAGTAAAAACATTAGAGACAATAGTGTGTGTTCCTCGGTATGTTGGTTAATTTTATTGTGGTAATCATATCATAATGTATTCTATATCAAATAAACACGTATTGTAGATATTAGGTGCATGCAATTTCTATTTGTTAAATATACTTCAATGGAGCTCAGGAATAAAACAATACCAAATTAGAAGAATAAAAAGAAGCAATTATGAGCAAACTATATCACAAAAGGTCTGCTTAATTTCTCTTAAAGCCTCAAGTTGCCAGACAGATAAGAGAGAGAGAGAGAGAGAGAGAGAGAGAGAGAGAGAGAGAGAGAGAGAGAAATTCAGCAATCCAAGAAACCAAAACAGTGCCCTTTACAGTAATATTTTTATGTTGAAAAATAATGGTGAACAATTCTCTATGTCTCAAAACAGAGTAATACACCCAATTCCTTTTATAGAACCAGTAATAATTTAAAATAAGAACACAAATAGCAAGGAAAAATGAAACAAAGAATAAGAAATCCTTAGGAAATGGTATATATACAGTATTTAACTAGTTACTTTAAAAATCCAGTCAACACATATGCAAAATATGATGCATTTTGGTCAAGTGGGCATTTTGCTCATAATGCAAAGTGAATCCACATGTGAAAATCAATTCCTTCACTATAACCTATTAAGACAACAAAGTTAAAACCAAGAAGCTCTTTTCAATAATGTACTTTGTCAAAAATTTGCTAACCTAAGGATTTTATCAGGGAGATTTTGGCTTTTGTTTTGCTTTGCTATTTTTCTTTATTTTGTTTGGTTTTTGAAAACAGGGCTCTATGTAGTTTAGTTTGGCTTCAAAGTCCCTATTTTGCTGAAGGTGGCTTTGAATTGTTGGCTCCCCCCACCTCTACCTCCTGTATGCTAGGATTACAGGCATATGAGACCATGTCCTGTACACTCACCAACAGAGACTGTTAGGGAAGACAGCTCCGTAGAAAATCTTTACAAAATAAACGTTTGTAGAAGGACTTGTGTCCAGAACATAAAATTAGACAATAAAAGTCAGCAAATGATTTGAACAAACATTCAATACTGGCATGCAAGCACGCGTATGCGTGCACACATACTGCCATAAATATCTAAAAGGCATATGAGGAGACATCGATATCACAGATGATTAAAGGAATGCAATTTAAGACCCACAACAAGATACCATTATGAATCCATTAGAATGGTTAACATAACAAAAACTGGTAATACCAATTGTTGATAAAATGTATGATAACATGTTTGAAATATTTAACAGTTTCTTTAAATATTAAACACAGATCCACCATATGCACCAGCAATTCCACTCAGAGATGCATACAAGAAAAACTAAAAGCTTCTATACGAAGGCTTTTTATACAGATGTTTACAGCAGTAGTATTGTTAATTAAGAAAAAATGTGAACAGGCTATCTGATAAACAGATGAAGTGTTAAACAACCTTAAACAATCAAAGCAAAGTTACTGCTACACATCAGACCAAGTGTAAACAACAATCTACTAACTGAAAGATGAAAACACAAATCATATCCTACATTATCCCAATAAAATCATGTTCAAGAAAAGGTGAATTTAGAGTAAAAAATAAATGTTCAAGAATTGTGATGGGTATAATGTTTGGCTATGTAAACCTGGGACTTGTTTTGATAGGTAGTGCACAAATTCTAGAATATTACTGCAGTAGTAGCTGAATGGTTTATATATTCACCCAAAACTTGATGACTTTTTTAATTAAAATAGATGTAGTTTGCAGTTTTCAACTCAAATGTCAGTAAAGTTCCAAAAGACAGATTAATTATAATTTTAAAAATCCATCAACTGCCACCTCCAAATACCTTGGCATGTATATTTCTTTTGGAAAAACAATAGTGTCAGTTCATTCTTGCATTAGGTAGGAACACTTCCATCACAAAAAATAAAATGTTATTAAGTTAGAAGCTGTGTAACACTTGTCAATTTTGTTGAGTAACTCATATTCCTGACCACAAAATCAAGCATAAATGGAAGGGGAGATTGTGGACAATCTTCCCAACATCCATGTGTCATAAATTAAGTAGAAAACAAGATTGGATTAAAAAGGAATATATGCCAGGAAAGTATTAATGATCCAAGATAGATGGGGTAAAGGCTGGTGATCAGGCAAGGAGAATATTGATTGCTAGGATTTAAATTACTTTCACATTGATTCTGATTCTGGCTTCCTGCATGACAATAAAAGAACCCGCATCTGAAGGAGTTTATAGACAGAATTAACAGTGGGACCTGGATTCAGGGTGTTAGGATTACAAGTGTGCAAGGAAGGAAGTACTGGGCTCCCTGACACTAAGGTCAGATATTACATATGGGTATTCTAATATTAATCTCCAGTTGAAATCCTATTTCAAATCTCCTTAGGAAACATCTCTGTAGTGCACCTAGTCTGTTATTCAGAATCATTGTAGTGAATATTTTATTCCTAGTTAGATCCTAGAATGCTAAGTCCTGTCCAGTTTCTTTGGAGCCTGATGTGAATTAAGACAAAAAGTCTTCAGAATCATTTATCCACTTTTAAAGAGCTATTACCGCTATATACCATTCTTTCTTCAGCACACGTCTTCATGGTCTCACCCTCTGTCTGTCTGTCCGTCTGTCTGACTGACTCTCTCCCTCTCCTTCTCCCCCTCTCTATGTCTCTCTGCCTGTCTGTCTGTCTGTCTCTGTCTCTCTGCCTCTATCTCTCTCTGTCTCTGTCTCTGTCTCTGTCTCTCTCTCTCTCTCTCTCTCTCTCTGTGTGCGTGTGTATCGAAAGATAGAATAGAGAATTAAACAGCAGCTAATTGGGACACCAGAGGCTGTTATTAATTATCGCACTTCCACACTACTATACTTCCACACTACTATGTATCATTTATGATACTTTATGGGGTTATAATGGTGGCGAAGGGCATAGAAGTATATTTTGATTGTGAAGGTGTAAATCCAAAATGAAGCTCCACAGATTCACAATAGCTATTCTAACTGTATAGAAGTTATTGACTTTGGATCTGGTTAATTTGGATATTTATGTCTACTTGATTTGCATGTTTCTCCTATAAGATTTAAAAAAATTTAAAGCAAAAATCAGTTGTTGGCTAGGAATTTCTACCCTCCTATCATTGCTTATCCACATTCCTATCCCATTCTATGACCTCCCTCAGAAAGTCTCAAATAACAAAATGTTATGACACAGCTCTTCTCTTCTCTTGAAATTTACTTTATCATATTGTATTGATTTTGGCTATCTGGCTTCTATCAAGTGTAAGAAAAAAACATAGATGAAAGAGATGAAGGTTCGCTCTATTGAAGAAAAGTGCCTTGGATTTGAAGTGACAGTCTTGGTTCAGATTTCTAATTATTTATAGAAAGCATAACACAGATATCTCTCAGGTTCCTTGTTCATGTATTAAGCATAGTTTCAAATTACTGCAATAATCACATTCTATATGTTCTTCCTGCCAACCAAATTTAAGGTCTTTAAAAGCAATGTTTGTGTTACCCCTGAACCCTTTCTACCCAGGAGAGGCTTGGCATGGCTTCTGAAATAAATGGGAGTAAACAAGTCATGACATTTTCCTCTCTGAAGACTTTAAAGGTAGGAAATGCATTCCCAGGTTATTGTAAGGTCTAAATTATATGTGCAAATATAATGAAACATCCGGGGCTGGAGAGATGGCTCAGCGGTTAAGAGCACCGACTGCTATTCCAAAAGTCCTGAGTTCAATTCTCAGCAACCACATGGTGACTCACAACCATCTGTAATGGGGTCTGGTGCCCTCTTCTGGTGTGTCTGAAGACAGAAATGATATACGTATACATAAAATAAACAAATCTTAAGAAAAAAAATAATGAAACATCCGTCATTGGGTGGAAAGTTACACAGCTCATTAATGCTTACATTCATCCAACAATTTAATAGACTTGATCCAAAGCACAAGGTTCATGTAACAGCAAGCACCAGGAATGTGACTATCTCATGCCAGGAGGAGAACCTTAAAAGCTCTAGACGACAATCTACTCATCAGAGTAATTGGTTAAATATATAAATTAGATATAAAATATGTTTTAGAAAATCTTTTCAAATTTTTAGTAAGAAAAATTTCCAGGGAGCTAGATACAAACTGAGAAGTTGGCATTTACTTAAAGCCCCCTGCTTCAGTCACCTGAGGGCCAAAAAGCTAGTCTACACAGCCCAAAACAAACTGTGTTTTTCCTAACATGTTAGTTATCTTACAGTGGGTTATATATAAAATCAGATGTTAATATATTCAGCCATTCTTCCTTACGTTCCATTCTTTAAAAGGATCAAACATACATTCAATAAATAAAGAATCTGAGAAACACGTCCTGAGTTCCTCCTAGGTACCAAATGCCAGTGAAACAGTGACACATAAGACACAGGCTGTGCCTTAAAGAAGCTCACAAATATCATGAGGGAAATAATTCATGAATTTATGTACATGAGAGCAGCACTGTTTACCTCAGTGGACTGTGATATGTATGTATGTGTGTGTGTGTGTATATATATATATATATATATATATATATATATATATATATATGAAAAGAACTTTTAATGCTTATTATTTTGTGTCTTATATACACATAAAGAATTTTGCCTTATCACAAGGATTCTTAGCACAGGATTCTTAGCACAAATATTCAATATTATCTAATAAACTGCTTTCTTGAGAAATATTTTCAGTGAAGAGCACATGTCTTAGGTTTTTATCCATTCACTAGCAGATAAAATAGCAATAAGCATATTTTGGACTGTGTGTATGTTTGTGTGTATAAGTGTGTGTAGATGCATATGTGTGTGCTTGTGTATGTTTGTGCATGTGTGAGTATATTGTGTGTGTGAGTGTGCCTATGTATGTGTGTGTGTGTATGAATATGTTTTGTGTGTATGTGAGCAAGTGTGTGACTGTGTATGTGTGTGTGCCTGAACATGTGTCAATGCCTGTATGAGTGTGTGTATGCATGCATGAACGTGTTTATGAGGGGGTGTGGTATCTATATGTGAATGTATTGTGTGTATCATTATGTGTGCATGTGTGAATGTATTACATGCATGCACACCTGTGTATTTGTGTGTGTGAGCATATGTGTGACTGTGTGTGTGCTTGTATATGTGCCAATATGTCTATGAGTGTGTATGCATGTATATGTGTATGCATGTGTGGATGTGTGAATGTGTTTGCAAGGGTACATGTGTGTCTGTCCCTGTGTGAGTGTATTATACATATGAGTGTGTGTGCATGTATGTGTAGGCAGCTGACGCCTAAAAGATGGCGTCGTTTTCAGGTACACCGTGGCCGTAAATAACACCACTGCGCAGGCGCTAGCCCGAATCTGACGCCAACCCCTCCCGAGCAGGTGCATGCTAATGAAGTGTGGACAGGCCGACCAATCCCAGGAGGACACATAGCCCTCCCCAGTGCTGGGGTGTATATAAGCAGTCCTCCCTGGGTTCCCAGGAACCCTGTAGCAGCATTGAGGTGTTCCTGCAATAAAGCTGTTGAGAAGAATCTGACCGTATTGTGTCTTCCTTGCCGGACAAGGTGGGCGCGAAATGTATGCCTATGTATATATGTGTGTAATAAATTATTTCTTTTGTTAGGGGTATTAAGTGAGAAGGTGACTGGCTCTATTACACTAGAATAACTGACCATGTTTTACGTGACAACTAAAGAGGCCTTGGGACTGACCAGGAATATGACAACGAAGAGATGGTTAAAAGTGTGAAAGAAGTTTAGAAGGAATGATGGAGATGCGTTTTCTGAGGAGAGTAGAATAAAAACAGGAAATGAGGGAGTTTGGAGTGTGGAAGCTACTCAGGTATTTTTAGAAAATTTCCCATAAAGGAGAACAGAGAAATGAAACATTAAAAAGGACTGAGCAGGAGTCATGCTTTTTTGATGATAGGAAATACAGCATTATCAAACTAATAGAACATATCACTAGTGAGGAAGAAATTGGTGCAAGATGGATGGACAAAAATAGTATATGAGACTCTCTACTGAAAATGCAGTGGCCTGACTGGTCTGAGAATCAATTAGGTGACCTTCAGTCTGCTTCCTGTCCTCCACGGCAAATTTCCCAGTCTCATAGCCAGCCCGGTAGCAGACAATACACGGGGACCTGTCCTCCCATTCCACCTCCAATCCCTGGGGGCTGCCCACCTTGCAGTGGTGGAACTAACTTGCCTCCTTCCCAGGACTCTCTCAGTCCCCACCTCTACCCATTCACATCCCATTTAACCCACTGCCATTCCTTTGTGTCCACTTCTGTTGCCTAGAAACACTCTCAGCCTAGAATTCCCAGTAGGCACACCACCTAGACTCAGGTAAACAGTTCCCCTTATCATTCTTGCCCTCCAGTACAATCTCTCCAGTCTCGTTCCACAACCCTGTGGAGGACTGCATGCAGGAGCCTGTCCCCCACCTCCAATTCCTAAAGAGTCATTCAAAAGTTAGGGCAGACCCAGCTTTTTCCTTCCCTCCTAAGGACCCTCTCACTCTCCCATTTCCCCCACAACCCCATTCTTTCCTGTCAGCTCCCAATGCCCAGAAATGCTTTCTACCCTGATCTTCCAGTGGCCACACGTGAGCACTTCTTTGCAGACAACCCACAGTCTGGAAACAGACTTTCCTAAGAAACAGATACCAAGGAGTGGAACACCCACCCAACAAAGATAAACCAAAAAGGAGAAACACAAAACATTTTCACTAAAATCAGGACAAGGATCCCCATTTTCTCCAAACCTGTTCAATCTAGTACTTGAAGCCTCAGCCAGAGCAATGAGACAACTGAAGGAGATCCAGGGGATACAAATCGGAAGAGAAGAAGTCACGCTATCTTTATTTGCAGGTGCTATGATTATTTACATAGATGGCCGTAAAATTCCACCAAGAAAACATCGACAGCTGACGAATCAGCAAGGGACCAGGAAATAAAATCAATGCACAGAAATCAGTAGCCTTCCTAAGCAGAAATAACAGACTAAGAAAAAAGAAATCAAGGAAACAACATCTTTAACAATATGTGTATGCGTGGACATATAAATTCCATATATATATTTCACATATATATGATATCCCTAAACCAAGCAAGCGGAAAACTTGTATGATTAAACCCTTTAGGACGTCGAAGAAAGAAATGAAAAAGAAGATATCAGAATATAGAGTCCGCATGCTCATAAATGGGTAGGAGTCCTGTAGAAAAAATGGCCGCCCTTCCAAACGCAGACTACAAATTCAATGCCATCTGTGTTAAAATTCCAGCACAATTCTTCACAGAACTAGAAAGGACAACTTTCAGCTTCAGGTGAAAACTAGTCAGGAGGAGTAATTTTGTTTATTTGTGGGATTTCTGTCTGTGCAAGGGTGTGTGTGTGTGTGTCTGTCTGTCTGTCTGTTTTTCTTTGGCACCTTTCTTTCTGTTTGTTTTGTCCTATTCTGGTTTGTTTGCTTGTTTGTTTGTCTGGATGATTCGTTGATTGGTTGTTTGGTTGTTTGGTTGGTTTTTCGTTCTCTGTTTTCAATTGAGTAAAAGAAAGAAAGAGCACTGATTTAATAGGAGGGAAAGGCTCTGGGAGGAGTAGCAGGGATGGGGAAACTGTAATCAAAATAAATTATATGAAGAAAATCTGTTTTCAAAAAAATTAAAATTATAAAAAATATATAGTGTTCAAATAAGTAAAGAAATAACAAAATCAAGTTCACCTGACAACCACGTTTTACCCCCCCCCCCAAGCACAAAAGGGCAGCACACATTCTTTGAACCACACTCCCACTTTGTATAATGTGCTATTTATTTCATTGCTGCTGGGGTAAACTTTTCTTGTGGTTGCCTAGCAGAGTCTTATATGCATATAAACAAGGCATTCCACAGGTTTGGAAATCACAAACCTAAAGTCAGTGGCTGGTTCATATTCCCAAGGTGTACAGAAGTCCTTGGGGAACCATCTGTCAAAATTCAGTCCTTCAAGTTGATTGCTCCAGAAAGCATGCCTACCAAAAAAAAAAAAAAAAAAAAGAGTCACACACCATACTTCCCTAGGCAGAATTATCTTCAATAAATTAAATTTTGATATGATATATGGAACTTGAACAGATATTCCAGTTTGTAATAATGGAAATGTCATTGAGCTCTTAAAACCCAGTTAGGGTCAACATGAAAAAAAAGAGTTTAATTTTTTGCCTGACAATTCTTAATTTTTTCATATTCAAATGCTATATAAAGTTCTACAGTATGCTGACTTGAAATGTATTTCTCATTTTTGCAATTTCTTCTACCCCTCTCCCGGTTCCCTGAATGGCTTATACATATGCAAATTAGACTGCCACAGTTTTGCATAAATAACACAGGTTATTTCTAGAATGTATGCTCCTTTCACTATTATACAGAAATAGTCTAACAGTTTCTTTTAAGTCTGTATGGAAATAAATTGGAAAATTACTAAATGCTATAAAATATACAAAACTTATGCAAAAAACATTATACAAAACTGAAAAGAAAAATTAAATTTGAAATTAATTTATACTGCATTGCTTTGAAATTTTAGATCATTTGAGATTTTATTTTCAAGTCAATAGCTTAAGGATTAAAAGTAATGTTGAACAATTTAACTACTATCAATTATTTTCCCAGAAATTGTTAGTTTCATCTAAAGTGCTTCAAAGCTTCTTTCTTTCTATATCATACTCTACCCAAGCCATGAAGTAGCAAAAGTATGGTAATTTCAAATATTCTTATTACAAATGTGGCATGCCACTGAACTTGTCACTGTGAAACTACAGCAGAAACTCAGACTGAGTGGCTTGCACAGGATTGCTTTCTTGTATTTCTGAAGGCTGGAAGTGTAAGATCAAAGTCAAAGCAGAGCTGATTCAGGAGAACTCTCTTTCTAGCTCAAGGTCACCTTCATACTTGACGGATAGAGAAACCTATGATGTTTCATCTTCTGACATGGGCACGAACCTCACCCACATCAACAGGAATTCCCATACAAATGCACGACTTTCAAAGATATTCATCACATTGAGATTTACAGCTTCAACATGTAAAATTTAGAGGAACAAAAATCTTCAATCCCAAACACCCACTGTCCCATTGTAGAACTAATTAACTTGCTATTGATAACACGTGTGGGGTACCAGATACTCCTGTGTCTGGCATCCTTCATTTTCTATACATTTCCCTACTCTTCTCTCCAAAGGCCAAACCAAGCAATCCATACATGGGCTCATTCCCAAGCAAGGTAGAAAGATGCCTTGTTACAATCACTGTAGTGACCTTGCTTCTAGTCTAAGCGTTTAAACTAAGGTCTAATACCTCAGAGGGTAGTTAAATAAATGTTTCTCATATATGTATTGTACTCGTGCAGTGCTAGACTATCTTCTACCTGGCAATGACTCATGAGGGTTTCCCTTCGTCCACCCTGTTTAGTATCAGATTAGAAGTAAACGAACCACATGACCAAACATTACTTAGCAGGTTAAATATCTCTCTCTGTCTCTCTGTCTCTCTGTCTCTCTGTCTCTAGCAAGGAAAGGGGTCTTCCATGTAGAATTGTAAGGTTTGATTAAGATCAGAAGAGATTTCCACCTATGATGGCTGGCTTTTCTTGTCATTCTTTAAAGATGTTTCGTTACCTTGGGGATCTAAGGCACACTTTTGCTTTTCACCTCATTTTCCCCAGGTCCAATATCTCGAGCGTATGCAGAAGCGAAGGAAAGTAGACTTTAAATATTAATCACTCTGTGCAATATCCAAGCAGAACAAATAACTGACAGGCAATTTCCAGCCTTCATACATCGTTCTTGCAAAGGCGCACAAGCAGCAGCTCTGCAGGGACCACCTCTCCGTGACATGCATTGTTATTTTCTCTATAGTTATATTGAGATTGAACAATTGAGGATACTGCTCATGCTTTTACTGTGATGATAAAAAACATCATAAACTTTGTATATGAATTACCTGCAGACATATAGGCAGATAGCAGATCTTTCTCTCCTTGAGGAGAAAAAAAAAAAGAAAGAAAGAAAGCTACAAAAAGGAGCAAAGACAAAAAAAAAGTAAGGCTAGTAGATTAGATTAAATTGTAGCTAGTGCATCAATTGAACCTAAAGTTATTTCCACATACGGTCACACCAAATCACATCTCTATTCATCTCCCTGTCACTCTCTCCGAGTTGACAAATCAGCGCTGACTGACATTATTAACCCTGGAATGTCTAAGCATTATTGAACTAGGTGCCAAGAAGGAAAGAATCTGAAAGGAGACAGAGCCATGTGGAGAGCTGAAAATTTAAAGAACATAGCCTGTCTAAGGACTACTCCCAGGAAGAAGGATGCAATGCCCAGTGCATACATGCACAGTGAAATGTGAAATTACAAAAGCACTAAGCCTTCAAACAAGTTAGTGTATCAAACAAACAGAGTATCTGGAGTGGAGCCTTATACATGGAGGAACACAAGAAAGCACTCTATGATTCCCTCCTTGAATATCTTATTATTTCCTGACTTCCATTAAATTGGGTTGCAAGTTTGTAAAGGATTTGCCTTAAGATATCTGTCAGGACTTTGGCCTCAAATAGTACCCAAGATAACATAAAGAAAACTTTCTGGGAAAGTTTTCTCAGGCTGTGAGCAGAGCTACAACGAAATTTAGAAAGGTCAAATTTAGAGAGATCATTGAGGAAAAGCTGGGGCCACTTCTTAGGGAGTGTCAAGCAGGCTGACTACCAGAATGGTCTCAGTTATCCAAAATAGCAATTTCTCAACTGAGCCATGCACTCAGAATGGGTGTTTCCATGCCTATCTGTAGAAATTTCTGAACATCAGAGTGATTCTATGGGAAGGGTCCTGGAAAAGGATCATATGAAAACTCCTCTAGAGAATTCTAAGAAAGGATGCTCTGACCCAGAAGCATTTGCTTCTGCTCTGTAACCGCTGAGACACAGACCACACTACTCTCCAAGACTTCCCTCCCATTGTTATGAATGTGTGGTTTTTCATTCATGTAAAGATCTACATCTGGGTCAGATAGATGAAGGATATTTCTCCTCTTTTATCTCCTATTGAATGAAGCTATAACCACAACTGGAACAGATATTTAGGAACTAAACAAACAAAACCACTAAGAGTGGATTGGAAAGAACACAAGAAGTCAAAGACAACGATGTGAGGTTGATAGGTGAGAAAACCACACAGATAAAAATGTGTGAGGAGGTCACAATGAAATCTATTGTTTTCGTAATTTTTTAAGGAAGGGTTTAAAACTCTACCACACCTGTGGTAAGCTTCTCTCATTGTCATTTTCTCCTTTGGTCTTCAAAGGATTTCCTGAACTGTATAAATAAGATAACAGTTGTTCTTTCTGCCTTATCTTCTTTATCCTTCTCTGACCTCCCCCTTTCCCCCTCCTCCTTTGTCTCCCCCTCTTTCTCACTCTCCTCCTCTTGTTTCTTTTTCTGTTCTCTAGTTTTTGTCAGTATAGAGTTCACCAAGGGTAATACTGTACCACTTCAGTTTTTCCTGGGCTTTACAGACCAGAATGCCCAAAGCCATTTTCAGAAATTGCCCAGTTGATGCAGTGCATGAGCTGGCTACATATCAGGGAAGGAGCTAGCTATGTATCAATGGGTTGAGGTAGCTCTGTATCAGCAGGCTGAGTTCTGACTTGGGGAATCAGACAAATTACATTTCCTAGAATGCTTATGCCAGCCAAGATTTCTAGAATAATTATTTCACTTCTCTGAGATAAAGTCTTCATTGACATTGTGAGAAGATAATGTTGCAATACAGGTTTGGGTACCATGCTCTGCAGGGACCAAAGTTGCAGTCCAGGAAAATTCAATGTTCCTGAATTTTCATTTAAAATGGAATGTGTCTTCCTTTATAACCTCCCAATGTAATCTAAGAGTTATGCCAATTTTTCAGTAAAATTTCTCATACTACAAATATCAGGAAAATGTTCCAATTTAACTCCCACTTATGTTATTTTAAGCTTAATTCTCTTCTTTCTTTTTCCATAAGAAAATAAGAGAGAAATCTCTGCTTATAGTTGACATCCAGACTAACCTAGACATTTTAATCTTTTTCAGAATTGCTATATGAAATCAGTTAAAATCCTAGAGAGCTTGATTTTTCCCTTTCATAAAATATACTACAATTTTCCTTCATGGTGTCTAAATAGAATTATTGCCCCCACTGGCACACTGAAGAATAAACTGAAATGATTCTTAATGTCCTTTCCTGCTCTGACATGCTGCAATTCCATGATTTGTAAGGTTTTCAGAATAACGAAATATTGAAGTTCATTCTTCTCCAGCAAACCCTAATTAAATCCTACTTCAAGGGCAGCTCCAGAGCATGTGGACACAGGGATGAGAAAAACTTTAGCAATATTAGATCTTCAACTTCCTGACAACAAAGACCATATCTCCCACCCCTTTTATACCTTCTGTGGCAGAGGCAGCATAACAGGATTCTCAAATAATCATTGTCAGTTCCAACTCCCAGGTGACAAATACTGGACATGCTGCAGATGACATGCCCTGGACATGCTGCAGATAGTACCAGGCTGAACATGATGCAGATGACATAGAGTGCACATGGTACATAAGATGAAGCCTAAATAGTCTATGGGTAATACAGGCTGGGTGTGTTGTGATGATACAGCCTGAACATTCTACAGATGGCTTGGCTTAGACATGCTAGAGATGACAAATCTTAGACATGTTACAGATTAAATATCCTAGACAGGCTACCTACAACAGAAGCCTGGACATGCTAGAGATAACACAGCATTGACATTCTACAGATGGCACAGCGTTGACATGCTATAAACCCTTGGGAATAGGGTTAAAACTCAAATGATAGATCTGTGGATCTCAGAATTGTTTACATGATATTAGACAATATATAAATGCTTACAATATATAAATGCTTACTTCTTAAGCTATATGGAAACCTAGTATTTTAGGTTTCTTAAGTACACATACACATACAGAGAATGTATACATGTATATGTATATTATATGTATATGTATATTGTATGTATATTATATGTATGTGTATATAATATACACATGATAGATATTTATCATATGTTTGAGGTATAATTATATAGATAGATGATAGGGATAGGGGTAGGGATAGGGATAGAGATAGAGAGCTAGAGCTAGAGCTAGAGCTAGAGCTAGAGATAGAGATAGAGATAGAGATAGAGATAGAGATAGAGATGATAGAGATAGAGATAGACATAGAGATAGATGAAAAAGAGTTTAATTGGAGTTACTCAATAGTGGATTGTGTTTGTTCCATAAGAAATAGGTTCCAAATAAACAACCCAGCTCCAGATATGAGATTCTTCCCCCTCTGGTTATTGTTGAGTATGTCCTAGAAAACACCGTATACATATATTTATGAAAATAAAATTATTTTTGATTTTAGTTGCCCACCAGAACTTGATAAGTCTTCATTGCAGAAGACACCACACAGTTTGGTCACAGAGCATAGGGAAATCAAGTTTGTACTGGCCAGAAAGTTTCCTCCATTCTGGCATGCTTTCACAGTATTGGAAGATATTTTACAGGCAGCTTGGGGGTATTCATCATAAAGCCTACTCAGCTATGAATTTTGGGAGCTACAATAACCTCTGACATGACAAAATATGTTTGTGTGTATAATAGTAGCACAAACACACAAACATACAGAGAGAGAGAGAGAGAGAGAGAATGACCAGTCTGCAAAAACAACTGTAAACGTGACTTTTATTTCCTCAGATGTAATTATTGTTTCAGAGGCTCACTGCTGACTGAGCTCACCCTTTCTACCTCTTTCTGAACTCTGGTTGGCTGGTTCAACCTAGCTTTTCTGGGTCGAACTCCTCTCCAAGCCGAGTGGTTCAGTCTGACTTCTCTCAGCTTCTGACTGAATTGTTTTGCTTGGCCTCAAACTCATTGTAGCAATCTGTTCCAATCATCTAGTTCCTTCTCATTCCCTGACTCATTCTGTCTTTTTTTTTTCTAATTTTTTTATTAGGTATTTACTTTATTTACATTTCAAATGCTATCCCAAAAGTGCCCTATACCGCCCTCCCCCGCTCCCCTATCCACCCACTCCCACTTCTTGGCCCTGGTGTTCCCCTGTACTGAGGCATATAAAGTTTGCAAGACCAAGGGGCCTCTCTTCCCAATGATGGCCCACTAGGCCATCTTCTGATACATATGCAGCTAGAGATATGAGCTCCAGGGGGTACTGGTTAGTTCATATTGTTGCTCCACCTATAGGATTGCAGACCCATTCAGCTCCTTGGGTACTTTTTCTAGCTCCTCCATTGGGGGCCCTGTGATCCATCCAATAGCTGACTGTGAGCATCCACTTCTGTGTTTGCCAGGCACTGGCATAGCCTCAAAAGAGACAGCTATATCAGGGTCCTTTCAGCAAAATCTTGCTGGCGTATGCAATAGTGTCTGCGTTTGGTGGCTGATTATGGGATGGACCCTGGGTGGGGCAGTCTCTGGATGGTCCATCCTTTCGTCTCAGCTCCAAACCTGTCTCTGTAAC
This sequence comes from Mus caroli, assembly GCF_978045245.1. NCBI lineage: Eukaryota > Metazoa > Chordata > Mammalia > Rodentia > Muridae > Mus > Mus caroli. The sequence goes on along the minus strand of NW_028227267.1, from coordinate 98,765,996 downwards.
TCCTTCCATGGGTGTTTTGTTCCCAATTCTAAGAAGGGGCAAAATGTCCACACTTTGGTCTTTGTTCTTCTTGAGTTTCATGTGTTTTGAAAATTGTATCTTGGGTATTCTAAATTTCTGGGCTAATATCTACTTATCAGTGAGTGCATATCATGTGAGTTCTTTTGTGATTGGGTTACCTCACTCAGGATGATACCTTCCACCTTCTTGACATCAGTCAGAATGGCTAAGATTAAAAATTCATGTGACAGCAGATACTAGAGAGGATGTGGAAAAAGAGGAACACTCCTCCATTGTTGGTGGGATTGCAAGCTTGTACAACCACTCTGGAAATCAGTCTGGCAGTTCCTCAGAAAATTGGACATAGTACTACCGGAGGATCCAGCAATACCTCTCCTGGGCATATATCTAGAAGATGTCCCAACCGGTAAGAAGGACACATGCTCCACTATATTCATAGCAGCCTTATTTATAATAGCCAGAAGCTGGAAAGAACCCAGATGTCTCTCAACAGAGGAATGGATACAGAAAATGTGGTACATTTACACAATGGAGTACTATTCAGCTATTAAAAACAATGAACTTATGAAATTCCTAGGCAAATGGATAGATATGGAGGGTATCATCCTGAGTGAGGTAACCCAATCATTGTCTTAATCTGTTTCTAGCTTGTTCTCTTGGGTATCTATCTCTGTAAAACTGTCCTGACACACACTGCCTCTGAACTTCACGAATTGAACTACTACTAACAGAACTGTCACACTCAACATCACTGAATTACCTCCTATGCTGACTGACTGACTGACTGACTAAACTGGCTGGACAGAACTGACTGAACTCAATAGAACTCCACTCATTGAACTACCCTCCAATCAGACATTCCTTTCAAATGTGGCTGATGTTTCTAGAAACCTACCTTACCTACACTGGTTGGGATTGAAAGTATGTGCTAAGGGTGTACCTGTATTCCAGCCAGAGCAGCCATGTTGCTGAGTTAAAATTCCTCTACAGAGGTCATGATGTCATTTGCATGTAATCACTCTATAAACTTTACCAAACCAGCTATTCTTATTTATTTAATTGAATGCAAAGGGCAAGGAATAGTGCTCTTCATCCATTCATCTAGGGCATCTTTAGATGCTGAAACTCTTCAACATACAGACTTCTTCATGATTGTTATTAAAAAAGTGTAGTGTAGAAAGATGAAACAGAAATCACAAAAGTTTTCTTTTTGAAAAGAATTGTCTTGAATAGTGATAAAATTGGTTCAATTTTACATACATTTCCTGACTAGATACTTCTCTCAGTATGGGTTCCAAATGATGAAACTCTATAATCCCTTTTTGAGATTCAAAAAAAACATGACAGGCTAAACTAGAGAGTTGAAAATAATTGTGACAAGAAAAATACAGGAAAAATAACTGACTAAGATAGTTATATTTGCTTCTAACTAATGTTTTGATGTATCAGCCAAACAGAAGTCCTATTGTTTTGTTGAACAACACTTCACCCATTATCCCTGTAAACTCTTTGTGATTAGGACCATGGAAGGAGTGAACTTTCAGAAATATATTTTATTAACTCATTCATACACTGTATTTTGATTATATTCACCAGTAACTCCTCCCAGATCTACATCTCTGGCCTCTCACCTTCATATTCTCTTTTTCTTTTCTTTTCTTTTTCTTTTCCCAAAATAACCCATTTAGCTCAATTTGTACTTCTCAATATACTCATGAATGTAGGGCCTGGGTGAGAAAGGTTAACCATACTTTTAAAGAAGACTGATTCTCCCTATCTCAGAAACTAACAATTGTCCATAGCTCCTCAATTAGGGGTAAGAGTTCATGAATGGCTTCCCATTCCCACTCTAGAATGGGTGATATTTCTCCTGTACTATTTTTATGTGGTCATCAAAGCTTCTGTAAGTTCATGAGAACAAAAGTTCTGTCATTTCCAGAAGACACAAGTGGTTTTGCTCCTGTCCTTCCTAATTGCTGGCTCTTATGATCTTTCTACCGCCATCTCCACATTGGTCCTTGAGCCTTAAGCCAGGGAGTGGGTGTGACAGAAGGTCCCATCTGTGGGTGAGCACCCCATAGAAACAATCTTCTCTATGCTTTGCATGGTTGTGAGCTGCTGCACTAATGGTCACCTGCTGCACAAATTCTTCTCTCATGCCTGGCAGTTGATCTAATCTAGAATGTGAATGCATAGAGCTGCTTGATACCATGCCGATGCAGTTAGCATAATAAAAATAGTAGAGCTAATCTATCATCTTTTCTTAGGCAGATTCAGCGTACCAGGAATGTGTTTCCTCCTGTGGTGTGGCCCTTATATCCTATCCAAAAGGAGTTGTTCTAGTAGCCACACAATGCAGAGATAATCATTTCAAAAATTTTATGTACGTAAAAAAAAGTAGAAGGAGTAGGGATTTTCTATTTTACTTTTAGACAGCTATTGAAGGAATGTTAGCTTTCTTTATTAAGAACCTAACTTTTATAAGCTTCATCAAGTTCTAATCTAAGGTTGGGTTTACTCTTCATGGTCACAGGCAATGGAAAAATCTTCTCTTTCAAGAGCTGCTGAACTTTTCTCAGTAGTAAAAATAAGGTATTGTATTAGTCAGGATTCTATGTATAGTCATACACACACATACAAACACATATATACACATATATATGTATATATGCACATATATATGTATATATAAATTCTCTGTATATGGAATATATAGTATTGTATTTCTTGTATAATATATAATACTGTATATATACATGTATGTATACATATGGAATTCATAAGAATGGCTTACAGGCTATCACCCAGCTACTCCAACAATGGCTGTCTACTAATGGAAGGCCCAAGACTCCAGTAATTGGTTAGTCCACAACACTATGTTCTAATTGGTTACCAACCACAGCACTGTCTCAGCAGGTATTCAGTATACACCAGAATCCCAAAGAAGTAGGATCCAATGAACGTTCCAAAGAACGGACTTGCCAGGGAGTGTGAGAGCAAGCAAGCAAAGAGATCACCATCTTCCTTCTTTCAAGTCCTTTATATAGGCTGCTAGCAGAAGATGTGGCCCAGAGTAAAGGTGGATAGTCCCACTTCAAAAGACCTGGATTAAAGCTGAATCTTCCCACCTCAAAGATCTGAATTAGAAGTGGTCCTTCCCAAAGTATGGAGCAGAGTCTGAAGGAAAGACCATCCAGAGACTGCCCCACCTGGGGATTCATCTCATATACAGTTCCCAAACCCAGACAGTATTGTGGATGCCAACAAGTGCTTGCAGATAGGAGCCTGATATATCTGTCTCCCGAGAGGCTCTGCCAGAGCCTGACAAATACAGAGGTGGATGCTCTCAGCCTACTATTGGACTGAGCACAACAAGGTCCCCAATGGAGGAGCTAGAGAAAGGACCGATGGAGCTGAAGGAGCTTGCAGCCCCATAGCAGTAACAGCAATATGAGCCAACCAGTACCCCCCCCCAGAGCTCCCAGGGACTAAACCCCCAACCAAAGAATATACATGGAGGGACTCAGGGCTCCAGCTACATATGTAGCAGAGGATGGCCTTGTTGGACATCAATGGGAGGATAGGTCCTTGGTTCTGAAAGGGCTTAATGCCCCAGTGTAGGGGAATGCCAAGACAGAAAAGCAGGAGTGGGTGCATTGATGAGCAGGGGAAGGAGGGTAGAATAGAAGGGTTTCAGAGGGGAAACCAGGAAAGCAAATAACCTTTGAAATATGAATAAAGAAACTATCTAATAAGGAAAAAAAAGAAGTAGGTCTTTCCACCTTAAATGATTTAATTAAGCAAAAGTCCCTCAGAGGTATACCCAGCCATTTTGGGTTTTATTTAATTCCAGATTTAGTAAGTTGACAATGGAGAATAACACACCATAAGCATCTTCTAATGTTCTGGGTGCTGGATGCTGTTCTTTTAACCAAGATTACTCAGGAACTTGTGTGGACTTTCAAGAACACTCAAGAAACTCAAAGGTTACTTAGAGTCATAGACTCCATAATCATGCTGGAGATACAGCTATAGGCTTCTAGCTCTTTGGTTGTGGTAGTTTAAATGAGAAATGTCCTCCCACAGGCTCTGCCAATTGGTGGAACTATTTGGAGAAGTTTAGTCTGGAGGAAATATGTCACTGTGGGAAAGAATTTGGGAGCTTGAAACCTTGCCCTACTTCAAGTTTGTTCTCCCTGCTCTATGTTTGTGGTAAAGGATGTGCACGCTCCCAGGACCCTGTGGCTGCCACCATTCCTGCATTTGCCTCCAAACTTGCCCTTCATGATACACTCCTAACCCCCTGGAATTATATGCCTGAATCAACTCTTAATTCTAAGAGTTTACTTGTTCCAGTAATTTTCCAGTCCACAATACAAGTTGCCTTGGTCATGGTGCTTTATTGTAGCAACAAAAGAGAGTAATTGATATCATCTTAGATATACAACCGAGAGCAGTCGGCAATAATCTGAGATGTGCTGACAGGTTAAATTATAGTGTTCCACAAGAACATAAGGGAAACGTCAAAACTCAAAGCCACCTGACACCTGGCAGCTCTATGCATCAGGACAAAGAAAATCAGTTTTATGACACAGTTTAACAAATATTTCCTCATCCTAACACGGGGAGATTATTATTCTGGGTTGTTACAACCCAGTTATAGTTTAAACTTTTAATGTTTCTCATGACTACCATTTTTAGATTATTTTTACTCCCTTTGTTCATATGGATTATAGAGTAACGGAAAGACCTTAGCTCTTCTGCCTGCCCAGCTCCTAAGACACCCTCTAGGTTACGTTCTGGCATCTATCTAAAGGACCACAAACACATGCCTGAGGTACAGAGCCAGGAAGCCCAGACAAGTAAGGCCTTCCCATTGCTTTGCCAATGAAAAGTAAGGCTAAAAGAAAAGCTGTACATATACTTCAAACAATAAAGGGACATGAAAATATATAAAACAAAACTATATGTAATATATAACATATATATAATATATATTATCATAAATAATGAACTGAGAAACAGAAGGGTGCCTGTCTTTCATCAACAATAACTCAGTTACATTTCCTCCAAATTACTTCGCCACTTCTGCAATAACATCTGCATGGTGAAGACATTATTCAGGTTAGTTGTGTCTCCTTTTCAATGGTTCCTATCATTGCGGGGCATTCTTAAACCAAATCAGAATCAGCAAGATTACAGACTCAAGGGGGGAAAAAAAGGCTGATCAGGACATGCTGAAAGTACAGGTCTTCCTCTTGTTCCTCATTTCCTTGATTTTATTCTACATAACTCAAGAGAACAAATGTTTGCATGAACATATGTACATTTAGTGCTAGGATGCCCTAGCTAGCAACATAAACATATTTGGCAGTTTAATGACAATATACTTCTAATTATATTGAGTTAAAAGCATAACCTACTTATAGCTACAAAGTAAAAAGTCACAATAAAGAAAGTCAAAGTATAGTTGAAATATATCTGTATATACATATAATGTTTTATGTGTGTAGCTGCCTTTCAGTGGTGGAGAACTTTCATATGCTTGCATTGCATGGATAATATATATGCACATAGTATATATACACATGTATTTCCTTATGTCACCTTTATATTACATGTAATACAGAATGTGAGCTATGTGAATATATCGTATACTATATCACTTAGGGGATAATGGCAAAACAATTTCATACAAATAGAACTGTTTCCATTCTCTAGTTAATTAAGTCTGCATCAGTGCAACCTATGAGTACAGAACAATTGTTGTATAGATAATCAAATAACTAAATCATGATTGATGAAATTCTCTCTAAGGAAGTTTGGAAGATATTTGTTTATGTGGACTTTTTTTTAAAAGAAAAGAGAAAGAAAAAGAGAAAAATATTTTGATAGTATATGGGAAACATGAAAGATTGATGTAGCTGGGGCTATGAAGTTGGAGAACACATTGCTCAGTAAGGATGGACTTGGCCCAGAGGTAGAACAGATCTCTCTGATGACCATATCAACTTCTCCTGATGGTCTAAGAAAGGACCAACAGGGTTAAACAAAGGAATGGCAGCACCTTGTTTATTTCGCAAAAGACTGATGCGTACTTGACTGCAATGTGGAGAATGGACATTAGAAGGCACATAGAAACCAGGAAACCAGTTAAGATGCTATTAGAGCCTAAGATAGTGGCACATACCAAAAAGGAATCAGAGGCACATAGATCTTTGTGGCCTTAAGAAGACAAACTGGCTTTAATCCTAGTTTGGTCTACATAAGCGAGTTTCAGGCCAGCCAGGGCTGTATAATGAGACTTTGTTTCCAAGTCAATATATCAATTCATCAATCAGACTGGTTCCAGGGAGAGACAGTCACAGTCTAGACTGTGACAACCACATAGATGGCAGAAATAGTGATAAGGAGAGTCAATCAAACTGATTTTGAATCTCTAGATCAATCTTTGTTTTACATGGAATAGATAACACATACATCTCACTGATTTACTGGCACATTCTACAGATATCTATGCAACTGCCATCACTGTGTCTTATGTGTTTAATGTCTTAGATAGGGTTTTCATTGTTGTAAAGAGATACCATAACAAAGGCAACTCTTATAAAGGACAATTTAATTAGGACTAGCTTACAGATTCAGAGGTTAAGTCCATTATCATCAAGGAAGGAAGCATGGCAGCAGCCAGGCAGGCATTGCCCTGGAATAGCTGAGAAATCGACATCTTCATCCAAAGGAAGCCCCGAGCAGACAGATTGTCTCCTAGGAAGCTAGGAGAAGAGTGTTAAAGACCAGCCCCAAAGTGACTCACTTCCTCCAATAAGGCCACATCTACTCCAGCAAGGCCACACCTACTCCAACAAGGCCACACCTACTCCAGCAAGACCACACCTCCTAATAATGCCAGTCCCTGGGCCATGTGTATTCAAACCACCACATTTAAGTTTGAATATTGGTCTGTGTGATCTTGAGCATGATTCTAAATCATGAGGTTCTCAGACACTTATGTAGGACAACTTTTAAAATTCTTTTTTTCAGATTAAGCAGGATTTCTGAAATGAAAATGGACTACATATCTCTGAGGAAAATGCTGCTCTCTAGATCTGATCTTACAACAATTGATATCTAGAGCAATTCAAATTTTATTTTTTAAAAAAAATGTTTTTCTGTTAGTAGGGTTACCAAATTCCACTGCCACGTGAGAGTAAAGCAGCATTTCAGAAATAACTTCTCAGATGAGGATGATCACAGCAGTCATCAACCACTTCTTCACAGAAGAAAGACATCATTCTAGTGAAGGTTGTACACTTGGGTATCCATGAAATAATTAGGAGATTGGAGTGGATTAAGAATAGGATTTCATCGCTTCTCGGCCTTTTGGCTAAGATCAAGTGAAGAATAGGATTTCAAATATTCCAAAGTAATTGCCACATCACAGGTAACCACCTAGCCACAGAGTCAGAGCCACAAAGTGTTTTAGAAACACTTTAGTCGGTTAAAAAGAAAGGACCTGGTTTCTCCAAGCCATCAGATACTCACTGCCAGCCTCTGTTACCCATATGTCAAGTTTTGTTTTGTTTTTAAATCTTGGAATCAGTACTTTCTTGGAAATTCTTATTACACTTAAAGGTTGGATCGATTTCTGAAACAAAGTTATATATCGGTCATATTAAATTGATATGCATGCCACATGAACCTTCTGTGCTCCAGTGTGAACCCTGTGATTTACAGTAACACACTAGTCTTGGAGGATGGGACATGGAACAGGCCATGAATGAGCAGTAGGAAAATTACATGACAATGGAGTGTTATGGTGCTCACAAAAACTTTTGCCTTCTTATAGAAAGAGCAATGCTATTTTCACATGAACTGTTAAAGAACAGAACTTAAGGAAAAGAAATGGACATGTGAAATTAAGAGACAGTTCAAGCATATGTTTGCTCATTTACAAAGTACAAGCCAAAGTTTTAATTCAAGCATACACTGGGTAATGATCAAATCAGAGTAATTAGCTCATCCATCACCCTGCATGCTTATCACTACTTTATAGAGCATATAGTCAAATTCTTCTCTTCTATTCCATCATTAATTATGTCCGCTGTTCTCCTCTGTGTCTAGGACACCAGGACCTACTCCTCCTAGGTAGTTACACAACATTGAACCTATGAATCCATCATATTTCTTTATAATTAATTACAGATTTCTAGAGAGGAAGGTTTATGCCTCTTGTGCATATGGTGAACATATTAACACCATTTATGTGTGTTGGACTGAAAATCAATTAATTTCATTCAATTGATCTGAAGAATGAAACTCTTTGTAAAAAATAAAACTAATTTTCTCACACACTAAAAGTACACTCTTGACACTGCTTCTTCTATTTAGTTTAGAGGAGAAACCAATTTCTCTGGCTAAAAATGACTCCAAATACTTACATCACCATGTAAAGGTTTTAGAGTAGAACTGACAATATCTCTTTATCCAGATTTCCTTGCCTTTTAATAAAAATATTTTTTTCTTTTATGTTTGTGGTATAAAAAGGACATGTCTAATATCATCTACAAATGTAACTTTTATTCACCTGATATAATTGTCACCTCAGAGGCTTATCACTGAATAAACTCACCCTTTCTAGCTCTTTCTGAACTCTGGCTGGCTGGTTCAAATCAGTTGTTCTGGCTCAAACTCCTCTCCAAGCTGACTGAATCAAGTTGGCTTCTCTTGGCTTCTGAATGAATTGCTCTGTTTGAGCTCAAACTAACTCTGGCAATCTGTTCTAATCTTCTGGATCATTTTGTCTTCACCTGCAACCTGGATCTGTAAAATTGTCCTAGTAAAATATCCCCCCTCTGACTCTGTCTGTCTGTCTGTCTCTCATTCTCTCTGCTTCTGCTGCTGCTCTAAGTCACCTTTCTTTCTGCCTGTTCTCATGAGAGTTAGTCATATCTTACCTCGGACTCTTTCAATTTTTTTCTGATTCATCACTTGGTCTACCACTCAATTATACTTCACTTTCAAACACCAAACACAGCTGCATTCTTTTACAAACTAACTTTACCTTCATTGATTGGAATTGAAAGCATATACTAAAGGAGTGTTTGTATTCTAGCCAGAGAGGTTAAATGTGTGTTGTGTGTTTGGATTCCAGCTGGATCACATATACCTAGATATCTACATGTGATCCCTTGCCAAAGTAGCCATGTTGCTGCATTAAAATCTTCTTCAATCATCATATGCAATAGGGGTATGGAAAGATTTGAAGTCTGTTGTGATGGAGAAGCAGAATATACAATATATACTTGGCAATTAAACCATATTCTTGTTTCCTGGTACTAGAAATCTTTCAAGCTGAAGAAATGAAAGAAAGATATTAGGAAGTATGAATCCATGTGTCAGCAAGGACGTAAGACGACTGGAAATTTGACAGAGATATGTAGAAGTGAATATAAGAAGGGTTTTGAATAACAACAGAAGAGGAATTTCTCATATAAAACTCTTTGGATTGCAGAGATAAAATAGAGTATTGGTGTACACAACACAGATTAGACACAGCATATCCACATATTTTGCCCTGTAACAATTGGATCTTGGATCCTATAGATATGACAGGGAGGCTCTGAGACTAGGATCTGTACTATCTCAAAACAAGCTCAACTGGGGGCTTTAACTTCTAGTTGATGTAGCTAATTTTACTGCATAGACATGCAATATTGTTTCAGATGATTGACTCGGGTGCTCCTGGTTTTTACTCCAAGTCCTAAAATCATTGAACAGATTATAAACAGTCAAAGGTTCCAGGGATCAAACCTAGGACCCTATACATACTAGACAAGTTTTATGCAACTGAACTATATATCCTCATTCTCTCTTAATTAATTCACAGACCACATGAATCTCAAGAAGAAGGAAGACCAAAATGTGGATGATTTGGTCATTCTTAGAAGGGAAAACAAAATATTCATGAGAGGAAATACAGAGACAACATGTGGAGTCAAGACTGAAGGAAAGGCCATCCAGAGACTGCCCCACCTGGGGATCCATCCCATATACAGACACCAAACTCAGATACTATTGCAGGTGCCAGGAAGTGCTTGCTGACAGGAGTCTGATATAGCTGTCTCCTGAGAGACTCGGCCAAAGCCAGACAAATACAGAGGTGGATGCTCACAGCCAACCATTGGACTGAGAATGGGGTCCCCAATGGAGGAGTTAGAGAAAGGACTAAAGGAGCTAAAGGAGGTTACAACCCCATAGGAAAAACAACAATATCGACCAACTATACCCCTCCCAGAGCTTCCAGAGAATTAAACCAGCAACCAAAGAGTACACATGGATCAACCCATGGCTCCAGCAGCATATGTGGCAGATAATGGCCCTGTTGGGCAACAATGGGAGGAGAGGCTCTTGGTCCTGAGAAGGCTCAATGCCAGAGCAGGAAGATGGGAGTGGGTGGGAGCACCCTCATAGAAGCAGGGGGTGGTATGAGATAGGGGGGTTGCGGAGGGAAACCTGGAAAGGGGATAATATTTGAAATGTAAATAAAATATCCAATAAGAAAAAAAGTAAAACCTACATTTTTAGCACTATTTAACAATACCCTCCCCCACCAAAACAATGAAAGAAACAGAGACAGACACAGAGAGAGACAGGGACAGAGAGAAAGAGAGAGAGAGAGAGAGAGAGAGAGAGAGAGAGAGAGAGAGAAAGAAAGAAAGAAAGAAAAAAAGAAAGAAAGAAAGAAAGAAAGAAAGAAAGAAAGAAAGAAAGAAAGAAAGAAAGAGAAAGAGAGAAGAAAGAAAAGAAGAAAGAAGAATCCATGTGCCTTTTGTTGCTATCTTGGGACACTCAGTGCTACTATTGCAGAGTACCACAGACCTGACAATTTATTAAACAAAGTTATTTCTTTACGACTCGGGAGTGCAGTAAGTCTGAAACCATGACTCTAGCATCTGATGTATACTCACATGGTAGAGAACAAAGGGCATGAGAAAGAATCCTCTCCCAGGAGCAATGTCTATAGTCTCACTATCCTGCCCACAGAGCAGAGTTCAAAGGTTCCACCTCCCAAATTTTCATAAAAGCAATGGTTTCTAAAAAACATGAGATAGTGAATACAATTAACAAAAAGTGAAATAAAAATATTAAAGTTACAAATCAAGAAATGATACAAAAAGAGAACTGGAACAACACGCTCATGGATACCAAGCTGAAAGTGATCGATTACAGAGGGGAGCAGGTGTAAGGCACTCATGAGTGTCCTTAAAGAGGTGAGGGAGCTTCCCCTGTGGAGAGAATGCTGTATTCTACAGTCATACCAAAGTATAAAGAGAAGTTTGAGGTGTTTTCTCAAACTCTGACCTCCTCTGCTTCCTAGTTTTGCACAGGGCTTCTTTCCTGCTTGCCTTGCACTGGCGTGAGGAACAGACGTTCCCTCGGGAGGTCCTTTATATTGCATGAGCTCAGGGGCAGCAGAGACACAGCCAAGCAAGCACAGACAACGCCCTTCCAGATACAGTTTGATCTACAAGAGAACCCTTCAAGAATTATCATTTCTGAAAAAGTAAAGGAAGATTTCTTAAATTGATTGATTGATTGATTGATTGATTTGTCTTACAGGTGTTGAAAATGAAACCCAATACACAGGGACTGTCTTTTGTTTTGTTTTTTTAATGGGTGTTTGTTTGTTTGTTTTAACCCTCTCCTCAGAAAACTAGGAAGAGCACTGACTTACTTTTTAGCTTTGCTTCTCTTTTAGATGGTACTCTACATTCCTGACGAGTCTTTTCAGCTCTAGGAAGCTAAGTTTTCTCACCCCATAGGCACAAGGGCTGTTTCTATCCCCACCTGGACTGACCTAATCTGAGTCTAAGGACTACAATGGTATTAGCTAGCAAAGCCTGGGGTACATAGAAGTTTACATTCTTGTTCACACATATTTCTTCCATTGTTTCATTTATCCACATTATCTGTTTTGGTCCAGAGTTGGGGAGGCAATCTTTAGCAGCCAACATTTCCCCTGAGGTGTTCCAGCAAGTTGTCACAGTTGCCAAGACCCTTACCACATCAGTTCACTCTGGAGTACCTCAGAAAGGACAGAAACCCAAAGGACATAACAAACTTCAGTGCCACGAAGCTCTGTGGTCTCCTGTGCTCATGCTAAGACTGGGAGAAATGTGTGGCCCTGTGAGGATTATCTTCCTTCCAAGCATCTTCCAACTTCTCCAGTAAAGGTCAAACTACTCACTCATATTGTATGTCACATGTTCAGTTTAAAGTTTTATCTGGCAAACCCAAGTTAATGGTGTTAAAAGGACCTCTTCTTCCAGTTAAATCACGTGAAGGCTGGATGAGGTTTGGTTTAAGTGGAAATACACAAAAGAAATGAAAAGCTGGTCACTGGGTGGTAAGCAGATGTGATAGCATTCAGGAGTATTAGTTTAGGAGGATCCTGGGAGCATTGTTTTAGGGGTATCTAGTTGGCATTGTTTCTAGGGACATGACCTTATTTGCTAGGAGTCATTTTTGTAAGTAAATGGATGTAGTATGTTGTCTTCCTTATGAATAAAGTGTCTGGATTTTCAAAACATTACTTGAAAGAAATCATCTCAGCTTTTCTAGATATTAAAATTTTATTCTCTTGAGTAAAATCTGTTCTATTGTTCTATCTTTCAGTATATAAATCAGCAATAATAGCTGTTGACAGTGGCAGGAATCACATTAGAGCCCAACCCATGCAGTAACTCTGTTCATCAGAAGCTACCAGGCCACACAGAGACTTCCTGAGTGATCACATAAACACATTTGCAATATATAACACGTCTTGATGAGGATGGTTTATCTCCAGGTGGTCTTATGCCAAACCCTTTATAGGTGAGAAGATTCGGAGTGAATATTTGAATTAATTATTTGGTGAGTTAAATAATAAGCTTTGGATCTAATTCTCCTGATTTCAAGTTATCTCTTTTCTTAGTCAACAGTTTCTTCATAGTTAAATGAACAGTAAACAGGTTCTAAAAGTTTATCTGGTAAGAAAACCTTTTATCATAACGAATATGATGAGCCTATCTGACTCTTATAATATGTTTATATATTAGTTTGAAATGGCTTTTAGGGGGTTGGGTGATGGATTTGTATGTAAATCCCTTGCCTTGCAAGAGTGGAGACCTGAGTCTGAATGCTCAGAGCCCACTGAAAACCAAATGTAGCAGCATGCATATGGGATTCATCATATGGGAATACATATATTCATTCTATTAGTTTTGTTCCCTTAAAGAATCCTGACTAATACAACCGCATCTGAAAACCTTTCTCTTAATCTGTTTAATGGAAATAAAAATTGTGTGAAGCCATATGTGCTGTTGCAGGGTGGCGCTGGCTTCCACTGGCCACCACTCATACATAGGCAGTAAAGTTCTTTTGCCAAGATGAGGTTTTGAGAATTAACCAAAATTAACCAATCAGATGAGAGCCAAGTTAACCAATCAGATGAGAGCCAAGTTAACCAATCAGATGATAGCCAAGTTAACCAATCAGATGTAGGCATGCAAATGAGGTGATAAGCATAGCCCAAGCAAAACCAATCTGGGTGTGAGACACGCCTCTCCTAGGCCTATATAAGCAGCACCAGTTCTGGGCTTGGGGTCTCTTTGCCTCTGCAATCAAGCTCTCCCAATAAACGTGTGCAGAAGGATCCTGTTGCAGTGTCTTTCTTGCTGGTGAGCCAGGGCGTGCACAAGAAAAATAAAAATGCCTAACTAAAGATCTTAAAGAAGATTGATCCAACATACCAACATTATACTAATACTATTTAACTTCACTTACATCTGCGTTACATTGTAAGACTAAACTAAAACTTCACTAATAGAGCAGAGTTATTTATTTGCTACAAATAAAAAGTGGGTGTCCCTTTATCTCGGGAAGAGGATAAACATAGAGCTTGAACCCTGATTTTACATTAATAGTGATGAAAAGTAAGTTACCTTCATAAACTACTTCATGGGAAACACAAACTTCAGTTTACACTAATTTATGAAAATTAAGTCAGTGGAACAAATGCTCATGTAAGTATATAAGTATTAAAGTTAAAAATGCAAAGTGCATTATTTACATGTATAAACTTCTTTAAGACTAAATAATTTGATTTTTTTAATTATACAATGATATTAAGCTATTGAGAATTTGAGAAGGTCCACAATTTATGAGACTTTGGATTCCATGATATATGTTCCCTCTACCACTTAAACCCTACAAATTGAGGTACAAAAAACATTAGGCCAAGATTATGTACTTAAGCATAGCATTTGATACTTGGGGAATGAAATTGGCCAGATACAGTCTTTGCAAATCGACTCTTCTAGAACTTCACAACTTTTACCCAAACTCAGCATCAACATTGTAGAAGATACAGTTCTAACTCCCTAAAACAACACATTAAAAATGCAAGTTTTAAAAAATGCTTCAGCAAACAAGATGGCCAGGCTTCCCTGTTGTTGGAGTGAAGGCTACAGAGGTGGTTACATGCCTAACAACCTGTGTGTCTTCAGAAACAGGACCACCTTCAGCCATTATCCCTGCCTAGCTCTGCCCTATCAGGAGACTCTAGGGAATCATAAGGTCCTAAAATCACACAGAGGAGGACTGTGGTAGCCAAATATGCACCTAAGTATCTCTATATAAAGACAAGAAACAAAAACTCAGAAGATTGACAGAAATTGGGTCAATTTTCTTCATGGTGGAAAAAAAAATCTCAAAAACTTTTGCACTGACACAGATTCCAGAAAATAATGAGACTGTGAAGACCCCGGGAGTTTAAAACCTGCTTCGTGGGTCCCTAGTAATATGAAAAATATCCAAAACAAGTCTTGGATTTCCAAGCTACGATTGAGGTCCACAACTAAAACTTCATTCAGCTCTCACTCATCTCTCCACAGGCCAAAACTTTTTCATAAGGTAACTAAAATGTGTGCTAAGAATGAATAACAATATTGTACAACCCTTTTTTCATTTTTGTTTACTGAACTTATTTATTCAAACAACCCTAGTTGAACTTTAAATCGTTTCCGGTCTCTCTGAGAACATTTTTATTTACTCGATTCAGTTTGAGATTCATAGTTTATATTCATGATCAGCGCTGCAGTGACTGAAGAAAAGCAATAGAATTATAAGAATAGATACCTTGGCACTTTAGGGTAAACCGATCTTCATACAAATAAGTCCCATCATTCTTAATCATTAGCTGAACTTTCACAGAAAGTTCATATAAATAGATATCTCTTTGCTTTTTTGTTTGTTTGTTTGTGTGTTTATGAAAGAGATACAATGTACCCACTCTACGGTAAGCAGTGTGGTCAAAGCAAGACAACCTGCAGGGGATGCGAAGATGAGTAGCTCCAGTGACTTCAGGGACATGCCACTGCATGCAGTCAGCAGGAGCAGTTCTTTAGTTACAGACACGAAAATGCACACATTGATGATAAGGATTCACAAGGGATCACAGGGCTTTGGCACATTAGAAAAGTGCTTGCTTACCACGCTCAGGGTCAGTGCTCAATCCCTGGAACCCAGAGAAAAGTGGAGGAGGGACAGAAAGGACAGATCAAAGAGGGAAGGAAGAAAGGAACCCGAAAGAAAGTAGAAACGGGTGAGGGAGGGGGGAGAGGAAGAAGGAAGAGGGAAGGCAGGCAGGCAGGCAGGCAGGCAGGCAGGCAGGCAGGCAGGTAGTGTCCAAGTCTCAAAACTGTCACAAACTCAAAACTGTTACAAATGTCTGAAGTGCCTATTAACATATCAAAGCAGACACAGGCCACCAGGTTCTCCCAGCATTCCTCAGCTGCTCAGCTGCTACCTGTTACCTCAGCTGCTACCACCTGTTTGTTACCTCAGCTGCTACCTGTTTGTTACCTCAGCTGCTACCTGTTACAGGGCCCTCACTGATGGCACATTCTGCTCCCTACCATAAATGCCCTGAACAGGGACTGGGCTGGACTACCCTTCCTCCAACTGTTCCTCTCTGAGTAACCCAGCCTATTGTTTGTTTTTTTGTTTTGTTTTGTTTTTGTCTCTTAGCCATTCCCTCTTTCCCCTCTCCTCACATAGCCTGGCTCAGTCCAGCTGTGTTTACTCTGGACTCTCCCAGATATCTCTGCCTCTAGGTGTTTTCTCCTTCAGAGCGACAATAATCCTTCTCCTCCAATCATACCTAGGAGCTGGCATTCCCTCCCTTTTACTTGCTTCCCCCCACCCCACCCCAAATTCATTCAGGAAGAAAGAAATGAAGGACAACACCAGCGGTGCTCAGATACAGTAAAGGAGAAAGCACACTGCGCAGCCTTCATAGCCTGCGGTGCCTGTAAGTAGATCACTGAGAAAGATTTTCAAATATCAAATCTGAGGTATCATTTCTCATATTGTGGTGTTTGCAGAAAGTAAGAGTCAGAACAATCATTGCTAATGAAATTCTTTTCTGAGAATCTCATTTGCCATGAATAAAATACTTTTGTGTTCCCAATAAATATGGAGCATTCTAGAGGAAGGATGGGGGAGAGAAAGAGAGAGCACACTGGCTTCTACAAACTAGCAGAATGAACAAGGATCCTGCAAAAGCAAAACAAAAGAAAAAAATAGGAATTGATCTAAGATATTAATATTGGCCAAAAATTATGACAGGAGTAAAGTAACCTGAAAAGACATGTGAAGATACCACATCATGAACCAAATGAGTTTATACTGGCATATGAACATCTGGTTAATTACAGGAAAGTCTTTTGATGTAATTGTAGTGTAATTTAGTCAAATTGTTAAAGGGTTATCTCAACCATTGCAATGCAGCTTTCTAACTTTGTGTGTGGTGTGTGTGTGACTACTGTTTTACATAACTTATTTTGAATTTTGATAGTGATCCTAAGAGGTATTTATTTTATTTCCATATATGTATACTAAAATTTATAAACATTAAGTAATGCATCTACAGTCACAGAGATGATGTATTAGAGGGTTAAATTTTAATATAGATTGGACTCCAGCTCCCATGTGCTTCCTACTGTCCTATCACTCATCCACATAGGCAGTTCTCATAGTAAACATAAGAGATCTGAGGAAGGCTGAGTAACATAGAACAAATCTCCGGCAATAAATAGAAAGACAACAGTTTCAAGCCAATGCTAAATATTTTGGGCACACCACTGCTTGCTTTTACTGTTGTTGCTTGCCCCCAAGGTCTTTATTTGTTACTCCTAAAGATGACGAATCTTTGAATGTACTGAGACATATGTGTGCTCGGCGAGGACAGCCTACACCTCTGAGCAATCTATGCCTGCCATTTAGCTTTGGCTTCCTTCATTCTCTTGGCCAAAAGTTTAGCACCTTCTGAAGCTTCTCCCTTGTTTTTCTCAACGTTTTATTTCCTTAGAGCAGAACATGAGCATTTGTGTTGCAGGACACATAGAGGAATAAGACACTGAATCATGAGTTGCAGGTGCCTTGGTCCTGGGCTTTTTTCCTTCTGTGTTGAAGGGCTTTCTCACAACAGTGGTGGACGTCGGCTTCTTTAGAGAGACTGAAGAGTTTGTACATTCAACTGGCTTTTTTGGAACCCAACTATCAAACACACAAGGAGGGCTCTCCTCCTTGTGGGGTAAAAATGGGGTCCTGCGTCCTTTCGGGGCTCGGGCAGCTGGGTGAGGTGGGACTCAGGAAGTTTGACTGGGCAAACATTGCTACTGCTGGTGCTGTGCGTTGGGCTGTGAGAAGCCACAGGACCCGCTCCAGTGGAAGGGAAGGTTCAGTCTGAGGTCTCTGCGACTGTGAGCCTGTTGGGGGTGGGGGTGTGGGGGTCCTGGCCCCGCTCAGAGGCTGAGACCAACAGGTTCTCATTCTTGGGCACCGCCTGATACGTAAGGCAGAGAGTCCTGTCACAGAAGGTTAGGCAAGGCTCTTAGAGGAAAGGTCTGCTCCATTGCTCCAGCATGGCAGATCCGGTGAGAAGAGGCAGTCCATGGTTTTAAGGCATTTATTGTAGAAAGGCAGAGAGAGGGAGAGAGTAGAGAAGTAGAGCCTGGCCATAGGTGTAGAGAGGAGGGAAGGGAAACTGGAGAGAGGGGGAGCAAGGGAGAAAGAGGCAAGAGTAAGAGCAAGAGAGTAAGAGAGGGAGGAGGGGACAAACCCTCCCTTACATAGTGGGCTGGGCCAACCTGGCTGTTGCCAGGTAACTGTCAGATGGAGTCGGGACAGCCTACATGAATGGTGGCCACAGAATTATGGAGCTGGGGCTTTGTGTCAGAAGCCTAGTGTCTGGGAGCATGGCAAACGGGCCTTGCAGATTAATCTGCTGGGTCTCTGGGGTTTGAACCTAGCTCGACCAGAAAAGGGGCTGCCTTGCGTGGTCCCACACCTCCTCTCCTTTTAAAAAAATAACCAAGTTGAAAGCACTCAGATTGGCACCCACAGTGCATCCCGACAGACTTGTGTATGCTTCCTGTCTCCGCTGCTCCTTAGTTTAAAGCTACGGTGCCCCTTACTCAACAGCAGGTACATTCTGCCATGGGTCAAGACATCTGTCATCATGGGAAGTGCTGTTTGTCATAAATGTGGTTCATCTGGATCACATAACCTGTTTACACTTCCCCCAGAGCATCTACAACAACTTCTGTGGCCATGCACTTCTAACAGACAGCATGAAGCTGCACAGTTGTCTACTCCAATGAGTCTCTGACAGCCTGTGACTGGGAGGAAGATACTCAGCTTCATGTTGATGCATCCCACTGCTGAGGCAGTACTATAAAATGGTCATTGCTTTTAGTTTTTATCAACTCTGAATTAGATTTAAAACTCACTGACTTCTATAAGACTTACCTAGATTTTTTTTTTAACCACATTATCAATGTATTTTTTTTTCTATTCTCTCCACAGGACTCAGTTTGCAGTCTCCTAGTTTCTTTTCTCTTGCAGTGACAAATACTCTGACCAAATGCAACCTAGGCAGGGAAAGAGTTTGTTTGGTGTAAACCCATAGGTTACAGTCCATCAGTGAGGGAATTCAACGCAGGCACTCAAACAGGAAATGAAGCAGAAACCATAGAGGAATTCTTATAACTGGCTCAATCTGGTTTATGCTCAGCTCTCTTTCTTACCCGGCCCTGGTCTACTTGCCTCTGTATAGTGCAACTCACAGTGGGCTGGACCTTCCTATGTCAGTTGGCAATCAAGAAAATGCTTGACAGACATGCAATACTTCAATTCCCTCTTCTAGTTGTGCTAATTTGACAATAAAACTAATCAACAAAACCTCTAAGAATCTGCAGAATAAAATTTAAGTTTCAGATAGCATTTTCCATAAATTTATTTTAGGGAAAAAATGAATTGCAAATCAGAGAGAGAGAGAGAGAAGCAGAGGAGACCAACATTGGCCCTCCCTCCTCAGATAAGCTTGTTTCTCCATAACTCCCACTTAGCAGAGTGGCAAGTGACAATTTTTACAGAATATGTTCTATGGTAAGATTCAGCCAAATATCACAGCATCTTTCTTTTCATTTAAATCATTCTACAAGCCTAATTGGCTGACCAAAAATATAGAAGTAGAAATGAATTGCCTTCAACCAGCAGAAAATAATGCTGTGTGATTTAAAGGAAATATCAGAGGTTAACTGGAGTCAATGATTTGCTGTGCCTCACAATAGTCAGCTACACAATGCTGACAGCATCACTAGAACATAAAAGTCTTTCCAATTTATAGGACCCTCAAAGGTCAACTAGATGCAAGAATGAAATGTAATCCTTTCACATACAATCCAGTTTTTAAGTATATAATAATAACCCCTATTATAGTCCTGATATAATAGAACTATCCAGGCACAAAGAAGAATGTATTTTTATTTTTAAAAATTAAGTTAAAAAGAAAATATATGTGTAGTCATTGTTGTTAATGAAAAATATATTCTTTTCCATACAACTATGTTAAACCAAACATCTTTGAACAAAGTTGAGTTATTAAAAAAAATTTAAGTTTTCTTTCATTCAATAAATAAAAGCAAATCTGACTGTTCGCATTAATAGTAATTATGGGTCTTATTCACTATTAGCAATGTACAGCTATCCAGAGTATAAATTTAGCTAAGCTCAGCCTGTCAAATTAGGGCAATGAGTCTGCTGTGTAGTTCCTCCCCTCACAGCTCAGCAGCTTCTCTGCTGTTCTCTGCTTTGCAATGCAGTAATTGCACAAATGGTAAATTATGTTGGAGTGCTATTCTATCTTTATAAAATGTGTTTCTAGGTTTGAATGGACATCCACTTTCATGCCTAGAAAAGTGACAAGATTTTATAGAACGCAATTTTGCATTTTAAAGTATCTTCAGAAATCTATAGAATATGAGTATTTATGCGCAATGTTATATTATCAGTGCTAAGTTTCTCAGAGAGCAATTACAACAATAATAAATACCTCTTACAGTTCAGCACTATCACCATCTGCATGGTCAAATCTTTCTTTGAATATCAAACAGTCCTTGAATGTCTTAGTTCAACTCCTACATGAAAATCAATCCTTGAACAAGACTAGGGTGTGGGCATCATACTTTATAGGTGTTCCCATGAAGAAGATGTAATAAATAAGGCAAAGTAGTGATGATTTTAATGTGTCAACTAACATGGACCAAAGGATACCCAGATATTTGATACAAAATCATTCTTTATTTTTTATGAGTTTTAGAGGAAATTGGAAGACTAAATAGGAGATGTTACCCTCTCTACTATAGATAGCTCTCACCTATTCAGGTAAACCTTCTCAAAGTAAGGGAAATCTCTCCTGCCTAGCTATTCTCAAACTAGAACACTGCCATTTCCTGTCTTTGAGTGGTAATTAAAATATCAGTTCTCATTGTGGTTTCTGCTCTGTAGCCTTCGGGATGGATCTATGTCATTGATTTACTTGGATCTCTAGCTGAGTTGACTCAATCTGTAAACTGTGGGATTTGTTAAATTATTAGCCAGTGTAGACAACTGGTACTCAACCAACTGTGGAGCCACAGAGTGCACCTCAACATTTCCTCCATCAGTTCTGACTCAACTATGGTGCCCAGTGAGTTCACAGATCCTCCCATTGTATTGAAATCTCAACGGAAAGAAACAAAAGACCAAGAAAGAGGCAGCATTAGGGTGAAAGTGGCCTAACCTACACTGAGCTATTGGTTGGAACCAAAGATAAGTTGGAAAGCATGAGGTCAGTCCGGAAGAAGAATCCAGCACAAGCTATAGTTTGAGCCATTTAGAACGATACAATCCCTTCATTTAGTTCATTGGTCACCAAGTCTTCAAAAGCAAGACCAGTTATAGTATATTCAAAGATATGATAGATAAGGGTTGGAGAACATAACGCATGTCTATCTTCTAAATACCACAGTAATCAAGTTTAAAATGAAACCTAAAACTGAATACTCACTGTTGTAGTAAAATGTAGAGTCAATCTAGAAATTTTAACAAAAATCTATTAGCCAAGAATGATGGTTCATACTTAGCTTAACACAAAGCAGGCTGAGTCAAGAGTATCGCTGAGAGAACAAGGACAATGTGAGAAACAAAGCAAGTATTAGGTCAGCCCAGCACATAGAGTAAGCAGAAAAAGAAACACACAAGCACAGGCACACAAACACAGAGAGAGAGAGAGAGAGAGAGAGAGAGAGAGAGAGAGAGAGAGAGAGAGCATAGAATATCTGCTCTAATATGAATGTTTTCATCATACTGTCTGAATTTCCTTCCCTATCACTGTGATAACACGGATCCCCGAACCCCCAAAAGTTCAACTCAATAAGGAATAGTTTGAGTCATAGTTTCAGAGTATACTTCATCTGTGCAAGGAAGCCACAGCTGCAGGAGCTTGATGAAGCTGGTCACATTGTATCTGATGTCAAGAAGCAGAAAACAACACCCATAACCAAAACTGCCAATGGAAGTCTCAAGAACCCTAATTAATGAACTTCACATTTTATTTGGAAGAATAATTGTGTCTTAGTTTTTTAGGGTTTCTATTGCTGCAATGAAATACCATGACCAAAAAGCAAGTTGTGGAGGAAAAGATTTATTTGGCTTACATTTCCATGTCATTGTTCATCCTCAAAGGAAGTCGGGACAGGAATTTGAGCAGAGCAGAAACCTGGAGGCAGGGACTGATGCAGAGGTCATGGAGGAGTGCTGTTTACTGGCTTGCTCCTCATAGCTTGTTTGGCCTGCTTTCATATAATAGAACCTAGGGGTGGGTACCTACCAGCCCAGGGATGATACCACCCATAAAGGACTGGTCCCTGCACCATCAATCACTAACTAAGAAAATGCCTTACAGCTGGATCTTCTGGAAGCATCTTCTCAATTAAGGTTCCCTCCTTTCAGGTGACTCTAGTTTGCATGCCAAGTTAACATAAGACTAGCCAGGACAAATTACAAGACTATTCATTTTAAGACAGTATAGTTTTGGTGCAGAAATACATGAATAAATAAACCAATGGAACAAAATGTAAATTAGACATTAAAGAGAGCGTATGGAAGAAGCCCTACAAGTAGTAAAAGAAGAGGTTGGTTAGTGAATAGGCAAACTGGCTCTTATTTGAAAAGAAAGAAACCCTGCATAACACCACACATAATATATGGAAATCCACTTCAGATTAAATAGAATAATTAGGATACACCTTTGTAAAAATATTAGCTGTAGCTTATCTTTTTTTAGAGGGGGCAAGGGGCATCTTTAATTGTCAACTATATAACCAGTAAGACAAAATATATAAAGATTGATTTTTTTTTATATTCAACTTGACTATGTTTAGATAAAGGTGGTAGATGATATGGTCCTTGGAAGGGTGTATGACAAACCAGTCACGGGAATGGAAATGATCTACAAAGCCCTGCTGTAAGGTAGCACACAGTTACAGAGACAAAGTCTAATGGTGGCTGCCAGGGAGTGGGAAGCCACTCCTGCCAAGCCTCCTGGTCCTCAATTTCTCTTGTGTCGGGTGGGAGGTGGTGATTCTGCATGGCCACATCTCACAGACCAAGTGGACACAGAATATGTGTCTCAAGAATTTCACCCATCAGACTGGTTGGCAATATCACTACAGTTCTGTATAGGAATGAGACATGAGGCGTGTAAAAGCTTAACATATGGATGGCACATTCACTTCTAGTAATTAAAAACTTCTAAAGCGTACTGAAAGCTTTTGAAATGCATTCAAACTTTCGGTAAAATGAGATTTCGCCTAAGAATAACTTCTTTTAAAAATCCTAGTAAATGGCTCAGAAATTAAAATAGAAAGGAACTCATACACATAGCACACTTTTCTTTCAAGTATATGAACATTACATTTAAATATGTAGAAATGTAAGTTTCCTTTAACCGATCTAGCTGTCTAAGGATGAAAGAAGCCAGCAGGATGATTGGAGTGTGACCCAGGTGGTCACATAGCTGCCTCAATACTGCTGGACTGTGGACAGAAACTGGTAAGCTGATGAACAGAAGGGGAGCATTTTCATGCAGCCTCACATCCCTTTCAGAAGGCACGGGGAGCTCAGTGATGGATGAAATGCAGGAAGAGTATGGAATGAACTTGCCTGACCAGGAGGGTGGAGAGTAACTATGCCCCTGGCTAGCTCCTTACTGTGGTTTCGTTGTTGTTGTTTGATTGGTTGTTTTTAAATGAAAAGACCTTTAATTCTCCTGAATTGACAAAACTAATATCATGAAAATGAGTATATTGCCAAAAGTAATCCACATATTTAGTGCAATTCCCATTAAGTTTATAACATCCATCTCCACAGAACTAGAAATCTATCCAAGAGTACATATTGAACCACAAAAGACCACAAATACACAAAGCTATCTTAATGTGTAGAACATAGGTAGACATTCCACAGTACCTAACCTAAAATTACAAAGCTACTGACACAAACACAAATAGGCAGGCAAACAGAATACAGTATTTCCAAATAAATTAACAAAGATATAGCTACTTGGGGTAAGTGACACTTGCCATTGGTCCTAGTGCTCAGGAGGCAGAGGCAGGCAGACCTCCATGAGTTTGAGGCCAGCCTCTTCTACAGAGTCAGTTCCAAGAAGGCCAGAGCTACACAGATAGACTCTGTGTCACCAAACCAAAAAAACCAAAAAAGCAAAAAACAAAAAAGCAAAAGAAGGAGGAGGAGGAGAAAGGGAGGAAGGAAGTAAACAAAAAGAAAAAACCTCAGGGCATGTTTAATTACAATAAATACATTTTAATTAATAAAAAATAAAACCAAATACAGCTACCTAGTTATAGATAAACCTGTCAAAAACACACAACTTATTCAACAAAGGACTCTCCCAAAGCTGGATATACATCTGCAGAATGAAAATAGGTCCATTTCATTTACCCTATAGAAAAATCAACTCAAAGTTGGTCGAAGAAATATAAAATTATTTTAAACCATGAAATTCTGAAACTTAGAAAAAGACAGAGATGTATTCAATGAACTTCAAGATCTAGATTTATGGAAGAATTTTTTTTTGAAACAAACCCCAGTAGCAAAAAAAAAAAAAAAAAAACCCTCAGGAATTATGAAATGGAAATATATAAAATTAATTTTTAATTTTTTATTAGATATTTTATTTACATTTCAAATGTTTTCCCCTTTCCAGATCTCCCCTTCAGAGCCCCCCATTTTACCCCACCCCTGCCTCAATGAGGGTGCTACCCCATCTACCCACCCACTCCTATCTTCCCACCCTGGCATTCCCCTACACTGAGGCATCGAACACCTTCAGGCCCAAGCGCCGCTCTTCCCACTGATTCCCAATGAGGCCATCCTCTGCCACATATGCAGCCGGAGCCATGGGTCCCACCATGTATATTCTTTGGTTGGTAGTCCAGTCCCCAGAGCTCCAGGGGTTCTGGCCAGTTGACACTGTTGCTCCCCCCATGGGGCTGCAAACCGCTTCAGTTCCTTCAGTCTATTCTCCAACTCCTCCATCAGGGACCCTGTGCTCAGTCCAATAGATGGTTATGCACATTGGCAGAGCCTCTCTGGAGACGACTATATCAGGCTCCTGTCAGCAAGCACTTCCTGGCATACACAGTAGCATCCGGGTTTCTTACAAATCAAGCCTTGAAACCTGTGTGGCAAGGTCTACTTCACTCTGCTATGAGATAAACCTTAGCTGTACTCTGTTGTTCTCCTTATGATTTTTAGCATTTCTTAGCATGCACTCTCTGACATTACTCTTTAAAAAAGTAAATAAGTTAAAGATGAATGTTGGTTTGTCAACATGGCTAGTGTATGAAGTGCTCGTAGTACAAGTCTGTGATTTGAGTTCAGTTCCTGGATTTTCCCCAGACCCCATCCCAACTCCTAAAAGTTATCGATTCTCCTTTATATGTACCCATACTCACACACCACACACACACACACACACAGGGGGTGGCGGGGGGACAGAGGGACAGACAGAAAATTAGAGATATATACATACACATAGATACACATACACAGAGATACAAACACACACACATGGGAGGTGGGCAGAGGGGCAGACAGACAGAAACTGAGAGTCATATACAAACACACACACAAATACACAAACACAGAGAGACACAAACACACACACACCCACATGTACACACAAATTATTTTTAAGCAGGTCAATATTCCACATGAAAACATTTATTTTACCAAAAGTTTACTGGTAACGAATAATAATCACACTGTAAAGACATCACAAACAAGTAGACTTTCATTCACTAATTTAAATCAGCAATTATAATGTAACTCATTAACAAAGCAAAGGTCTATTATCATCTCTGTTAGATGCTAAAAGCAACACTGACAAAATTAAATTCTCATTCTTGGTAACTAATACTTAACAAAATGACATGGTTACAAAATATTAAGCAAGGGTCACATGATGGCAGGCGACCCCAGGAATCAGTGTGAATCAAATAAGCACACCATCTCCACTTCTGTTCAACACTGTGCTAAGAATCCCAGCCAACACAGTAAGGCAACATGGAATATAAAGTTAACAAAATTAGTAAAGGAAAATGCATGTGATAGTCTCCACAGTCTCTGCCAGTTCTTTTCTGAGGGTTGAACAGTATTTACCTCAATGGCCATGTGTACTCTACCAAATATTTAAACAATGTGTGCACATAGTATGAAATATTCAACATTGTTGAATTACTACAAACTCCAGGCAAAAAAAAAAAAAAAAAAGGTTAAGCATAAACATGCCAAAGAAAAGTTAAGCATAAACATGCTAAGGAGTGAATAAATCAACAGAGCAACTAAGACTGCATATTTCATATTTTTACAGGATGTCTTCCATTTTCACATATTGGACTACCATCATTAGATATATACGTCTGATAAATATGAAATAAAATTCCACCTCTGAAAAGTATCATAAAACAAAACGTAGTAGCACTGAGTTGGTTGCTAAAATGGGAAGAAATGTTTCCTTCAGCCCTGCTCCTTGGTGCGAACCCTTACCATGTGAGCACTGTGCCAGTGACCTCATTTATAATGGGTTAATGACAAACAGTCTGTATCTCCTGAGATTGTTGCAGGGTGCTTACAATATGGCAAACAGAACCCTACATTATAGGCATTCATTATGAGCACATTAGCACATGTGTTCATGTAATCAATTAATTTGGAAATGATACTGATAGTATTTCAACCTAGTTAGAGTCACTCTACTAAGCACAATACTCATTCATTCAATTTGTCATTTTTTATTTAATTAATACTTAAGTGCTTACCAAGCACAGGGTACTACTGTCTTAGATGCTGGAATTCTTGAACAAAAGAACATTCCTACTCTCTCTTAGTAGTATACTTATAATGAGTATTCCTTATACTATTTATAAGGAATATAAATTCTATCCACTGTAAAGAGTCAATAAATATATAATCTCCATAAGTGATCAACATATAGTGAAATAATATCTTAAAGGAAAGAAAATTAAATGTTGAAATTAGATTTAGGTTTTGTTTTTTTGTTTTTTTGGGGGGGGGGTTGTTGTTGTTTTTTGGTTTGGTTTTGTTTGTTTGTTTGTTTGTTTGTTTGTTTTTAAAGACAGGGTTTCTATGTGTAGCCCTGGTTGTTCTGGAACTCACTCTGTAGACTCAGAAATTCACCAGCCTTTGACTCCCAAGTGCTGGGATTAAAAGCATACGCCACCACGCCCAGCATAGATTTAGTTTTAGATCATGTTTTATTGAATGCTTAAAAATTACTTGCCGGGTGTGGTGGTGCACGCCTTTGATCCCAGCACTCGGGAGGCAGAGGCAAGCGAATTTCTGAGGCCAGCCTGGTCTACAAAGTGAGTTCCAGGACAGCCAGGGCTATACAGAGAAACCCTGTCTCGAAACCCCCCCCAAAAAAATTACTTATAATAATATCAAAATTATCTAAGAATAAGTAAAACAAAAGTTTTACGAGATTTCTTTTCTTTCTCTATTTTTGGGTTTTTTTGTGTTTGTTTTTGTTCGTTTGTTTTTTGTTTTTTGTTTTTTTGTCTTTTGTTTTGTTTTTTAGGCAGTGTCTCCCTAAATAGCTCTGGTGATCCTAGAACCCACTGTGTAGACCAGGCTGGCCTCGAACTCACAGAGATCTACTTGTCTTGCCTACCAAGTGCTGGAATTGAAGGCCAAAAAGTCTATCAAGAAAAATATAAGAGATGTATTCTAGCCCACACTTATAATCTCAGCACCCAGTAGGCCAAGGCAGAAGAATTGCCTTGAAAGTGAGGCTGATATGTGCTGGATCACTCGATAAGGTCAGCCTGGGCTACATACAAAGTAAGACCGTATCTCAGATAAGAGATAGGGAGATAGCCCAGTGGTAAAGCAGAAGAATTGCATACATGAGGTCCTAAATTCTGATCCCCAGAACTCATTAGAAGCCAGGTGTGGACATACAGCAAGATGGAGAAAAGAGACAGGAAAATCTCTTAAGTTCATAAGCCAGCTACATTGTGTCAAACAAGGCAGGAGCCAAGGAGCAACAGAGGTGGTCCTCTGATCTTCACAGACATATACATCACATGTGTGTTCTCACTCTCATAAATGCACAAGCCATATGGTCACACAAGAAACGAAAAGTGTAACTAACTAAATATACACAAGAAAAATCAAAACTAGCCATCGCCCTAAAGACTTGATTTTATAATGAGGTCATTTTCCCAAAATTGATCTACTGATTCTATTCAGTACCAGTAATTCTTTCACGTTCTTGGTTGAAATTTTTAAACTGGTTCTACAATTTCTGTAGAAATACAATGAGCAAGTAATAGTCAAGACTATTGAACAGAAGGGAGAACAGAAAGCAGAGAAAGGAGAAAAGAGAATGAGAGAAGGGAGAAAAGGGGAAGGAGAATGGGAAGGAAACTGAACTGACATTACAAACTAATGAGGCTTATAAAAGCAGCAATACTTCCCAATGGCTTGTGCTGTAAGATCGAGAATTGACAAGTGGGACCTCATGAAACTGCAAAGCTTCTGCAAGGCAAAAGACACCATCAATAAGACAAAAAAACCACCAACATATTGGGAAAGGATCTTTACCTATCCTAAATCAGATAAGGGACTAATATCCAATATATATAAAGAACTCAAGAAGGTGGACTCCAGAAAGTCAAATAACCCCATTAAAAAATGGGGCTCAGAACTGAACAAAGAATTCTCACCTGAAGAATACCAAATGGCAGAGAAGCACCTGAAAAAATGTTCAACATCCTTAATCATCAGGGAAATGCAAATCAAAACAACCCTGAGATTCCACCTCACACCAGTCAGAATGGCTAAGATCAAAAATTCAGGTGACAGCAGATGCTGGCGAGGATGTGGAGAAAGAGGAACAGTCCTCCATTGTTGGTGGGATTGCAAGCTTGTACAACCACTCTGGAAATCAGTCTGGCGGTTCCTCAGAAAATTGGACATAGTACTATCGGAGGATCCAGCAATACCTCTCCTGGGCATATATCCAGAAGATGTCCCAACCGGTAAGAAGAACACATGCTCCACTATGTTCATAGCAGCCCTATTTATAATAGCCAGAATCTGGAAAGAACCCAGATGTCCCTCAACAGAGGAATGGATACAGAAATTATGGTACATTTACACAATGGAGTACTACTCAGCTATTAAAAAGAATGAATTTATGAAATTCCTAGCCAAATGGATGGACCTGGAGGGCATCATCCTGAGTGAGGTAACACAATCACAAAGGAACTCACACAATATGTATTCACTGATAAGTGGATATTAGCCCAAAACTTAGGATACCCAAGATATAAGATACAATTTGCTAAACGCATGAAACTCAAGAAGAATGAAGACCAAAATGTGGACACTGTGCCCCTTCTTAGAATTGGGAACAAAACACCCATGGAAGGAGTTACAGAGACAAAGTTTGGAGCTGTGATGAAAGGATGGACCATCTAGAGACTGCCGTATCCAGGGATCCATCCCATAATCAGCTTCTAAACACGGACACCATTGCATACACTAGCAAGATTTTGCTGAAAGGACCCAAAGATAACTGTCTCTTGTGAGACTATGCAGGGGCCTAGCAAACACAGGAGTGGATGCTCACAGTCAGCTATTGGATGTATCACAGGGCTCCCAATGGAGAAGCTAGAGAAAGTACCCAAGGAGCTAAAGGGATCTGCAACCCTATAGTTGGAACAACATGATGAACTAACCAGTACCCCGGAGCTCTTGTCTCTAGCTGCATATGTATCGAAAGATGGCCTAGTTGGCCATCACTGGAAAGAGAGGCCCATTGGACTTGCAAACTTTATATGCCCCAATATAGGGGAATGCCAGGGCCAAAAGAATGGGAATGGGTGGGTAGGGAAGTGGGGGGCGCTATGGGGGACTTTTGGGATAGCATTGGAAATGTAATTGAGGAAAATATGTAATAAAAATATTAAAAATTTAAAAAAAAGCAGCAATACTTAAAATATTATGCGATCGATGAAAGGGTAGACAGATCGTTGGGAAAAACTCCACATCGATACTGTCATCTGATGGTACACAAGGAAAGTCGGATCTTTTTTAAAAAATGGCAAGATTCGCTATACCTCTGAGATAGGTGCTTTTAAATATTCCCTACCCTTAGTTCTCATTGAAATGGAAATTAAAACTACTTTGAGATTTCCTCTTTCCTTACTCAGAATTACTAAGGCAAAAAATAAGAACAACAAATGCTGATGGAACTTTCACACAGGGTTAGTCGGAGTGCAAACTGATACAGCCACTATCAAAATCAATGCCAGTGTTCCTCAGAATGCTATAAACAGACTCAACCATATCACCTTTGGACATATACCCAAGTAAATCTATTTCCTACTGCTGAGAAACAGGCATTCATGTCCACAGCTGCTCTGAATACAACAGCAGGACATGGAAACAGACGAGATGGCCATCAGCTGATGAACGGAAAATGAAGATATGGCACCTATATAAAATGGAATGTTATCAAGATGTAAAGAAAAATAAAATTATGAGTAAATGGATAGAGCTGGAAAACACTCTACTGAGTGAGGTAACCCAAGCCCAGACAGAGAACAGTCACATGTTCTTACTCGTATGCACATCTCAACAATGAATCTTTAGATTTGTATGCTGAATTGGGAAAACCTGTAGAATCCAAGAAACTAGGTAGGGACTGTTGGTGGGGAGGGAGATGAGAGAAATCGAAGCACAGGAGGTGGTGTGAGGGGGCGAGTGGGGGGCGAGACTGGAGTATAGGGCAGAGGAACTCTTACAGGAGGATAACTAACTCAAATGGTGTCTGAAAGTCCATATGGAATCACGCTGTGTTTGTTTGGGTGAGTCCTAACGGATAGTCATTTTAATACTCAATAAAATACACATGTATTTTCCCATAAATGAGTTTAATTGGAGTTATCTTACACAGGGGGATTATTTACATCCCACATGAGCAGTATACACTTGTAATGTCCGTACACTTCAGTAAGCATATTACAAATCAATGGAAAGGTATTTTTCAAATTTTTCTTAAAAATCCATACTTCTATATTAAAATCCAAGCATGCAAACTACATGGATAATTTTTGCTAAAAGTCTGTAGAATTAAGGCTCAGCACAACATGTCTTTCTCTGTAGCTAGAGTATAAATTAGCATTTCATTTTATTGTTTGAAGGTCACTTGATAAATAAAGTAACCACATTATAAACCCTGTTCTCCCAAGTTGTTTCTTGGTCAATATTTTATTACAGCATCCAAAAGTAAACTAAGATAATGGTGAGAGTTGATTGGCTCTATAATAAATTGGCTAGCAGCTAAAGAAGTAGCAGTGTGGTAAGGTGCTTGCCTGGCAGGCATGAGGACCTATTTGACCCTTGGGACTCATGTAAAAATAGACGGCATGATGTCATAAACTTGTAATTGCAGCGTCAGGCAGCAAAGATGGGTTAATACCTGATGCTCGGTGATCAGTCAGTCTATTCCAAATAGTGAGCTCCAGACATCAGAGACACTGTCTCAGGGGGAGTATATGGCATTTCCGAGGAGGACACCTGAGGTTGCTCTCTGGTTTTCACATGCACACATGTGCACCCCCACACATGGACATTCATGCCTATATATGCATGCATTAAAAATGAAAACAAATTGTCTCAACTATACTATGTAAAAATAACTTTTATTCACCAGATGTAATTGCCATCTCTGAGGCTTACTGCTGAATAAGCTCTCCCCTCTACTTCTTTCTCAGCTCTGGCTGGCTGGTTCTACTTGGCTGTTCTTGCTCCTCTCCAAGCTAACTAATTCAAACTGGCTTCTCTCAGCATCTTGCTGAATTTTTCTGCTTTAAAAATTACTTCTGAATTCCACAAACTGAACTGCACTGAACTCAACTGAAGTGCTCTCTCTTTCTCTCTCTCTCTCTATCTCTCTCTCTCTCTCTCTCTCTCGTTCATTCTCGCTCTCGCTCTGTGTGTGTGTGTGTGTGTGTGTGTTGCTCTCTTCAGTCACTTATCTTTTCTGTCTGTTTTCTTTTTTTTTTTTGTACCTGTAATTTCTTATTATCATCCAAATTGTTTTTACTTTTTTGTACTTTTAAAAAATAAATTATAATTACATTACTCACATCTCTTTCTTCCAACTCCTCCCATACCCTCTCCCCCTCAATCCCTCCCATGGCCTCTTTTTCATTAATAATTATGTTATATTTATAAATTAATGCATAAATATATAAATGCAAAGAGAGAATGTTGTGTAGGTAAATACAATAAAAGTTCATTTTACCACGTACAGAAATTTCACAATAAGTTCACTCCTTTGTACAAATCTA
The DNA here is from genome assembly GCF_978045245.1 of Mus caroli. NCBI lineage: Eukaryota > Metazoa > Chordata > Mammalia > Rodentia > Muridae > Mus > Mus caroli. Next base: position 98,733,642 of record NW_028227267.1, on the reverse strand, counting down.
TCTGTTCTCTTGAGAGCTGGGTGTATCTTATCTTTGACTCATTATGTCAAATCTTTCTCTGATTTGTCACTTTATCTCAATTAGACATCACTTTCAAGTACACAAACCTGTAAGATCTTTGACTGTGACTCCTTGCCAGTGCAGCCATGTTGCTGAAACACACACACACACACACACACACACACACACACACCTTCATAGTCAGTAATATCAGTAGATATAGCTAAGGCTTCTTGAGAATGGTTGTTTCCAGAAGAAGGACAAGGAGTAGGAAGAAGAGACTAGCTATGTCCCATCACTCTGGGACACTTGGGATGTGGACACCTCTCACCTATTAATATAAGAATATTAATAACATTAATATATAATATTAAATCTGTTTTTCTTGCCTTGCTGCCTTCCTTTTCTGTTGTCAACACACTCAGGTCTAGATAACTTCCTTTGAGCCCCATGTCCTTCCCAGTCCCAATGCCAGAAGTGATCCTCTCACCTCTGCAGTAAGCCTTGATTACGTGTGCATCTTACAGTTTTATGAACATCACCTTGGCTTTACTTCTTTTCATCAAAAAGAACTTTGTAAGAACATAGAATTACTCCCTTTACTTAATTTGAAGGCAAATTTATTTAATTCTGTGTGAACAACTAAATTCCAGAAACTGAACTGTGTTGACCACACTGACAGCAAAAAATTGAACTGAACTACATTCAACCTGAATTCAGTTTGAATCAGTTAGCCTGGAGAAGAGTTTGAACAAGAACACCTAAGTTGAACCAGCCAGCCAGAGTTCAGAAAGAAGTAGAAGGGGTGAGCTTATTCAGCAGTTAAGCCTCAGAGACAATTATATGTGGTCAATAAGTATTAAATTTGTGTTAAAAGATTAAGAAGAAACTATTACTTCTGGTGCTGGATTACAGCTTCCAAATCCCCCCTATAAACAACATTCTCAACTCCTAGGTGTTTCTCCTGGTGATACTGCCATATTTATTCATTATAAACCCACTGCTATTTCTTGGTTTATTAAATTTAGAGGATAACCATTATTTTCTGTTGTGGTAGGTGAGAATTGGCTTCTTTTTTAAAATCTGTCTTCTCTATCCCCTGATCAAGCCAGCTCAGTCAGTCAACAGGGTCTCAGGGGAGGGAGTGAGGATTAAAAAGAAAGAGGCAATTAGACAACATTATAACCTGACTCCAGCTATCGTTGAAGCTGGAGTGGGTTTACTTTGTCCCAGTCTGCCATTATACCAAACTAGGTACTTATAGAGAATAGGGTCATCAAAGACAAAGTAGTCAAGCAAGGCAGAAAACAAAGTCCTGTGTGACTAGGGGCCTATCAGAATGACCAAGATAAAAGGAATATCATACATTCCTCAGCTGTATTTACCTTTAGCCTACTTCCTTGTCTAACCCAATGTCAAATTCTTCTCAAAATCCTAGAAGCCCCAAAAGCTATCTACAACCCTTCCCCCATCATATGCATGCTGCTGTAGGAGTTAGGGGTTATGTCTGTGGTCAAATAGCATATGGTGTCTATGTCATGTTCCATGCGCTCGCTCTCCCTCTCCCTCTCCCTCTCCCTCTCCCTCTCCCTCTCCCTCTCCCTCTCCCTCTCCCTCTCCCTCTCCCTCTCCCTCTCCCTCTCCCTCTCCCTCTCCCTCTCCCTCTCCCTCTCCCTCTCCCTCTCCCTCTCTCTCTCTCTCTCTCTCTCTCTCTCTCTCTCTCTCTCTCTCTCTCTCTCTCCAGTAGTTAAGTAAATGTTATTTCATATTCTTTCCTTCCCTTGGTTTCCAACCAACTCTATACCCAATAAAGAAATATCAACTAATAAGGTTTTTAATTTAAAAATGCTATACATATAAAGTTAATTTGAAGTTAATGGTTTACAAAAAAAAAATTTCCAACAATCTACATGTCACCTCATAGAGGACATTCAGAAATTATGTGTTAACATGAAGACAATAATTTTATTTATAAAATTAAGGTTATAGCATTTCAAGTGTATTCCTGGAATTCTAATTAACACTAGCTAATGAATTGGACAGAAGAGTCATGGACACCATTAGAGAACGATAACGAAAGGCCAACAGAATGTAATTATCCTTCAAAACAAGAGCAATCGAGGGGACTAATACACCTTTGAAGTATGTGATTGTGTGACATAGAACACAGAGATGACTTCATCCCTTTAAACCAGTAACACTGATTGAAAGCTTCCTGAGAGCAGAGATATTCCGTGTGTCCCTGTCTGCTCCCCCCTCTGCTTTGAATGGCAGCTGGCATACTATGTACTAAATATATAAGTTTTTTAAATTTGTAAATAAAAAGTTAATATTATTATATTCAATTAATAGAGAATTTATACAAATAACCACAGTACTGATATTCTAGAAAACCACCAAAAATGGGAACAGAAGTGTTTGTCTAGAACCAGACATAGCACTCAAGGGTCTTCTCAGAAAAAGCAAGCTGTCTTTCCCATTATATTGTAAGCAATACACGCCAAGCACAGCTTTCCAATGCTTTAATTAGTAGCTAAAAACCACTTTGGTTCTATTACGGTGAAGAGACAGCATGACCATGGCAACTCTTATAAAAGGAAGACTGAGGCTGGCTTACAGTTCAAAGGTTCTGTCCATTATTAACATGGCTGGGAGCGTGGTGGCATGCAGGCAGATATGGTGCTGCAGAAGGAGTTGATAGTTCTACAGCTGGATCTTCAGGCCCCAAAAACAGAGAGACACTGGGCCTGGTGTGTGCTTTTGAAACCTCAAAGCCCACCCTCCAGTAACAAACTTTGTCCAACAAGGCTATATCTCTTTACCCATTCAAATCGTATCACTCCCTTTTGACTATGCATTCAAATATTGATCTTAGGGGCCATTCTCATTCAAACCAACACATATAGGCAGACCAACATAACAGATCTTGACATTTTTCTCAGACATTTATTTTTGCAGTTGTTTGAAACAGGTCACAATTTTATGTCCCTCAAGTGACATGGAGTTCCACATATTTTGTTGCATCTTTAAAGTATGGACAATCACACTCTGGAAAAAGTCAATGGTCAAAGTTTACAAATCAAGCGCTTGCAAATAAAAGTTTGGAATGATGAATTCTGTTGAAAAGAATAAGACACATAGCATCACCGTTGCTGGACTCCTGCATTTCCGAGGCACTGTCTGTAAAGAAAACGCACATTCTGTGTACCCTGTGCTTCCCATGGCTTCCTTTATCCTCCTGAGCTAATAGTATTTAGGGTACTGCTGAAGCCTTTGTTGCTTTATTTATTTGTTTGTTTGTTCGTTCCTTCATTCATTCGTTCATTCAGTCATTCATTCATTTTAAACTCCAGATTTTATTCCCCTCCCGGTCCACCTTCCAACTGTTCCACATCCCATACTTCCTTCCTACCCCTGTCTCCACAAGGATGTGCCCAACCCCTACCCCTACCCAACCAAACCTCTAAACTCCCTGGGGTACCTCCAGTCTCTTGAAGGTTAGGTGCATCTTCTCTGATTAAAAAAACACAGACCTGGCAGTCCTCGGCTGTATATGTGTTGGGGGCTTCATATCAGCTGGTGTATGCTGCCTGGTTTGGTGGTCCAGTGTCTGGGAGATCTTGGGGGTCCAGGTTAATTGAGACTGCTGGTCCTCCTACAGGGTCACCTCAGCTTCTTTCAGCCTTCCCTAATTCAACAACAGGGGTCAGCTGCTTCTGTCCACTGATTGGGTGCAAATATCTGCATCTGACTCAGCTGGTTGATGGGTCGTTTAGAGGGCAGTCATGCTAGGTCCCTTTTTGTGAGTGCTCCATAGCCTCAGTAATAGTGTCAGGTCTCAGAACATCCCCTTGAGCTGGATCCCACTTTGGGCCTGTCGATGGAACTTCTTTTTTTTTTCTTTTAATTCATTTTTTTAAATTAGATATTTTCCTAATTTACATTTCCAATGCTATCCCAAAAGTCCCCCATACCCACCCCCCCCAATCCCCTACACACCCACTCCCCCTTTTTGGCCCTGGTGTTCCCCTGTACTGGGGCATATAAAGTTTGCAAGTCCAAAGGGCCTCTCTTTCCAGTGATGGCTGACTAGGCCATCTTTTGATACATATGCAGCTAGAGACAAGAGCTCTGGGGTACTGGTTAGTTCATATTGTTGTTCCACCTGTAGGGTTGCAGTTCCCTTTAGCTCCTTGGGTACTTTCTCTAGCTCCTCCATTGGGGGCTGTGTGACCCATCCAATAGCTTACTGTGAGCATCCACTTCTGTATTTGCTAGGCCCCGGCATTGTCTCACAAGAGACAGCTATATCTGGGTCCTTACAGCAAAATCTTGCTAGTGTATGCAATGGTGTCAGCGTTTGGAGGCTGATTATGGGATGGATCCCTGGATATGGCAGTTTTTAGATGGTCCATCCTTTTGTCACAGCTCCAAATTTTGTCTCTGTAACTCCTTCCATGGGTGTTTTGTTCCCATTTCTAGGAAGGGGCAAAGTGTCCACACTTTGGTCTTCATTCTTCTTGAGTTCCTTTGTGATTGGGTTACCTCACTCAGGATGATGCCCTCCAGGTCCATCCATTCTGCTAGGTTTTTGTCTTTGAGTTTGTTTATATAATGGATTACATTGATGGATTTTCGTATATTGAACCATCTTTGCATCCCTGGGATGAAACCTACTTGGTCAGGATGGATGATTGTTTTGATGTGTTCTTGGATTTGGTTAGCAAGAACTTTGTTGAAGATTTTTGCATAGATATTCATAAGGGAAATTGGTATGAAGTTCTCTATCTTTGTTGGGTCTTTTGTGGTTTAGGTATCAGAGTAATTGTGGCTTCATAGAATGAGTTGGGTAGAGTACCTTCTGATTCTATTTTGTGGAGTAGTTTGTGAAGAACTGGGATTAGATCTTCTTTGAAGGTCTTATAGAACTCTGCACTAAACCCATCTACGCCTGGGCTTTTTTTGGTTGGGATACTATTAATGACTGCTTCTATTTCTTTAGGGGATATAGGACTGTTTAGATTATTAACCTGATCTTGATTTAACTTTGGTACCTGGTATCTGTCTAGAAACTTGCCAGGTTGTTCTATTGTAAAATTACTATTTTGCTTTGTGTGTGTTGGAGAATATATTGTGTCTATGTAAATATCCCATTTGACATAACACTTTCACTTGCTGACCTTAGCCCCCACACTGGGATATTAGATTGACAATAATTAATTAGATAGCATTGTAATGCTTATTTTTGATTTGGCAAATGTACTGAATGTATCTTAGACAAGATCCTTGTTGTTTTGTTCTGACAGGAACAATGAAACATTGAGAGTGAATTGAAAAATACATAATTACTAATTAAAGGAGGCAAGCAGGCCAAATGATGGAAGACAATGAGGAATTCTACTTAGGATTTTATGGAGAGGAACCTGCACTGATCAGCAATAGATATGCCACATGTGATGGTGTCATTGAATAACTTAGCCAGATGGGTGATGTGTCAAGCACCCTGAGTCCAGGGCTTGATGAGTTCAAAAGAACAAAATCCTGTATTGAGTGAAAGAGAGTTGGGTGCAGAGGCAGTGAGGTGATCCTGTCCCTCTTGAGTCCAAAGGGATGTATTTTTCAATTCACTCTCAATGTTTCATTGTTCCTGGCAAATAACACTTTAACAGGGAGATTAACATCCTCTGTAGTGAAACCAATTAACACCATACACCTGCTGACTTAGACCCCATGCTGCGATAGTATCCATTCCCAACCCCCAGGGGGGAAAAATGTAACTGAAATCTAGTCACAAAGACACATCAGACACACCTAATTTGAGGTGCATGCTACAAAATTACTTATCTGTAACTGCTAAAATGTCAAGATCATGTTTTCAAAACCGTTAAGGAACTGTTGCAAATGACAGAGACTAAGGAAACAAGATTGCTAAAGTGCAATAAGTGATCTTGACTTAGACCCTAGTCCAGATTTTCTATTCTTTTATTTTCTCCCCTTTCCCTTCTTCCTCTTGTTTCTGCCCTGCTCTCCAGCCCCCCCCCCCCCCCGCCCCGGCCCCTGCTGGCTCTGGCCCCTGCTGGCTCTGGCCCCTACTCACTCTGCCCCCCCCACCCCCCACCCCCACACACACACTGGCCCTGTTCTCTCTGGCCCAGATCTTCTATTCTCAGGTTAAATCTCTTGCTCTCTCTCTCTCCACTGGTGAGTATTCTGCAGAGGATGCTGAACACATAAACCAACTGAAGAGTTTTCTATTAGAGGACTGTGTACAGAATGTTTAGAAAGATCCCTCACAAACACTTTTCTGGGAAAATATGCATTAAAAACAGGAAAGCAAATTGAAATTTAGATGAGCGGCTGAATGCCATGTGAATACAATAATCTTGAAACAGTAGCTTAAAGACCAACAGAAGATTAGAAAGTGTCACTGTAGCTACTTGCCAGGGTCTCATCATCTCTAGATTGGAATGTGAAAGTAATAGGGGAAAATAGAGGTAGAGGTTAAATTGTGCTGAATCCAATAAAGGGGTTTCAGCCAGCAGGATCTCTTTCTCTTTTTCTCTTTCTCTTTTTCTCTTTCTCTTTCTCTTTCTCTTTCGAGAACTTCCTCCTCCTCTTCCTCTTCCTCCTCTTCCTCTTCCTCTTTCTTCTCTTTCTCCATCTCTCCTCCTCTCCCCCTCTCTCCCTCTCTCCCTCTCTTTCCCTCTATCTCCTCCTCTCCCTCTCTTCCTCTCTCTCTCCCTTTCTCCCTCTCTTTCAAGAAAACAAATATTGCTATTTATTTAAAAAAAAAAAAAAGCAAACCTAGAAAACAGGAAAATGAAGGAAGCAGATGTCAAAAATCTAACCTGGTCTTAGGTAACTGTGAAGTTGGAACTGTGCCCAGGCGTATAACCCTTGCTCCACCTCAGCAACCTCCTCAGCTCTTCATTCTGCTGACAAGGCTAGAATCTTCATTCCTCATTCTAAGCTGTCAGAAATCAGGGAAGAGTGGCATGCGGGATTCAGAGATTCAGGTGATGCCTTCAAATTATGCTGTATTTCTCTTGAGACTCTCTCAATCCTAATGTTTTCAGCCTGTCAGTCAAAAAGTTGAAGGTGTAGAATTTGAAATTCAGGGATGAAGAAGAGAAAGGATGCTGACAGATACTGCCTGGGTCTTCCCAGTATGTCTTTCCTTACATCCCCTCCAGAAGAAGACATTTTAAAATACCAATAATTGTAGTACTTTGCTTCTAATAGAAATGGTAACAGAGTATTGCTACGGAGAACAAAATTGCATGTATTGAAAGCATTTTAAAATAAATCTCCAATTAACACTGTTGGCATAACAAGAAGTTATCAGCAGCCACATTGGTACTTACAGAACAACACAGAAACAGAGTAAACAAAGAAAAGAGACAGAACATGGAGTCCAAGGTTTGGCAGCACACTGCCTTGGAACAGTGTAGACTCCAGTGTGCTCTGCTCATACACTCATGATACAAAGGCATGAGTATAATCGAAGCGAAGCAAATTCATGTATCAACAGAGTTCCTAGCATCATGGACAAGTGAATGAATGTATTAAAACAAGAAAATCATGTTGATATATTATTGTGTTTATATTTGCATATCTTTACATGCATATATAGTTATATAAAGAAAACTTCAAAAAGGAATCCTTACAATGCTGTTTGGGTTTTTTTTAATTGAAAATAACTTCTTTTCAGGCAATAGATTCTAATGCATTTTTCCTTCCCCAATGCCTTCCAGATCCTCTCCACGGATCTAACTCTGTGCCCTTTCTTTCTTTCTTTAGAAGACACACAGGCAAACAAACGAAGAAGAAGAAGAAGAAGAAGAAGAAGAAGAAGAAGAAGAAGAAGAAGAAGAAGAAGAAGAAGAAGAAGAGGAGGAGGAGGAGCTTAAAAAAGAAAAAGACAACATACACACACTTACAACCAATAAAAACACAGATAAAGAAAATAACACAAAACTGAGCATGTATAAAGAAAGACAAATCTGTGATTGCTTCAGTGAAACACACACATGGGAGCACAATTGACTCCCACACCTCCTTGCTGCTTAGCCGGCTTTTTCAATGTACACATTGAAAAAAGGAAAAAAGAAAATGAGAGAGAGAGAGAGAGAGAGAGAGAGAGAGAGAGAGAGAGAGAGAGAATAAGAAATGGCCCTGAACCAAAGGCAGCACAATCATCTCTCTAGACTCCTTGGGGATTGATCAGGTCCAATGCAGCCAAATTGAACTGACCCTAATCGATCTGAGTTAACACTTCCAGCAATTAAACATTGTTCTGACCCATGCACACATTGGAGAAAGCATGAAAAACAAGATGAATTGAGACAGGACTACAAATCCAGGGAAAGAGAGCATCTGTTATGTTAGACTTTACTGGAACTCACCATTCTGTCTGGAACATTTCAAAAACATTCTCAACCTTACTATTACAAATCAGCTATTAATTCAAAATTTGTCTAATGCATGTGAATCATTTACTTTGACAGGCTCCAATGTACAAATATAATGTGTTAGTATTGGTATTAAAAACAGTTTTTATTCTATTGATATTTTATCAAAATATTTGATTATTGTTTATTGGAAAATATTTTTTTGTTTTTAACTTAATTAGATAATGTAAGTCCATAAACCATCTTAAAATATAAAAAAGGTATTCATTTTTAATGAGCACTGGACTCTGCTTATGAATTTACACACACACATACACACACACAATACAAGATAGACAGAGACCAGGAGAATATAAAAACTTGAACAATGGTTATTTCTAAACTAGACATACCTTCAAGAGCTAATTTGGAGAACTACACTGATAGCACAGTATGATGGTGTTTATTATCAGACTCTGATCAAGACCTACAAAACCTTTCGATATGTATTGTAGACAAGTATGACTATCTAAATTCTTCTCTATGGCTCCTTTAATAGCTCTAATGTTAACTAAACAGATTCCCCAAAGTACTTGCTCAATACACAAAAGCTGCCACTCAAGGTAGAAGTGAATAGTGAAAATGTATTTTGACATTTAGTCAAATTATACATGCAGAGAACTGATGCACACTATTTGGGACCTCATTTGGGAGATAGTAGGTGATAATGCTTCACTCCAGCCGGACGTGGTAGCACACGCCTTTAATCCCAGCACTCAGGAGGCAGAGGCAGGCAGATTTCTGAGTTTGAGGCCAGTCTGGTCTACAAAGTGAGTTCCAGGACAGCCAGGGCTATACAGAGAAACCCTGTCTTGAAAAACAAAAACAAAAACAAAACAACAACAACAACAACAAAAAAAGCTTCACTCCTGTGTAGAAAGTCCAAGCTACCCAACAAGTCAGCAGAAATCATTAAACCAAAACCATTCACTTTATTAAGCATTACATTTGAACTGTAAGTGGAGCTAGAGAGCCAATAGGAATGTGCTACTATGACACGTAAGCATTTCAGAAGCCAAGAATGAAATGTAAAGTTAATGTTACACAGACATGACAGGAATCCTAATTTGAGAGGCTACATTCAAAGAATAAGATCTTCAATTTCTGTACAACACGTGGCAGGCCCCAACATAAATAAATATGTTGGGTTAAATTAACTCACAACAGGATCGTGAGAAAAGATTCCTAAAAAAACAAACAAACAAAAAACATTTTTCAAGACTGTGAATTATATTTTTTTCCTCAATCTATTTAGATTTTCTTCTAATTAATTTAAAAATAAACAGAAAACATTTTTAAATCTCCATTTGTAACCTTTATCTCTTAAACATGAACATGCAAATACACTTATACATAAATGTAATTCTTGGAGTTTTATTATCAATCAAAGGTAAACGTATCCAATATCAAGTGGACTAAACGTAAGTATAAATGACAGGAGTTGGGCTCCTTCCTTCTGTATGACTAAATTGCACATGTATGGACCTGCTAGAACATGTTCTATGTATTTGTGCTGAAATTCTTTTCTGCAGAGGACCACATGAGATGTTAGTGTGCAACTGTTCTTTGGTAGCTATCATGGGTTTCAGAGTACTCAAGAACTATACAAACTCTACTTTCATGAACAATTACTGGTAAGAACAAAGTCTCAATGTTCTCCTGGACAAACACATGGATGGCCCCTGTAAACTCAGAGGATCACACAACAAAACCAACAGAAATGAATGTGAGCAAGATTTGCAGGAACAATCAGAATGATACAGGAGAGGGGGAGGAGGAAGAGTGGACACAATGCATATGGACATGCATGAAAGTGCCTAAGAAAAGATTTATTTCGTGATGACATGTCCTATTATTACAAAAAAGTCAATCAAGAAGAAATCCTATATTTAAAACACAGAGGAAATAAGTCATGGGATTTTTTTTTTCTTTTCAGTGTTGGTTGCATGATCCTATCAAAGTTAAATATTCCCTCTTCAGTATTCTCTTTCCTCCCACCTGTGCCCCAAATAAGAAATGGGATTGGAGGGAGGGGTGATCATGTTTCTGCCAATTCCCCAAGATAAGAAGTGGGAAGGGGAGCAGGGAGCCGGGCATATCATATTTCCTCGCAGTCTCTTTGTCTGCCTCCTGTGCTCCACTCCTGCCCAGGCTCATTTGGTTGCACAGTCCGGCCAAGGTGGCTCTTCTTCAAAACTGCGCACTGACTCAGTCGAGTGTGGAGCTGAAAAAACAGTGACAAAATGGCAGCTGGGAAGCTCCAGGAAATGTGAAGCTCTTCCTCATTTTCAGTTCCTTTCTCTTTTTTATGCCTTTTTTTTTTAATTTAACTTTTTAATATACTAGAGTAAAATGCAGAAAATATCGATATGTCTAACAGGAATGTATTTCATGTATGTATTTGATGCACGAAACAGAACCGGCACCAGGTTCCAAGAACACCCCACCATGTCTAGGATAATAAGGGAGTTCAAAGCCATCCAGCATTTGTAAGTCATACCCGGCCTGTGAACTGCAAGACAACCACAATGTGAAGTTTATGTTACAACTGGGGAAATTAAACAGAAAAAAGGCTGAGGCATTATTTTGGGGGTAATTGACATACAAACTGCCCAATTTCAGTGCTAATTTAGTTGATCACTTTGAGGGTATTTTGTGGGTTTTTTTTTTATTTTGGGGGTGTTTTTCCATCAAACTTGGATATTCTCCAAACATGTTGAAACAAAACTGATCCTAAAATAATTTTTGCTTGGATTGGCACATACCCTAGATAACCCTCCAAAGTGATTTGCAGTATTGTCTGAGATTCCTAGCTCTTGTGAAGATTTAAATTTATGAAAGCTGAGAGTGTTCCTTCTATAATCTGTTAGAAATGAGATAACATTTATGGTATCGCACCCAGCACTGAAAAAAACATCATGTCCCAAGAAGCAGCACTCCTCTGGACTAAAGGTGAGTGCCACCTTGTCTGGCTTACAGTGAGTGTTCAAGGTAGCACTTGTTCAGTCCTCTGCAGACTTTGCTTTCTTTGCTCAAAATTGTTTAGTTATTATAGAACCAAACATTCTTGGTAGTTTTATTTTACATTGTAAATAATCCTTTGAAATGTTTAAACAGTAATAAAATATCTCACACACACATACACACACACACACACACACACACACACACACTGAAGAAGCTAACATTGTATAGTAATTTAAGTAGAAACCTAGTCTCCTAACAAAGAGTTCCTTAATTTTATGCCAGCTCATGCAAAAAGCTACAGCAAAGCTTTCACCTCATCCTGTGTCTGAGTTCAAGGCTTTTGACCCTCTGCTGCAGGATTCAGGTTAATAGACAGCTAGCTCAAGTAACTACTAGCCCATCCCTCAAGGTTCTGTTTGACCCAACATACCAGCCTGGAACCTAGAAACAGTGAAACTTAAGAAAGTGAAACTTCAAGTGCAGTGAGAGGGGTCTGCTTACACTGACCCCACCCACTCATCATGAGCCTAAGGCTGGGAATATTCACACATTCAAGATTCTAAGTGAGGGAGTAGGGCCACAGGCCTCATCCAGCAGGATCAGTGCCGGGGTAGCGGGAGCGCAGGGTTGCCTGACACCCACCAGCTACCCACGACCCCCACCGCAGGATTTTGGGACTGCTGGTGAGTGGAACACAGCTTCTGCTCCAATCCAATTGCGCGGGACCTGAGACTGCATTAGTTAGGGAAGCAGAAACCGGCCTGAGTAGGGCCTCAGGCCTCATCCGGCCGGATCAGCGCCGGGGTAGCGGGAGCGCAGGGTTGCCTGACACCCACCAGCTACCCACGACCCCCGCCGCAGGATTTTGGGACTGCTGGTGAGTGGAACACAGCTTCTGCTCCAATCCAATTGCGCAGGACCTGAGACTGCATTAGTTAGGGAAGCAGAAACCGGCCTGAGTAGGGCCACAGGCCTCATCCAGCAGGATCAGTGCCGGGGTAGCGGGAGCACAGGGTTGCCTGACACCCGCCAGCTACCCACGACCCCCGCCGCAGGATTTTGGGACGCTGGTGAGTGGAACACAGCTTCTGCTCCAATCCAATTGCGCGGGACCTGAGACTGCATTAGTTAGGGAAGCAGAAACCGGCCTGAGTAGGGCCTCAGGCCTCATCCGGCCGGATCAGCGCCGGGGTAGTGGGAGAGCAGGGTTGCCTGACACCCGCCAGCTACCCACGACCCCCGCCGCAGGATTTTGGGACTACTGGTGAGTGGAACACAGCTTCTGCTCCAGTCCAATCACGCGGGACCTGAGACTGCTCTGGTTGGGGAGAGAGAAATCCGGCCTACATAGGGCCACAACCCTCTTCCGGTCAGAAAAGCACCGGGGCAGCTGGGGCGCAGGGTCGGCTGACACTCACCAGCTACCCACAACACCCACCACAGGATCTTAAGACTTCTGGAGAGTGGAACACAGCTTCTGCTCCAATCCAATTGCACGCGGGACCAGAGACTGCATTAGTTAGGGAAGCAGAAAAACGGCCTGAGTAGGACCACAGGCCTCTTCCGGCTGGACCAGCACCGGGGTACCATCAGTTACCCACGACCCCCGCCGCAGGATTTAGAGACTGCTGGTGAGTGGAACACAGCTTCTGCTCCAATCTTTAAATAGTGACAACGATAACAACTAACCCCAGAGATTACCAGATGGCGAAAGGTAAACGTAATAATCTTACTAACAGAAACCAAGACCACTCACCATCATCAGAACCCAGCACCCCCACTTCACCCAGTCCAGGGCACCCCAACACACCGGAAAAGCTAGACACGGATTTAAAAGCATATCTCCTGATGATGATAGAGGACTTCAAGAAGGACTTTAATAACACAATTAAAGAAATGCAGGAGAACACTGCTAAAAAGGCAGAAGACAATAAAGAGGAAGCACAAAAATCCCTTAAAGAAGCACAAAAATCCCTTAAAGAATTGCAGGAGAACACTGCTAAAGAGTTACAAATCCTTAAAGAAAAACAGGATAACATAATCAAACAGGTAGAAGTCCTTACAGAAAAACAGGAAAACACATCCAAACAGATGATGGAAATGAACAAAACCATACTAGACCTAAAAAGGGAAGTAGACACAATAAAGAAAACCCAAAATGAGGCAACACTGGAGATAGAAACCCTAGGAAAGAAATCTGGAACCATAGATACGAGCATCAGCAACAGAATACAAGAGATGGAAGAGAGAATCTCAGGTGCAGAAGATTCCATAGAGAACATCGGCACAACAATCAAGGAAAATGTAAAATGCAAAAAGATCCTAACTCAAAACATCCAAGAAATACAGGACACAATGAGAAGACCAAACCTACGGATAATAGGAGTGGATGAAAATGAAGATTTTCAACTCAAAGGACCAGCAAACATCTTCAACAAAATTATAGAAGAAAACTTCCCAAATCTAAAGAAAGAGATGCCCATGAACATACAAGAAGCCTACAGAACTCCAAATAGACTGGACCAGAAAAGAAATACCTCCCGACACATAATAATCAGAGCAACAAATGCTCTAAATAAAGATAGAATACTAAAAGCAGTAAGAGAAAAAGGCCAAGTAACATATAAAGGCAAGCCTATCAGAATTACACCAGACTTTTCACCAGAGACTATGAAAGCCAGAAGATCCTGGACAGATGTTATACAGACACTAAAAGAACACAAATTCCAGCCCAGGCTACTATACCCAGCCAAACTCTCAATTAACATAGATGGAGAAACCAAAGTATTCCACGACAAAACCAAATTCACACATTATCTCTCCACGAATCCAGCCCTTCAAAGGATAATAACAGAAAAAAACCAATACAAGGACAGGAACCACGCCCTAGAAACAACAAGAAGGTAATCCCTCAACAAACCTAAAAGAAGACAGCCACAAGAACAGAATGCCAACTTTAACAACAAAAATAACAGGAAACAACAATTACTTTTCCTTAATATCTCTTAATATCAATGGACTCAACTCCCCGATAAAAAGACATAGACTAACAAACTGGCTACACAATCAAGACCCAACATTTTGCTGCTTACAAGAAACTCATCTCAGAGAAAAAGATAGACACTACCTCAGAATGAAAGGCTGGAAAACAATTTTCCAAGCAAATGGTCTGAAGAAACAAGCTGGAGTAGCCATTCTAATATCAGATAAGATTGACTTCCAACCCAAAGTCATCAAAAAAGACAGGGAGGGGCACTTCATACTCATCAAAGGTAAAATCCTCCAAGAGGAACTATCAATCCTGAATATCTATGCTCCAAATACAAAGGCAGCCTCATTCATTAAAGAAACTTTAGTAAATCTCAAAGCACACATTGCACCTCATACAATAATAGTGGGAGACTTCAACACACCACTTTCACCAATGGACAGATCATGGAAACAGAAACTAAACAGGGACACAGTGAAACTAAGAGAAATTATGAATCAAATGGACCTGGCAGATATCTACAGAACATTCTATCCTAAAACAAAAGGATATACCTTCTTCTCAGCACCTCATGGTACCTTCTCCAAAATTGACCACATAATTGGTCACAAAACAGGCCTCAACAGATATAAAAATATTGAAATTGTCCCATGCATCCTATCAGATCACCATGGACTAAGGCTGATCTTCAATAACAAAATAAATAATGGAAAGCCAACCTTCACGTGGAAACTGAACAACACTCTTCTCAATGATACCTTGGTCAAGGAAGGAATAAAGAAAGAAATTAAGGACTTTTTAGAGTTCAATGAAAATGAAGCCACAACATACCCAAACTTATGGGACGCAATGAAAGCATTTTTAAGAGGAAAACTCATAGCTCTGAGTGCCTCCAAAAGGAAACTAGAGAGCACACATTAGCAGCTTGACAACACACCTAAAAGCACTAGAACAAAAGGAAGCAAATTCACCCAAGAGGAGTAGACGGCAGGAAATAATCAAACTCAGGGGTGAAATCAACCAAGTGGAAACAAGAAAAACTATACAAAGAATCAACCAATCAAGGAGCTGGTTCTTTGAGAAAATCAACAAGATAGATAAACCCTTAGCCAGACTCACCAGAGGGCACAGGGAAAGCATCCTAATTAACAAAATCAGAAATGAAAAAGGAGACATAACAACAGATCCTGAAGACATCCAAAACACCATCAGATCCTTCTACCAAAGGCTATACTCAACAAAACTGGAGAACCTGGATGAAATGGAGAAGTTCCTAGACAGTTACCAGGTACCAAAGTTGAATCAAGATCAGGTTAATGATCTAAACAGCCCTATAGCCCCCAAAGAAATAGAAGCAGTCATTAATAGTCTCCCAACTAAAAAAAGCCCAGGACCAGATGGGTTTAGTGCAGAGTTCTATCAGACCTTCAAAGAAGATCTAATCCCAGTTCTTCACAAACTATTCCACAAAATAGAAACAGAAGGTACTCTACCCAACTCATTCTATGAAGCCACAATTACTCTGATACCTAAACCACAAAAAGACCCAACAAAGATAGAAAACTTCAGACCAATATCCCTTATGAATATTGATGCAAAAATCCTCAATAAAGTTCTTGCTAACCGAATCCAAGAACACATCAAAACAATCATCCATCCTGACCAAGTAGGTTTCATCCCAGGGATGCAGGGATGGTTCAATATACGGAAATCCATCAACGTAATCCAGTATATAAACAAACTCAAAGACAAAAACCACATGGTCATCTCCTTAGATGCGGAAAAAGCATTTGACAAGATCCAACACCCATTCATGATAAAAGTCTTGGAAAGATCAGGAATTCAAGGCCCATACCTAAACATGATAAAAGCAATCTACAGCAAACCAGTAGCCAACATCAAAGTAAATGGTCAGAAGCTTGAAGCAATCCCTCTAAAATCAGGGACTAGACAAGGCTGTCCACTTTCTCCATACCTATTCAACATTGTACTTGAAGTCCTAGCCAGAGCAATTCGACAACAAAAGGAGATCAAAGGGATACAAATTGGAAAAGATGAAGTCAAAATATTACTTTTTGCAGATGATATGATAGTATATATAAGTGACCCTAAAAATTCCACCAGAGAACTCCTAAGCCTGATAAACAGCTTCGGTGAAGTAGCTGGATATAAAATTAACTCAAACAAATCAATGGCCTTTCTCTACACAAAGAATAAACAGGCTGAGAAAGAAATTAGGGAAACAACACCCTTCTCAATAGTCACAAATAATATAAAATATCTTGGCGTGACTCTAACTAAGGAAGTGAAAGATCTGTATAATAAAAACTTCAAGTCTCTGAAGAAAGAAATTATAGAAGATCTCAGAAGATGGAAAGATCTCCCATGCTCATGGATTGGCAGGATCAACATTGTAAAAATGGCTATCTTGCCAAAAGCAATCTACAGATTCAATGCAATCCCCATCAAAATTCCAAATGAATTCTTCAACGAATTAGAAAGTGCAATCTGCAAATTCATCTGGAATAACAAAAAACCTAGGATAGCAAAAACTCTTCTCAAGGATAAAAGAACCTCTGGTGGAATCACCATGCCGGACCTAAAGCTCTACTACAGAGCAATTGTGATAAAAACTGCATGGTACTGGTATAGTGACAGACAAATAGACCAATGGAATAGAATTGAAGACCCAGAAATGAACCCACACACCTATGGTCACTTGATCTTCGACAAGGGAGCTAAAAACATCCAGTGGAAGAAAGACAGCATTTTCAACAAATGGTGCTGGCACAACTGGTTGTTAACATGTAGAAGAATGCGAATCGATCCATTCCTATCTCCTTGTACTAAGGTCAAGTCTAAGTGGATCAAGGAACTTCACATAAAACCAGAGACACTGAAACTTATAGAGGAGAAAGTGGGGAAAAGCCTTGAAGATATGGGCACAGGGGAAAAATTCCTGAATAGAACAGTAATGGCTTGTGCTGTAAGATCGAGAATTGACAAGTGGGACCTCATGAAACTACAAAGCTTCTGCAAGGCTAAAGACACCATCAATAAGACAAAAAAACCACCAACAGATTGGGAAAGGATCTTCACCTATCCTACATCAGATAAGGGACTAATATCCATTATATATAAAGAACTCAAGAAGGTGGACTCCAGAAAGTCAAATAACCCCATTAAAAAATGGGGCTCAGAACTGAACAAAGAATTCTCACCTGAGGAATACCGAATGGCAGAGAAGCACCTGAAAAAATGTTCAACATCCTTAATCATCAGGGAAATGCAAATCAAAACAACCCTGAGATTCCACCTCACACCAGTCAGAATGGCTAAGATCAAAAATTCAGGTGACAGCAGATGCTGGCGAGGATGTGGAGAAAGAGGAACACTCCTCCATTGTTGGTGGGATTGCAAGCTTGTACAACCACTCTGGAAATCAGTCTGGCGGTTCCTCAGAAAATTGGACATAGTACTACCGGAGGATCCAGCAATACCTCTCCTGGGCATATATCCAGAAGATGTCCCAACCGGTAAAAAGGACACATGCTCCACTATGTTCATAGCAGCCCTATTTATAATAGCCAGAAGCTGGAAAGAACCCAGATGTCCCTCAACAGAGGAATGGATACAGAAATTATGGTATATTTACACAATGGAGTACTACTCAGCTATTAAAAAGAATGAATTTATGAAATTCCTAGCCAAATGGATGGACCTGGAGGGCATCATCCTGAGTGAAGTAACACAATCACAAAAGAACTCACACAATATGTATTCATTGATAAGTGGATATTAGCCCAAAACTTTGGATACCCAAGATATAAGATACAATTTGATAAACGCATGAAACTCAAGAAGAATGAAGACCAAAGTGTGGACACTGTGCACCTTCTTAGAATTGGGAACAAAACACCCAGGGAAGGAGTTACAGAGACAAAGTTCATAGCTGTGATGAAAGGATGGACCATTTAGAGACTGCGGTATCCAGGGATCCGTCCCATAATCAGCTTCTAAACGCTGACACCATTGCATACACTAGCAAGATTTTGCTGAAAGGACCCTGATATAGCTGTCTCTTGTGAGACGATGCCGGGGCCTAGCAAACACAGGAGTGGATGTTCACAGTCAGCTATTGGATGTATCACAGGGCTCCCAATGGAGAAGCTAGAGAAAGTACCCAAGGAGCTAAAGGGATCTGCAACCCTATTGTTGGAACAACATGATGTACTAACCAGAACCCTGGAGCTCTTGTCTCTAGCTGCATATGTATCGAAAGATGGCCTAGTCGGCCATCAATGGAAAGAGAGGCCCATTGGACTTGCAAACTTTATATGCCCCAATATAGGGGAATGCCAGGGCCAAAAGAATGGGAATGGGTGGGTAGGGAAGTGGGGGGCGCTATGGGGGACTCTTGGGATAGTATTGGAAATGTAATTGAGGAAAATATGTAATAAAAATATAAAAAAAAAAAACATAGATGATAAAAAAAAAAAGATTCTAAGTGAGTATCTACAACACATGAATACTCTAGAGTTTATAATTTTAGTGTTTGCTTTCTCCTTCTTCTTCTGCAAGAGATGGGAGTTAGGGCGTGGGGGTGAAAATACCACTTCTTTTTCAGATCTCGTTGTCCCCTTTACATGTTCAAGTTCCTTTCCCCAGCTTCTTTGCTTGCACAGTTGTCAGTTCTTTCCATGGAGAACAGAGCCGGTATGCAGAAGTAGAACCAATGATATGTAAGCTACTTTTCCAATAATGAAGATGACTCAGTGTTAGAGATGTAATTCAATTCATAAAGTACTTGTCTCACACACACACAATTCCCTGGATTTCATCCTCAGGACCACATACAACTGGACATGGGGACACAGAGCTCTAACCCCAGCACCTTGAGACATAGAGCTTGGAATATCAGAAGTTGAAAATAATCCTTAGCCACATAGCAAGAGTGAGGACAATCGGGGCTACCTAGATCCTGTCTTTAACTCTATTATGATAACTCATCCATAAACTAAGGATTTGGAAAGAAAATGAAATTACTAAGTAAACATGAGTGAACTTTACTTAGTGTGGTAGTTTTTCTCCCTCTGCAAGATCTGTAGGGATTTCATTGCTGTTGCAGTGTTGGGAGGGGTTGCAGGGTTTTCGTGCATCTTCACAGCAGTAGCACCAAGCATTCTCAGTCATTTTGAAGAACTATTTAGAAGATGAGCCAGACCTCTCTGACTGATGTGACTTTGAGTAGCTTGCATCCAAGAGAAGACTTAGAAATATAAATAAAGCTACTTCTACATAGAGGCTTTTAGAAATTTCACTGATTTGTTTTGTAAAAAGCCTACTAAGAAATGGATGAAGTCTGATGTATTGCACTCGTTATCATACACTTACATCACATTGAAATGATATATGTAAGACTGTATGCAGAACATTTGAGAATCAAGACAGATGTTAATCAAAACAGAAATTATTGCACACTGATTAATTTTATACAAAAATTCATATCTCTGTGGTAAAAAGTATGAGGAGACATATAATTTCAGGTTTGTAATTTATTTCTTTACTCTGCAAAATATTTATGTGTACAACAAAATTAAAAGATTAAAAACAAAAGAAGCAACTAGGCCTGTGATTTTGCTTTCTTTAGAGCTCTTGCTTTCACAGGACTGAGTTATCTACGTCAGGAGTGACTTTGGATGCTGGAAACATTGCTCAATGGTTAGCATACTTACTCCAGGCAGTTCACAGTCACAACTCAAGCTCCATAGAGTTCATTCATCTTCTCTGGCCTAGTAAGGCACCTGAGGAGGCCACATATCACACACTCACACAGACATACACATATATACATCAATAAAAAATAAATAAAAATGAATCTTTAAAAATTGTGAGTTATTACAAAACAGTTCTTCCCTTTGGGCTCCACCTCCCTCACTTGTGCCAGCCTGCCTTGCAGCTTACCATCAGCAGCTGAAGTGGTATACCAGAAGATAACTAGGCACCTGCACCACATTCTGGACTTCCCAGCTTCCAAACACATGATCCAAAATGAACTTCTTTCTTTTATAAAGTACTCTGCCTCAGTCACTTTGGTATAACAGTGGATAATGAACTCAGCAGGTGAGAGTGCCTGCAGCAGAAGCAAGAGAATCTGAGTCCCAATCCACAGAGTCCAGAAAAAGCTAAGTGTGTCCCTGCAAGATTAACTTCCATGCCAGGGAGGCAGGGCAAGAAGACCACTGGGGCTTGCTGGTTGATGAGCCAGCTTCAGATTCAGGGAGAGACACTGTCTCATAGGAATATGATAGAGAGTGATGGATCAGGACACCTGACATCCTTCTCTGACTTCTATATGTGCATGAGTGCATATAGTAGACACACACACACACACTTGAAAATAAAATGGGTTAAGACATCTCATTACTCCATATTTAGTTTCTCCTTTAAAGTACCTGACAAAATATGGGTATTTTAAGAAATAATTATATTCCTCTTACAATCACTTTTTTATAGTTTGTCTTTCTAATGTGTGTCTGTGTGTGTGTGTGTGTGTGTATAAATCCATCTAGAAGATGTTATAGTCCTAAATATTTATGTACCAAGTTCATAAAAAGAAATATTACTACAGTTAAAATCAAATGCTGACCCTAACACAATGATGATGTGTTGTGGGCTCAGATTTTTCTAAACCTACTTTATTTATGGTTCTTGAATGGTTCAACCTCCATTCTAACCCACTAACTAGAGGTTGGGGAATTAGAAGGATAATAGGAAAGGGGGTCTGTGGACTTGTTTAGATGTAATTCTTTGGGGCAATTCCATTCTTTATTGACGGGATACCAGCAGTTCAATTCAGTAGCAAATACCAAACATGAATCAGTAGCAGCTGCTGGATCCAGCAGAAACTGCAAAGTTCACTGAACTGGCACAAGTCAACAGAAGCAGCCAGAAGCAGCTGGAATACCATAAGTTCTTGGGTGCATTTCTCTCTCTGAAGTGA
The DNA here is from genome assembly GCF_978045245.1 of Mus caroli. Classification (NCBI taxonomy): domain Eukaryota; kingdom Metazoa; phylum Chordata; class Mammalia; order Rodentia; family Muridae; genus Mus; species Mus caroli. The sequence goes on along the minus strand of NW_028227267.1, from coordinate 98,712,233 downwards.
GATCCAGCAAATCCCAGCAAAGCCCAGAGAAGCCCAGCAAAAGAAAATGAAACCAGTGAAGAGTTTCATGGCCAGACAAGACCAATGAAGCATTGAGTGACCAGTGAAGACCAGCAAACACCAGCAAAGACCAACAAAAACCAGTGAAGGGTTGCACGCACGGCCTCACAATGCAAAAGCATCCTTTCACTATCTATGTGGTTCCATCTATACCTTTTCCAAACATTCTGTGCCTTCTCAAGTATCTGCTCCAGCAAAATATTACATGCCCTCTCATATGTTTGTTTCAGCAAAACATCCTATCACATGACAGCTTCCAGAAAAACATCATGTAACACAACTGAGTTTCCCAAGAAACCAGAAATTTCCACTTTAGTGATGAGTGTCCTCACAAATAAACATATCACAGAGACAAAAGCTAAACAGAGACATATTGGAGTTAAAAGAACATCACAAATCAAATGGACCAAATGGACATCTACACTCACTCAAACACTAAAGAATATACTTACTTCTCAGTAACTCACAAAATATCCTCCAAAATTGATTACATATTAATGAAATTGGTTGATCCTTTCCAGTCAGTCCTAAAAAGAAGTGACATTATGCAGACTCAACAGGTTATACTTAGGAATGTGTGTCTGTGTGTGTGTGTGTGTGTGTCTGTGTGTGTACATACATGCACACTATAATAATTAGTGAAAAAAAGAAGCAATGAATTTGAAGGAGATTGGGGAAGGGTATATGGGAGAGTTTGGAGGAAGAAAAGGGAAGAGAAATAAAATGTAAATGTATTATAATCTGGAAAAGTATTTTCTTTAAAAAGTGGGCAGTGCCTGAGAAAATGGTGCATATGTCATCTGTAGAAATCTTGACCTTTAGCTCTGGAGCGTTACCAATCAAGACTAAAATTCTATCACCATTATTTCATTGCTATATGGCCTATATGACCTTGATCAAGACATTTACTCTCTATAATACACTATCCCAGCTGTCTGTTGGGATACATTTTCCTATAACCACTGCATAATTTAAAGGAATCCAAGGGCCAGATATGAATGCATTTCACTATATTCAACAGAAATCAGTCCAACTAAATGGTTGCCACACCACTATGAACTGCAAAGGCAGAGACTCACATGCCTTGCCCAGCTCTGCACTGCATGAAACTGCGCCTCTTCTTCTCCACAGGACAAGTTAAATCAGAGTCGCATGGTGTGCAAAGAAGCATAGCCACTAATCAAGCAGGCAATCCTGGGGCCTGCCAGCTCCTCTGTGTCAGAGGACACCACAGTGTTTGTCAGATGGAAACAAGCATTTGTGAAAGAGAGGCACATTTGCCTGAAATGGCCACTTCATCATCCTAAAGTACGAAATGACTCCTTGCAGCAGCCGGTGCTCCTGGGGAATCTGGCATAGAACCAGTTGAATGGTTACAGTGATCAATGATATTAACTAAGAAATCACTTATTATACGACTGGAAAAGACACACAGGTCACAGGATAAGGCATTCGATCTATGCCCTTAATTTAAGAATTAATGAGAAGAAATCTTCAAAATGCCAAAGGGCACTTGAGAGGAGTTGGTTATCCCATCATCTCTTTGTTACTCCCAGGGCACTAGTAATGCTTCTTTGGTTATCATCAACAGAGAGTAGACTGGTTCTGGGCAGATGGTCCATGAATGAGAATCCTCTGGAAGAGTGATTTTACTTCTCAAAATATTGCAGAAGGAACCAAGCAAAGGAGGATTTAAGAATGAAAATAATTAAGGATTTTTTGAGAATCCCGGTGCAGGATTTCAGAAGCGTGTTTATGGCTCACAAACGTGACTCACCTTTGAAGAATCATAATTATTCATAGGCTCACAATTTTCTCTGAAGCAGTACTGGAGATTGAACCTAAGATGTTATGCATGTGAAGTGAGCTCCAGTCATACCTTTCAGTCTTTGTAAAGAGACTGTGTGACCCAATTTGTATCAGGGTGATTCAGTGTGGCCAAGAGTCAGGTCACATGAAACAATGCCCAAAGGAGAAGGGAGCCAAAGAAGATTTTCTGCATCTAAGATTTACAGCGTTCAGACCAAATATTTCTTTTACATCTTATATGATAGAAAGAAAGAGCCTATTCAACCACTTGAGTATAATCAACACAAATTATTGAACAGAAGAGAAAGGGGAAATACTGGTTTAGGTACCAATAAAGTATGAAAGCATTGAAACATAGAAATGATTTGAAAATAAACATTTTTAACACTAGAACATTTTATATCCAACAGATGAAAACTCAGTGTAGTAGGTTAGTCTCTACGTCCCTATATCTACATATGGATAGATAGCTTTGAAAAATTTCCATGTCCTTTCTATACTATGGTGTTGTTTTCAAGGAATTACCTATAAAACCAAAGAATACATTTTTCAGAAGCACATTTATCCCTTTATTTCAGCTCACAGCTCTAGTTACATTCCATCATCGTAGGAAAGTTAAGGCCTGAAGGACCAAAAGTGTCACATCTTTAGTGAAAGGCAAGAGGATGAATGCATGTATTCCTTTCTCATCTTGATTTTCCTATTTGTACACAGTTAAGGTCCCCTGCCTAGGGAATAGTGCCACTCACAGTGGATAGGCCTTCCAGCACTTACAATAAATAAAGACCAGAAGTATGCATGTTGCTATCTTCATGAACTTGATAAACTAATGAACCATTTTTATGAGCTGTTTCCTTCCTCTGGACACAATCAATAGAAGGAACCATGATCCTGAAACTCCTCTTGGGGAAAAAATACCGCCCATCACCCAGGAATAATTATGCAGACAAGAAATAAACATCAACTTGCATTAAACCACTAAAGGTAGAGGTTCACTTATCATAGCAAATAACATTGACAAACCTAGGCAATTGCAAGGGAACTTGAAATTATCAAATTCTTCATGTAAAGATAATGGTTGGATCTGTTAAAACATTACAAGAGAGAATGACTTAAAACAAGAACTGACTGGTCTGAGAAAGAAACAACAAAAAAACAAACAAACAAAAATCTATAAAATCTGATTACCTTCATTTTCCTGTGAGGAGCAGATGTGGCAGCAGTCCCAAGAAGGCGCCAGGGACTGCAGCTAAGTCTTATGACTTGCACCTGACTTCCTCATATAAACCACAAACATCATGAGAGCTGCGCAGGTGTACCAGGCTACTGGTGAAGCCATTTTGGTGGAGATATGCCCCTGCTGCCCTGATTAGCTGAAGCTGCGTACCTGGTGAGGTGATGTGGCCTGCTGTGAGTGGATGGGAACTGATAGTATATAAGAGTAAGAGGTCCAGGGCTCGGGGTCTTTTTCCTACACAGTCAATGCGCAGCCCAATAAACGTGTGCAGAAGGATCCTATTGTGGTGTCTTTCTTGCTGGAGAGTCAGGCGTCCCACAAATGGTGTCGAAACCCGGGAAGTAACATCTTCAGGCATGAGCGAAGACCCCCTGTTACAGGGAGGATTCAGAACTGCATCACGGGGAAGGAGCGGTTAATGAAGTGTTCCCACAACACAGATTGTTGAGAAGGATTCAACTGCGTGGATTCAGAACTCTTCAGCTGGGGAACAGTGGTACCGGTAAGTAAAAAGAAATTAATGTGAGTCTCTGAGAGGTATGCTTTCTTACACAGTAGGTCCTGTAATTGTCGCTTGCCTTGATAAGGGTAGCAACTTTTGCAGGAGCACCAGGGAAGCATATCAGAAACAGAGAGAAATGAAAAAGAAGGCATGGGCAGAAATATAAGTAAAATAAGAAATATAAGAAGAGAAAAATGAAAATAAGCTATTTCAGAGCTCTCCTAGGGACAGAAGGAAAACGGGAGACGTCCTGTTTCCTCTCTGGCTCCTATGGAGATATTCTTAGCTCTGGTTAGGATACCTGGGTCCCTTTGAGACACCAAGTTCTATTCCCTGCCTGTCTATTATCTGCTTTTGGTGCACCAAATTGTCCATATGTCTGTCAATTCGTGTTTGTTTTTGTTTTGTTGTTTTAGAGGCAAATATAAAGTTGCCAGGAAGCAGGCACAAAGTAATGATAAGGTTCCTGATTTTGGGACAAGTTAAGGTTCATGGTTTTGGAACAAGTTAAGGTTCACGGTTTTGGGACAAGTTACACCAAGCACCATGGGGAATTGAGGTTTGCAGAGGAACAGAGGGTTTTACCAAAAGAGGTTTTGCTAGTCTGGAAGTTAGTGAGAAATTGCATAGAAGATAGAGAAAGATGTGGCACAGAACTCCAGAGAGGTAATGAGGTGCTGAATCAGGTGAGAGAGGAGCGCTCTCCATTGGTTTGGGAGAGAGGGTCTGTTTGTGTTTCCTCAGGATCATCAACAACAGCTGCAGGTCCCGGAGTGGCTGACTAGAGCAATTCAAAACAAGCAGAGCTATGAGGACATGGATGTTCCTGTGGCTGGAGGTGCTCCAGCTAGTGGGAACTGAAGAGCTACGTTGGGGCTGTGTTCCTGAAACCCATGTCATTGACGCATTCAAGTGTTTCCTCAATTCTTTACATCTAATGCTTCACTACAATTGCCTTTTTTCTATGCTGCTTCAGCTAAAGGGATTGTTGTTTTCAGATGATTCAAAATATTTCACAGATGAGTGATTGTGATCAGCTGTATCTATTAAAACTAATTCTACCTAGATTTGAGGGGTGTGGCCTGCCAGTATATCCAAGGGCAATGGCACTATACCCTCCCAACCTAGATGGGCCCCTCTTTCCTTTTTGTAGGAGTGTTCCTGATTCCCTTCCACCTTGGGCAGTGCCCCTTATATGTATGGTTGTTATGTGGGGTGAATGGTAGTTGCACTGATCTTTCCCCCCTTAAGCCAGGTGGCGGGAGGGGCCTGGGGTAATGCAAATTTTATTGGAATGGTTCTAATGTGTTTGAAACTTCTGTATTTCAATTTGCTGGAGCAAGGAATGTTTTCTGGCTATGCCTGTTTGTATGTGATCTCCTTTTGTGTTTATTGTTTAGAAGAGTAATGTTAATTGTAGTAGTGATATTCATTATATCATTTGGTTGTTGTGACTAGGATGCCTTGCTTTGTACCTTTGCCTGTTCAAGTTGCTTTGTTTACAAACTGTCTATCCCTTGCTTCAGGGCTGATGAGCGGGGATAGGAGCCCTGGGATGTATGCTTGTAATAGTGTGTGTGTTGTGTGTTTGGCACATGTGTCAGGTGCAGTGTGTGTAGGCCCGCACTTTCACCATGGTAGCATAAGCTTTTGCTGCAGTGGAGGTGGGACAATCTCCTCAGATTCAGTTTGCCACTCTAAAAGAAATTATGCTGCATTATGCCATGGGTTGCGAGGCTAAGCACTGCACAGAGGATAGCTTGCTGTTGGCATCCTGTGGAAGGCATGTCTGATTGCATGAAGGTTCAGTGTCCTAGTTCCCTTCCCCCAGGAAAAATGACATGGGAGCTGGCCAAGACCTCTCTGGGTGATGAGCCCAAGGGATGGTTTTGTGTAGGGCCCCTATGCTTGCACACTGGGGATCAGACCTCTACCTTCACCCATGAGGCTTGCTTGCAGCAATTAAGATCTGGCCATAGATTAATCAACATCCTGGCCTTTTGATGTACCTGCTGCAAGCAAAACACAATCTCCCTAAGTGTGGCTTGGCATGACAGAGAAGTAGTGACAGATAAGACTCCCTGGGCATGTCACCAACCTAAGACAGGGATCAAACCAATGCTGTTTGTCTCCCAAGGACGGGTAAGGTACATTGCTGCAGGGGGCAATCTAAGACAGACATTCTCTCTGCCAAAAAAGAAAAAAGGGGGAAATGTGAGGAGCAGATGTGGCAGCAGTCCCAAGAAGGCGCCAGGGACTGCAGCTAAGTCTTATGACTTGCACCTGACTTCCTCATATAAACCACAAACATCGTGAGAGCTGCGCAGGTGTACCAGGCTACTGGTGAAGCCATTTTGGTGGAGATATGCCCCTGCTGCCCTGATTAGCTGAAGCTGCGTACCTGGTGAGGTGATGTGGCCTGCTGTGTGTGGATGGGAACTGATAGTATATAAGAGTGAGAGGCCCAGGCTCGGGGTCTTTTTCCTACACAGTCAATGCGCAGCCCAATAAACGTGTGCAGAAGGATCCTATTGTGGTGTCTTTCTTGCTGGCGAGTCAGGCGTCCCACATTTCCCAACTGTGCAAAAGATAAACTTAGAAAAGACTTTGAACAACAAATATCTATTAAGACATTTCATATAAACAGAGTTTAGTTACATGGAAAGGAAATCATCAGGAATTTTCCTTTCTCAGTCAAAATTATTTCAGACCCCTTCTGGGTAGATGTAGCTACAGTGAGAAAACCTGTAAGGCCTAGAAATTAAAGAAACAACTCATACTGGATAACTCTACTTAGGAAGCACTTGGGAGGTGGAAAAGAACAGAAATTGCTGAAATTAAATAGATTGCAAATAAAACAAATGATTAATCCAAGAAGCTATAGCAACTATACTCTCATTAAAAAAAAAAAACTTCACTGGAGTGTGCATAGCACTCTGTCTCAAAAAACAAAAAAAGGGGGTGGGATACCCAGAAATACTGGATTTATACAGACAAAAAAATAAAGTCAGAAATGTAAGTCATCTTCCAGGTGGAGAGTGAATGTCTTCTATACGCAGAAATAAGATGTAATAGTTGGAATGGTCAACTTTACACAACGTGGGATCATTGGGAAAGAGAGTCTCTCTGAGATACTGTCAGCTAGATCAAATTAGTCTTGAGCGTGTCTGTAGGGGATTGTCTTGATCACATTGACGTGGGAGGACCATTGCCTCATTCTCTAGGCAAGGGATTCTGACCTATATAAAAGTGGAAAAGTAGAGTAATGGCATTTGTTTGTTTGTTATTGCTTTTGACTATGAATGTGACTAACTGCATCAAGTTCCTGCTTCCTTGACTTCCCCACAATGAGGAATGTAACCTACAATTGTGAGCTGAAATAACCCTTTCTTACCTGAGTTACTTTTGTCAGAGTAACTTATCTCAGCAACTGGGAAAAAACCTAAGAAGGATACAAATGGCCATTTGAGAGCTTGGAGAGTCCTGACAGAGATGAGTAACTGAAAAGCAAACCACTGTGCTTTGCTATCTGACACCAGCTCCCTTTAGTCCATATGAATGGACTAAATAATACCTTTGACTTGCCAGCAAGATTTAAAAGGACCAGAAGTATTTTCTTAATGTTTTGCTTTCTTTCATACAGCTTTAAGCAAAAAACACAGATTCCTCAAGGGTATATCAAGCCCCTCTGTCTCTGTATTATCACATAAATCAAGGGCATAAATAACTGGAAATCTCCACTTGGGTAAATACACAGAAGAAAAATCATCTTCCATTGTGCTCCTTATCTGAAGGAAGAGGGAGTTATTTTATCGTGTATAATTTACTAAATATAATATATGCTTCACCATGAAAAAACATAAATTTATTCTGTTGCCTAGAAAAAAATCAATGCTAAAATTATATAAAGGAGAAAAATAAACATAAATACCAAAGAATATCATTAAAAATGATGGAAATGAATTAATAATATTTAGGAAATTATAAAATATCTGATTTTAAAAAACAGTTAGCCAAAAAAAAATGTAATAAAGCATTCAGGGCTGAGGTCATGGTTAAGTCAGTAAAGCACTGGTCATAGAATTGGGAGAACCTGAGTTTCATTCCCACTGCCACAAAGGTGGACTCAGACAAATTGTTGGGACTTACAGGCTAGCCAGTCTATCCTAATCAGCAAACCCCTGGAACAAATGAAAGACCCTGTCTCAAACAGGGTGAATGGCTTCTGAGTAACCCCTGACCACTAATATTTGCACACAAAAGCACATATATGTACATGCACTGTCAAACACAAACATACATAAATATATGGACACATACAACATATTAGATGTATTTAGGAATAAGGGATGTTTTGGTGTCTGGAGATACATATGGAAAAGATCAGCGACAGAGAATATTTGGAAATTTATAGAAAGAGCAGTTGGACCCTAGAAGTCACACAATCTAACCAGCTCTCCTTTTTCAGCAGAGACTAGGATCAACTGTAGGCACACCAGAGACTGAGAGTTGAAACTCATTCTTGAAACAGAATTGAACAGTAAAAGCCAGCCTGCTTCTTTTGATTTGATGGCACAAGGCAGCCAAGCTTTCCTAAGCGCCCTCTGACCCCATGTCAATCAACAATTGGAGAGATGCTACCTTGGGGAACTGCTACCCCAACATAATCTATATGTTCATATAGATTAATATTTATACAGCTCTAAGACAAATTGATGTTCCAAGCGGACACAAGTCAACCTTGATAAACTCCACTAATAGAGGAAGGATTGAAACCTATCTTTAGGGCCTCTGTCTAAACATGAATAAATAATCAAGATTCTCTGGATAATTGAGACTGGTGTCTGAGGTGAATGAGAAAGATTATGACATACAAATGGCAACAAAAAACTCTGAAGAGAAAAGAATCCAGCAAACGAAAGACTGAGATCTTTACATTTATTTTCTTCTCATGCCAGTGTGACAAAATGTCGGACAGACACTACTTAAGGGAGGAGAAGTTCATTTTGCCTCCTGGTTTCAGAGTGTTGCTCAGTGCTGAAGTGTTGGGTGAGGCATGATGAAGTTCTGCTAATGGGAGCATAGGTCGGAGACTCCTCATATAATTAAGAGAGAAAGCAGAAAGACTTGACAGGACTCCAAGTGGGTATGACTTTTGAAGGCCTAAAGTCGTCACCTACCTCTACCAACCAGGCCCTACTTCCTAATAGTCCAAATAGTCACAAACTAAGGACTAAGTCAAAACATGAACCCATGGGAAATGTATTCAAATTGTGAGATAACTAACTCTGTGTGTGTGTGTGTGTGTGTGTGTGTGTGTGTATCTCCAGGGAAACAAAATATGGGGTAGTCTGGAGTGAAGAATATAATTGCATAAATAAAGAATATAATAGCAAAATTAGAAAATAAAGTTGAAGAGATTTTTTTTTAAGTAAAATAAAGAACATAGGTTGGAAACAGGAGACAAAGACAGAAAATTCACACACTTGGTCCAGGAGGTTAACCCCCTGACTGGTACCTATTTCAGGAAAAGAGAGAGAGAAATGGGGAGAAAGTTGTGAGCTACAGAATAAAAGCCTCCATGGGCGGAAAAAAAGAGGTGAGATAAACGCTAAGCAAATAAACTTCAAAACAAACGTGTTCATCACGTTTTCAACGCTCTGGGAATAAAGAGATCTTAAAACTTCAGAGAGGAAAAACCTCACACAGAGATGAAAGAATTAGTAGAGTTTCCCAGGTACCACAAGACCAAGGAGAAGTCCTTTAAAATTCACAGGAGAAATGAGCGCATTCTAACCTAGAAATGAGTGTATCAGTCAACTAAAAGGGATGGTGTGGTGTGTCTCACACAGCTCCCAGTAGCATCAGTCCCTGCCTCCTGTGTGGTTAGTTTGTTTTTTAAATGGACAGCTAAGAGAGTAAATCCTAGCAAAACCCAGAGTTTGGCCAAAGAAAAAGAAGGAAGATAGTGACATAAACACAGAGAACATCGAACACACAAGTAAAAGTTTACGTTTCAAAAGGTAATAAATGGTGCTGGAAAACAGCCAACCTGTAAGACATCATTAACAGCTGGACCGTCTATAGAAACTGATCCCTCTAAATCAGGCCCATAAGTGCTGGAAATCAGAAAACATAGTTTTGGCTTTGCAAAGGGCTTTAGCAAACTTTGATTTTCACATTATACAGACAGAAACAGGATTTACTTTCTTGCTTGGCAGATTGGCTAGGTTGGCTTCTCAGAAGCCACAGTGGAAAGGGCTGGGTCAGCATAACTAAGAAGGAAGGGGTCTACAGTCTGGAGTTGGGGGAGGGGCGCTCATTACAACACGCCTGCCTCTTCTTTTCTCAGTTCAGTTTGGCTCCGGGCCCAAGTCCATTCCCATTGTCAGATTATTTCTGTCACTGATCTGGAATGGGATGGTCTGTTTTTAGCGAGACTACTGTATAATCGCATTGCTTTTATTGTGAAGATTTGCAGCCATCGCTGTAAACTTGGTGCAAATTTTCTTTGTCCTTTCAAAAAATAATAATTGGCTTCTCTCAGTCCACAATGCATTCTATTTTTGTCCTGGTGAATGTCACCGCCCATAGCATTGAGGCAGAGTTAGAGAGAGTGGAAATTTGTTGCAGACCAATAGACCCTTTCATTTGTCTTTTGTGATTCTTAAATATGTTCTGCTGAAATATGCTTCTTCAGGAGAGTCATAATTTAACAATTAAATCTGATGTTTTCTTCGCTCCACAGTTCTATGTGGACTACAGCCTTCATGAATCTTCCTCCTCAAGAAAGTGGTGATGTTTAAGACTTTACCATCTCTTTTCTGTACACAGGACACCTTCTCTATGACTCTAGCTGAGTGGATTATCTTTTGCTAATAAACTAATCCTGTTTATTCCAACTCCCCCATCACCACCACCAAAAGACCTATCCAAAAAGCAAGCATTTAGTTCTGAATAGCCTGCTGCTTCATTTTTTGGGAGCTTAAAACTTTGGTTGAACTTCTACTGTTTGTCTTTTTCCAGCATGAACTGCTAAGGCTGCATATAAGAAGATTACACGATGAATTAGTTTGTTATTTTTAATCTTTTACTAATCTTTACGTGATAAACATATGATTTATTAACATCCAATAATTTTTCTCCTGTTGGCGAAAAGACGTGTTCGGATTTTTCCCTTGGTTTCTTTTTTTTGTTTTGTTTTTTTTTTTGTTTTTCAAGACAGGGTTTCTCTATGTAGCCCTGGCTGTCCTGGAACTCACTCTGTAGACCAGGCTGGCCTCGAACTCAGAAATCCGCCTGTCTCTGCCTCCCGAGTGCTGGGATTAAAGGCGTGCGCCACCACCACCCGGCTTCCCTTGGTTTCTTAACAATAATCAGTGGCATTCAAAAGGAAGTGTGGTACTTGGGACCAGATGATGCTAAAGGTGTAAAGCATAATCTTCACAATGAAAGCAGAAATAATATAAACCTACATTACCATGATCCTCGAGCTTCTCTGGTGATTTCAAGACACTTCCAGGTTTGCTATCACATCTGATCTTCACAACTACCCCTGCCATGGGTAGGAGAGTCAGGAAACTGTATCCTGCAAATGCAAACCTGAGCCTCAAATTACCGAGGTCAGCTGCTGCCATGTAGCTATTCAGAACAAAGTGGGGCTTTTTCACCAAACCTCTCCATCACTCTTCAGTCAGGTGTTAGGTCTCTGAGTATGCGTGTCAGTGTTTTCATGGATGTGACAAATTTTACAGAAACAGCCTCGGGGACGCAGTTTTAAGAGGATTCTGTCCATGTTCTGCTGTTTCTAGTAGAAGCGATGTGGATATCATGACAGATGACTGAGGAGAGGCAAACTGTTCATTTCATGCAGCTATGGAGAGAGAAGGGGGAAAAAAGTGCTAGCATCCATGTCCTTAGAAGGCAAGCTCTCCTTGTCCTTAGAAGGAGAGCTCTTTCCTCTAGCTAAGCATTACCTCCTAAAGACTTCACTATCTTTTTGAGCAGCAGTGGTGGTCCTACCTGTGCTCACAGGCCTGTCCACACTCCCGGGAGGCTCGCTCCCTCCCAGCACTATTTGGGTACGGAGCCCTGAGGCAGAGGATCGGCTCCAGGCTCAGACTGAAACCCTTTACTATGATTCAATGATACTGCATCTGGGAATTCTCCAAAACCCAAGCTTTCACTGTGTATTCCAGATTCAAACAATAATATTGGAGAAATACAAAATTCTTGAGGTAGGTATCTACAGGACTTCACTTATATCCATTCATAAACCCATTTAAAAAAAAGTCTTTGTAAATCTAGATATATTATTAACTATGTTATTATTTGACAGAAGCAAATGTTTTGCAAGAAGAGCTACATAAGGGATACAGCTGTTTTCTAGAGTAGATATGACACCTAATTACATTTCAAACATAATTCCTTCTTATGAAAATAAAGACATGTCAAAACACTGTATCACATATTAATTTATAAAGTTAAGCATCTCCCTTCACAATGATTTAGCATAATTGGTTTTATTTTCTAAAATTTTAGTTTTGACTTGCCCACTTCCATTAATATTTTATGTTTTCATAATTTTAGAGAACATATTATTGCATGTTTTCACTCAATATTATATTAAACATAGTTTCCAAAATACTGTCTTGGAAAACACAATGATGATTATGTATATATATGGCTTTTTCATTTTATTAGAAAATGATTAGGACAATGATTAAAAATATGAATACTTAAACTCATGATTCAAGTTTCTATATTGCATCTCAAAATAGTTGTAACATTTATAGGCTCAGTAATGTAAGATTCCACCTCTACGAGCAGATCTCCGTAAGTCTAGTTCCTTGGGCTAAAAACATTGCTAGCATTCTTGATTCCTCTGTTCGTCTCGCCAGAAAATTATATTGCATCTATCTTTAAGATGTATCTTGAATTGAACTCCTAACCAGTATTCTTTAGGTGACATCTATTCAAATATTTCATGTTGCCTGTTATCCATTATAATATGTGTGTACGCATACACACATGTGTATCAATGAGTGTGAGTTCTATGACATGTCAAAGTCATTTGTCTTCTGTAATCCAACCTCTTTGTCATCTACAAAACTCATCTCCCATCTCACTAAACTTCTCGAGAACTGAGTGAAGCGGTGCCCCATGTTTGCTCTATAAAACTTGCTGGTGATTTCTCTGCCACTTCATCATAGTGTGAAACTTCAATAGTTTTGGATATGAAATGTGTGTCTGACTCATAAGAATATATGCTGCTCCACTTTGAAATCACTATGCCATATGAAATAATACAGATACAGAAGTAGAACTCTTGCATGATTCCACTGTGTGTATGAGACCCCACATATTGAAACGTGTGACACTCAGTAGAATGCAGGCCAATGGGGTGAGAAGGAAGTGGCTAGTAGAATGGCATTATTTAATGAGCAACAAATTTGTGTTTGGGGAATTAGTAGGGCTCTGAATATATTCAATATACACATATAATCTCAGATTGTGACATAATTCACAAGACCGGTATAGATGCAAACCAGATATGGTCCCAGCATGAAGAAAGGATGAACAGGACTCTGAAAATATTCAATATACTGAACTCTACATGCAAACATGAATTTAACCATAAAATGAAATAATTAAAAACTGAAAATAATCATAATATGTATTTGAGAATAACCTTTGTTTTGGCTGTAATAATAACAAACTGAGAGATGATGGTGACTACAATTTAAGGTGATAAGAAATTAGATTTCCACTCAAAAGTACATTCTAGTGGCTGGAAGTAAGGTGAGAATAGAAGGTATGTGCTAAAGGTTTGGCAGTTGGTAACATATAGACAGTGGATAAATGCATGAGATTAGATGAAGTCCAAAAAAGTATCAATAAAGAGCTGTAATGTAAACTTCAGGAAGCCTTACCATTAGCCACAAGGAAGAAGAGGAATCCACCAAGCCCTGAGAAGGAGCTCCATGGAGAAAAGAAAGCCAGGGTTCTGGTAACCTGGAAACCAAAGAAGGGAGTAAGCCTTCCAAGAGTCACACATGATGTGGCTATGAAGCTGAGATCTGAGCAGTGGATTTAATAACCTGACCTTGAGATCTCAACAAGAGCAATAAGAGAAATTTGAAGTGCTATAGCCAACATAAATCCCTGAGTAAAATCAGAGCAAGAGAGATCGAAAAGCAAAATATGTAACTAATGAATAGAGAAAATGTTTTCACAGAATCTTATTGCAAAGTAGACTATAAAAATGAACTGGAGAAAGAAGACATTGGTAATTTTGGTTCCTGTTTCTCTCTCTCTCCTCCTCCTCCTCCTCCTCCTCCTCCTCCTCCTCCTCCTCCTCCTCCTTCTTCTTCTTCTCTCTCTCTCTCTCTCTCTCTCTCTCTCTCTCTCTCTCTCTCTCTCTCTCTCTCTCAGAAAGAGACAGACAGACAGACAGAGACAAAGACTTAGGAATTTTAATTTTTTTCTTTCATTGTGGGTATTATCATATAATACCATCAGTTTATACTTTCCTTTCTTCTCTCAAAACTCTTCCATGTACCTCTCTTTACCTTCTTTCAAGTTCATGGCCATTTAAAAAGAAAACAAACAAAAAGCCTCATTAATTGTTGTTATAAACAAGAAAGAGAAAGAAAGAATGTGGAGTTAGATGGATATCATCTTGGTTAAAATTACTATGATGAAACACTGTGACCAAAAGCACCTTGGGGAGAGCAGGGTTTATTTCACTCATAGTTTCATATAATCATTCATCATCAAAAGCAGTGAGGGCAGGAACTTGGAGGCAGGAACTGATGCAGAGGCTACGGAGGTGTGTTGATTATCGACTTGCTCTTCATGGCTTGCTCAACTTGCTTGTAGAGCCCAGAATTAGGTACGGCACCATGCACAATGAGTTTAGCCTGCCTCCATCAACCATTAATTAAGAAAATACCCTATAGCCAGATCTTGTAGAGACATTTTCTTTTTGAGTTTCCCTCCTTTCAGATAGCTCTTGTTTGGGTCAAGTTGAGACAAAATTGACCAGCACAAGTCGGGAGGTGGAGAAGATCTGAGAGGAGTAAGGTGAGTAGAAGTGCTGATCAGAATATATTGCATAAGAACTTACTTTCAATGAAAAATATGTAATATTTAATTAAAAATATGGATAGATGATAGATATAGATAGATGATAGACTGATAGAATAGATAGAAGACAGATGATGGATAGGCAATGAAAATGATGAATAGATAAGAGGTACACAGATAATAGGCAATAGATAGATGATTGATGACAGGATGGATAGATAGATAGATAGATAGATAGATAGATAGATAGATAGATAGGAAGGATAGATTATAGATACATAATAAATGATAGATAAATGTGTGTGTGTGTGTGTGTGTGTGTGTGTGTGAGAGAGAGAGAGAGAGAGAGAGAGAGACAGAGAGAGAGAGAGAGAGAGAGATCATGAATCCAGCTCATAGCTTAGAAGGATGGCCTTTAACTGGAACATTAAAATTTATCTCTGAAGTCCCTTCCAGTCCACTCGAGTATCTGAGTGTCTTGCCAGAGGAGTCTCCGGACACCCGCAAGGACCTGCACAGGATTCCCCATGGTATCCTACGACCTTTGGTGAGTGGAACACAGCTTCTGCTCCAATCCAATTGAGCGGGTCCTGAGACTGCATTAACTAGGGAAGCAGGCAACCCGGCCTCAGCTGGGGCACAAGTCCCTTCCGGTCCACTTGATTATCGGGGTGCCTTGCCAATGGAGCCTCCGGACACCCTCAAGGACACAAATAGGATTCCCCACGGGATCCTAAGACTTCTGGTGATTGGAAAACAACTTCTGCCAGGAGGCAGGTTCGAACACCAGATATCTGGGCACCTTCCCTGCAAGAATAGAGCTTGCCTGCAGAGAAGACTCTGACCACTGAAACTAAGGAGAGAGCCAGCCTCCCAGGTCTGCTGATAGAGGCTAACAGAGTCTCCTGAGGAACAAGCTCTAATCAGAGACAACTATAACAGCTAGCTTCAGAGATTACCAGATGGTGAAAGGCAAACATAAGAATCCTACTAACAGAAATCAAGACCACTCACCATCATCAGAACACAGCATTCCCACCCCACCTAGTCCTGGGCACCCCAACACAACCGAAAATCTAGACCCAGATTTAAAAGCATATCTCATGACGATGGTAGGGGACATCAAGAAGGACTTTAATAACTCGCTTAAAGAAATACAGGAGAGCACTGCTAAAGAGTTACAGGTCCTTAAAGAAAAACAGGAAAACACAACCAAACTGGTAGAAATCCTTAAAGAAAAACAGGAAAACACATCGAAACAGGTGATGGAAATGAACAAAACCATACTAGACCTAAAAAGGGAAGTAGACAAAATAAAGAAAACCCAAAGTGAGGCAACACTGGAGATAGAAACCCTAGGAAAGAAATCTGGAACCATAGATGTGAGCATCAGCAACAGATTACAAGAGACGGATGAGAGAATCTCAGGTGCAGAAGATTCCATAGAGAACAACGGCACAACAATCAAAGAAAATACAAAAGGCAAAATGATCCTAACTCAAAACATCCAGGAAATACAGGACACAATGAGAAGACCAAACCTACGGATAATAAGAGTTGATGAGAATGAAGATTTTCAACTTAACGGGCCAGCAAATATACAAACAAAATAATAGAAGAAAACTTCCCAATCCTAAAGAAAGAGATGCCCATGATCATACAAGAAGCCTACAGAACTCCAAATAGACTGGACCAGAAAAGAAATTCCTCCTGACACATAATAATCAGAACAACAAATGCACTAAATAAAGATAGAATATTAAAAGCAGTAAGGGAGAAAGGTCAAGTAACATATAAAGGCAAGCCTATCAGAATTACACCAGACTTTTGACCAGAGACTATGAAAGCCAGAAGAGCCTGGACAGATGTTATACAGACACTAAAAGAACACAAAGGCCAGCCCAGGTTACTATACCTGGCCAAACTCTCAATTACCATAGATGGAGAAACCAAAGTATTCCACGACAAAACCAAATTCACACATTATCTTTCCACAATTCTAGCCCTTCAATGGATAATAACAGAAAAAAAAAATACAAGGACGGAAATCACGCCCTAGAAAAAGCAAGAAAGAAATCCCTCAACGAACCTAAAAGAAGACTGCCACAAGAACAGAATGCCAACTCTAACAACAAAAATAAAAGAAAGCAACAATTACTTTTCCTTAATATCTCTTAATATCAATGGATTCAATTCCCCAATAAAAAGACATAGACTAACAGACTGGCTACAAAACAGGACCCAACATTCTGCTGCTTACAGGAAACCCATCTCAGGGAAAAAGACAGACACTACCTCAGAGTGAAAGGCTGGAAAACAATTTTCCAAGCAAATGGTCTGAAGAAACAAGCTGGAGTAGCCATTCTGATATTGAATAAAATCGACTTCCAACCCAAAGTTATCAAAAAAGACAAGGAGGGACACTTCATACTCATCAAAGGTAAAATCCTCCAAGAGGAACTCTCAATTCTGAATATCTATGCCCCAAATGCAAGGGCAGCCACATTCATTAAAGACACGTTAGTAAAGCTCAAAGCACACATTGCACCTCACACAATAATAGTGGGAGACTTCAACACACCACTTTCATCAATGGACAGATCCTGGAAATAGAAACTAAATAGGGACATAGTGAAACCAACAAAAGTTATGAAACAAATGGACTTAACAGATATCTACAGAACATTTTATCCTAAAACAAAAGGATATACTTTCTCAGCACCTCACGGGGCCTTCTCCAAAACTGACCATATAATTGGTCACAAAACAGGCCTCAACAGATAAAAAATTTTGAAATTGTCCCATGCATCCTATGGAGACCACCATGGAGTAAGGCTGATCTTCAATAACAACATAAATAATAGAAAGCCAACATTCACGTGGAAACTGAATAACACTCTTCTCAATGATGCCTTGGTCAAGGATGGAATAAAGAAAGAAATTAAAGACTTTTTAGAGTTCAATGAAAATGAAGCCACAATTTACCCAAACCTATGGGACACGATGAAAGCATTTCTAAGAGGGAAACTAATAGCTCTGAGTGCCTCCAAAAAGAAACTAGAGAGAGCACACACTAGCAGCTTGACAACACATCTAAAATCTCTAGAAAAAAAGGAAGCAAATTCACCCAAGAGGAGTAGACAGCAGGAAATAATCAAACTCAGGGGTGAAATCAACCAAGTGGAAACAAGAAGAACTATTCAAAGAATTAACCAAACGAGAAGTTGGTTCTTTGAGAAAATCAACAAGATAAATAAACCCTTAGCTAGACTCACTAGAGGGTACAGGAACAACATCCTAATTAACAAAATCAGAAATGAAAAGGGAAACATAACAACAGATCCTGAAGAAATCCAAAACACCATCAGATCCTTCTAGAAAAGATTATACTCAACAAAACTTGAAAACCTGGACGAAATGGACAAATTTCTGGACAGATACCAGGTACCAAAATTAAATCAGGATCAAGTTAAGGAGCAAAACAGTCCCATATCCCCTAAAGAAATAGAAGCAGTCATTAATAGTCTCCCAGCCAAAAAAAGTCCAGGACCAGATGGGTTTAGTGCAGAGTTCTACCAGAACTTCAAAGAAGATCTAATTACAGTGCTGCACAAACTATGCCACAAAATAGAAGTAGAAGGAACTCTACCTTTGGCCTCCCTTCCCCCAGCCTGGAACCTGCTTGCTCAAGAGTGGAGCTTCCTGCTCATTCGTCCTGCCACGCCTACTGCTGGACCCTGCCTTTGCTGCCTGGAGGCACACACGTGTTCGTCCTGCTACTGGACCCTGAGTTACTTGGCGGGATATTGGGTTCCCTCCCCCTTCCTTTATAACTGAGTGTCTGGAAATAGTAAAATTGAGCTTTGATCAGGATCTTGTCTTAGCTCCGTTCTTTCTTCCGCCCCGTCTAGATTCCTCTCTTTTCAGCTCGAACTACCATTCTCAGTTGAACCGTTCGTGTTGTGGACTGCGGGCAGGCCGCAACAGTTGGCGCCAGAACTGGGACCTGAAGAATGGCAGAGGGATGCTAAGAGAAATGACTGCTGTGTGGAGCTCCACAAGAAAGGAAAGGATCTTCATATCGGAGCATCGGAGCAACGGAAAGGTACACATGCTAGCGCTAGCCTAAAATTTCAGTTTTGTAAAGTGTTGCTGAGGATGCGGTAGGATACGAATCAAGTTTGAATCAGTGCTAACCCAACACTGTTTCTGCTTGGGTCAGCAGCTCGTTAATCAGAACTAGATACGGAGACAGGCGGTGTGCCGCAGCTTTTTAGAAAGCTGCTTAGGTGGAAGAAGGAAGGGTTTAAAGTCATGGATCAGGCGGTTGTTTTTAGTTTTCAGGAGTTGTTTCAGGCCAGAGGAGTAAGGCTTGAAGTACAATTAGTAAGAAATTTTTTAGATAAGATAGATAGCTGTTGTCCATGGTTCAAGAAAGAAGAAATGATAGATTGTGGAACCTGGGAGAAAGTTGGTGAGGCCTTGAATATCGCTCAGACAGATAATTTTACCCTAGGCCTCTGGGCGCTTGTAAATGATGCTATAAAAGATGCAACTTCTCCAGGGCTAAATCGCCCTCAGGCGGAGCTTGTGGTATCTCAGGAGGAGTGCCTATCAGAGAAGGCCTCCTCAGAAAAAGATCTTCTTAACTCAAAAATTGATAAATGTGGAAACTCTGATGATGGACTAAATTTTGACAAAAATCACTCAGATAGAGGAATTGCCCATTACCTTAATGAGAATTGGTCCTCTTGCGAATCTCCCGCTTCACCTATAGTCACCACTTCGGGAGGTGCTACTCATAGGGACACACGGCTAAGCGAGTTAGAGTTTGAGATTAAGCTTCAGAGGCTGACTAATGAGCTTCGGAAACTAAAAAAGATCTCAGAAGCGGAGAAGAGTAACTCTTCTGTAGTTCACCAGGTGCCCCTAGAAAGAGTTGTGAGTCAGGCTCATGGGAAAGGACAGAATTCGTCTAATACGCTGGCCTTTCCTGTGGTCGAGGTAGTTGATCAGCAAGATGCTAGGACCAGACATTACCAGACCTTGGATTTCAAGTTGATAAAAGAGTTAAAGGTGGCTGTTGTGCAATATGGTCCTTCAGCCCCATTCACTCAAGCATTACTGGACACAGTTGCGGAGTCAAACTTAACCCCCTCAGATTAAAAGACTCTTTCCAAGGCTACCCTGTCAGGAGAAGCTTTAGTTTCGAATCCTGTTGCTCTGGCCCAACGTGATCATGAAAGGTTTCACCTCTCTAGCCATACCCTAAGGCTCCGACATAAGATCACTAAGGAGCAAGCAAGAATGATTGTAAAACAATGTCCTAAATGTATTACATTATCTCCAGTGCCACATCTAGGAGTCAATCCTAGAGGCCTTATGCCTAATCATATTTGGCAAATGGATATAACCCATTATGCAGAATTTGGAAAACTAAAATATATACATGTTTGCATTGATACCTGTTCAGGATTTCTCTTTGCTTCTCTGCATACAGGGGAGGCTTCAAAAAACGTAATTGATCATTGCCTACAAGCCTTTAATACCATGGGGTTGCCTAAGCTTATTAAGACAGATAACGGGCCATCTTATTCTAGTAAAAACTTTATTGCATTCTGTAAAGAATTCGGTATCAAACATAAAACTGGAATTCCTTATAACCCCATGGGACAAGGAATAGTTGAACGTGCTCATAGCACCTTAAAGAATTGGCTTTTTAAAACAAAAGAGGGGCATCTATATCCCCCAAGGTCACCAAGGGCTCATCTTGCCTTCACCTTATTTGTCCTAAACTTTTTGCAAACTGACATTAAAGGTCAGTCTGCAGCAGAACGCCACTGGCACCCAGTTACTTCTAATTCTTATGCATTGGTAAAATGGAAGGACGCCCTGACTAATGAATGGAAGGGTCCGGATCCAGTTCTAATCTGGGGAAGAGGCTCGGTTTGTGTTTTTTCAAGAGATGAAGATGGAGCACGGTGGCTACCAAAGAGATTAATTCGTCAGGTAAACACAAATTCTGTCTCTTCTCATAAGTATCATTCTAAAGACTAAAATTCCTCTTGTGCTTAGAATTCAGCTGGGAGTGGAAGCTCCCAGAAACGCCGTTTTCCTCTGAGCCAATTCCCCTACAGGAGGCCAGAGATTAGCTTTAGCTTTACAATTTGCATCTAAATAAAGTACCTTGACTTCTCCAAACAGAAAATTTACATTGCTACCCTCTCATTGTTTAGATTTCTTTCTTTTCTCAAGCAGGTCAATCCACATTCTCCGGTTCTCCGCCCCTAAGAGCAAACAGGTGGTACTGCTAATCTCCCTTCCAAGGACATCCCAGCACGTGGCTTTCAGCCTGAGATAGGATTTAGATTTACCAGGAGAGCTAGGGAAGTAGAAATTTCATATATTTACAGAGATTAGTTCTTATTTTGATAGAGATGGGCTTAGTCCCTTAGCTGGCCTCTGGCTTTTCACCCTTGCTATTACTGCAAGGTGTCCTTAGTTCCTCAGGCTAGGGAATAACAGGGATGAGGAGGAAAGACCTCCAGCTCCTATTTTAAACACAATCCATGGTGTTAATACTGACATAATTCTTGTCTAGGCTTTGCTAGATCTGAGGTTGACAAGTCTCATATAGAGACCGCGCATCGCTCAGAATTGCGCTACTGATTCATAATCATATGAATACAGTATGGGTACCGCTTGGCGCAGGAGATTACTGCGGAGGGAAGGTCCAGCTTGACCGTTTCTGAGTTCCCTGTGCGACAAACCTGATTTGAAGGAGGTTGGTATCCGATTCCAGCTAAAAACCAAAAATAACTAAGGCTCTGCCTCCCCTCCCCAAAAGATACCAAGAGCCACAGATGTGAGTTGTTATAATGCTCACGGGAGGAATCAGGTCAATGTCCACCCAAGTCAAGGTTAAAGGCCCACTCATCTACGGATGAGAAAATCATTTGATCACCTCGGTTAAGCATTGCCTATTTAAACTTAATTAATAGGGGGGAGAGAGGTTGGAGACCTTACTGTCGAAAGGGCAAGCCCTTCACTGCCTCCCACCCAAATAAAAAAAAGCCAACTGGCCTTGTACTAGGAGCCAGCCAGTCTTACCCCTTCTCCCTGTTTCCCTGCCTGTCATCAAAAATTGCGGAGGAATATCAACTCAGTGTTATTCTAAATTTGTTTAGTTAAACTCAGCCAGGGTTCCAACGCCCTACTTAAAATGCAAACAGGTAGTTACCTATTCAGCACTAATTAGCATTATAAAGTCAGAGCCTATTCTGTTAGTGGTTTACTAGGATAATAAAGACAGTCTTAGCCAAATACAGTTTACCATTAGAAAAGTTAGGGAATCCCACGGAAACAGGTTTTTTTCTTTAGCCCTAAGAACTCAGGCAGAATTATTGAACATAGATAATTTTTCTGCCTCAGGCCAGCCCTTTCTTTTTGTTAACTAATGGGAGGAGATGTGGCCTCCCTTCCCCCAGCCTGGAACCTGCTTGCTCAAGGGTGGAACTTCCTGCTCATTCGTCCTGCCACGCCTACTGCTGGACCCTGCCTTTGCTGCCTGGAGGCACACACGTGTTCGTCCTGCTACTGGACCCTGAGTTACTTGGCGGGATATTGGGTTCCCTCCCCCTTCCTTTATAACTGAGTGTCTGGAAATAGTAAAATTGAGCTTTGATCAGGATCTTGTCTTACCTCCGTTCTTTCTTCCGCCCCGTCTAGATTCCACTCTTTTCAGCTCGAACTGCCATTCTCAGTTGAACCGTTCGTGTTGTGGACTGCGGGCAGGCCGCAACATCTACCCAACTCATTCTATGAAGCCACAATTACTCTGATACCAACACCACAGAAAGATCCAACAAAGATAGAGAACTTCAGACCAATTTCCCTTATGAATATTGATGCAAAAATACTCAATAAGATTCTCGCTAACCGAATTCAAGAACACATTAAAGCAATCATCCATCCTGACCAAGAAGGTTTTATTTCAGGGATGCAGGGATGATTTAATATACAGAAATCCATCAACATAATCCATTATATAAACAAACTCAAAGACAAAAACCACATGATCATCTTGTTAGATGCAGAAAAAACATTCGACAAGATCCAACACCCATTCATGATAAAAATCTTGGAAAGGTCAGGAATTCAAGGCCCATACCTAAACATGATAAAAGCAATCTACAGGAAAACAGTAGCCAACATCAAAATAAATGGTGAGAAGCTGGAAGCAATCTCACTAAAATCAGGGACTAGACAAGGCTGTCCACTCTCCCCAGACCTATTCAACATTGTACTTGAAGTCCTAGCCAGAGCAATTCGACAACAAAAAGAGATCAAGGGGATACAAATTGGAAAAGATGAAGTCAAAATATCACTTTTTGCAGATGATATGATAGTATATATAAGTGACCCTAAAAATTCCACCAGAGAACTCCTTTTTTTTTTTATTACATATTTTCCTCAGTTACATTTCCAATGCTATCCCAAAAGTCCCCCATAGCGCCCCCCACTTCCCTACCCATCCATTCCCATTCTTTTGGCCCTGGCATTCCCCTATATTGGGGCATATAAAGTTTGCAAGTCCAATGGGCCTCTCTTTCCAATGATGGCCGACTAGGCCATCTTTTGATACATATGCAGCTAGAGACAAGAGCTCCGGGGTTCTGGTTAGTACATCATGTTGTTCCGACAATAGGGTTGCAGATCCCTTTAGCTCCTTGGGTACTTTCTCTAGCTTCTCCATTGGGAGCCCTGTGATACATCCGCTGACTGTAAACATCCACTCCTGTGTTTGCTAGGCCCCGGCATTGTCTCACAAGAGACAGCTATATTTGGGTCCTTTCAGCAAAATCTTGCTAGTGTATGCAATGGTGTCAGCGTTTAGAAGCTGCTTATGGGAAGGATCCCTGGATACGGCAGTCTCTGAAGGTGGAAAATTACTGGCCACCTGAACTTTTCAACTCTGAGTCCTACCCCTCCCATCTGGAGATTGTTCCCGGAACACTCCTGAACTCTTCACCCCAAAGTACATTCCTGAACTTTTCAACTCAGAGTCCGACCCCCTCCCAACTGAGGACTGTTCCAGGAACATTTTTTAGATAAAGGCTTCCTGGAACAACCCCAAGAACATTTTTGAGATAAGGGCCTCCTGGAACAATCCCAGAATGTTCCAATAGATTGGGTACATTGCCAACTATAGGACACGACCCCTTGGTTACATAAAGCCCCTTGGAAAGCACCTTGGAAAAACCCTTGGCAAAACCCCTTAGTTACGCAAACTTGTACTTTTCCTACCCTGCTCTCCCCTTGGCTTTTTCCTATATAAGCCTGTGAAAAATTTAGGTCGGGGTCGATTCTCCTCTACACCCTGCCTGGTGTATGAGTTTCGACCCCAGAGATCTGGTTTATGTGCTTTCTTGTTGTTGCTTTATTAAATCTTACTCTCTACATCTTGAGTTCGGTCTCAGTGTCTTCTTGGGTTCGCGGCTGTCCCGAGACTTGAGTGAGGGTCTCCCTTCGGGGGTCTTTCATCTCTAAATGGTCCATCCTTTCATCACAGCTACGAACTTTGTCTTTGTAACTCCTTCCCTGGGTGTTTTGTTCCCAATTCTAAGAAGGGGCACAGTGTCCACACATTGGTCTTCATTCTTCTTGAGTTTCATGTGTTTAGTAAATTGTATCTTATATCTTGGGTATCCTAAGTTTTGGGCTAATATCCACTTATCAGTGAATACATATTGTGTGAGTTCTTTTGTGATTGTGTTACTTCACTCAAGATGATGCCCTCCAGGTCCATCCATTTGCCTAGGAATTTCATAAATTCATTCTTTTTAATAGCTGAGTAGTACTCCATTGTGTAAATGTACCATACTTTCTGTATCCATTCCTCTGTTGAGGGACATCTGGGTTCTTTCCAGCTTCTGGCTATTATAAATAGGGCTGCTATGAACATAGTGGAGCATGTGTCCTTTTTACCGGTTGGGACATCTTCTGGATATATGCCCAGGAGAGGTATTGCTGGATCCTCCGGTAGTACTATGTCCAATTTTCTGAGGAACCGCCAGACTGATTTCCAGAGTGGTTGTACAAGCTTGCAATCCCACCAACAATGGAGGAGTGTTCCTCTTTCTCCACATCCTCGCCAGCATCTGCTGTCACCTGAATTTTTGATCTTAGCCATTCTGACTGGTGTGAGGTGGAATCTCAGGGTTGTTTTGATTTGCATTTCCCTGATTATTAAGGATGTTGAACATTTTTTCAGGTGCTTCTCTGCCATTCGGTATTCCTTGAGTGAGAATTCTTTGTTCAATTCTGAGCCCCATTTTTAATGGGGTTATTTGACTTTCTGGAGTCCACCTTCTTGAGTTCTTTATATATATTGGATATTAGTCCCTTATCTGATTTAGGATAGGTGAAGATCCTTTCCCAATCTGTTGATGGTTTTTTTGTCTTATTGATGGTGTCTTTAGACTTGCAGAAGCTTTGCAGTTTCATGAGGTCCCACTTGTCAATTCTCGATCTTACAGCACAAGCCATTACTGTTCTATTCAAGAATTTTTCCCCTGTGCCCAAATCTTCAAGGCTTTTCCCCACTTTCTCCTCTATAAGTTTCAGTGTCTCTGGTTTTATGTGAAGTTCCTTGATCCACTTAGACTTGACCTTAGTACAAGGAGATAGGAATGGATCGATTCACATTCTTCTACATGTTAACAACCAGTTGTGCCAGCACCATTTGTTGAAAATGCTGTCTTTCTTCCACTGGATGTTTTTAGCTCCCTTGTCGAAGATCAAGTGACCTTAGGTGTGTGGGTTCATTTCTGGGTCTTCAATTCTATTCCATTGGTCTATTTGTCTGTCACTATACCAGTACCATGCAGTTTTTATCACAATTGCTCTGTAGTAAAGCTTTAGGTCCGGCATGGTGATTCCACCAGAGGTTCTTTTATCCTTGAGAAGAGTTTTTACTATCCTAGGTTTTTTGTTATTCCAGATGAATTTGCAGATTGCACTTTCTAATTCGTTGAAGAATTGATTTGGAATTTTGATGGGGATTGCATTGAATCTGTAGATTGCTTTTGGCAAGATAGCCATTTTTACAATGTTGATCCTGCCAATCCATGAGCATGGGAGATCTTTCCATCTTCTGAGATCTTCTATAATTTCTTTCTTCAGAGACTTGAAGTTTTTATTATACAGACCTTTCACTTCCTTAGTTAGAGTCACGCCAAGATATTTTATATTATTTGTGACTATTGAGAAGGGTGTTGTTTCCCTAATTTCTTTCTCAGCCTGTTTATTCTTTGTGTAGAGAAAGGCCATTGATTTGTTTGAGTTAATTTTATATCCAGGTACTTCACCGAAGCTGTTTATCAGGCTTAGGAGTTCTCTGGTGGAATTTTTAGGGTCACTTATATATACTATCATATCATCTGCAAAAAGTGATATTTTGACTTCATCTTTTCCAATTTGTATCCCTTTGATCTCCTTTTGTTGTCGA
Source organism: Mus caroli (assembly GCF_978045245.1). Classification (NCBI taxonomy): domain Eukaryota; kingdom Metazoa; phylum Chordata; class Mammalia; order Rodentia; family Muridae; genus Mus; species Mus caroli. Next base: position 98,686,028 of record NW_028227267.1, on the reverse strand, counting down.
ATTGCTCTGGCTAGGACTTCAAGTACAATGTTGAATAGGTATGGAGAAATTGGAAAGCCTTATCTAGTCCCTGATTTTAGAGGGATTGCTTCAAGCTTCTCTCCATTTACTTTGATGTTGGCTACTGGTTTGCTGTAGATTGCTTTTATCATGTTTAGGTATGGGCCTTGAATTCCTGACCTTTCCAAGACTTTTATCATGAATGGGTGTTGGATCTTGTCAAATGCTTTTTCCGCATCTAAGGAGATGACCATGTGGTTTTTGTCTTTGAGTTTGTTTATATACTGGATTACGTTGATGGATTTCCGTATATTGAGCCATCCCTGCATCCCTGGGATTAAACCTACTTGGTCAGGATGGATGATTGTTTTGATGTGTTCTTGGATTCGGTTAGCAAGAACTTTATTGAGGATTTTTGCATCAATATTAATAAGGGATATTGGTCTGAAGTTTTCTATCTTTGTTGGCTCTTTTTGTGGTTTAGGTATCAGAGTAATTGTGGCTTCATAGAATGAGTTGGGTGGAGTACCTTCTGTTTCTATTTTGTGGAATAGTTTGTGAAGAACTGGGATTAGATCTTCTTTGAAGGTCTGATAGAACTCTGCACTAAACCCATCTGGTCCTGGGCTTTTTTTAGTTGGGAGACTATTAATGACTGCTTCTATTTCTTTGGGGGATATAGGGCTGTTTAGATCATTAACCTGATCTTGATTCAACTTTGGTACCTGGTATCTGTCTAGGAACTTCTCCATTTCATCCAGGTTCTCCAGTTTTGTTGAGTATAGCCTTTGGTAGAAGGATCTGTTGGTGTTTTGGATGTCTTGAGGGATTACCTTCTTGTTGTTTCTAGGGCGTGGTTCCCGTCCTTGTATTGGTTTTTTTCTGTTATTATCCTTTGAAGGGCTGGATTCGTGGAGAGATAATGTGTGAATTTGGTTTTGTCGTGGAATACTTTGGTTTCTCCATCTATGTTAATTGAGAGTTTGGCTGGGTATAGTAGCCTGGGCTGGAGTTTGTGTTCTTTTAGTGTCTGTATAACATCCGTCCAGGATCTTCTGGCTTTCATAGTCTCTGGTGAGAAATCTGGTGTAATTCTGATAGGCTTGCCTTTATATGTTACTTGGCCTTTTTCTCTTACTGCTTTTAGTATTCTGTCTTTATTTAGAGCATTTGTTGTTCTGATTATTATGTGTCGGGAGGTATTTCTTTTCTGGTCCAGTCTATTTGGAGTTCTGTAGGCTTCTTGTATGTTCATGGGCATCTCTTTCTTTAGATTTGGGAAGTTTTCTTCTATAATTTTGTTGAAGATGTTTGCTGGTCCTTTGAGTTGAAAATCTTCATTCTCATCCACTCCTATTATCCGTAGGTTTGGTCTTCTCATTGTGTCCTGTATTTCTTGGATGTTTTGAGTTAGGGTCTTTTTGCATTTTACATTTTCCTTGATTGTTGTGCCGGATGTTTTCTATGGAGTCTTCTGCACCTGAGATTCTCTCTTCCATCTCTTGTATTCTGTTGCTGATGCTCGTATCTATGGTTCCAGATTTCTTTCCTAGGGTTTCTATCTCCAGTGCTGCCTCATTTTGGGTTTTCTTTATTGTGTCTACTTCCCTTTTTAGGTCTAGTATGGTTTTGTTCAATTCCATCATCTGTTTGGATGTGTTTTCCTGTTTTTCTGTAAGGACTTCTACCCGTTTGATTATGTTACCCTGTTCTTCTTTAAGGATTTGTAACTCTTTAGCAGTGTTCTCCTGCAATTCTTTAAGGGATTTTTGTGCTTCCTCTTTACTGTCTTCTACCTGTTTACCAGTGTTCCTTTGTATTTCTTTAAGTGTGTTATTAATGTCCTTCTTGAAGTCCTCTACCATAATCATGAGATATGCTTTTAGATCCGTGTCTAGCTTTTCCGGTGTGTTGGGGTGCCCTGGACTGGGCAAAGTGGGAGTGCTGGGTTCTGATGATGGTGAGTGGTCTTGGTTTCTGTTAGTAAGATTATTACGTTTACCATTCGCCATCTGGTAATCTCTGGGGTTAGTTGTTGTCGTTGTCACTGTTTAAAGATTGGAGCAGAAGCTGTGTTCCACTCACCAGTAGTCTCAAAGTCCTGTGGCGGGGGTCGTGGGTAGCTGGCGGGTGTCAGCCGACCCTGCGCTCTAGCTACCCTGGTGCTGGTCCAGCCGGAAGAGGCCTGTGGTCCTACTCAGGCCGGTTTTCTGCTTCCCTAACTAATGCAGTCTCAGGTCCCGCACGCAATTGGATTGGAGCAGAAGATCCTGTGGCAGGTGTTGTGGGTAGCTGGCGAGTGTCAGCCGACCCTGTGCCCTAGCTACCCCGGCGCTTTTCTGACAGGAGAGGCTTGTGGCCCTACTGCCACCAGAGAACTCCTAAACCTGATAAACACCTTCAGTGAAGTAGCTGGATATATAATTAACTTAAACAAGTCAATGGCCTTTCTCTACACAAAGAATAACCAGGCTGAGAAAGAAATTAGGGAAACAACACCCTTCTCAACATTCTCAAATAATATAAAATATCTTGGTGTGACTCTAACTAAGGAAGTGAAATATCTCTATGATAAGAACTTCAAGTCTCTGAAGAAAGAAATTAAAGAAGATCTCAGAAGATGGAAAGATCTCCCATGCTCATGGATTGGCAGGATCAACATTGTAAAAATGGCTACCTTGCCAAAAGCAATCTACAGATTCAATGCAATCCCCATCAAAATTCCAACTCAATTCTTCAACGAATAAGAAAGAGCAATCTGCAACTTCATCTGGAATAACAAAAAACCTAGGATAGCAAAAACTCTTCTCAAGGATAAAAGAACCTTTGGTGGAATCACCATGCCTGACATAAAGCTTTACTACAGAGCAATTGTGATAAAAACTGCATGGTACTGGTATAGTGACAGACAAGTAGACCAATGGAATAGAAATGAACACTCAGAAATGAACCCACACACCTATGGTCACTTGATCTTCGACAAGGGAGCGAAAACCATCCAGTGTAAGAAAGACAGCATTTTCAACAAATGGTGCTGGCACAACAGGTTGTTATCATGTAGAAGAATGCAAATCGATCCATTCCTATCTCCTTGTACTAAGGTCAAATCTAAGTGGATCAAGGAACTTCACATAAAACCAGAGACACTGAAACTTATAGAGGAGAAAGTGGGGAAAAGCCTTGAAGATATGGGCACAGGGAAAAAATTCCTTAATAGAACAACAATGGCTTGTGCTGTAAGATGGAGAATTGACAAATGGGACCTCATGAAACTGCAAAGTTTCTGCAAGGCAAAAGACACCGTCAATAAGACAAAAAGACCACCAACAGATTGGGAAAGGATCTTTACCTATCCTAAATCAGATAGGGGACTAATATCCAATATATATAAAGAACTCAAGAAGGTGGACTCCAGAAAATCAAATAACCCCATTAAAAAATGGGGCTCAGAATTGAACAAAGAATTCTCACTTAAGGAATACCGAATGGCAGAGAAGCACCTGAAAAAAATGTTCAACATCCTTAATCATCAGGGAAATGCAAATCAAAACAACCCTGAGATTCCACCTCACACCAGTCAGAATGGCTAAATTCAAAAATTCAGTTGACAGCAGATGCTGGCGAGGATGTAGAGAAAGAGGAACACTCCTCCACTGTTGGTGGGATTGCAAGCTTGTACAACCACTCTGGAAATCAGTCTGGTGGTTCCTCAGAAAACTGGACATAGTACTACCGGAGGATCCAGCAATACCTCTCCTGGGCATATATCCAGAAGATGTCCCAACCGGTAAGAAGACACATGCTCCACTATGTTCATAGCAGCCTTATTTATAATAGCCAGAAGCTGGAAAGAACCCAGATGCCCCTCAACAGAGGAATGGATACAAAAAATGTGGTACATTTACACAATGGAGTACTACTCAGCTATTAAAAAGAATGAATTTATGAAATTCCTAGGCAAATGGATGGACCTGGAGGGCATCATCCTGAGTGAGGTAACACAATCACAAAGGAACTCACACAATATGTACTCACTGATAAGTGGATATTAGCCCAAACTTAGGATACCCAAGATATAAGATATAGTTTGCTAAACTCATGAAATTCAAGAAGAATGAAGACCAAAGTGTGGACACTTTGCCCCTTCTTAGAAATGGGAACAAAACACCCATGGAAGGAGTTAAAGAGACAAAATTTGGAGCTGTGACGAAAGGATGGACCATCTAGTGATTGCCATATGCAGGGATCCATCCCATAATCAGCTTCCAAACAATGACACCATTGCATACACTAGCAAGATTTTGCTGAAAGGACCCAGATATAGCTGTCTCTTGTGAGACTATGCCGGGGCCTAGCAAACACAGAAGTGGATGATCACAGTCATCTATTGAATGGATCTCACGGCCCCCAATGGAGGAGCTAGAGAAATTACCCAAGGAGCTAAAGGGAACTGCAACCCTATAGGTGGAACAACAATATGAACTAACCAGTACCCTGGAGCTCTTGTCTCTAGCTGCATATGTATCAAAAGATGGCCTAGTCGGCCATCACTGGAAAGAGAGGCCCATTGGACATGCAAACTTTATATGCCCCAGTACAGGGGAACGCCAGGGCCAAAAAAATGGGAATGGGTGAGTATGGAAGTAGGGGGGAGGGTATGGGGGACTTTTGGGATAGCATTGAAAATGTAATTGAGGAAAAGATGTAATAAAAAAAAAAGAAGAAAAGAAAAAAATTTATCTCTGGCTACAGTCAAGAAAACTCAGTATGCTTCGTCAAATTCTGATGGTATATAGATGACTGTGAAAATCTGTGGATTTTGTGTTCTATTTTTCTAATTATTTTAATTAGAATAAAATCAAAACTGTACAGACAGGAGAAGATACACTGCAGGTATGAGGCAAAAACAATAATTACTAAAATTAATAATATATAGTAAAGCATATAGAATAAGAAAGTGGATAATTACTTGGAATATCATGGCCTGGTGACATCAAAACTATATTTAGGGTTCATTTTAATTATAGTAGAACAAGTCCATAAGCATGTACTTTTTACTCCAAGAACATTAGTTGCACGATAGAAGATATGGACCATGATAAGATGGACTGAACGAAGTTTTACTAAGTGCTACAAGAGAAAAGGGATGATGCGTGGAACTTGTGAGTCAAGAAAGTGACCACAGCCAAATGTGGTGGTTATCACCCTCACTCCCGGCACTCTGGAGGCAGAGGTGGTGGGCAGGTCTCTTGAGTTCGAGGCCAGCTTGTTCTCCACAGAGAGTTCCAGGACAGCCAGAACTATATAGCAAAACTCTTTCTCAAAAAAAAAAAAAAAAATAGAGACAGAGAAAGACTTAGAGAGAGAGAGAGAGAGAGAGAGAGAGAGAGAGAAAGAGAGAGAGATAGACAGATAGAGAGAGACAGAGAGAGACTATAATGTAGGCTGGGACTGATCTCACGGCATCATGCCATGCTCATCAGAGAAACTTCTTGCAGCAGATGAGAGCACTCAGTCCTAAATGGGATGTCTTCACCAAACCCCTCCCCTCAAGGCTCAAGAATCTATGTAGAAGGGAGGCAGAAGTGTTAGATGACCCAGCCTTCAAGACACAACGTGACTAATACACATACCATCTCAGACTGTGACAGAATTCACTAGACCAGTGCAGATGTAAACCAGATGTTGTCCCACCATGGAGAAAGGGAAGTAGATGCCAAGAACCACCCCTAACCAAAGAGCTATTTGCAAAGGATACCCACTGGCAAAAGGAAAATCATCCAGTGGAGTGTCACTGGATATGTCAGCCACACTCCACCACAGGACACATGTCCAGGCGTAGTTAGCCAACAAAAATGGACTCTACAGTTTTTGTTATTTGTTTGTTTTTGTTTTTGTTTTGTGAGCTTTTTGTTTTTGATCAATATTTTTTGTATTAGTTTATTTGTTTTGCTTTTGTTTGGCATGTAGGTATGGGTTATGGGTTTTTATGAAACAGAGAAGTTGGATGGGCTAGGGAGGTAGGGAAGGTCTGAGCTATGTTTAGGGAAGGGAACGAATATGATCAAACTATACGGCATCTAAAAATAATAATAAAAATAAGTAAACTCATTGCCTTCCAAAGCAGACACAGGACTAATAAGAGGAAAGAAGCAAGATCAATAGCTAGAGATCGCAGTTAGAATAGAGTCATGAAAGTGGGGGTTCTCCATGGAATAAACAGGGAACATAGCCTACAGCTGAGAGTAGGAGCCATGCAGATGGGTCTGTGAGAGTTGTGGTCCTGTGTCAGTAATGGGATGCAGAGGCTGGCGGGATGGCTGTGAAGTTGAGACTACTTGCCCTTCTTCCAGAGAACCAAGCACAACCAGATACAGGGCCAACAACTGCCAGTAAATTCAGCTCCATGGGTTCTGTTCCCCTCTTCTGGCCTCCAGTTGCACCAAATATGTGTGGCACAACAGACACAGGCACATAGACAAATAAGAATAAACCTTTTTTTTTTTTTTTAATGAGGCTTAGATCACATCTACCAATTGCTCAAGTGGTTTGCCTTTGCAAGGTATTAAAACATTAGAGCTTTTTACAGATAATCTGCATGATACCCACCCTCATCATGACTCTGGTTGCTCTGCACCCCATCTCACTGCCTTCTCAAGCTTATTCCAACCTAGCTGTTCTGACCCTGAAGAGGCCTCCTGCCTGAAGCACAGTCCTACCTTAAGGCCTGGATGCTTTTTGGATACCCAGATTTCTCACGGTCTGTTCCCCTCACCTCCTTCAAAGAGTTTGCTGAGCAGGCATATTCACACTGATACCTTTGCTGGCCATCCTAGTTAAATGTATGATGTACCCCAGCTTCTGATTTTCCTTGTTTTCTATCCTCCATATCCTCTTTATTGTCTTCTAAGCATACAATATACTTATTGTACATTTCACTTATCCATTCTCTTCCCTCTATTATAACATGAATTCCATAAAATGGAGACTTTTTAAAAACAGATTTATTTATTTTATTTGAGTACACTGTTGCTGTCTTCAGACACACCAGAAGAGGACATCAGATCCCATTACAGATGGTTGTAAGACACCATGTGGTTGCCAGGATTTAAACTCAGGACCTCTGGTAGAACAGTCAGTGCTCTTAACCACTGAGCCATCTCTCCAGCCCCCACCACCACCACCATCACCCTTCTTTTTTTAGATTTATTTACTATATATACACCATTTTGCCTACATGTATATCTGCAGGCCAGAAGAGGCACCAGATCTCATTACAGATGGTTGTGAGCCACCATGCGGTTGCTGGGAATTGAACTTGGGACCCCTGGAAGAGCAGAGGGGTTACTCTGAGCCAGCTCTCCAGCCCAAAATGGGAACGTTTATGTTTTCATGACAGTTGCTTTCCTAGCTCCCAGCTCACAGTCCTAACATAATTAATATGCACTGTGAATGAATGGCCTTTATTTTTGTCTCTATTTAATCCTTATTCTCCTAACAGGTAGATATGCCATTATCTTATTTTAATCTATGCCAGTATTTTTTTTTTTTTAGTTTTCTGTATTTTTGTTGACTTTGCATAATCTACCACTTTGAAAAGAACTCATAACCAGGTGCAATAGTATGCACCTTTAGTCCCAACATTCGGAAGCCTATTGTGGAGTTAAGATCATCTTGGTAAGACCCCAGTGAGAGAAAGAATCAGTCTCAGTTGTTATAAGTTATACAAATAAGTTTTAGGAAAGCACTACAAAATACAGATATAGAGATATGATACAAATTGCCATAGGTATAAGTTATTATTCACTATTTTAAAACCCTACAAAGAGATGAATTCTATCCAAAGGGCTCTAGAAGAAAACTTCAGGTCATCTTGATTTATAAATTCTGTAACTGTAGACTAAAATGTCTGTGGAAGGTATAAGCTTTCTGATCACATTTGGTAAGGTATTCTAAAACTTCACAGAAATAATTGATTTTTGAGGTGATACTGGGGGGCATGGGGAATGTAGAAGTTATACCAAAATGGATGCTTTCAATTATAAAGTAAGTAAACTTTGGGGAACTTGTTTTCTTCTCAGAATCTGAGTATCTGTGTTATCTGCTGTCAGTTTTCACACTGCTGCATTCCAGTGATAACCTACACCTTCAAAAAAAAATCCATTCAAGTGATAATGACCTCACTCCAGCTGGAGCAGAAGAAGGGCACCTTGAAAACTAAATTTGAGGGGAAATGAATGTATTGTTAAAATACGCCTATATGCAAAGACCAGAAGGGAGGGAGGGAGGGAGGGAGGGAGGGAGGGAGGGAGGGAGGGAGGGAGGGAGGGAGGAAGGAAGGAAGGAAGGAAGGAAGGAAGGAAGGAAGGAAGGAAGGAAAGAAAGAAAGAAAGAAAGAAAGAAAGAAAGAAAGAAAGAAAGAAAGAAAGAAAGAAAGAAAGAAAGAAAGAAAGAAAGAGAAAACTTTGGAACAAATTATTCAGCCTAATTAGTAAATGTGTTTCCCACAGAGGCCTGGGTTAGCATTGCTGAAATCACCTTGGGTATAAACCAGCATTGAGCAGATAGATAAACACTGTGCCCAGGAGGGAGCCAGACCCTTTATGCTCAGGGAAGAGAATTCTAAAGAGAGTAAGAACTGAATTGGAGTGAGAAGTGTCAAAATAAAGCTATGGACTTCAAGACATATATGCAGACTAATACACATGCATGCCATATACACATACACATATACATTTTCTAGTATTATTTACTGAAAGAGCCTAGACACAATGGTGGTTTAGTGACCATGATGGTCTTGGTTTCTAGCACTATTTTCCACATAGGACACCTTAGAGAAATGTTTAATTCCAAGGCTGGGGTAGGGAAGCATTTTAAAAACTGAGCCTAGACACAAGAAGCAACTACAGTGACCTCTTAATGGCCAAAACAAGAAGACCAGAGCAACAAAACCAACAATAACATTGAGCTAAAACCTATAATAAAGGTCTCTACAGTCCCTGTCTACTCTCGCTCCTTGAGAGCACTCGACTTTATCTGCAGTAGACTCTATCTAGCTGCTATACTAAATATAATGATAATTGAAAATTTAAAGGCATAAATAATAAGCATAGAATGCTCACCAATCTGTGCTTATGTGTAAAATACAGTAAAAGCATAAATGGGCGAGGGGACACACCTCTTTTCTAGCTCACACACAAGACAGCTTGGAAAAGCATGGACTGCTCTCTCCGTCAGCACTGCTATGCCCCACACCTAGTATTTCATAGAATTCTATCACAGAATTCTAGAGAGCCAACAGAAAAACCCAGCCAGTGTGGCTCTGCCCTCAGTACTCTGTCTTTTCTCCTTGGCGCTTAGTATTCTGCTATACCAAGGTTGAACTGGGCCTCCAGAGACAATGGACTTGCTTGCTTGCTTTCTCAGCAACAGGCGTGGCATAGAGGAAGCCACCTGTGCTGCCACTTGGATGGAACTCAGCAGAAAGGAAGGAAGGAATAAAGGCAGACAGACAGACAGACAGACAGACAGACAGACAGACAGACAGAGAGGAAAGGAAGGAAGGAAGGAAGGAAGGAAGGAAGGAAGGAAGGAAGGAAGGAAGGAAGGAAGGAAGGAAGGAAGGAAGGAAGATCACTATTGCTAACTGTTCTCGTGTTGACACTCTTGGTGCTATTGTTTATCTTCCAACACCAGACGATTACTTCAAAGTCCATTTGATTTCCTCTTATGTGTCCCTGTATTCTCATCTACCTGCTGTCCAGGAAAGCATGACACTTCCCCATTGCTTCTCCCTTTCTATAGCATGATCAAAGGCGGCTCTCATCTGATCGCTGCTGCTCCAGGACCAAACTCTGCCCCAGCTTCCCGTTGTCACAGATGCATTTTCCACCCCTATCCCTTCTGAGGGAACTGTCATCAGAACAACATGTGCCTCAGACCGCACAGCAGCAGAGGCACATAATTTACCAGAACAGACACAGAAAACAACAACTGTGTGGTGTCCAACGAGTGGGTTAATGGTACAAAGACAGATGGCTACAAACTGACTAATGAGCCCGAGGAAGCACAAAGAATATGAGCTCTGGGCCCCGAACTGTAGCAAGAGTGAAGGGCGCGAATGGGGTCTTTCATGCTTGGGCTGCAAAGAATGCCAAGACCATCACTGGAGGCAGAAAGCCACAGCTCCATAAAAATAGATATTTCAGTGAGCTTCTGAATGACTGCCATTAACTAACCCAGGAGCGATAGCCAGCAAAAACAGATTGTCTCGATGGCCAGCCAAGACTCCCAGCCAAAGTCAAGAATCAGAGAGGCTCATTTCTCCTATTTTTTTTTCTAATTGAATAGCATATTAAAATAACTCCACAAAACTGAGAGGCTCATCTTAGAGGAATAACCATAGCTATTAACTCCAATGTACTCAGGGCTCCATCACAGATTATAGAATTCTGCCCTGGGAGGAAAACACTTGAGTGATTTTTTTCCCCTGTTTTCTATGCACATTAAATGCATTGCTCACTGTTACAGAACACACTACACACAAACGAAGGAGTAAAGGAGTTTCCTTCCTGACTCTCTGATTCATTGCATTGTTTAAACTAAATTCACCCTTTCCCAAGAAAAGAAGAATCAAACCTATTCCAAATATACAGTGTTTTTAAAGAGCTAGCCTTAGCTAGAGTAAGATACCAAACAGCTATATTCTGCTTATGCCACAAAGTCATGTTTTCCTAAATTCTCTTATAAAAAATCACAAAATTAAAAAAAAAAAAAAAAAACCTTTCTGCCTCATGCTGGATTTTGGTGATAAAATGCTAAACTGCAATAGTGTTTTAGATTCCTGACAGCTGGTTCAATTGCCTACTGCCTAATAGCCACCTACTGGCCAGGCACTGGGGAGTGTTCTACCTCACCCATCATTCATGTCATAAGGCATCTGGTCTTCAGGGGTATAAAGGGATTTGGGTCTCTATTTTATGCTTCTGCAACCATGTTGTACAGTGGTAGGCAGATGGCCTTTTACAGCAAAATGACCACATATCTATATGGTATCTTCTGTTGTCAGGCATTCTATTCCATGTTACAGGATGCAAGTCATAAAAAAAAAATGTCCCAGATGGGTGCTCTCCCGCCTCTAATAGATGGTCAGATCAGAATTGAATTGGTTTTGGACGGACTTTCAAATCAAAGAACAGATAAGCTACAAATTTCAAAATGGTGTGCGGTTAAATTGTGTTTCCAAGCACGAAGATTATGCGCAAACTGATTATGCTTTTAGTTTTCCCAGAAAAATCCGGCCCCATAGCAATGACTGAAGCTGGCTGTAGAATTATATCCCATGCCTGCCTCATGGAAGGTGCCACGTCCTATTCAGTGCTCTGTGAGCTCTAACTCATTTGTATAAATGCTCATTCTTCTGATAAGCTTTTTGAAAATTACAAAACCACACTATACTTAAAGGTATAGTTGCCTTAAGGGTAGAATGGCACAATGTGTTCAATGTCTTACATGTTAGAGGGATACCTTGTTCTTTCATAACGCATGTTGAGACCAATTCCTTCAAGTAAGCAGGATTTTTATTTCTTCTTTCTAATAGTTTTTAATGAGTAAAAAGTGGTGTGTTCCATATAACGTGAGACTGACACCATGCTAAGATTCCTCTTTGCTCGCTGAGACTCATGTTGTAGTTGTGCCCAGGGTCCAGTGATCGATCATTCCTATCACAATCACTATGCCCAACAACTAAAACAGCCAGACTCTGACAAACACCTCCAAGTCATAAACATTATCATCACAAAGAAAAGCTCACGTGGAAACGGTTATGAAACTATAGTTAGTCAAAGACCAAAAAATAATAATAATTAAAAACTTTCCAAATTGAAATATAATTATATCATTATCCCTTTCCCCTTTCTCCTTCCTATTCCTCCTATTTACAACTCTTGCTGCCTCTCAAAATTCTAGCCTATGAATTTGAACAAGAGCAAAGAGGGATATATTGGAGAGCTAGGAGAAAAGAAAGAAAGGGGGTGATGATGTAAAATATATTTTACTTCTTAGGGTCGTGGTTAGACATTCATATTGCTGAGACATCGTACATGAACCTTCTGTTATTTCTAGAAGCACAGTCTCAGGTGTGCTGGTGCTCTGGATCTTACACTCTTTTGTAGAAAAAAGTGTAAGAATATCTCCTCTTCTGAGATATTCCTGAGCCTTCAGTGCAGGAGTTGTCTTGAAGTTGGACACCCCAAGATCACTTGTTTTCTGCAATTCCACCAGTTGTAGTTTTCTCTAATGATCTTTTCTGTCACAAAAAGTTTCTTTGATGAGGGTTAAGAACTACACTTACTTAGGAGTGTAAGGGTAAATATTTAGAGGGCAATCAGGAAGTATGCTGACTTTGTAAAAGTGGTAGTAATATGTTCTCCCAAAGAGGACATTGTAAGACCAATCACAAGAAGAGGGGGAGGAGGAGGAGGAGGAGGAGGAGAAAGAAGAAGAAGAAGAAGAAGAAGAAGAAGAAGAAGAAGAAGAAGAAGAAGAAGAAGAAGAAGAAGAAGAAGAAGAAGTTGTTGTTGTTGGAAGTGGTTTTGATATAGTTCATTAAAAGGAGTCCTGACAGTTATCTTCCAAACAAAACAAAACAAACAAAAAAATTCTAAAAGAATACATATAAAGTAATGGAAATGAAATTGTACAAATATCTTCAGACAAATAAAGCCTAAGAGAATTTATCAGCAGCAGGTGATTCTGTGGAATATTATTAATGAAATGCATTTTTCAAGAAGCTTATTGCAGGGGTATGAGACAGCAGCTAGAAATATACCAATTAGGAGAAAAATCACAAGATTCTCAGTGCAAGACGGGAAAAAAAAAACTCAGCAAGGGGGTCTAATTTGTTTTGAGTTCTTTATAAAATATAATATAAAAGCATAAAACTCCACCTCACGGTACAGAAGCACTAGGAGATGACAGCAGGACTCCAGAGCAAAGTGTTAGCCAGGAGGACTTAAGGTTCCCTCAAGACCCACCACAAGGCTTTCAGTCATGCCGTCAGTAAAGACTCACAGTAGGGCAATGAAAATCTGCCAATTTAATACGTACTATTACTCTACAGAGACATTCAGAACTTGAAGTTCATAGAAATGCTAATAATTAGCCAGGCTCACATGCTACTTTGGGTATGCATATTTCTATACTTTATGCATATTTTCACCATTCCATAGCAACAAAAGCTTCTACTTCAAGCTCCATGCTGAGCCTTACTTCCTCCTTGTCAACCCCTAAAGAAACTGCCGGTCACTCACGATGTATAGGTCCAGAAACAAGGTGCAGAGCCAAAAGGAACTATCTGGGAAATGGTCCAAAATCAGTGCTACCATCTGCCTCTCCTAATAAGGCCGCCCACCCCACTTTTTAAAAATTGAAAATAAACATTGTAAGACTGTTGCGATGAATAAGAAAACATAAAGGACAACTTATATTGTGATTTTTCTATTCCTCTTGTCCAGATGATGCCATTACCTACTTTTCCATGGCTCCTGACAACCCATAATAGAAAGCAATTAACTCGATCTCCATATCAGAAAGCCAAGGACTTAGTCTAGAAATCAAGGCAGTTTCCCAAGACACAACACCTACATCCAATAGGACTTAAACACGTATTCACCTGGCACTGCCCTTCCTCTCTCTTTCTCCTCCAGTAGTGCGAATGGCTTTGCCTATCTTGATCGCTGTGCTTTGCTTTCCTGACATCCTGCTGACCACCCTCCATGGCATTTAGTGTTCAACAAAGAATAGACCAGAGAAAACCCATCTAGTCCTCCTAAGGTAATCATGAATAAAAAAGCTGGCATTTTTAGCAGGTTTCTGTGAGTTCTTGAGTTTGAGGCCAGCCTGGACTTTCATTTTTTATTTCTTCCATTAAATGTATTCTTTTTTAAAAAAAAATCTGTGTATATTCAGTTATATACAATAATCTCCCAAGAACTCCAAATACATTACAGATGTTATAAGAATTCTCACACCAAATACCTTGGAACAAGAGGAGAGCAGACACTGTAATCTTTACAACTAAATCACTACACAATTTCACTGGAAAGTTTACGTGATTATTTCTCAATAGGCCTCCATGCAAAAATCTGGGTTTTTTTTTAAAGAAAATTAAATTCTAATAATAAGTGACAATTTTCTGAGCTTAGTTTCTAGCGGTCTTATAATCAAGTTCCAAGAAAGCCAAGGATCCGTAGAGAGACTCTATGTAAAAAAAAAAAAAAAAAAAAAAAAAAAAAAAACAAAAAAAAAGCAAACAAAGAAACAAAAACAAAACAACAAAAGAACTGCCATTTTAGAGACAAAACACAATAATCTCAAAAATAAGACTGTGGTATGATTTTTTTTTAAACTTAGCCCAGGGAACATAGAAAACTAAAATATGACTTTTGGTTGAGCGTATCCAGTTTCATGGATTTAGTTGATAGCATTTGTCTGGCAGAATAGAGAATATTATAGAAGGCAGCAGAGGAGAAAAGTGAACTGAAGGTTTAAATAGAAGATGACTTCAATTTCTAGCAATGAAGCACATAAAATTTCATGAAGGGCCATGAGGAAGGCATCAAGGCAGAGCGTGGGGATCAAAGATGACATCACTCTAGCAGCTGGGTCATGGAGGCAGGGGAGCAGGGGTGGTTATAATCATGGGTAGATTCCAAACAAAGAGTGAAGGTTGCTGCTGCGAATAAGACAATCCAATAACGTTGCAGACTTTAGCCAGATCACATAACTATTGGGAAAATGCCTTAAGGAACATTTTTTTTGAAGGAATGCTAAAGAGAAAAGACCAAGTATGAGGTTTGGCAGAAGTGTGTGGCTGGCTGAGTTTGACCTTTGAATAAGTCTGCTGAAATTGACTCTGTGACTTCACTGATTCGCATAAAGAAAAACTAGAGCAAAGGTCAAGCTGAGTCTGCAGGTGTGGTAGGTCTTAAAGAAGACAGGAGGAGATGAGTTGTAAGCTGTGCTTCCTAGAAGATGGCATTAAAGATTGTGTGAGGAGGCCGGGGTAAGGCGCTACATCCGTAATGCTTGCCTGAGGGACACGTGAGTCAGTGATTTAACATGGCTATAAATGACAGCACCTTGAGTTTAAGTGTAAATATAAATATGCCAAGCATTAAATGTCTATATAAATATAAAAATGATCAAGCTAAACTACATCCTGTACAAAGGCATGTTCCCTGCAGTCTCGTTGTTTGGTGAAACTAAACAAGATAATAACACAAGGAAGGATCCCTTATAAGTACTTACTGCTGGACATAATGCCTAAGGCTTTCTCACGTGCGTTTTCTCACCAATGCCTGCAATTTATGAGGTCACTATTCATCAATGAGCAAACAAGGCATGGAGAGGCTACATTAGATATAGAGACTAAGACAAACATTACCCAAAGCCTGTGCTCCTAAGCAGTTTATCGTCTCGACTACAGCCTGTAGATGTTCAGTTTCCTGTGCCATGAACAGTAGTGGTGAAAAGGGCAAGGCTCATGCAAAGCACAGGGAAGGGCATCAGCGAACTATAGAGTTCACTCATAATAGAAGTTGGCATCTCATGTGAAAGAAATACAGTTCTGAGCAGTTAGGGCTGACGAGTCAACGCCATATTGGCTGGGAAGCACTCTTCCTTCTTTCAGGTCCCCAGCTTCACCGTGTGCCCTGAATTTGGACTCCAGCCAGGAACTAGGAGTAGAAAAGAAAAAACCAAATGTCAAATGCAAGCTTTCCATAAGTTTCTGTTGAATGTTTGTACTTGTGTCCTTCCATGAGAATGAAGAAGACAGGAACATCTAGTCTTGCAGTGATGCAGAGAGATGCCATTGTCTGCATAGGCGCATGGCTTAGGAAACAGAAGAAAATAGATTTGGAGACGGTAAATGAAGAATTATGGTTCTAGTTTGAGGTTTTAAAATGTGGTGGGGAGACTGAAAATGCCTCTGATAGTCAGCCTCTTGTTGATTGGTAGAAGGGTGTGTAATACCATAAGCAATAACGGAGTAAAAAACATGAGGAGACACACACAAAAGGAAGGGCGTAGAGAGGAATGGATAAATATGACTGGAGATCACTGTACAGCAGTTGGATTATGAGGCTACATTAAGCAAACCATTACAATAATGGGATTTAAAAGTCATAGTTACTGTAAAAATATAATAATAATTCTGAATTTCTTTGAACCCTGTAAATATAAGACATAAAATATTCAAATGAATTTAAGTATTTCTCCACAGGCATATGCTGTGAAAACACAAGTCACTCAAAACAACAATAAACACTCCAGCCATTATTCTTTGGGCTTAATGATGACAGCATTTAAAGTAATATTTTAATTCTTTCCAGATTTTGAGAAGACCATGTTGGGGAAAGAAAGAAAACGAGTGTGGGCATCTAGAGGAGTCAGGGTCTAGAATAAGTCAGAGTCTTAATACTGAACCCCAGGCATAAGGAACACAGCCCGGAAGTCAGTTGTAGGCTCAAGGTGAAGATCTTTTCCAGAGAGCAGGAAGAATATAACATGGCTCAGACTGGACCATCTGCCTGGGCAATTTGCTCCCTGAGAGTCCATGGGTTTTGCCCCCACCTCACCTGAATGGAGCAACCAGCCTAGGAGAGTCTGACCTCTGGCCATACTTACAGATCCTGTCATCTGGTACAAGAAATAGAAAGATGATGAGTCAGACCTTTTGACACCTTAGTCAAGATTTTTCAGAGCAGGGACCATGCTCTCAGCTCCATTTCTTGGCTGTATGCCTTATCAGCTGTCACCAAGAAGTTTCTCTCTCTTCCCAGAGTGTTCTGCTGCTGTCAGAAGTTTACACCGACTTAAGTAATAGAATAGTATTGCGTCAGTGTTTATATTCCCTGCTGAAATTGAAGAGGATATAAGTGTCCCCAGATCCTGCCCACTCAGGCACAACTGTCTCTGCACTGAATTCCTGCAGGCTATGGCAATCTTTCTATCCATCTATCCGTCTGTCTGTCTACCTATCTACCTATCTATCTAACTATCTGTGCATCTATCTATTCTTCTCTAATATATTATATCCCCACCTCAGTTTCCCCTCCATCCTCTCCTCCCAGTGCCCTCTTCACTTCCCCTTCCCCCCAGATCCATTCCTGCTCTGTTTCCCATAAGAAAAGAACAGGCCTCCTGGGAATATCAACCAAACATGGCTTAACAAGTTATAATAAGACTAGGCACAAACCCTTTACAGGCAACTTTAGGCTGTGTAAGGTGATCTCTGACTCAGTAATTCCAACACGTGTTGACAGTACACAGATTATGCATAATATTATAGAAAGATTGGAGATTTTAATGTAGATATTACTTGTAAATTGTTCAGATATGTTTATAAAATACATAATACTTTCATTTATAAGTCATACATTGTATTTGTCCAATGTATGCAGGTGATTCCCCACAAAGAAATATATGGAGTTATTTTGTATATATTAATCTTGCATTTTGCCACATATACATATATAAGGATACATACATAGATTTGTATGTGGGACATCCAAATGCCTGGGCTGCGCACAGACGGCCTGGTCTTCAGTTGAGCAAAGGTCTGGAACCCCGGGGACCCGATGGGTGGTGATTTCCACCTACACGGGATGGAAGGTGTTCGATCATGTCTCTGGACCCCTGGCTCCTTGTTGAAGTTACCGTCACCAACCCCCACCACCACCCCCCCAACCCCTATGCCCCCACCCCCGCAGGAGAGGTGAGTGACTATCAGTCACACAGACAATGTCCTAAGCTCCTGCCATTCTGGCTAGACTCCACCCCCACAGTTATCTGACTATAGCCAAGTATGCTCCTCCCTATAAAAAGGAGCTGCTTGGCCCCTCCTCAATCTCTTTAAGCTCTCACCTTTCTTACTCACTTCTCTAGCCCTCCTTCTCTCCCTCCCTTCCCCCTTCTCTCCTCATAGCCACCATGTCTCTCTCTCTCTCTGTCTCTCTGTCTCTGTCTCTGTCTCTCTGTCTCTCTCTCTCTCTCTCTCTCTCTCTCTCTCTCTCTCTCTGTCTCTCTCTCTGTCTCTCTCTCTGTCTCTCTCTCTCTGTCTCTCTCTCTCTCTCTCTCTGTCTCTCTCTCTCTCTCTCTCTCTCTCTCTCTCTCTCTCTCTCTCTCTCTCTCTCTCTCTCTCTCCCTACCTTCTCTCTTTCTCCCTGCCTTTCTACAACAAAGCTCTAGAAACATAGACTGTTTCTCTGCTCATCAAGGTCCTCGTTGCTTGAACGATGGGATAAGCCTTCCCCTAATGAGCTGTGTCTAACCTCCGCCCAGAAGACCTTCCTGTTCTCTAGCCACTGACCAGACCAAGGACTCTGCCACTTGGGAACCACCCAGCAACCCCTCTCCCCCTGCCCTCTCCTTTCTTAAGCTCCAGGATTGACCGAGCCACCCCTGGGGCCCCCATTAGTTCTCAGCTCTTCTGCGGTGTCCAGCGGTGTCTGGGATGGCCGAGAAGACTGAGAACCTGTTACCTAGGACTGGGGTCCAGTGGCTTCACGCAGCCAGACACCCACCTGGGGCCACGTGAAAAGCATGCAGCAGTCCTCCCGCGTCCACCTACCCAGAGCACCGGAACTCTGGTGGGACTCGGGTTTTCTCCCACACCTACTACCCAACATTTGTACACTATATATCTTTATATAATTTAGATAATTCCCTCTTGATAAACATTCATATTCTTTTCACTTAAAATGATTTATAAGTAAGCCCGAGATTAAGCAGTTACATTCAAACACATCTTTATATGGAATATAATACTAGCCAATAATTAACCACATTTTAAATGTCTATGGTTTTGTCTAACCTCATGTCAAATACCTGATGCACATCTCTATTCTCTTCACTAACATGTTCTGCACACTTCTCTGTGTTGGAGAAACATGGAGGTAGAAAGTGGCATTTTAATAGTGTTTTCATCCACATGTCTTTAACAAGTGCATTGAGCAATAGCTCAGATATTGAGGTCTTTATCTGTTCATTATTCAAGAATAATTTACCCTAGGCTGAGTAGCTCAGGAACAGTGGTAGCTGATTTCTCACACTTCTAGATGCCCAAAGCTTAGGGATCAAGCAGGATCAGTCTGGGCGGAGCTCATTCTCTGCTCCACAGATGTCATGAAGAGAAATTTTGTTACTGAAATGACAACGTGACTTTTTATCAAGGAACGACAGTGCTTCTAAAGGGTGGGGGGTCTGCTGATTTGTTAAATTGGAAGCTTTCTAAGGTCTTTTCTTTTTCAATTTCACAGAATTTCTGGAATGTTCCCAGCTGCTGCTCTGTAGTTTTCCATGATCTTGTATACTACTCAGTGGACCAGCTCATACATCTGAGCCTCTCAGCCAAGGACGTTGAGTATCTCAGGTTAGCACTGTCAACAGGATATTTTTTCATTGTAAATTAGAAGTTATATTATACTTTCTAACAAAATTCGTTTGGGATAAGAGAAATATTTAAGATGGCTCTCAGGTGAACAAAGAATTCTTTTTAAAACAACTGATTATTAAGTTAGTAATTATAGAGGAATTTTAATCCAGCAACATGGCTACCCTGGCAAGGAATCTCATCCAAAGTTCATAGCTGAGTAGTATTCAATTGTGTAAATGAACCACATTTTCTCCATTCATTCTTCAGTTGAGAAACATCTGAGTTTCTGAGTTCCTTCCAGTTTCTGTTTATTATGAATAAAGCTTTTATGAACATAGTACAGCAAGTGTCCTTGTGGCATGGTGGTGCATCTGTCCAGGAGTGGCATAGCTGAATCTTGAGGTAGAACTATTCCAAACTTTCTGAGAAACCACCATATTGATTTCCAGAGCACTTGTACAAGTTTGTACTCCCACCAGTAATGGAGAAGTGTTCCCCTTTCTCCATATCCTCACTATCATGTGCCATCTCTTGAGTTTTTTATTATTATTATTTTAGCCATTCTGATGGGTCAAAGTTGGCATCTCAGAGTCATTTTGATTTGCATTTCCCAGGTGACTAAGGATGTTGAAAATGTCTTTAAGTGTTTCTTGGCCATTGGAGATTCCTCTGTTTAGAATTCTCTGTTTAGTTCTGTTCCTTGTTTTTCTAGTTGGGTTATTTGATTTGTTTGTGTCTAACTTCTTGAGTTCTTTAATATATTTTGGACATTAGCTCTCTTTCGGATGTAGAGCTGGTGAAGATCTTTACCCATTGACAATGTTCTTTGATTAACAGAAGCTTTTCAGTTTCATGAGGTCCCATTTATTAATTGTTGAACATCGTGCCTGAGCTATGGGTGTTCTGTTCTGGAAGCTGTCTCCTGTGCCAACATATTCAAGGGTAGTCCAAAATTTCTCTTCATTTAGACTTAGTGTATCCTGTTTTACATTGAGGTCTTTGACCCACTTAGACTTGAAATTTTGTGCAAAGTAATAAATATGGAACTATTTGTATTCTTCTATATACAGTATCCAGTTATAGCAGCACATTTGTTGAAGATGCTCTCCTTTTTGCTTTGTACAGTTTTGGCTTCTTTCTCAAAAATCAAATGTTCATAGGTATATTGGTTTGTTTCTGGGATTTGATTCTATTTCATTGATCACCCTGTCTGTTTCTATGACAATAACATGCAGTTTTTTATTGCTATTTTCTGTAGTATAACTTGAAGGCAAGGATGGAAATAACTCCAGAAGTCCTTTTATTGTACAGGATTATTTTAACTGTCCTGGTCTTTTTGGTTTTCCAAATGAAGTTGACCATTGTTTTTTCAAAGTCTAAAAAGAATTGTGTTGGAATTTTAATTAGAATTGCATTGAATCTATAGATTGCCTTGGGTAAGATGACCATTTTTACTCTGTTAATCCTACCCATCCATGAGCATGAGAAACCTTTCCACCTTCAGATATCTTCTTTAATTTCTTTCTTTGGAGACTTGAAGTTCTTACTATACAGATCTTTCACTTGCTTAGAGTCACACCAAGATATTTTATATTATTTGTGGCTATTGTGAAAGGTTGTCCACTAA
Source organism: Mus caroli (assembly GCF_978045245.1). Taxonomy (NCBI): domain Eukaryota; kingdom Metazoa; phylum Chordata; class Mammalia; order Rodentia; family Muridae; genus Mus; species Mus caroli. The sequence goes on along the minus strand of NW_028227267.1, from coordinate 98,664,963 downwards.
AGTTGTCTTTCTCAGTCCACTTATTGTTTGTATAAAGGAGGGTTACTGATTTATTAGAATTAATTTTTATATCCATCCATGTTGTGAAGGTGTTTATCAGTTGTAGTTCTTTGGTAGAATTTTTGTAGTATACTTATGTATACTATCATATCACCTACAAATAGTGGTATTTTGACTTATTTCTTTCCAATTTTATCCCATTGATTTCCTTAACTTGTCTTATTTCTCAAGCAAGAACTTCAAGTACTATATTGAAGAGACAGGGAGAACATGGACAGTCTTGCTTTGTTTCTAATTGCTTTAAGTTTCTCTCCGTTTAATTTGATGTTGACTATTGGCTTGCTGTATAATGCCTTAGTTGTAATTAGGTATGTACCTTGTATCCCTGATCTCTCCAAAACTTTTAAAACAAAGGGGTGTTGTATTTTGCCAAAGGCTTTTTCAGCATCTAATGAAATCATTATGTATTTTTTTTCTTTCAATTTGCTTATAATTTGAATTACAATGATCTGTTTTCATATGTTGAACCAATCCTGCCTCTCTCACATGACGCCTACCTGATCATGGCATATGATGTCTTTGATGTGTTCTTGGATTCTGTTTGAGAATGTTATTTGAGTATTTTTGCATCATTGTTCATAAGGGAAATTGGTGTTAAATCCTCTTTCTTTGTTGAGTCTATATATGGTTTAGGTATCAGGGTGACTATGGCCCCATAGAGTGAATTTAGCAATCTGTATCTTCTGTATCTTTTATGGATTAGTTTGAGGAATATTGGTATTAGTTCTTTGAAGGTCTGGTAGAATTCAGTGCTAAAACCATCTGGACCTGAGCTTTTTCTGTTTGGGAGAAGTTTAATGACTGCTTCTATTTCCTTAGGGATTATAGGACTATTTAGATAGTTTACCTAATCTTGATTCAACTTTGGTACATAGTATCTGTCTAGAAAAATCATCCATTTAAATTCTCCAATTTTGTGGAGTACAGGCTTTTGAAGTAAGACCTAATGATTTTTTTTTGAACTCCCTCAGTGTCCGTTGTTATGTCTCCCTTTTCATTACTGATTCTGTTTATTTGGATACATCTCTCTGCCTTATAGTTTGTTTGGCTAAGGGTTTGTCTATCTTATTGATTTCCTCAAAGAATCTGCTTTTGGTTTTACTGATTTTTTTTGTATGTTTTCGTTGTTTCTAATAGATTGATTTCAGCCCTGAGTTGATTATTTCCTGCTGTCTACTCCTCTTGGGTATGTTTGCTTCTTTTGTTTTTAGAGCTCTCAGGTGTACTTTTAAGTTGCTAGTATGAGAAATCTATTATTTCTTTATGAAGGCACTTAGGCTATGAATTTTCTTCTTAGCATTGCTTTCATTGAGTCCCATAAGTTTGGATATGTGGTGCCTTCACTTTGATTGAATTCTAGAAAGTCTTCAATTTCTCTTTTTGTTTTTTCTCTTATCCTGAGATCATTGAGTGGAGAGTTGTTCAATATCCATTAGTGTGTAGGCTTTCTGCTGTTTCTGTTGTTGTTGAAATCCTGCCTTCATCTGTGATGGTCTGGTATGATACAAGGAGTTATTTCAATTTTCTTGTATGTGTTGAGGCTTGCTTTGTGACCAAGTATATAGTCAATTTTGGAGAAAGTTCCATGAGGTGCTGAGAAGAAAGTATATTCTTCTGGGTGTGAGTGAAACTTTAGATAGCTGTTAGGTCCCCTTGATTCATAACCTCTGTTAGTTTCATTGTTTCTCTGTTTAGTTTCTGTCTCGATGACCTTTCCATTGGTGAGAGTGTGGTGCTGAAATCTCACACTAATATGTGGGGTTCATTGTGGACATAAGCTTTACTAATGTTTCCTTTAAAATATGTGTGTGTTCTTTTGTTTGGGGCATAGATGTTCAGAGTTAAACATGGAAAACCTAGGAAACAATGGAAAACCTAGGAAAGAGAACAGGAACTACAGACACAAGCATCATCCATAGAATACAAGAGGAGAGAAAATCTCAGTCATAGATGGTATGACAGAAAAAATTAATATATCTGTCAAAGAAAATGCTAAAGCTAAAAAGTTTCTAACACAAAACTTTCAGGAAATTTAGGATACTATGAAAAGGTCAAATGAATGCAAGAAGGAGAAGACTCCCAATTCAAAGGCCCAGAAAACATCTTCAACAAAATCATAGAAGAAAATTTCCCTAAAGAAAGAGATTGTCTATAAACATACAAGAAGCTTACAAGGCACCAAATAGAGTGGAACAAAAAAAAAAAAAGAAAGAAAGAAATCCTCCTGCTTGCTATATGATAATAAAATCAGTAAATGTACAGAACAAAGGAAATATATTAACAGCTACTGGGGGTGGGAGGGCTGGAGAGATGGCTCAGAGGTTAAGAGCACTGGCTACTTTTCCAGGGGTCCTGAGTTCAATTCCCAGGAACCACATGGTGGCTCATAACCATCTATAATAAGATCTGGTGCCCTCTTCTGACCTGTGAGCATACATGCAAACAGAACACTGTATACATAATAAATAAATAAATAAATAAATAAATAAATAAATAAATAACAAATCTTTAAAAAAAAAAAAAAGCCATGAGGGATAAAGGCCAATTATCATATAAAGGCAGACCTAGTACACTTACAGACTTTAAAAGCCAGAAGGGCCTGGGGAGATGTCTTACAGTCTCTAAGAGATCACAGATGCCAACCTAGACTACTATACCCAGCAAAATTTTCAATCTCTATAGATGAAGAAAACAAGATACCTCATGACAAAACAAAATTTAAACAATATCTTTCCCCTAATCCAGCTCTACAGAGGATGCTAGAAGGAAAACTCCAAGACAAGGAGGGTAACTACACCAAAGAAATCACAAGTAAGTAATTCCACACCAGAAAAACCAAAAGAAATTAATTACACACACACACACACACACACACACACACACCACCACCACCACCACCACCACCACCATCAAAATAATAGTAATTAACAATTACTGGTCATTAATATCTCTCAACATCAATGGACTCAAATCCACAGTAAAAAGACAGACTAACAGAGTGGTTGTGTAAACAGGATCCATCATTCTGCTGCATACAAGAAATACAACTCAGCAGTAAAGAGAAAAGGGCTAGAAAAAGTTTTTCCAAGCAAATGGACACAAGAAACAAGCTGGAGTAGCCATCCTCATATCTAATAAAATAGACTTTCAACCAAAAGTAATAAAAAGAGATGGGGAAGAGCACTTCATAGTCATCAAAGGAAAAATCCACCAAGATAAGGTGTTTTTGTATTTTCTTTATTGCCTCTATTTCCATTTTCAGGTCTTAAATAGTTTTATTCATTTTCTTCACCTGTAGGATTTTCCTGTATTCCTTTATATTTACTCTCTTCCTCTTTAAGGACCTCTACCTCTTTGATTGTATTCTCCTGTATTTCTCTACAGGATTTGCTCATTTCCTCTTTAAAGAACTCTATCATCTTTATAAGATTAGATTTAAAGTCATTTTCCTAAAATTCAGGTATATTAGGATTTCCAGGACTTGCTCCAGTAGTAAGAAAGCTGGGTTCTGGTGATATCACTTTGCCCTTGCTTTAGCTGATTATATTCTTTCACTGGCTTTTAGCCATTTGTCCCTGGTGTTGGCAGGCCTGTAGTCCCTGATGAGAGCAAGCCTCTGAGGCTACAGGTAAATTAGGCAATCCCTGATGTCAGCAGGCCTCTGGGGTTGCAGTTTGTTGTCCCTAGAGGCATCAGGCTTCCAGAAATGCAGGTAGTGCTGGTGGTTCCTGATGTTGCAAGCCTCTTTTTGTCCTGGGCAGCAACATGTCTCCAGGGATACAGGTGGCGGTGTTGTAGAGATGGAAAATGGAATGCAGAGTGGGCAGAGAGTAACTTGTCTCTGCTGGGGTTGCCCAGAGGGGCTGGCAGGCATGTAATTAAGGTAGAAGTCTCACGTCATGGTCCCTGATGACTACAGACCTGTGGGTTAGAGGTGTGGGGAAAGATTTCTTAACTGCCAATTTACATCATTTTCCTTTATATTATAACTGTCATTGTTGAGTCTCATGGAATAATATTATTCTTGGTATCTTAGTATTTAATATTGTTTTACACATATTAGTAAACATTTTATTAATATACATCATATATTCCATATATAATGAAATTATAATCTCATTAAGCCTTTCTTTACTTTTTTTTGGTTTTTTTTTTGTTGTTGTTGTTGTTGTTTGTTTTTTGGAACACAGTACTTTTTTATTTAAATTTTTAAAGTTTCCTTTAGCTCTTCCGGTGTGACCGGCAATGGGGTAGCTAGGGCGCAGGGTCGGCTGACACTCACCAGCTACCCACAACACCCGCCACAGGATCTTAGGACTTCTGGTGAATGGAACACAGCTTCTGCTCCAATCCAATTGCGCGCGGGACCTGAGACTGCATTAGTTAGGGAAGCAGAAAACCGGCCTGAGTAGGGCCACAAGCCTCTTCCGCTCTGACCAGCACCGGAGTAGCTAGGGCACAGGGTCAGCTGACACCCGCCAGCTACCCACGACCCCCGCCACAGGATCTTAAGACTTCTGGTGAGTGGAACACACCGTCTGCTCCAATCTTTAAACAGTGACAACGATAACAACTAACCCCAGAGATTACCAGATGGCGAAAGGTAAACGTAATAATCTTACTAACAGAAACCAAGACCACTCACCATCATCAGAACCCAGCACTCCCACTTCGCCCAGTCCAGGGAACCCCAACACACCGGAGAAGCTAGACCCGGATCTAAAAGCATATCTCATAATGATGGTAGAGGACATCAAGAAGGACTTTAATAACACACTTAAAGAAATACAGGAGAACACTGCTAAACAGGTAGAAGACATTAAAGAGGAAGCACAAAAATCCCTTAAAGAATTGCAGGAGAACACTGCTAAACAGGTAGAAGACATTAAAGAGGAAGCACAAAAATCACTTAAAGAATTGCAGGAGAACACTGCTAAACAGGTAGAAGACATTGAAGAGAAAGCACAAAAATCCATTAAAGAATTGCAGGAAAACCAGACCAAACAGGTGATGGAAATGAATAAAACCATCCAAGACCTAAAAAGGGAAGTAGAGACAATGAAGAAAACCCAAATTGAGGCAACGCTGGAGATAGAAACCCTAGGAAAGAAATCTGGAACCATAGATGCGAGCATCAGCAACAGAATACAAGAGATGGAAGAGAGAATCTCAGGTGCAGAAGACTCCATAGAGAACATCGGCACAACAATCAAAGAAAATACAAAATCCAAAAAGATCCTAACTCAAAACATCCAGGAAATCCAGGACACAATGAGAAGACCAAACCTATGGATAATAGGAGTAGATGAGAATGAAGATTTTCAACTCAAAGGACCAGCAAATATCTTCAACAAAATTATAGAAGAAAACTTCCCAAACCTAAAGAAAGAGATGCCCATGAACATACAAGAAGCTTACAGAACTCCAAATAGACTGGACCAGAAAAGAAATTCCTTCCGACACATAATAATCAGAACAACAAATGCCCTAAATAAAGATAGAATACTAAAAGCAGTAAGAGAAAAAGGTCAAGTAACATATAAAGGCAAGCCTATCAGAATTACACCGGATTTTTCACCAGAGACTATGAAAGCCAGAAGGGCCTGGACAGATGTTATACAGAAACTAAGAGAACACAATTTCCAGCCCAGGCTACTATACCCAGCCAAACTCTCAATTACCATAGATGGAGAAACCAAAGTATTCCATGACAAAAACAAATTCACACATTATCTTTCCATGAATCCAGCCCTTCAAAGGATAATAACAGAAAAAAAAAAAAACAATACAAGGACGGAAACCACGTCCTAGAAAAAGCAAGAAGGTAAACCCTCAACAAACCTAAAAGAAGACAGCCACAAGAACAGAACACCAACTCTAACAACAAAAATAAAAGGAAGCAACAATTACTTCTCCCTAATATCTCTTAATATCAATGGACTCAACTCCCCAATAAAAACACATAGACTAACAAGCTGGCTACAGAAACAGGACCCAACATTTTGCTGCTTACAGGAAACTCATCTCAGAGAAAAAGATAGACACTACCTCAGAATGAAAGGCTGGAAAACAATTTTCCAAGCAAATGGTAGGAAGAAACAAGCTGGAGTAGCCATTATAATATCTGATAAGATTGACTTCCAACCCAAAGTCATCAAAAAAGACAAGGAAGGGCACTTCATTCTCATCAAAGGTAAAATCCTCCAAGAGGAACTATCAATTCTGAATATCTATGCTCCAAATACAAGGGCAGCCTCATTCATTAAAGATACTTTAGTAAAGCTCAAAGCACACATTGCACCTCACACAATAATAGTGGGAGACTTCAACACACCACTTTCACAAATGGACAGATCATGGAAGCAGAAACTAAACAGGGACACAGTGAAACTAACAGAGGTTATGAAACAAATGGATCTGACAGATATCTACAGAACATTTTATCCTAAAACAAAAGGATTTACCTTCTTCTCAGCACCTCACGGTACCTTCTCCAAAATTGACCACATAATTGGTCACAAAACAAGCCTCAACATATACAAAAATATTGAAATTGTCCCATGCATCCTATCAGATCACCATGGACTAAAACTGATCTTCAATAACAAAATAAATAATAGAAAGCCAACATTCACGTGGAAACTAAACAACACTCTTCTCAATGATACCTTGGTCAAGGAAAGAATAAAGAAAGAAATTAAGGACTTTCTGGATTTTAATGAAAATGAAGCCACAACATACCCAAACTTATGGAACACATTGAAAGCATTTCTAAGAGGAAAACTCATAGCTCTGAGTGCCTCCAAAAAGAAACTAGAGAGAGCACACATTAGCAGCTTGACAACACACCTAAAAGCTCTAGAACGAAAGGAAGCAAATTCACCCAAGAGGAGTAGACGGCAAGAAATAATCAAACTCAGGGGTGAAATCAACCAAGTGGAAACAAGAAGAACAATTCAAAGAATCAAACAATCGAGGAGCTGGTTCTTTGAGAAAATCAACAAGATAGATAAACCCTTAGCCAGACTTACTAGAGGGCATAGGAAAAGTATTCTAATTAACAAAATCAGAAATGAAAAGGGAGACATAACAACAGACCCTGAAGAAATCCAAAACACCATCAGATCCTTCTACAAAAGGCTATACTCAACAAAACTGGAGAACCTGGATGAAATGGACAAGTTTCTAGACAGATACCAGGTACCAAAGTTAAATCAAGATCAGGTTAATGATCTAAACAGTCCCATATCCCCTAAAGAAATAGAAGCATTCATTAATAGTCTCCCAACCAAGAAAAGCCCAGGACCAGATGGGTTTAGTGCAGAGTTCTATCAAACCTTCAAAGAAGATCTAATCCCAGTTCTTCACAAACTATTCCACAAAATAGAATCAGAAGGTACTCTACCCAACTCATTCTATGAAGCCACAATTACTCTGATACCTAAACCACATAAACACCCAACAAAAATAGAGAACTTCAGACCAATTTCTCTTATGAATATTGATGCAAAAATCCTCAATAAAGTTCTCGCTAACCAAATTCAAGAACACACCAAAACAATCATCCATCCTGACCAAGTAGGTTTCATCCCAGGGATGCAACGATAGTTCAATATACGAAAATCCATCAATGTAATCCATTATATAAACAAACTCAAAGACAAAAACCACATGATCATCTCGTTAGATGCTGAAAAAGCATTTGACAAAATACAACACCCATTCATGATAAAAGTCTTGGAAAGATCAGGAATTCAAGGCCCATACCTAACCATGATAAAAGCAATATACAGCAAACCAGTAGCCAACATCAAAGTAAATGGTGAGAAGCTGGAAGCAATCCCACTAAAATCAGGGACTAGACAAGGCTGCCCACTCTCTCCCTATCTATTCAACATTGTACTTGAAGTCCTAGCCAGAGCAATTAGAAAACAAAAGGAGATCAAGGGGATACAAATCGGAAAAGAAGAAGTCAAAATATCGCTTTTTGCAGATGATATGATAGTATATATAAGTGACCCTAAAAATTCCACCAGAGAACTCCTAAGCCTGATAAATAGCTTCGGTGAAGTAGCGGGATATAAAATTAACTCAAGCAAGTCAATGGCCTTTCTGTACACAAAGGATAAACAGGCAGAGAAGGAAATTAGGGAAACAAGACCTTTCTCAATAGTCACAAACAATATAAAATACCTTGGCGTGACTCTAACTAAGGAAGTGAAAGATCTGTATGACAAGAACTTCAAGTCCCTGAAGAAAGAAATTAAAGAAGATCTCAGAAGATGGAAAGACCTCCCATGCTCATGGATTGGCAGGATCAACATTGTAAAAATGGCTATCTTACCAAAAGCAATCTACAGATTCAATGCAATCCCCATCAAAATTCCAACTCAATTCTTCGATGAATTAGAAAGGGCAATCTGCAAATTCATCTGGAACAACAAAAAACCTAGGATAGCAAAAACTCTTCTAAAGGATAAAAGAACCTCTGGTGGAATCACCATGCCTGACCTAAAGCTGTACTACAGAGCAATTGTGATAAAAAAACTGCATGGTACTGGTATAACAACAGACAAGTAGACCAATGGAACAGAATTGAAGACCCTGAGATTGACCCACATACCTATGGTCACTAGATCTTTGACAAGGGAGCAAAAACCATCCAGTGGAAAAAAGACAGAATTTTCAACAAATGGTGCTGGCACAACTGGCGGTTATCATGTAGAAGAATGCGAATCGATCCATTCCTATCCCCTCGTACCAAGGTCAAATCTAAGTGGATTAAGGAACTCCACATAAAACCAGAGACACTGAAACTTATAGAGGAGAAAGTAGGGAAAAACCTCGAAGATATGGGTACAGGGGAAAAATTCCTGAATAGAACAGCAAAAGCTTTTGTAAGATCGAGAATCGATAAATGGGACCTCATAAAGTTGCAAAGCTTCTGCAAGGCAAAAGACACCGTCACTAAGACAAAAAGACCACCAACAGATTGGGAAAGGATCTTTACCTATCCTAAATCAGATCGGGGACTAATATCCAATATATATAAAGATCAAGAAGGTGGACTCCAGAAAATCAAATAACCCCATTAAAAAATGGGGCTCAGAACTGAACAAAGAATTCTCACCTGAGGAAGACCGAATGGCAGAGAAGCACCTGAAAAAACGTTCAACATCCTTAATCATCAGGGAAATGCAACTCAAAACAACCCTGAGATTCCACCTCACACCAGTCAGAATGGCTAAGATCAAAAATTCAGGTGACAGCAGATGCTGGCGTGGATGTGGAGAAAGAGGAACACTCCTCCATTGTTGGTGGGATTGCAAGCTTGTACAACCACTCTGGAAATCAGTTTGGCGGTTCCTCAGAAAATTGGACATAATACTACCAGAGGATCCAGCAATACCTCTCCTGGGCATATATCCAGAAGATGTTCCAACCGGTAAGAAGGACACATGCTCCACTATGTTCATAGCAGCCTTATTTATAAGAGCCAGAAGCTGGAAAGAACCCAGATGTCCCTCAACAAAGGAATGGATACAGAAAATGTGGTACATTTACACAATGGAGTACTATTCAGCTATTAAAAGGAATGAATTTATGAAATTCCTAGGCAAATGGATGGATCTGGAGGGCATCATCCTGAGTAAGGTAACATATTCACAAAGGAACTCACACAATATGTACTCACTGATAAGTGGATATTAGCCCAAAAACTTAGGATACCCAAGATATAAGATACAATTTGTTAAACGCATGAAACTCAAGAAGAACGAAGACCAAAGTGTGGACACTGTGCCCCTTCTTGGAATTGGGAACAAAACACCCATGGAAAGAGTTACAGAGATAAAGTTTGGAGCTGTGAAGAAAGGATGGACCATCTAAAGACTGCCATATCCAGGGATCCATCCCATAATCAGCTTCCAAACGCTGACACCATTGCATACACTAGCAAGATTTTGCTGAAAGGACCCAGATATAGCTGTCTCTTGTGAGACAATGCCGGGGCCTAGCAAACACAGAAGTAAATGCTCACAGTCAGCTATTGGATGGATCACAGGGCCCCCAATGGAGGAGCTAGAGAAACTACCCAAGGAGCTAAAGGGAACTGCAACCCCATAGGTGGAACATTATTATGAACTAACCAGTACCCCAGAGCTCTTGACTCTAGCTGCATTTGTATCAAAAGATGGCCTAGTCATGGCCTAGTCGGCCATCACTGGAAAGAGAGGCCCGTTGGACTTGCCAACTTTATATGCCCCAGTACAGGGGAATGCCAGGGCCAAGGGGTGGGGGTGGGTGGGTGGGGGACTGGGGGGGGGAGTGTATTGGGGACTTTTTGGATAGCATTGGAAATGTAATTGAGGAAAATAACTAATTTTAAAAAAAGTTTCCTTTGAAGAGAACACAACATGAGATCTACATTTTAAGCAGAATTTCAGGAGCACAACAGAATATTGTTAACATTGGCTTGCAGGTCTCTAGAACTTGCTCACATAGGTGCCTGTAGCTTTAAAACTATTGATACAATCTGCTTCTTTCTCCCACATCCCTGCCAAATGAACTTTCTCTGATTCTGTGGGTTGAATGTTTCAGAGTTTCATGCAAGTGGAGCTGTAGAGTACTTGCTCTCCTACGACTGATATTTTATTTAGCATCATGCCTTCTATGTTCAGCATGGCACAGGTCCCTTCTTTCTAAAGGCTAATTAAGGTCTCATTGTATATATGCAATGATTTCCTATCTGCTCATTCATGGACATACATGTAAGTCATTTCCATATCTTGGCTCCTATAAATAACAATGCAGTGAGCTCACGCATTGTTTTTTTCTTCCTTATTCTAATTCCCTTGGATCTGTATCTATGAGGACAGTCACATAATGATGCTACAGCATTTCTAATGTTCCACAGTGCTCACACAGCCTTCCATTTCCAGCGAACAGTACAGGGAATCCATTCCTCCACATGTTCATTGACACGTTTTATTTATTTTTTGTTGTTTTTTTTTAATTAGGTATTTATTTCATTTACATTTCCAATGCTATCCCAAAAGTCCCCCACCCACTCCATCACACACCCGGTCCCAATTCTTAGTCCTGGTGTTCCCCTGTATTGAGGCATATAAAGTTTGCACAAGCAATGGGCCTCTCTTTCCACTGATAGCCAACGAGGCCATCTTCTGGTACATATGCAGCTAGAGACACAAGCTCAAGGGGTACTGGTTAGTTCATATTGTTGTTCCACCTACAAGGTTGCAGATCCCTTCAGCTCCTTGGTTACTTTCTCTAGCTCCTCCAATGGGGGCCCTGTGCTCCATCCAATAGCTGACTGTGAGCATCCACTTCTGTGTTTGCTAGGCCCTGGGATAGTCTCACAAGAGACAACTATATCTGGGTCCTTTCAGCAAAACCTTGCTAGGGTATGCAATGGAGTCAGCGTTTGGAGGCTGATTATGGGATGGATCCCCAGATATGTCAGTCTCTAGATGGTCCATCCTTTCGACTCAGCTCCAAACCGTGTCTCTGTAACTACTTCCACGTGTGTTTTAATGCCAATTCTAAGAAGGGGCAAAGGGTTCACACTTTGGTCTTCATTCTTCTTGAGTTTCATGTGTTTAGGAAATTGTACCTTATATCTTGGGTATTCTAAGTTTCTGGGCTAATATCCACTTATCAGTGAGTACATATTGTGAGAGTTCCTTTGTGATTGGGTTACCTCACTCAGGATGATGCCCTCCAGGTCCATCCATTTGCCTAGGAATTTCATAAATGCATTCTTTTTAAGAGCTGAGTAGTACTCAATTGTGTAAATGTACCACATTTTCTATATCCATTCCTCTGTTGAGGGGCATCTAGGTTCTTTCCAGCTTCTGGCTATTATAAATAAGGCTGCCATGAACATAGTGGAGCATGTGTCCTTCTTACCGGTTGGGACATCTTCTGGATATATGCCCACGAGAGGTATTGCTGGATCCTCTGGTAGTACTACGTCCAATTTTCTGAGGAACTGCCAGACTGATTTCCAGAGTGGTTGTACAAGCTTGCAATCCCACCAAGAGAGGAGGGTTCCTTTTTCTCCACATCCTCAACAGCATCTGCTGTCACCTGAGTTTTTGATCTTACCCATTCTGACTGGTGTGAGGTGGAATCTCAGGGTTGTTTTGATTTACATTTCCCTGATGATTAAGGATGTTGAACATTTTTTCAGGTGCTTCTCAGCCATTCAGTATTCCTCAGGTGAGAATTCTTTCTTTAGCTCTGAGACCCATTTTTTAATGTGGTTATTTTATTTTTTGGAGTCCACCTTCTTGAGTTCTTTATATATATTGAATATTAGTCCCCTATCTAATTTAGGATAGGTAAAGATCCTTTCCCAATCTGTTGGTGGTCTTTTTGTCTTAGTGACAGTGTCTTTTGCCTTGCAGAAACTTTGCAATTTTATGGGGTCCCATTTGTCGATTGTCGATCTTATAGCACAAGCCATTGCTGTTCTATTCAGGAATTTTTCCCCTGTACCCATATCTTCGAGGCTTTTCCCTACTTTCTCCTCTATAAGTTTCAGTGTCTCTGGTTTTATGTGGAGTTCCTTAATCCACTTAGATTTGACCTTAGTACAAGGAGATAGGAATGGATCAATTTCCATCCTTCTACATGTTAACTGCCAGTTGTGCCAGCACCATTTGTTGAAAATGCTGTCTTTTTTCCACTGTATGGTTTCTGCTCCCTTGTCAAAGATCAAGTGACCATAGGTGTGTGGGTTCACTTCTGGGTCTTCAATTCTATTCCATTGGTCTATTTGTCTGTCACTATACCAGTACCATGCAGTTTTTATCACAATTGCTCTGTAGTAAAGCTTTAGGTCAGGCATGGTGATTCCACCAGAGGTTCTTTTATCCTTGAGAAGAGTTTTTGCTATCCTAGGTTTTTTTGTTGTTGTTGTTATTCCAGATGAATTTGCAGATTGCCCTTTCTAATTCATTGAAGAATTGAGTTGAAATTTTGATAGGGATTGCATTGAATCTGTAGATTGCTTTTGGCAAGGTAGCCATTTTTACTATATTGATCCTGCCAATCCATGAGCATGGGAGATCTTTCCATCTTCTGAGATCTTCTTTAATTTCTTTCTTCAGAGACTTGAAGTTCTCATCATACAGATCTTTCACTTCCTTAGTTAGAGTCACACCAAGGTATTTTATATTATTTGTGACTATTGAGAAGGGTGTTGTTTCCCTAATTTCTTTCTCAGCCTGTTTATTCTTTGTGTAGAGAAAGGCCATTGATTTGTTTGAGTTAATTTTATATCCAGCTATTTCATTGAAGCTGTTTATCAGGCTTAGGAGTTCTTTGGTGGAAGTTTTAGGGTCACTTATATATACTATCATATCATGTGTAAAAAGTGATATTTTGACTTCTTCCTTTCCAATTTGTATCCCCTTGATCATTGGTTATCTAATTGCTCTGGCTAGGACTTCAAGTACAATGTTGAATAGGTAGGGAGAAAGTGGGCAGCCTTTTCTAGTGCCTGATTTTAGTGGGATTACTTCCAGCTTCTCACCATTTACTTCTATGTTGGCTACTGGTTTGCTGTATATTGCTTTTATCATGGTTAGGTATGGGCCTTAAATTCCTGATCTTTCCAAGACATTTATCATGAATGGATGTTGGATTTTGTCAAATACTTTCTACGCATCTAAGGTGATGATCATGTGGATTTTGTCTTTGAGTTATTTATATAGTGGATTACGTTGATGGATTTCTGTATATTGAACCATCCCTGCAAACCTGGGATATAGCCTACTTGGTCATGATGGATGATTATTTTGATTTGTTCTTGGATTCAGTTAGCAAGAACTTTATTGAGGATTTCTGCATCGATATTCATAAGGGAAATTGGTCTGAAGTTCTTTATCCTTGTTGGGTCTTTTTGTGGTTTAGTTATCAGAGTAATTGTGGCTTCATAGAATGAGTTGGGTAGAGTACCTTCTGATTCTATTTTGTGGAACAGTTTGTGAAAACTGGAATTAGATCTTCTTTGAAGGTCTGATAGAACTCTGCACTAAACCCATCTGGTCCTGGGCTTTTTTTAGTTGGGAGACTATTAATGACTGCTTCTATTTCTATAGGGGATATAGGACTGTTTAGATCATTAACCTGATCTTGATTTAACTTTGGTACCTGATAACTGTCTAGAAACTTGTCCATTTCATCCAGGTTCTTCAGTTTTGTTGAGTATAGCCTTTTGTAGAAGGATCTGATGGTGTTTTGGATTTCTTCAGGATCTGTTGTTATGTCTCCCTTTTTATTTCTGATTTTGTTAATTAGGATGCTTTCCCTGTGCCCTCTAGTTAGTCTGGTTTAGGTATTATCTATCTTGTTGATTTTCTCAAAGAACCAGCTCCTCTTTTGATTGATTCTTTGAATAGTTCTTGTTTCCACTTGTTTGATTTTGCCCCTGAGTTTGATTATTTCCTGCCCTCTACTCCTCTTGGGTGAATTTGCTTCCTTTTGTTCTAGAGCTTTTAGGTGTGTTGTCAAGCTGCTAGTGTGTAGTGTCTCTAGTTTCTTTTTGCAGGCACTCAGAGCTATGAGTTTTCCTCTTAGAAATGCTTTAATTGTATCCCATAAGTTTGGGTATGTTGTGGCTTCATTTTTGTTAAACTCTAAAAAGTCCTTAATTTCTTTCTTTATTCCTTCCTTGACCAAGGTATCATTGAAAAGAGCATTGTTCAGTTTCCACGTGAATGTTAGCTTTCTATTATTTATTTTGTTATTGAAGATCAGCCTTAATCCATGGTGATCTGATAGGATGCATGGGACAATTTCAATATTTTTGTATCTGTTGAGGCTTGTTTTGTGACCAATTATGTGGTCAATCTTGGAGAAGGTACCATGGGGTACTGACAAGTATGTATATATATATATATATATATATATATATATATATATATATATATATGGGTAAAATGTTCTGTAGATATCTGTTAGATCCATTTGTTTCATCACTTCTGTTAGTTTCACTGTGTCCCTGTTTAGTTTCTGTTTCCATGATCTGTCCATTGGTGAAAGTGGTGTGTTGAAGTCTCCCACTATTATTGTGTGAGGTGCAATGTGTGCTTTGAGCTTTACTAAAGTTTCTTTAATGGATGTGTCTGCCCTTGTATTTGGAGCATAGATATTCAGAATTGAGAGTTCCTCTTGGAAGATTTTACCTTTGATGAGTATGAAGTGCCCCTCCTTGTCTTTTTTGATGACTTTGGGTTGGAAGTCGATTTATTAGATATTAGAATGGCTACTATAGCTTGTTTCTTCCTACCATTTGCTTGGAAAATTGTTTTCCAGCCTTTCATTCTGAGGTAGTATCTGTCTTTTTCCCTGAGATGGGTTTCCTGTAAGCAGCAAAATGTTGGGTCCCATTTGTGTAGCCAGTCTGTTAGTCTATGTGTTTTTATTGGGGAGTTTAGTCCATTGATATTAAGAGATATTAAGGAAAAGTAATTGTTGCTTCCTTTTATTTTTGTTTATAACGTTGGCATTCTGTTCTTGTGGCTGTCTTCTTTTAGGTTAGTTGAAGGATTGCTTTCTTGTTTTTTCTAGGACGTGGTTTCCGGCCTTGTATTGGTTTTTTCCTGTTATCCTTTGAAGGGCTGGATTCATGGAAAGATAATGTGTGAATTTGGTTCGGTCGTGGAATACTTTGGTTTCTCTATCTACAGTAATTGAAAGTTTAGCTGGGTATAGTAGCCTAGGCTGGCATTTGTGTTCTCTTGGTGTCTCTATAACATCTGTCCAGGATCTTCTGGCTTTCATAGTCTCTCATGAAAAATCTGGTGTAATTCTGATAGGCTTGCCTTTATATGTTACTTGACCTTTTTCCCTTACTGCTTTGAATATTCTATCTTTATTTAGTGCATTTGTTGTTCTGATTATTATGTGTAGGGAGGAATTTCTTTTCTGGTCCAGTCTACTTGGAGTTCTGTAGGCTTCTTGTATGTTCGAGGGCATCTCTTTCTTTAGGTTTGGGAACTTTTCTTCTATAATTTTGTTGAAGATATTTGCTGGCCCTTTGAGTTGAAAATCTTCATTCTCATCTACTCCTATTATCCATAGGTTTGGTCTTCTCATTGTGTCCTGGATTTCCTGGATGTTTTGAGTTAGGATCCTTTTGCATTTTGTATTTTGATTGTTGTGCCGATGTTCTCTATGGAATCTTCTGCACCTGAGATTCTCTCTTCCATCTCTTGTATTCTGTTGCTGTTGCTTGCATCTATGGTTCCAGATTTCTTTCCTAGGGTTTCTATCACTCTGGGGTTTCTTTATTGAGTCTACTTCCCTTTTTAGGTCTAGTATAGTTTGTTCATTTCCATCATCTGTTTGGTTGTGTTTTCCTCTTTTTCTATAAGGACTTGCAACTCTTTAGCAGTGTTGTCCTATATTTCTTTAAGTGAGTTATTAAATACCTTCTTGATGTCTTCTACCATCATCATGAGAGATGCCTTTAAATCTGGGTCTAGGTTTTCAGGTGTATTGGGGTGCCCTGGACTGGCTGAGGTGGGAGTACTGGGTTCTGATGATGGTGAGTGGTCTTGGTTTTTGTTAGTAAGATTCTTATGTCTGCCTTTCTCCATCTCGTAAACTCTGGAATCAGTTGTTATAGTTGTCTCTGGTTAGAACTTGTTTCTCTTGTGATTCTGTTATTCTCTACCAGCAGACCAGGGAGACTAGCTCTCTCCTGAGTTTCAGTGGTCAGACTCTCTGCAGGCAGGCTCTCCTCTTTCAGGGAAGGTGCACAGATATCTGGCGTTCAGACTTGCCTCCTGGCAGAAGATGAAGGCCTGAAACAGGACCTGTCCCAGAAGCTGTTAGCTTCTGTAGTCCACACCTGTGCAGACTAGTCTTGGTGGAGTCCGGAAGCCAAGATGTTTCATGCAGATGCTCAGGCAAAGCCCTCCTGGGCCAGGCAGACACCTATCCTCTGGCAGGGAAGGTGCTCAGATGTCTGGAGCCCGAAAAGTGGGCTGCCTCAGAAGCTCTGTGGCTCCTGCCTGTTCCAGAAGCTGTTAGCTTCTTTAATCCACACTCTTACCTGTGCAGAGTAGTCTTGGTGGAGTCCGGGATCCAAGATGTCTCCTGCAGATGCTCAGGCAAAGCCCTCCCGGACCGGGTTGACACCTATCCTCTGGCTGGGAAGGTTCCAGGATGTCTGTGCGGAGTAGTCTTGGTGGAGTCCAGGATCCAAGATGTCTCCTGCAGATGCTCAGGCAAAACCCTCCCAGGCCAGGCAGACACATATCAAGCCTTTCTTTTCTATACTTAAATCTGTTATGGTTTGGATTTAAAAACTCCTCAAATATGTGTGAAAGGCTTGGTCCCCAGCTATCAGCACTATTTGGAAATGATTAAATCATGAATTCATCTCATCAGTGAATAGTTGAATGAGCTGTCAGTAGGTATATTAATGAGTTACTTGGCAGGTGTAATCAATTAATGTAATAAATTAGTTAATTAGATGTATTAATTAATTATAGCTGTGATAAAATATCCCAACAAAAGTGATTTAAGGAAGAAAGGGTTTATTTGGCTTATGGTTCCAGAGGGATAGAATCCATCATTTCACAGAAGGCACCGCTGATGGAAACATGCTTACAAGAGGGGGATGCTGGCAGATCACATTTCACCCACATCCAAGAAGCAGAAAGTGGGAACACAAACTGGGGTTAAGCAGTAATCGCTCAAAACCTTCCCCAGTGACTTATTTCCTCTAACAAGGCCCCGCCTCTGAGAAGTTCCATAACCTCCCCAAACAGCATCTCCAACTGGACCAAAGTTCAAATACATGAAGCTGTGGAGGACGTCCTTCATTGAACCTACAGCAAATGAGGTCCCTGGGGACATGGCTTTGAAGGACATAGTTTGTCCGTGGCCTCATTTTTCTTACACTGCTTCATGAAGCCAACATGCTGTCAGGAGGTCAATAGTCTTTCTTTGCCACACCCCTGCTAGCAGATGATCTGCCCCACCTTAAAGCCAAAGCAACAGAGGCATTGATTGAAACCTGAATCTATGAGTCAAAATAAATGTCTCTTCCTATAAGCAAACATTCCCAGAAAGAAATTTTTAAAAGTCATAACTGTGTTACAGGGTTTTTGATGATCATACTTAGAAAACATAAATTGTTAGCAAAATATCCAAGCTTAAATAGATATTGAGTTTGTCAACTGTAGCTAGGTGTGTCCTGAAAAGATACAGTGAATGTGCCTCTAAAAGTCTCTGTAGATAAGAATACTAACGAATGGAAAGTTCCTGCCTAGTTTAAGGGAAGTTGTTTGGGAGAGGTCTGTGGTCTTTTCTGTATGATCTGAGGCAAAGTTGGATGGATGGCCTTGAGCTAACCCACCATAAAGGTGAAATGGTCTGGCCTCTACTGATTTACAACCTCCACCATGACTGTGAAATGGTTCAGTCTATTAAGGGTATACAGAAAGAGCTAGAGACTTGGACCTTTCTCTGTCTCCCTCTCCCTCTCCCTCTCCCTCTCCCTCTCCCTCTCCCTCTCCCTCTCCCTCTCCCTCTCCCTCTCCCTCTCCCTCTCCCTCTCCCTCTCCCTCTCCCTCTCCCTCTCCCTCCCCACCCCACCCCACTTTCACCTCTTCCCCCACCCTCTCAGTTTAGAAGAAGCTTAATGGAAGGAACTTCAGGTAACAGGTAAGGAACTCCTCTTTGGGCCTCAGGAACAACACAGAAGCAGTTGGCAGGACCCAGGTGAAACAGGATTCTATGAAAGAAAGCTCAGGAGCCCTCTTGGGTTTGGACGAGCTCGAGAGAAAGGTAGGCTAGCTTGGAGTGACACAAAAAGAAATTTCTGAAGAGCTAGCAGTTCAGTTGCAGGATCAGGCTTCTAAATAGATTGTTTTGTTGTTGTATGTAGTTGAGAAAATAAACTAACTTCACTGAACTAGCAGGTTTTTACCTCAGTTTACCCCTCCCATGTATTTACGAGAGTACATATTAGATAATTTTAAAAGGTTACATATTACATTAGAAATTCAAGCTGACTAGTTAGAACTTCTTGACTTTGGAAAGTTAGAATGCTGTAGATCTAGAGGCAAAAACTTTAGCCTCTCTTGTTAGCTATTTATTGTATTATATATGATGAAACTTCTTTTGGCTACCAGGTAAAACATTAAGAATCTAATCTTTGTAGGATATCCCTAGCTTTAACAATATTTAAGCTCAATATTGATGCTAGCTCCTCAGATAACATCTGAGAATGGTTGCCCTTGCTTTGCTATATAACCAGCTCTCCTTCTTTGAGAATGCCTTGATGCACGGCTTTCTTTGTCATGTAGCTGCTTACAAATTGCAATACATTATTTGGTGTAATTTGAATCCATGTTTCTATGTTATGGCCCCTGACATTTGGCTGAGTAATAAACTTTCTCTTACTGCCTTTGAAATGCATATTGTGTTTTGCCTTGATAACCCATTTAGATTAATCTCCTCTGGTATTTTGCCACAGCCAACAGCAAACTACCTAACACGTGTTATTTCCTAGATCTTTCTTAGGTGATAGTTAATAATAATAATAATAATGTTATGCTGTGGGGAACAGACAGCAATAACATGTTTAGACAGTTAAAAAGACAACCCACCAGAAAGAAAAAATATAACAGATGAGGGAAAGACAAGGAAAACTTAACTTTTCCCATTTTATTTATTTTTTTCATTTTACATCCTGACAAAAGCCCCCTCTCGTGCCAGCCCCACCTCACACACCCTCCTGGGTACCAACCCACCCTGGCACCATAAGTCACTGCAGGACTAGGCACATCCTCTCCCACTGAGGCCAGACAAAGCAACCCAGTTAGAACAGAATTCCCAGGCAGGCAACAGAATTATGCTTACAGATAGGCATAACTCTTCTCTGAGAGGCTCTACTCAGCAGCTGACAGAAACACATAGAGAGACCAACAGTCAAACATAGAAGGAGCCTAGGAAGTCTTATGAAAGAGATGAGGGAAGGAATGAGGAACCCGGAGGGGTTAGGGACTTTTGGGAGCTCCCAGAGACTGAGTACACATGGGCTGGACCTAGCCTCCCCACCACCCCCACCCCCAACACACATATAGCAGTTGGTCTTCATACAGGTCTCCCAACAACTGGAAAATTTTAATTTTATGTGAATAAAATATATTTCCCTGCCAGTTTCTTAGTCATATGAATACTTTTATTATTATTATTTCTAGGGCAAAAAGTATTATTCTCATGTGGGCAGTCTCCTAATTACCTTCCTACACTATTGATGTCGACAGAACGAAATTACTCACACATTGCTCAGAAGCCCTGAATGCTTAAACTCTGGGGAGAAGGTGCTTTTCTAACATTCCTTACACCATCTTTTCTGAATGTGGTCCTGTTATTGACATCCCTTGCCAGCACGCAAAAGGGCATTTTTGGCTATTTGACTAATGTATATGTTGGACTCTGAGTACTCCTGCCAGCAGTGCGTTTGATAAAGTAACCCTCCCGGTTCATTACAGCCTGTCACTGGAAATGGATTGCCTGGCTGCTGTGAAACTCATGTCCAATGCATCAACACACGAGTAACAGCAGCAACTGCTCTAGGATCGTCTGGAAGAGTGAGAAAATGTGAAAGGGAGTGAGGGACTGACGAATAGCCGGCAAAGGAGCCAGCTGTTGCTTCTGGAGGCTCATCATCCTGGAGAGCATCAGCGTGGTGGTTTCAGCGCCTTCTCAACAGCAGCAGGTTCTTGCTCTGACTCCACACTAGCACTCACTTAAACCATGTGCAGTCATCACCTATTCCACCCCACATCCTGATACCCAAAAGTGAAAAGGGCAAATGCCTTCCCATCCTTAACATCCATCTTCTTTCTCCTGAATGTCAGGATGCTAATTCTTTAATGGTCAGAAGGATTATTATCTCTTTAAAATTCTCTGTGTAGAGTTGAGGACTTATGAGCTTTGTTTTTTGTTTTGTTTTTTTTTTTTTTCTTTCTCCCATATCAGCACATCTATTGGCTTCATCCTTGTTCAGTTCATTTAGGTAGTCATGATTGAGACTTTGTAGGTGTAGCATCTGACATTACTGGGGAACACAATATCACAAGTCTCTTAATCTTCTGACTGTTGCTATCCACCTCTCCTTCCACAATGTTCCCTGAGCCTTGGGTGTGCAAGAGGTCTGTAAATGTATTCACTAGTACTAGGTTCCACAGGTCTCCATTTTGATTGGCTATTGACCTTTATAATGGTGTCCATCTGTTGCAAAGAGAGGCTCAGTGAGCATATAGGCAACTGGAGAATGCTAAGAGCAGGTTAACCACACAACACAAATTATTATCCAACACTACCGCTACTATCCCGTGGTCAGCTTTGAAAACATACATACTGGTGAGATTATAAAGACTACACAGATTATATTTGTAACTATTATGTAAATACATTTATTATGTAACAGCAATTGATGTAAAAATGGAAAAGAGAGGTAGAGGGGAGGGTTTGGAATGGGGAAAAAGCAGGGGGAAATGTAATTATAATTACAAAGGAAAGGAAAAAGAAAAAAATATGCTCTTCTCCCAAGCTTTAGCTTTGCAAGATTCAACTTGCTTATAACAATACATAGTTACAGTAAAATAAATAACTGAAGTATTCTATGCTATTTTAATGAATAAACCTGGAAAAAGGATATACACATTAATTTGTTCAAATAAAGAGGTGATTAAAGTAGGTACAGTGAGACACACCCATAAAGCCAACACTCAGGACACCGAGAAAGGAAAATTAGGAATTAGGAGCTAGAGCAGAATACATAGCAAAATTATGTCATATATATGCATATGTTTAAAGGAGACATTGATATTTACAGTCTTTCAGTCTCTAACAATAGCCACTGTTATAAGAACATTTGTATAGGCCAACTGTATGTTAAATGTATAATATAAGAACTACAGGTTAGCAGGGCAGTGATGGCGCACGCCTTTAATCCCAGCACTCAGGAGGCACAGGCAGGTAGATTTCTGAGTTCAAGGCCAGCCTGGTCTACAGAGTGAGTTCCAGGACAGCCAGGGCTACACAGAGAAACCCTGTCTCGAAAAACCAAAAAAGAAAAAAGAAAAAAAAAGAAAAGAACTACAGGTTAATGACTATGGAGAAAGTAGTCACTCTCATTATACAGATCAGAAAACATAAACAGAAATACAGACGTGAAAAGTTGCAATAACATCCCCAAGACCACCCAGTCTGTTGGTCACACACTTTTCTTACTTGAAGCTATTTTCCCAATGTTCCAAGTAACTCACATCACACAGCCTTTTGAAGTATTAATAATAACTGTTATCCTGTAAAACCTATGTGACTAAATGGACATATCCAAGGGACCACATTACCAAGAAGCAAAAGGGCATGTGTTTTTTCACTGTATGAGTGTTTGTGTGCTTTCATTCTCTCTCTCTCTCTCTCTCTCTCTCTCTCTCTCTCTCTGTGTGTGTGTGTGTGTGTGTGTGTGTGTGTGTGTGTGTGTGTGTGTCTGTGTCTGTGTGTGTGTCTGTGTCTCTGTGTGTGTGTATTAGTCTATACATATGTGCACATGTGTGCAGGTACACTTGCATGTGCAGACATATGAGGAAGACTCGGGTTGATTTCAGAATGCCTTCAATGACTTCCCAGTCCTAGTTTGTTGAGGCAGTCTCTCAGTGATCCAGGGGCTCAAGGTTAAGACTCAAATAGCTGGCCAGAAAGGCACCAGGACCCACCTGTCTCCATTCAACCAACTCCCTGGAGCAACAGGGAGGTACCACGATGCTCAGATTTTTCCTTGGGTGCTAGAATTCCAAATGCACAGCTTCATGCTTTTGCAGCATACCCCTAACTCACTGAGCCATTTATCCAACCCACTGTTCAGCATATTTTTAAAGGACAAATTTTAGGACTGAAAAGTAACAAATACTGATTGCAAAAAGCATTAAAATTATAAACACAGAATAAAAATTGCTATGAGATAGATAGAAAGATAAACAGATAATTCTAACACCTCGGTTCATGAAGCAGTAAGTCTTCGATTTAATTTTATAACATCAGTATTCTCCCTTTCTGCCACTTTAGAGATAACTAGCATTTTTAATAGTATAATTGTCTCCATCTTGTAAATGAGAAGGCTAAATTGTAAAAGGCTACTTGCCCCAGTATGCATAACTAACACACAAGCTTAGATCAGCACTCTAAGGAAGGTGAACCTGGAATCACTGACCAAGACTCTTTGCCTTAGGCTGGACAGATGGCCCTTTGGTTTAACCAAAGCATGAACTAGCTGGGCTCATGCCTTTAATCCCAGCACTTGGGAGGCAGAGGCAGGCAGATTTCTGAGTCCCAGGACAGCCTGGTCTACAGAGTGAGGACAGCCAGGGCTACACAGAGAAACCCTGTCTCGAAAACACAAACAAAAACAAAAAAACAGAAAGAAAGAAAGAAAGAAAGAAAGAAAGAAAGAAAGAAAAGAAAAGAAAAGAAAAGAAAAGAAAAGAAAAGAAAAGAAAAGAAAAGAAAAGAAAAGAAAAGAAAAGAAAAGAAAAGAAAAGCATGAACTAACTGTCCTTGTCCAAGAAAAGAAGCTAGTTGCTAGTTTGTAGGACCTGTATCAGTCACTGGTAACTCCATCTTCAGGGTATCCTCAGCCAGAGGCTCTGAGGACACCCTGAGTTACACACACACACACACACACACACACACACATGCTCCCATGCAGATTGTTTAAAACACTCATTACACAAGATAAAGCCCCCAGTGCTGCACGTACTCTGTAGCTCTACGAACTCTTTTCAAAAGTAGCAAATTATTTTTATCCTAATCCTTGCTAGTGAATTCTAAAGTTCCCGTACTAACTGGAACCAAAAATAACGCTGGGAAACCAGAGATTTTTCATATTATATATGGAAGCTAAACTCCTAAGTGTGACCTAAAATGGCTTTATGTAGAAAAACTTTGAAATAAATTTCTATAGATAGGAAAAAAAATCTTAAGAAAATATACTTCAGAAGGAGCCTCAAGAAACTATCAGAATATGGCGCTTGTTCCATTTTCATTAGCTAATGGCAGCATTTTTAAGTTGTTGTTGTTGTTCAAGTGTAGATTATCAGTGGGAGAAGCATCTGTTTTTTAAATTGGTCCTCTATGGTTAAGTAGCCCAAGTCAAAACACAGACTTGAAAAGCCTCTACAGGGATGGCTGATTAATTCCTTATTGTTGACTGCTTCTGTAGTGCTGCATCTGATTATATTGAAGTCACAATAGATTAGATACATGTTCAATTAATCTGGCTTGTGTAGAAACTAGGTTGCTAAGACAACCAATATAAAACATCAACTCTCCTAAAATTATGCATTCTGCTATCAAAGTTTAAATAATTGCCTGCATCACCTCAACATCCGTCTTCATAACTACATTGTTTTATGTAGTACGAATTAGCCCTAATCATTTATTCAATATTGAATTTACAGAAGTCTTAATATATGTTTAAACTGGCAAGAAAAAATTATGTTCAATATCCTAGGGAGTAGTATAAAGCTTATTTATTCCAATAATTGAATAAATTATTCAGTTGTTCTGAGTATTTCATTCCACAATACGTGTGACGGTAAACACAACTCAGACACCCTGAAGTCTGAGCACAAATAATTCTCAGTGTGTCCTTACCTTTTTCTTGATCCCAACAAAGCTCATCAATATATTGGAGGATTTAAGTTGATTTTGCAGCCATTCAATGAATGTTTTTAAGGAAGCCTTGCAACATCTTCCCATCTAAGAATTATTCAGAAAAGTCAGTTAAATCGAGGGCGTGTGCTATGGTTAGTGTTACCCATCGGTCTGAACCCAGAATCACCTGCGATGGGAGTGGTGTGCCTGTGGAGGACTACCTTGATAACCTTAACTAACATGGGAAGACCTATCTTAATTGTGGCTGGGATATTCCTTCAGCAGTGGTCCTGACCATATAAAGACCAAATAGAGAAATCATGTTGAGTACCTGAAATTCTCTCTCTCTCTCTCTCTCTCTCTCTCTCTCTCTCTCTCTCTCTCTCTCTCTCTCTCTCTCTCTCTCTCTCGACTGTGTGTGCAATGAAACCTACTGCTTCAAGCTCCTGCTGCTTAGCCTTCATGATGCACCCTAAACTGCATGAAATTTACCCCTTTCTCTATTAATTTCCTTTTACCACAGTGTTTTTATCACAGCAACAGGGGAGGAAGCTAAGACAGTGTGAGAAGGATTTTCTGGCACAAACATCTCTTAAGTTATAGGTGTCTAATACTTTTATTGAAATGACCCCAAAAATCTTAATTCAAAACAGTCAAATAATGGTCCTAACCTAGGCTGACCCTCAAAAGGGGAAAAATGTTCATCTATAAGAGTTCATTGTGAAAAAATGTAGTTAATGCACATAACAATAAAGAATGAATACCGGCCATCTGCTCTTCTTTCAAACATCTTCATTACATCTTATTGTGACGTGAAGAGGGTTGTAATGTCTCAAGAGTCTGGTCCCTGCTGTCCCCATGGGGTTGTCTGTCAGGTACCGTGGCAACATCATCACTCAAGGACTTTAATCTTCAAGTTCCATCAGGTTTCAAGAGCAAATGTCAAGATAGGAAGGCAGCTTAAGAGTTCGCACTCTTAGATGTCAAGTAAACTCAGTTAATGCTTGATCAGACCACAGATGATTTAAATGTTGTGGTCTAGGAGCCAAAAGGATATAGAAGTGTTAGTGTGGGGAAAAAATGGTCAGTTTGATGCTTACTATACAAGATAGAACCTGGATGTGATACCTAGAACCCATGTTTTGTTTTGTTTTTTCTTAAAACTAAATGTAAAAACATACATATGCTTTAAATACCAGTGCCATGGAGGCAAAAACAAAAGGAGCTTCGTGGCTCACTGGCCAGCCAGGCGACTAATCAGCTAATTTGAGGTCAAGTGAGAGACTCCCAAATAAATAATCAACAAAAACAAAACAAAACAAAGGTGTAAGGAAGTAACAAAGCCTGAAATCTGAAATTTACCACTAACCTCTATGTGTGGGTTTACATGTGTAACCCCAACATGCATATACAAATATGCTCATGTACACATATGCATCAACTTGCACAACAAACCTGCAATGTCCTGCACACATATGCAGGTATATACAAAAAAAAAAAAAAAAAAAAAAGAAACAAAGACATTATCTTTTATCAAATTCTACCACACCTACATGCAACTAGCTCATTGAAGGCCTGGATTTATTCCAGGCCTAGGCCTTTGAGTTTTATTTAGCCATTCCATAGTTTATATGCTGTCTTGGTCACTCTTCTGCTTCTGTGAGGAAGTACTATGAGCACAGCAACTCTTAAAATTAAAGCATTTAATTGGGACTTGCTTACCATTCAGAGGTTTAGTTATTGTCATCATGGCATGTCTTAGTCAGGGTCTCTATTCTTGCACAAACATCATGACCAAGAAGCAAGTTGGGAGGAAAGGGTTTATTCAGATTTATCACCAAGGAAGTCAGGACTGGAACTCAAACAGGTCAGGAAGCAGGAGCTGATGCAGAGGCCATGGAGGGATGCTCTTTACTGGCTTGCTTCCCCTGACTTGCTCAGCCTGCTCTCTTATAGAACCAAGACTACCAGCCCAGAGATGGTCCCACCCACAAGGGGCCTTCCCCCCTTGATCACTAATTGAGAAAATGCCTTACAGTTGGATCTCATGGAGGCATTTCCTCAACTGAAGCTCCTGTCTCTATGATAACTCCAGCTGTGTCAAGTTGACACAAAACTAGTCAGTACAATTGACCCCTTGTCAACCTGACACACAAACACATCGCTAGTAAGCCTCAACCCTTACATTCTTATTCATCCCCAAGGTCTAAATAACTTTAAACATACCACAGTCTTCACATATTCTTAAAATTTCAATCTCTTTAAAATATCCATCTCTTTTAAAATCCAAAGTCTTTACAATTAAAAGTCTCTTAACTGTGGGCTTCACTAAAAAAGTTTCTTCCTTCAAGAGGGAAAATATCAGGGCACAGTCACAATCAAAAGCAAAAATCAATCTCCAACCGTCCAATGTCTGGGATCCAACTCACTGTCTTCTGGGCTCCTCCAAGGGCTTGGGTCATTTCTCCAGCCATGCCCTTTGTAGCACACACATTCTCCTCTAGGCTCCAGATGCCTGTACTCCACTGCTGCTGCTCTTGGTGGTCATCTCATGGTACTGGCATCTCCAAAACACTGCATGACCCCTTCAGTCCTGGGCCATCAATTGCAACTGAGGCTCTACATTCACCAATGGCCTTCCATGGCCTCTCACAGTGCTGAGCCTCAGATGCTCTGAGTGACCCCTTCATGCCTTCAAAACCAGTACCACCAGGGTGACCCTTACACATTACCAAGTCCCGATGCAGCAGGAGTACAACCTTGACTAGCTCTGGAACACAGCCTCTTTGTGCTTTCAGAAAACACTTCCCAGAAGCTGTCACCTCAGTGACGCTGGTCTCTTCTTAATCACCACTAATTTCTTAGCTTCAGCTAACCAGAATCAATAGTCCCAGTAATGCAAAGTTTTTGCTTTACTAGTTCTGGCATCTTGTTAATCACAGCTGATTCTTCAGCCCCAGCTAACCAGAACCACAGAATCACAAAAAGACCACCAACAGATTGGGAAAGGATCTTCACCTATCCTAAATCAGATAAGGGACTAATATCCAATATATATAAAGAACTCAAGAAGGTGGACTCCAGAAAATCAAATAACCCCATTAAAAAATGGGGCTCAGAACTGAACAAAGAATTCTCACCTGAGGAATACCAAATGGCAGAGAAGCACCTGAAAAAATGTTCAATATCCTTAATCATCAGGGAAATGCAACTCAAAACAACCCTGAGATTCCACCTCACACCAGTCAGAATGGCTAAGATCAAAAATTCAGGTGACAGCAGATGCTGGCGAGGATGTGGAGAAAGAGGAACACTCCTCCATTGTTGGTGGGATTGCAAGCTTGTACAACCACTCTGGAAATCAGTCTGGCAGTTCCTCAGAAAATTGGACATAGTACTACCAGAGGATCCAGCAATACCTCTCCTGGGCATATATCCAGAAGATGTCCCAACCGGTAAGAAGGACACATGCTCCACTATGTTCATGGCAGCCTTATTTATAATAGCCAGAAGCTGGAAAGAACCCAGATGCCCCTCAACAGAGGAATAGATACAGAAAATATGGTACATTTACACAATGGAGTACTACTCAGCTATTAAAAAGAATGAATTTATGAAATTCCTAGCCAAATGGATGGACCTGGAGGGCATCATCTTGAGTGAGGTAACACAATCACAAAGGAACTCATACAATATGTATTCACTGATAAGTGGATATTAGCCCAAAACTTAGGATACAAAAGATAGAAGATACAATTTGCTAAACGCATGAAACTCAAGAAGAATGAAGACCAAAGGGTGGACACTATGCCCCTTCTTAGAATTGGGAACAAAATACCCATGGAAGGAGTTACAGAGACAAAGTTTGGAGCTGTGATGAAAGGATGGACCATCTAGAGACTGCCATATCCAGGGATCCATCCCATAATCACCTTCCAAACGCTGACACCATTGCATACACTAGCAAGATTTTGCTGAAAGGACCCAGATATAGCTCTCTCTTGTGAAACTATGCCGGGGCCTAACAAACACAGAAGTGGATGCTCACTGTCAGCTATTGGATGATCACAGGGCTCCCAATGGAGAAACTAGAGAAAGTACCCAAGGAGCTAAAGAGATCTGCAACCCTATAGTTGGAACAACATGATGAACTAACCAGTACCCCGGAGTTCTTGTCTCTAGCTGCATATGTATGGAAAGATGGCCTAGTCGGCCATCACTGGAAAGAGAGGCCCATTGGACTTGCAAACTTTATATGCCCCAATACAGGGGAATGCCAGGGCCAAAAGAATGGGAATGGGTGGGTAGGGAAGTGTGGGGGGGGGGTATGGGGGACTTTTGGGATAGCATTGGAAATGTAATTGAGTAAAATACGTAATAAAAAAAAAGAACCACAGAATCTTCACAATCAAAGCAGCAATGGCCCTAAAAAGAGTCTTTAATTTTCCCTCTGAAATTTCATAAGCCAGACCTCTATCTTCTGCACTGTTCTCAACATTATCTTCCAAGTTCCTACACAATATCTGACAGAGCTCTTAACAATGAATGGATCTTTAAGCCCAAAATTCCAAAGTCCTTTCACAGTCCTCCCCAAAACATGGTCAGGTTGTCACAGGAATATCCCATTCCTGGTACCAATTTGTCTTAGTCAGGGTTTCTATTCCTGCACAAACATCATGACCAAGAAGCAAGTTGGGGAGGAAAGGGTTTATTCAGCTTTATCACCAAGGAAGTCAGGACTGGAACTCAAACAGGTCAGGAAGCAGGAGCTGATGCAGAGGCCATGGAGGGATGCTCTTTACTGGCTTGCTTCCCCTGACTTGCTCAGCCTGCTCTCTTATAGAACCAAGACTACCAGCCCAGAGATGGTCCCACCCACAAGGGGACCTCCCTCTTTGATCACTAATTGAGAAAATGCCTTACAGTTGGATCTCATGGAGGCATTTCCTCAACTGAAGCTCCTGTCTCTGTGATAACTCCAGCTGTATCAAGTTGACACAAAACTAGACAGTACATGACAGAAAGCATGGTATCATACAAGCAGAGATGGTGCTGGAGAAGTAGCTAAGACTTCTACATCCAGATCCACAAGCAGTGGGAAGAGAATGTGCCACTGGGCCTGACGTGGGCTCTTGAAACTTCTAAGCCCACCCTCAGTGACATACTCTTTAACAAGGCCACACTGCCTGATCCTTCTCAAATAGTGCCACTCGCTGATAACTAAGCATTCAAATACAGTAGCCTATGAGAGCCATTCTTATTCAAACCACTACATCTACCTAGTAGCAAATCTTTGCTTTAGGAAGATATGCAAATTAACAGAAACAACTGGTTGTTCTAGAATATATTCAAATCAACTCTACCACTACCACCTCCCTAAAGACCTAGGCTAGGTACTCAACCCTCCAAAATGTTTTGTGTCTCTGTCATTGGGTTTGTAAATAGCAATTTTTAAAATCTACACAATTGCAGATTTTAGTTGTAGCATTGCAACATTATCAATATACCAGAATATTATTTTTTACTATGACGGTGCATTGGATGAGTTAGAAAGCACACTGCCCAGGGCCCACCCGGTTCTACTTCTACTTCCTATGGAGTTTCAGATGTAGTACATCTCTGCAGGTATTTTCTCATCTCCACAACTAGGATAACAATGCCTACCATATATATATATATGACTTACAAATCATCAAATAAAGCATAAAGATTGTATTGAACTATAACAGAAGAGGCATCAATCAAATAATCAAAATGAAAGAGGGAGCAAGTACAAGGATCTCTCCTTTCCAGAATTTTCTATCAATCACATAGAAAATATTAGACTTCTTCACAATCTTTCTAAAGCATTCCCTTAGAGCATGAAGCTAGGGACTCTGCTATTGTTCTTTGTTCCTCCTATAAGGAATAGCTATAAACCAACTGATAACTTGACATTAAAGCAGACAGCATATTTATATACTGGATGTAGACAGACCTCTCTCTGTAAAGCTTCAGGGAATTTCTCTGACTTGTTCTGGCCTGTACTCTGGATCAGGAATACAGCACAGTAAAGTTTC
The DNA here is from genome assembly GCF_978045245.1 of Mus caroli. Taxonomy (NCBI): domain Eukaryota; kingdom Metazoa; phylum Chordata; class Mammalia; order Rodentia; family Muridae; genus Mus; species Mus caroli. The sequence continues at coordinate 98,634,133 of NW_028227267.1, read as the reverse complement.
ACCCATTCTATTTCTGTGTCTTTCTTAAGGACCAAAAGCTATATTTTAAACATGAGAAGGGAAACAGAACAAGCTGGGGTATTTGAAATAGAATGGAACAAACATATCTAATATATTGAAATAAAGTCAGAAAACTAGATGGAGACCATAATTTTCAAACTGCCAAATAAGAAAGAGAAGAAAAACAAAGAAAACAATTACACTGCTTCACTGCATAGTCACTATAGTGCAGTGGTTTGCAACTGGTTACAGATTCAGATCCACTTGAGTTCCCTTTTGCTTCTGGCTAGAATTATTTAACTTAAACAAAATTCAGTTTTCTAATCTGTACATGAATCAGCACAAAATAATGCTAGAGAGTTGAAGCGACCTGTAAACATTAAATCTGACATGACATTTTACCTGCATGTCCCCATGCACTTAACATATACACTAACATGTTGGGTACCAAATACATTGCTTCCATTGTAACTAAGTAAAGAGTATTTTAGTCAGGATATGTTTCAGACCTTGCCTTCATTCACAATATCTACCATAGCAAATTGCATAAACCTTGTGGCATATAACCACAGAAATTTATTGTCTCACAATTCTGAACAACATAAGCCAACGTGCTGGTAAAGCCATGCTCTTTCTAAAGCAGTTTCATGTCTTCCTCTTAGCCTCTGGCTTGGCATTATTTCTTGGGGTTCCATATAGATTTACTACTCCAATCTGTATTTGGTAAGAACATAAGGATAGGACTCATTTGATGTTAGTGTTTTTTAAGTAAATGGAAATATGAGCTAGTGTGCTCTATTTTACAATTTGACACTTTATGCCATGGTATAGTATGGCATAAAGACCTTAGGAGATGACTATGTCATGTCATTAGACTTCCCAACCTTCAAACATTTAGGCAAAATGGTCTTTTATTTTATGAAAGCAATCTAGTCTCAGAAGACAATGATAATTATCATTAGTGAATATACAATTATGGTATAAGTTTTGATATAAGTATATATTTTAAAATATTTATCATAATCAAGCTAGTTGATAATGAATCTTCTCCTTGGAAAAATTCATGTTCCCTTCTTACCTAAACACAAGAGTTTAACTTTAATTATTATTGTTTGTGTTTCAAAATAATTTAAAAATATTTTTGTTACTCTTAGAAAAAAAAATTTTTTTATTTATTATATGTAAGTACACTGTAGCTGTCTTCAGACACCCCAGAAGAGGGCGCCAGATCTCGTTACGGATGGTTGTGAGCCACCATGTGGTTGCTGGGATTTGAACTCTGGACCTTCGGAAGAGCAGTCGGGTGCTCTTACCCAGTAAGCCATCTCACCAGCCCCTACTCTTAGAAAATTACTTATCTCTCTTCAAAAACCAAATCAATGCTAATAATCCTTGTAACACATTTTATGCACATGATAAAATCAACCAAGTTTTATAGCAAGACCAGCTGTCATCTACCCAGAATATCTCCAATGGCTGTACTTTCAATAAAGCATTGAACATATACTAATATGTGGGGCCTGTGAGGTACACTATGACAGTTGTTAGTATCAAAATGCAGTTATATAGGTCATTTTTTTTTAACAAAGTAGACCTTAAATGTTAAAAAAGAAAAATTAGGGACAGGGATATGATATTTGTCATTAAGAGACAATACCCAAACACAATGAAACAGAAGACAAAAAGACAAGCCAAACAACTTCATATGGAAACTGGACAAGGCAACCCAACAGGAAGAGTCCCTAGAGCAGGCTTTTTAGAGAAACTTGAAGAGAGTTTGGATCCACAGGCAACAGAAAGAGAGACCTTGGGACTGGCTTGAGCTTTTGAAACATCAAAGCCCACCCTCAGTGACACACTTCCTCCAGCAAGAGCAAACCTCTTAATAGTGTCCGTCAGTGTGGACTTATTGGAGAAGAGAGATATTCATTCAAGCAACTGTTCTTGGGACCCTCTGCTACAAATTCAGAATTTAGGCTCAGAACACTCAGAAAGAAATCACAAAGGAAACTACACTTACCCTCTAGAGGAAAAAAAAATTAAACAAAGTTTTCTAACTTTATCTTAAAGTGAAGAACTCCACTGCAGTACAAAATGGAGCATATAAATTTAACTCTTAATTTTCCACTGTTAATGCTTCGGAGCCTTGTGAATTTGACTGCTCACAACCCAAAGTTTCTCAAGTAAAAACAGATGATAGACTTCACAATATCTAAAATGTATAAATATTTTAAAAAGTGAAAGAGGGGAGGGTGTTACTCCAGGTGATTCTGACTTCAGAGGAAAAAAAAATAATTTAAATGGTCAAGAAACTGGTATTGACCTAGTCCTCTGTGCATATGTTATGACTGTTAGCTTGGTGGTTTTGTGGGGCACCTGAGAGTGGGGGAGGAGTGTGTCTCTGAGTCTTTAGCCTGCTCCTGGGACTCTTTTCTTCCTACTGGGTTGCCTTGTCCAGCTTCCATATGAGGGCTTTGCCTGGTCTTTTTGTATCCTGTTTTGTTGTATTTGGGTATTGTATCTTTTCTGAGATTCAATGGAGGGGACGTAGATCTGGAGGAAAAGAGGAGGAGAGCTGTGAGGAGTGCATGGAGGAGAAACTGTGGTTGGGTGTATTGAAGGAGAGGAGAATCTATTTCCAATAAAAAATTTAATTTAATTTAAAAGAAAGAAACTGGTGCTGGGAAAATTTGTTGAAGACAATATCATTTTCTTATCCTGCTTTCTTTAAAAAAAAAATGGAGAAAATATGAGTAAAATCAGAAGTACTGTCTGATGTAGCATTTCCCAAGTAAAATTCATTCTGAGAACTCATTCAAAGAGCATGAATACATTGTGTTTACATTTTTCTCACATACTTAAAAAAATAACATAAATTTGGTTGCATAAAATAACTGTGATCAGTTTAGATGAAACTAGGCATAGGATGACACTTAACCCTGTTATCTGCAGGATAAGGGAAGTCTGCTGACTTATGAGGTGGTATGAATGACTCTCATAATAGCAATTAGAGAAAACTAATTATACTACAGCAAAGCACACCAAAAATTTAATACTTCCTAAAGTTTCCACGTATTTCTATTTTTTTCTCAATGTCATAGTGATTTACCATTTTAAAGTTCTGCTTTTGAAAGGTAGAATTTGTTAAATAAATACTGCTTTCTTCCTCTCTTTCCTTCTTTCCATATACTTTTTCCTTTCCCAATTTTTCATTCAAAAATCAGATAAAACAAGTCTGTATGCACACATGTGCAAATACACACACATATTTAAATGTCCCCAGCTAAATCTTATTAGTTCATACAGTGATGCCACTACTACATGAAGATCAGACAAATGGTTTATGAAAATGTGATGCACTCACAAAGTGGGATTTTATTCAGGAGTAAAGAAAAAAATTCAGGAAAATGGATAGAACTGAAAATATTACATGAATTGAAGTAACCCAATTGCAGGACAAATACCTGATGTCCTTGCTCATGTATGGATCCCAGCTTCTATTAAATATGTACATCCAGGTGTAGGGAAATCTGAGTCTGGGAAACTAGAAAGGGGCCTTTCTTTCTCATAGAATAGGAAAGAGGCCTTAAGAGAGGGAGACAATATAGCCAACTGGAAGGGATAGTCCCGGGGATGGACAGGTATGATAGGGAAGGGAGGGAACAGAATGATGGGAGGGAGAACTGACAAAGATGAAATATGTATGAACATTTATATATAAACAGATTTTTATTAAAATATATGTTTTTTATATTTTTAAAGATTTATTTATTTTATGTATGCACATTGTCACTGTCTTCAGACACACCAGAAAAGGGCCTCAGAAAAGGATCCCTTTACAGATGGTTGTGAGCCACCATGCGGTTACTGGGAATTGAACTCAGGACCTCTGGAAGAATAGTCAGTGCTCGTAACAGCTAAGCCATCTCTCCAGCCCTAATTAATGTTTCTTGAGAACTTCATATATTAGCATTGCATCTATAAAAACCCCACCCTCCTGTTCCCATTTAACTCCTCCTATGTTCTTCCTCCCAAATTCATACATCCATCAAATATTATTGTTACAAGTATATGTGTATGTATATATGCATGCATGCATGCGTGTGTATATGCATGTATGTACATATGTATGTATATCTCCTACAGGCCATTTAGCTTTTCTCATTTGTGCATATGTCCAGAATTATATGGCCCATATGGGAGCTTTTTCCTAGAGGAAACTCTCTCAATGACCATTGACAACCATATCTCTTCGAGGGTGGAAACTTATGAGATTTCCCACCCAGGTGAATATGTTGGCTGATGTTGTCATTATGTGGGTCTCTCTCCAAAATAATATTGTTGAGACATCATGGGTGCAGCATCCCTGTCATATATGCAAGAACCTACCTCACATAAAATCCCACCAACATCTAAATAGTTTCTTCATTTTGCCAAGCTTATTCATGGACATAGTGAATAAATGACTACCCAATACTGAATTTATAACGAAAAATAGTATCTCATATATTCTTCTTCCTTAATCCACGTCTGCTGTAATTTCTCTCTATGTTCCTATATTGCCAGTTGTGACTTATTAATTTTAGATTGCATCAATTAAGTCTGGTTAAAACTGACAGAGTTGATTTTCTTATTCCTATTTCATATCTTTGTTTTTTACCTACCAAGTTGTACATAATTATCTTAGAAATATTAATAGGGACCATCACAATCGTGTGGACATTTGTCACCATCAAGTAGTGCTGTGTGAATAGTTTGCACCCCTTGTACAGCTCTACAGCCTTGCTTTTTCTCAGGTTTTTAATTGTGCTTCTTTCTTGCTAGACTTCTTTCTTTCTATTCTATTCTCTTACTCACTCTTCTAACATACTCTGAATTCTTTTGCCACCCTCAACGTATCTATTATTTTTTACTAACTATCTCCTTTCCTTGAAAAGCCACCTACTGGGACTCAAGGTCCTTACTTCAGTCAACTCTTTGATTCACCAGAGTTAATACATAGTCACCTACCTAAGGCCTTCTTAAGTTAATCCACTGCTTTCTGAAATTTTTTCTTTTCCTTTTTCTTGCTTCATTCATTTTTAGGAGAGCACCCAAGATATTTTTTTGAAAAGAAAAATAGTTTGGGGGGGGTGACGAAGTGGCTAAGCAATTAAGAGCACTTAGTTTTTCAGAGAGTCCTGAGTTCAATTCTCAGCACTAACATGGCATCTCACGGGTGTCTAATTCTAGTGTGCACATGTACATGCAGATAAAGTACCCATATATAAATCTGTAAATGAATCTTTTAAAAAAAAATAACAATAACATAAAAATAAAATCTGGTGTGATGGTTTGTATATGCATGGCCCAGAGAGTGGCACTGTTGGAAGGAGTGGCATTGTTGGAGTAGGTGTCTTACTGTGGGTGTGGACTGTAATATCTTTGTCCTAGCTGCCAGGGAGAGAGAGTATTCTGCTAGCAGCCTTCAGATGAAGAGGTAGACCTCTCAGCTCTTCCTCCACCATGCCTGCCTGGATGCTGCCATGTTCCCACCTTGATGATAATGGACTGAACCTCTGAACCTGTAAGCAGCCCAAATTAAATGGTGTTCTTATAATATTTGGTCGTGGTGTTTTTTTTTCACAGCCGTAAAACCATAAGACAGTGGGTGCACCCACACTGAAAGTAGGCAGCAGAGGAAAAAAATCATTTTAGGGAAGACAGAAGAAGGAACATTTTAAGAAAGCTAAATGGAAGAGTATAGAGTCCTTCTGAAGGCCACTGTCCCTAGAACAGTCAGGGAGGGTTGCTCTCCTTGTAGAAGAAGTACAGCAGCAAAGGGGTGGAATCACAGCTGAAGAGAAGGAGCCTCAAAACCTGTGCACTGTACTTTCAGACAGAGAGGGAGAACACACATTCAAAGAGGAAGACAGACATGCTGGGGAAAAAGGCAGACTCAGAAATACAAGTGATATGGATCACATCACAAAGGCAGTTTTCTGGTTGGTTTGTTTGTTTGTTTGTTTGTTTGTTTTGTTTTGTTTTGTTTTGTTGTTGTTGTGTTCTAAAGGAAAGCACTTATTAGGAGCTTGTTTACAGTTTCAAAGGTGCAGTCCATTGTCATCATGGTGGGAGGATGGTGGCATGCAGGCAGACATGGTCCTGGAAAAGTATTTGAGAGTTCTACATCTGGATAGCAGATAGCAAGAAAAGAGAAAGCCACTGGGTCTCCCTTGGATCCTTGAAACCTCCAAGCCTGCTTCCAGTGACAATCTTCTTCCAACAAGACCACCCCTACTCCAAGGAGGCCACCCCTCCTAATTCCACTCAATCAGAGAGCCACTCTCTGATGATCAACTACGCAATCATAAGGGCATATGAGGACCACTCTCACTCAAACCACCAAAGTAACACTTTTTAAATTTCATTTTTTTTTCTTTTGTCCATAGATCACTACTCTGGTCTCTATTTGCTTCTAACTTTGAAGGATTCCCTGTAATTAAAAATTTGATTTGATGTTTCTCAAATGGTTGTTAAGGTCTTTTTTTTTTTCAAATTTTTATTAGATGTTTTCTTCATTTACATTTCAAATGCTACCCCACGCCCTGATCCCCTACCCACCCACTCCCGCTTCTTGGCCCTGGCCTTCCCCTGTACTGAGGCATATGAAGTTTGCAAGACCAAGGGGCCTCTCTTCCCAATGATGGCCAGCTAGGCCATCTTCTGCTACATATGCAGCTGGGGACACGAGCTCTGGGGGTACTGGTTAGTTCATATTGTTGTTCCACCTATAGGGTTGCAGACACCTTTAGCTCCTTGGGTACTTTCTCTAGCTCCTCCATTGGGAGTCCTGTGTTCCATCCAATAGATGACTGACTGTGAGCATCCACTTCTGTATTTGCCAGGCACTGGCATAGCCTCTCATGAGACAGCGATATCAGGGTCCTTTCAGCAAAATCTTGCTGGCATGTACAATAGTGTCTGGGTTTGGTGACTGATTATGGGATGGATCCCCAGGTGGGGTAGTCTCTGGATGGTCCATCCTTACGTCTTAGCTCCAAACTTTGTCTCTGTAACTCCTTCCATGGGTATTTTGTTCCCTATTCTAAGGAGGAATGAAGTATCCACAAGTTGATCTTCCTTCGTCTTGATTTTCTTGTGCTTTGCAAACTGTATCTTGAATATTCTAAGTTTCTGGGCTAATATCCACTTATCAGTGAGTGCATATCAAGTGAGTTCTTTTGTGATTGGGTTACCCCACTCAGGATGATATCCTCCAGATACATCCATTGACCAAGAATTTCATAAATTCATTGTTTTTATTTTATTTTAATTAGGTTATTTCTTCATTTACATTTCCAGTGCTATCCCAAAAGTCCCCCATACCCTCCCCCCACAACTCCCCTACCCACCCACTCCCACTTCATGGCACTGGCGTTCCCCTGTACTGAGGCATATAAAGTTTGCAAGCCCAATGGACCTCTCTTTCCACTGATGGCCAACTAGGCCAACTTCTGATACATATGCAGCTAGAGGCACGAGCTCTGGGGGGTACTGGTTAGTTCGTATTGTTGTTCCACCTATACGGTTGCAGACCCCTTTAGCTCCTTGGGTACTTTCTCTAGCTCCTCCATTGGGGGCCCTGTGATCCATCCAATAGCTGACTGTGAGCATCCACTTCTGTGTTTGCTAGGCCCTGGTGTAGCCAAACAAGAGACAGCTATATCTGGGTCCTTTCAGCAAAATCGTGCTAATGTATGCAATAGTGTCAGTGTTAGGAGGCTGATTATGGGATGGATCCCTGGGTATGGCAGTCTCAAGATGGTCCATCCTTTCGTCTCAGCTCCAAACTTTGTCTCTGTAACTCCTTCCATGGGTGTTTTATTCCCAATTCTAAGAAGGGGCAAAGTGTCCACACTTTGGTCTTTGTTCTTCTTCAGTTTCATGTGTTTTGCAAGTTGTATCTTGTATCTTGGGTATTCTAAGTTTCTGGGCTAATATCCACTTATCAGTGAGTATATATCATGTGAGTTCTTTTGTGGTTGGGTTACCTCACTCAGGATGTTGCTATGCCCTCCAGGTCCACCCATTTGCCTAGGAATTTCATAAATTCATTTTTTGAATAGCTGAGTAGTACTCCACTGTGTAAATGTACCACATTTTCTGTATCCATTCTTCTGTTGAGGGACACCTGGATTCTTTCCAGCCTCTGGCTATTTTAAATAAGGCTGCTATGAACATAGTGGAGCATGTGTTTTTCTTACCAGTTAGGACATCTTCTGGATATATGCCCAGGAGAGGTATTGCGGGATCCTCCGGTAGTACTATGTCCAATTTTCTTAGGAGCTGCCAGACTGATTTCCAGAGTGGTTGTACAAGCTTGCAATCCCACCAACAATAGAGGAGTGTTCTTCTTTCTCCACATCCTCTCCAGCATCTGCTGTCAACTCAATTTTTGATCTTAGCCATTCTGACTGGTGTGAGATGGAATCTCAGGGTTGTTTTGATTTGCATTTCCCTGATGATTAAGGATGTTGAACATTTTCTCAGGTGCTTCTCAGCCATTTGGTATTACTCCGGTGAAAATTCTTTGTTTAGCTCTGAGCCCCATTTTTTAATGGGGTTATTTGATTTTCTGGAGTCCACCTTCTTGAGTTCTTTATATATAGTGGATATTAGTCGTCTATCTGATTTAGGATAGGTAAAGATCCTTTCCCAATCTGTTGGTGGTCTTTTTGTGTTATCGATGGTGTCTTTTGCGTTACAGAAGCTTTGCAATTTTATGAGGTCCCATTTGTCAATTCTCGATCTTACAGCACAAGCCATTCAGGAATTTTTCCCCCATACCCATATCTTCCAGGCTTTACCCCACTTTCTCCTCTGTAAGTTTCACTGTCTCTGGTTTTATGTGGAGTTCCTTGATCCACTTAGATTTGACCTTAGTACAGGAGATAGGAATGGATCAATTCACATTCTTCTACATGATAACCACCAGTTGTGCCAGCTGGTGGTTCCATTTGTTGAAAATGCTGTCTTTCTTCCACTGGATGGTTGTAGCTCAATTGTCAAAGATCAGGTGACCATAGGTGTGTGGGTTCATTTCTGGGACTTCAATTCTATTCCATCGGTCTACTTGTCTGTAGCTATACCAGTACCATGCAGTTTTTATCACAATTGCTCTGTAGTACAGCTTTAGGTCAGGCATGGTGATTCCACCAGAGATTCTTTTATCCTTGAGAAGAGTTTTTGCTCTCCTAGGTTTTTTGTTATTCCAGATGAATTTGCAGATTGCTCTTTCTAATTCGTTGAAGAATTGAGTTGGAATTTTGATGGGGATTGCATTGAATCTGTAAATTGCTTTTGGCAAGATAGCCATTTTTACTATATTGATCCTGCCCATCCATGAACATGAGAGATCTTTCCATCTTCTGAGATCTTTAATTTCTTTCTTCAGAGACTTGAAGTTCTTATTATACAGATCTTTCACTTCCATAGTTAGAGTCACACCAAGGTATTTTATAGTATTTGTGACTATTGAGAAGGGTGTTGTTTCCCTAATTTCTTTCTCTGCCTGTTTATTCTTTGTGTAGAGAAAGGCCATTGACTTGTTTGAGTTAATTTTATATCCAGCTACTTCACCGAAGCTGTTTATCAGGTTTAGGAGTTCTCTGGTGGAATTTTTAGGGTTACTTATATATACTATCATATCAGTACTCCATTGTGTAAATGTACCACATTTTCTGTAGGGACCTTTGGGTTCTTTCCAGCTTCTGGCTATTATAAATAATGCTGCTATGAACATAGTGGAGCATGTTTTCTTATTACCAGTTGGAATGCCTTCTGGATATATGCCCAGGAGAAGTATTGCTGGATATTCTGGTAGTACTATGTCCAATTTTCTGAGGAACCGCCAGACTGATTTCCAGAGTGGTTGTACAAGCTTGCAATCCCACCAACAATGGAGGAGCGTTCCTCTTTCTCCACATCCTCGCCAGCATCTGCTGTCACCTGAATTTTTGATCTTAGCCATTCTGACTGGTGTGAGGTGGAATCTCAGGGTTGTTTTGATTTGCATTTCCCTGACGATTAAGGATGTTGAACATTTTTTCAGGTGCTTCTCAGCCCTTTGGTATTCCTCAGTTGAGAATTCTTTGTTTAGCTCTGAACCCCATATTTAATGGGATTATTTGAATCTCTGGAGTCCAGTTTCTTCAGCTCTTTGTATACATTGGATATTAGTCCCCTATCAGATTTAGGATTAGTAAAAATCCTTTCCCAATCTTATCACTATTTGCAGATGATATGATAGTATATATAAGTGACCCTAAAAATTCCACCAGAGAACTCCTAAACCTGATAAACAGCTTCAGTGTAGTAGCTGGATATAAAATTAACTCAAACAAATAGTGGCCTTTCTCTACACAAAGGATAAACAGGATGAGAAAGAAATTAGGGAAACAACACCCTTAACAATAATCACAAAAAATATAAAATACCTTGGTGTGACTCTAAGGAAGTGAAAGATCTGTATGACAAGAACTTCAAATCTCTGAAGAAAGAAATTAAAGAAGATCTCAGAAGATGGAAAGATCTACCATGCTCATAGATTGGCAAGATTAATATAGTAAAAATGGCTATCCCACTGAAAGCAATCTACAGATTCAATGCAATCCCCATCAAAATTCCAAGTCAATTTTTCACTGAATTAGAAAGGGAAAATTGCAAATTCATCTCGAATAACAAAAAACCTAGGATTGCAAAAACTATTCTCAACAATAAAAGAACCTCTGGTAGAATTACCATGTGGGACCTAAAGCTGTACTACAGAGCAATTGTGATAAAAACTGCATGGTACTGGTATAGTGACAGACAGGTAGATCAATGGAACAGGACTAAGACCCAGAAATGAACCCACACACCTATGGTCACTTATTTGACAAGGGAGCTAAAACCATCCAGTGGGGGAAAAAAAGACAGCATTTTCAACAAATGGTGCTGGCACAACTGACGGTTATCATGTAAAAGAATATGAATTGATCCATTTTTATCTCCTTGTACAAAGCTCAAGTCTAAGTGGATCAAAGACCTCCACATAAAACCAGAGACACTGAAATTTATAGAGGAGAAAGTGGGGAAAAGCCTCGAAGATATGGGTACAGGGGGAAAATTCCTGAACAAAACAGCAATGGCTTGTGCTGTAAGATCAAGAATCGACAAATGGGACCTCATAAAATCGCAAAGCTTCTGTAAAGCATAAGACACTGTCAATAAGACAAAGGCAGTTTTCAAATCAACCAGACAGGAATCTCGATGTCTACCTACCATAGACCAGGTTGACTCCACAAAGCCTCTCTTCTCAGGACTCCACCAGAGGGAGCAGTGACAACAGCCACTGCAGGAAGATACTTCTAAATAGCTCTAGAGCCTAAAGTCTTTCCAAGGTCCACTCTGGGTTCCCAAGCAAAGTGTCAGGAGTCTGTCTCTGAATCCTGGCCACCAGAATACCTCTATCCAGGGAGAAGACCTCTGAGTCAGAACCAAACACTGTTGCTCTACAGGGTGGAAATCTGGGCTGGTATGAGCTGTAGACTAGAGTGAAGCTTTCGAGTTCCTCAAAAAAGGGACTGCAGTGTGAAGTATTTAAAAGCCCAGGACCTCAGGCACTCCAGTGTAAAGATTGGTGATAGAACCTGAGGACTAACTGACTTTTTCTCCTCCTCCCAAAGCTAACAACTGTGCAGAGCATGACAGAGAAGTGGTCAGCCACAGGTGGGATATCAATGCCACACCCCCTCCCTCAAGCTCAGAAAGTAATGTGGGGGAAAAAAGGTAGACAGATTGTAAGAGCCTGAGGTCAGAGAGGAAAGGGTAATATGGTATCATGTGGCCATGACGGGACCTCCTCATTTATAGACTGAAAGCATGTTGCCCTATACAGGAGTGAGCCAAGGAGCAAACCTACCAGGGAAGGGTTTCATGAGTCCCTACCCCGAACTGCCCCTAACTGAGCTGTAAAAGTTTGTAAGGAAGGAAAGGCGAGATAAGAACCAAAAAGAAAGGAATCCTTAGTACTTGAAGCTGGGTGCTTGTCTCACTGAAAATCTCTCACACCATATTAACTGCCTGGCTTCTTGAAGGATTTAGCAGGGACGCTGCTTCCTTTGCATTTGAGAACGCCTCCCTGTATACTGCAACTTGGGCTTTTATAACTGCCAGATCTGGTGTGTTTTAATTCGAAGTCTTTTACACTCAGGCTTTATCTAATACCTCCAAGGAAGTATTATTTGATCCTTATCATTGGAGCTGAGAATCCCAGCTGAGTTCCTTGACTAGCTTTCCTTTTAAATGATTATTGTAAACACTGACACTTGCTTGAGGCTTGGAATTCGTCCTCTTTTGTGAAGACCAAGCCCTTCGCTTTCTCTACTTCTTTTTCCTGGGGCTCTCCACCTAGCATGGTAGCGTTCCTAAACTCATTCTCATGGGTGTTTTATGTTTCCATCTTTTCCTGGTGCTTTATTGTCTATTAGGTTGGCTTAACCTACATTCTAACCCCTCTGAAATTTCTATTTGTATTTTCAAATTTCCTTTACTTTGAAGTGAATTGTCTAGTCATTGTCTAGTCATAAAGGTTACATTCTCCTGACTTTGTGGGATTTTGTTGTTGGCATTACTCCTGTTTTCTTTTGATCCTATTGGCCCATGCTTGTTTTTCTCTATTTGTTTATTTAGCTCTCACTTTCCACATATGTCAGGAAACAGAAGAAACTCTGCGGTTGAGCGGGGCATCATTTTAGGAGGATAAGATAGAATGGAGTGATGGCTACTTCAGGAGTGCATCTCTTCTCATGGAATCCTTTAAGGATGTTGTTTTCTTTCTCCTGAAAGCAATGCATTTATGGAAGGAAGTCTTCTACGTGTTCAACACTGCGTAGGCAGAAGGGATGCCAGGTGCTAATAATGGTATTCAGTCTAAAAAAATCTGTGTTTGTAATTTAGAAATAGGCTCATCTCTCAGAGACACTTGCTTTAGATCCATTTATTGGGAAATTATTATAATGACCTGATTTGCTAAAATGAGATGTTTTATAGCCATTTACTGGAAGTTGTCATGGAGAGTATGCAGCACTGTGATTCTTGCACCCAATAGTATATGTTGGAATCAACACACATGGGTGCCTCACTGCCCACATTCTGCAGAGATGTTCACAGGCAAGGATGGATATTTAAGTACAGATTTTTATTAATTTCCCATGTTCAGCCCCACACTCAGCAATTCCTCTAAAAAAATCTCCAGGATCTGCACATCTGCAATGCAGATTTCCTAGGACAGTAATTCTGTTCTCCTAATTAGAGAGGAGAGACCTTAGCTGCTATTCTGATTGCTGGGGGGTGGAGAGAAAGCAAAGGCAGACCAAGGATCAAGGCTTTCCTTTCCAGGTTTCAGCAAAGTCCTATTTTTGCCACACTCTTCACAGTTTCTAAGTCCCAAGATCCTCTGAATTGGGAAAAACAAATTTATGTCCCTGCATAGAGTTTAAGGCTACCTTCGTACACAGAGTGAATTCCAGGCCAACAGGGCTATATAGTAAGAACCTGTCTCAGTAAACAAATACATAAATATATGAATAAGTGGATAAATAGAAATAAACAAACAAATAAATAAATAAATAAATCTGCCTTTTTCTCCTGTCCTGTTTGTTCTATTCTTGTTTCTATATTTTCTCTCTTTCTATTATATGAGTGTTAGGTAAATAGAGCAAAAATAGATTCATACACATGATCAATCTTAAACCATAAGGACACCTATAATTTGTAAGTGCAGCTAATGTCTGGCATGTGGCACATACTTTTAATTCTAGCTCTTGGGAGTTAGAGACACTGTGAGTTTGAGGTCAGCCTGATATACACAGAGAGTTCTAGGCCAGCAAAAACTATGACACAGTGAAACCATGTGTCAGAAAGGAAAAAAGAAGAGAGAGGGAGAGAGAGAGAGAGAGAAAGCCAGAACAATAAGGGACTCACCTGAGCAAGGTTCACTGTGAACAAAATCTCATGTAGTCATCACATGTGGTCAAATTATAAGTAAGACATAAAGCCCGGCAGTGGTGGCGCACACCTTTAATCCCAGCACTTTGGAGGCAGAGGCAGATGGATTTCTGAGTTCGAGAACAGTCTGGTCTACAGAGTGAGTTCCAGGACCGCCAGGGCTACACAGAGAAACCTTGTCTTGAAAACAAAACAAAACAAAAACAAAAACAAAACAACAAAAAAGTAAGACATATATTTATATTGATATATTAAGGTGAAAAACCTGAGACAACATGACTATAGGGTTAAAATAATCCTGAGCAGGAATACACATATATGTGTATATATATGTGACAACTGTCACAGAGCTCTGAGAAGTCTGAGACTCAAGTCTGTCCTGACATCTGAAACCATGTTGATGTCCATGGACCATACAACTACTGGAAGCCCTGTTGATGTCTGTGGCCTGTGCTACACCAAAGGACAATGATGGTGTCTGTGATCCATGGTGCAGCAGAAAGACATCCCCAGTCTGTACTGCCCTGGAGACCATGCTGAGGTCTGTGGAGTGTTCTGACAGCAGAGACCATGTGGATGTCCGTGGTCTGTCCTGACAACAGAAACCATGTGGAAGTTCATGATCTGTGTTTCTGCTGACTTTGAAAGACAAGGAAGCTACTTTTATAGTGGTATCAATGACTCCAGACTCACAGTTGAGAAAAGGGGACATAGACAACTTCTGTGACAACTGCTATTCCCCTACCTCACACCTCAGAAAGTAACAGCCTAAACAGGAAGCCATCAAACAGAGCTCTTATGAATTGTGATAAGAATACTGAAGTAGGGTTGGAGAGAGAGATGGCTCAGCGGTTAAGAGCACTGGCTGTTCTTCCAGAGGTCCTGAGTTCAATTCCCAGCAACCCCATGGTGACTCACAACCATCTATAATGGGGTCCATGCCCTCTTCTGGTGTGTCTGAAGACAGCTATGGTGTACTCTCATATACATTAAATAAATAAATAAATCTTTAAAGACAACAACAACTGCAAAGAATGCTGAAGTATAGAGCTACACAACTGAGGGCTTCTAATAGGGATATAGTTGGAGAAGGGCTCACTTTTCTTTAAGAGGCTGTCCACTGGGAGTTTGACCATGATCCAGTGAGTATATAGGCAACACTAATTAGAATTGTTTTCTTCATTCTTCCCTTCTTCCCTCCTCCTCTTCCTCCCCCTCCTCCTTGTATTTCCCCTCCTCCTTGTATTCCTCCTCCCCTTCTTCCTTCTCCTCTTCTTATTTTCATTCTTATTCTTATTCTTATTCTTTCAGGGGAAAGTCAGTGGGGGAACAAACCTGGGAGGACTGGGAAGTGAGTGTGATCAGAGTGCATGGTGTGAAATTTCCAAATAAACAATAAAAATAATATTTTGTAAAAAAAAAAACTAATAAAATATAAAATATTTAACGCATCCAATAAGGAATTACACCTGAGGCTATTCTCTGGTTTCCACAAATATACAAACACATGAGTTCACACAAACATACAAACACACACACACACACACACACAAAAACCCCCTTAATAACATAAGAACAGCTTCTCCCAAATCTAGTTCACCTTCTTAAAATAAGAAAAGTCAGGCTGAGTAATTTCAAACAAAAGGTTAAAACACATGTTTTCAGTTTAAAGATTATGCTTAAGAAAGCTCAATTATCCAGAACATTTTAACTGAATCAAGACATACAGAATTAGCTTAAATTTTGTAGTTTGCAAATCTTTAAAGGTATGATTGAACACTGAAGAAAAATTATTATAACTGACATAAAGTAAGAACAAGCAATTTGAATTTAATTGATCATACCATAATGCTTTTTAAGATGTTCTCTGGATTCTAACACTAACACGAAAATCATCAAAACCTTTCATATACGTAATGATTCCTACAGTGACTCGCAATACCATCAAGTGATATAACAACCTGACTCCCTGCTGATATCATTCTGCTCGTTAGTGAACACGGTAGTCTATTTTATCTCTTCTCATTTTTTGAGCAGTTCATAAAGCAAAATCTTTAGGAAAACAACACTAACATCTGGGCAAGAACAATTCCCAACACACAGTAGGTACTCAATACATGTGGTGATAAATAATGGATTTCAGAACATCTAGTCCTCAGAGAATTAACCAATGGTTTTCAAAACTCCATAGATACTGAGATCCTCAAGACAATTTTTTAATTCAACCGATTTTGTGGAAATGACAAGATTATAAATTAATGAGAATAATGAAAGAGAGTAACACAATGCAAGTTAGCTCTTGTTTTTTGTTTGTTTTTTGTTTTTGTTTTGTTTTATTTATTTATTATATGTTAAATACACAGTAGCTGTCTTCAGACACTCCAGAAGAGGGAGTCAGATCTTGTTACAGATGGTTGTGAGCCACCATGTGTTTGCTGAGATTTGAACTCAGAACCTTCAGAAGAGCAGTCTATGCTCTTAACTGCTGAACCATCTCTCCAGCCCCCAAGTTAGCACTTGTTAGGATGATAAACTTTATCATCTCCCCTGGATTACAGTTACATACTATGGGACTACTATGGGAAATGGAGTTACTTTCTTGCATGCTCACAGAGAAGAAGAGTAAAGGGAGTCTGGGGATGTAGGGCAGTTGTAGAGTTCTTGTGGAGCAGACCCAAAACTCAGTTCCTAGTATAAACAAGTATTAGTTTTACATCCTTTGTGGATGACATTCTTAGAAGTAGAGAGATAATAAGATTAGAACCTGGTAGAGAAACCTATTACCTTACTTTTCCTACACATAAGGATATTGTAACATAAGAGAGCACAACCCTGGGTCCCAGAGCTAGGATGTAATCCTGAATTCCATTACCGGAAGTCCCATTCCCACTACTCTGAGACTATCAACTGATGTGGCCGAATGAGGGAGATGTTAAGAAGTGTATTTGGGATAAAATGAAAGTGGATTTGACTTCAGTCTGTGACTAACTTCCCACAAAAGTACTATATAATGGGAAAGCTTGAAACATATGGCAAACTGTAGGACACATCGAGTCAATAGTTCTGCGCATCCTTAAAAAGATGACTAAGACTATGCTGTGTTAGTTAAGTCAAATATAATTTGTTTCTCTGAACTTCTGGAACCCTTGGCTTTCAACTATTTCCTGCCACGCTCCCCACCAAAAGGGGATTGCAGTGTGAGACCTGCAAAAGGAAAGCATCATTCTGCTTGAAATGCATACAGCTAAAAGAGAGAAAAATGTCAAATAATGCACACATCCATGAGTCCATTAGAGAGTTGATTTTGCTTGGCACCAAGCAGAAGCAAGAAGCAGGACTATTTTGCCTTTAGTAGTGTAATGGTAAATCTTCATTGACAGGTTGACTGGGCTGAGAGTTACCAAGGGAAAGAGCAACTGAGGAGTGAGCACCTGTAATGAATGTGAGTATCTCACTTGTAGTCTGGATGTAGTCTAGGTGGAATATATGTACAAGAGAATGCCACTCTGTGTGTGTGTGTGTGTGTGTGTGTGTGTGTGTGTGTGTGTGTGTATGCTCCTTTCTTTCTGAGCAAGTGTGACTATTGCTGCTGCCATTGCTGGCAGGCACCAGCAGCTCTCTAGAGAGTCTCTCAATCTTCAGACTCAGGCAGGACTGGACCAATGGCTCATTCTACTGAGACCTCTAGTCTCTTGAACTTAGGGGAACCAAGTTCTCTGCCTCTCTTACATACAAATGGACATTCTTGGACTACTCAGCAGCCAACTGTGTAAACAAATGCTATTAGTTTCTTTTTATAGCACACACACACAAAAATATATATATATATATATATATATACATACTGCAGAAACATAAACATACATCTATATACACATATATTTGTGTATGTATATATATATATATATATATGCACACGCACACACACATACACATACACACACACACAGCAGAGCAGACCCTAATGAAAGCAGTTTAAGGAAGAGTCAGCAACCAAAGAAACTGATGAGTAAATCAGCTCAAATGAATCAAGACCTGAAAGGCTGAGCAGGATGAGCAGGGATCAGTTTCAAATCCCTAGCTACATAATACTCAGGGAAATTAGCATTCATTCATGAGCTCTTTTCTATAGGTCTCCCACAAACAGCGAAACAAAATCCAGGCTCTCGAAGGGGACCTGAGATAACTACCATCCCTCCTTAAGAAACCCCAGGCTGCACTGGCTTCACTCACAGAAGCAGCACAAGCTTTTACTTAGATCTAGGGAGGACAGTGAACACTGTCATCTTCAGTTTCCAGGCAAAATCCACTGTTTCTAAGATAGGGGGGAGAAGTCTGAGATGTGTACGTGGTTGTCTGAAGGAGGGAATGTGAAGGTTCTATGGGGAGAAATGGTAAGTTTTCAAGCTTTAGTAGGTTAATAAGAACCACAGTGCTCTTTAAATGGTCAAGCATCCTCTGTCAGTGTTTTTAAAACTCCATCGCAAATGCCTTTGGCTTTTCTTGGCCCTCAATTCCTTGGGATTATTTGTCAAAGAACAGTATGTAGAAATACAAGCGAAAAGCAAGCACTTCTTGACATTTAGACATAAACATGCCAAATAGATTGCAATCATATCAATGTATGGTTTCTATTCCAGTTAGAGAAGACCTAACCTTAGCTGTAAACCTTAAAAAGCAGTCCCACAGCCAGGGCATTCACCCATCGCAAGATGCCTTATCATGTGGTGCACCTAAGATGGGAACCTTGACGCTGGAGAGAGAAGAAGGGTGAGTTGTTTGCTTGCTTTATTGACTCTAAGGCCAGCGTGTCTCATTGTGAAGGGGGATGGCAGCTATCACTTGCTTTTTCTGTGAAAATTCTAGGAACTTGGAGTTTCTCTATATAGGCATGTCTTAAAATATGGTTGTAGGCAAGAAAGATGCCCCGCATCTGTAATTCTGGCACTCAGGAGGCAGAGACAGGAAGACCTTGAATTTTATGCTAGCTTTATCCACATAGCAAGATTAGGTTTTAAAACAAACAAACAAACAAACAAACAGAAATGATTGCAAGTATCAGGCTGGTAAATTAGTATTTTATATAACTTTGAGTATAGGCAATAACTAACAATAAATAACTTATACTTACAAGGAATGCCAAAAACTAACAACAACAACAACAATAATAATAATAATAGTTTTGATTGAACTATAATTATATCATTCTCCCTTTCTCCCTTTCAAACTCACGACCTCCTTATTTTTAGTTTTGATTGTTACATATACAGAAATATGTACCTACAACTTGCTCGGTCTGTTGAGCGTTCCTTATATTTATATGCTTTCAGGGCTGACCACTTTGTATTAGGTAACTAATGGGGGAGGGGGCCTCATCCCTAGAAAAGACTGTTTCTCGTCCTCTCTGAGACCATTAGCTGTCTGTAGTTCCTTGTCTTTGAGTGGGGACCAGTGAGATTTCCACTTTCCGTGCTAGTGTAGCTACTGGTGTTGTGCATGTTCCAGTCTTGGCTAGGCAGCCATTTTGTTGAGGTACATTGGTATTTCTTCCCTGTAGTTTCTTCCCTGCCCTGTCACAGATTCCCTGGTCCTCCAGACCTTAGAACTTTCCCCACCTCATCTTCTGAGAAGGTCCCCTGAGCCTTTGGTGTGGAAATTATGTGTATGTACACCAACTGGGGCCAGACATCTCATGCATCTCTGCGTTTTGACCACTTGTGGTTTTCTGTTATGATCTCTGTTGAAAGGGAGGAAGCAGAAACTAAGAAATTCTGAGGAATATAAAATGAGTCATGTTTGTTCTTGGACTTCAGAATTACGCAGTGCTCTCAATATAACTCAATACTTAATTCATTGAATGATCTGCACCTACCAGCTGATTAAGGACCCTTAATTACCAGGAAGCACTTAGAAAATGTGAAAAGCTGTATAAATGTTAAGGGCATTATCGCCAGAAGTCTCTCCAGTGCTTTCTTCCAGGCAAGGCAAACAGCTCTTTGTTCCCATCTGTTTTGTGTTTATTTTCTCCCACCATGAACAATTCGTTCCCACTTGTAATCTTATTTTATTTACTTTGCAACTCAGAACTAATCCTCTCCAGGACTAGAGGAGGGTATGCTGTCTCTGCACTCTGCCCTATAAGGAAGTCTGCTGACAGCCTGCCAAGCATTGAATTGTGCTTTAAAAAAAAAAAAAAAAAAATGCATAAAACCCAGGATTCAGTAGAGAGGAGGAGATAACCCAAAAATGGCATTTTCTGCCAAGATATAGTCAGGACCAACTCTCTGTCATGGAGGAAATGACATGAGAGGCAAGAGAGAGAGAGAGAGAGAGAGAGAGAGAGAGAGAGAGAGAGAGAGAGAGAGAGAAAGGAGGAGGAGGAGGAGAAGGAGAAGGAAGGAGAAGAGAAACAAAAAGATAAAATGCTAAGCCAGGCAGAAGCCGGGCAGAACTAAGTTACAAAGTTTGAATACAAAATTCAGTGTTCTAAATTACCCTACCCTCTAAGGTAGCTTTCTGTCGTGTCTGTCAATCTAATGCCCATATTTGCTGTCCCTCTATATTCTTCTTTGCTACCTCTGTTTTATGCAGATGCAAACAACTATCTTTTCTAATGCAAAACACCAGGACCCAGATGCAAAAGCTATCTTTTCTAGTTCCTCAGAAGAATCCACCTTGTTGCCCTCAAACAGAATGAGATGTGCAGCTTTTGCTGGTGATTGTTCCGCTGCAGAGACTGAGGGCAGAAGCTGATGGCAGAGCACAGACAACAAGCAATTCAGAAATACACGGAGCTCATCTTGTTCCCCAAATCCTCTCCAACTACACTGCTGCCTGCCATCTCCACACAGCTGAAAAATCACAAAATATTTTTTCTTGCCATATAGCTGCTGTTGAGACTTTTTTTTTCTACCTGGAAATACCCACTGGGTCTCATGCTCTGCCCCAAGCAACTTACTCCCTTTCCCCCCAAGAGATATTATAGAAATAAATCATTGTTTGGCTTACTAG
Organism: Mus caroli; assembly: GCF_978045245.1. Lineage (NCBI taxonomy): Eukaryota > Metazoa > Chordata > Mammalia > Rodentia > Muridae > Mus > Mus caroli. Next base: position 98,613,091 of record NW_028227267.1, on the reverse strand, counting down.
CTTTGTCTTAAATGTAGACTATTTTGGGCATAGTCTACTGTGTTGTGTCTACACTAAAGGGAAACTGACACACTGTGCTGTAGTTTCTACAAGACTTCCTATTTCTGCTTTGAATCTTCCCATTATTCTCTTCTCTCACTCCACAGTCACTGACATCTAGTAAAATGGAGAAAGTAGCCACTCTGCAATAAAACTCAGAAGGCTCAGCCAAAGAGCAAGCAAAGCTGAGAGCTACTCCAAACTACAGCCCTTGACTTTTCAAGACTCTCACTTTAAGGACATGCTTTCTGTCTTAGTTAGGGTTTTACTGCTGTGAACAGACACCATGACCAAGGCAAGTCTTATAAAAAACAACATTTAATTGGGGCTGGCTTACAGGTTCAGAGGTTCAGTCCATTATCATCAAAGTGGGAGCATGGCAGTATCCAGGCAGGCATGGTGCAGCAGGAGCTGAGAGTTCTATGTCTTCATCCAAAGGCTGCTAGTGGAAGACTGACTTCCAGGCAACTAGGGTGAGGATCTTATACCCACACCCACAGTGACACACCCATTCCAACCAGGCCACACCTTCAGATGGTGCCACTCCCTGGTCCAAGGATATACAAACCATCACATTCCACTCCCTGGCCCCCATAGACTCATGTTTTTGAACATGAGTCTATGGGGGCCATACTTAAACATAGCATAATGCAAAATGCATTTAGTCCAACTTTAAAAGTCCTCATAGTCTATAGCAGTCTCAACAATGTTAAAAGTCCAAAGTTCAAGGTCTCTTCTGAGATTCATTCAACGTAATTAACTGTAATCCCCAAAGCAAGGCAGGAAACCAGCTGGGCAAACTCCAAACTCTGCATCTCCATGGCTGATGTCAAAGCAGTCTTCAGATCTCCACTCATTTTTCATCTTTGTTGACTGCAACAAACTGCTTTCTCCTGGGCTGGTTTCACTCCCTGTGAGCAGCTTTCCTCAGCATGTATCCCATGGCTCTGGCATCTTTAACATCTTTGAGTCTCCAAGGCAATTTCAATGTTACAGCTTGTTTCAGTGTCTGGGATTCCACTTGATCTTTTGGACTCCTCCTCAGGGCTGGCATCACTTCTCCATCTCTGTCCTCTGTAGCACTCTATGCTCTGGTTGATCCACTCCACTTTGGCTGCTGTTCTTGGTGATCATCCCATGGTACTGACATCTCCAATACACTGGGGTGTTCTACTCCAACTAGGCTTCACCAATAGCCTCTCATAGGCTCTCTTCAGGGTGCCAAGCCTCAAATCCTTTGCATGACCCCTTCAGTCCTGGGCCATCAACTACAGCTGAGGCTTCACCTTCTCCAATGGACTTCCCTGGCCTCTCACAGTGCTAAACCTCAGCTTCTCTCCATGATCCCTTCATTCCTTCACAAGCAGTACCACCTGAGTGACTCTTACACATTACCAAGTCCAGCCGCAGCATGAGGTACAACCTTGGGTATCTCTGGAACACAGCTTCTTTGTGCTCCCAGAAAACAATTTCCAGAAGATTTCACCTCAGTGATGCTTGTCTCTTCTTAATCACCACTAATTCCTTAGCTCCAGCTAACCAGCATCAATTTTCCCAGTAGTTCCTTCCATTCTTAAATCTAGAGCCAGAGCCACATGGCTGAAGCTGCCAAGTTCTGCTGCTTACAGGAACTAGAATATGATCCCCTTATACTATTACATTATCACTAGCTTTATGCTTTCTAAATCCTTCACTGCCTAAACTTGGCTATTCTGGTTCTTGCTCTGTAGATTGACCTTGAATGCAGAGATCAGCATGCTTGTCTCATGGGATTAAAGGTGTGTACCACCATACCTGGTTCTAATTAAGCTGGGTAGAATCTTGCCTCAAGGTCCCACTCCCTCAATCTTTTATCTCCTAGAACACACGATTTTGCTCCATTTCACTTCCTGGTACTCCTTTAATACTCAAACCATATATTTTATATTTTGCCTTTCTAAGCTTGCTATGCTTGTTCAAACTTCTCTTCATAAGACTTAACCAGAGAACAAAGTCTCTGCTGGGCTTTTTTGAAACCTCTTTTGTCAATGCAATTAATCCAAGTCTCTTCACTTTAGCCTCAGGCAAACTTTTCAGACAAGGGCAAAAAGTAGCCACATTCTTCACCAAAATACCACAAAACCAGTCTTTATGCCACATTCTGAAATTCTTCTCCTTTGAAATCTCTTGGACCAGGTCAACACAGTTCAAATCACTCCCAGCAACAAAGTCTTCCATATTCCTACTAGGATGACCCATTAAGCCCCATTTAAAGCATTCCACTGCTTTCCAAATCCAAAGTCCCAAAATCCACATTCTTTCAAATAAAAGCATGGTCAGGCCTATCACAGCAATACCCCACTCCTGGTACCAACTTCTGTCTTAGTTAGGGTTTTACTGCTGTGAACAGACACCATGACCGAGGCAAGCCAGTAAAAAACATCCCTCCATGGCTTCTGCATCAGCTCCTGCTTTCTGACCTGTTTGAGTTCCAGTCCTGACTTCCTTTGGTGATGAACAGCAGCATGGAAGTGTAAGCCAAATAAACCCTTTCCTCCCCAACTTGCTTCTTGGTCATGATGTTTGTGCAGGAATAGAAACCCTGACTAAGACACTTTCCAACTGTCATCTTACAAGAACATTACTATAATGTTGGTTTGGGGAAATTAATTTGGAAGAACTAGTCTCCAAAACAAGGGCTGGTGTTATTATTACATTGTCATTCAAGCACTCTGCTGGGTAGCATGAGTCATTTTATTTGTTAGTTACCAAAGTAGATGATAAATTATCTATAAGTCCTTTGTTTCCACTTAAACATCATTCCATTTAGCCTCTGCAATGCATTCCCAATGGGCCCAAGTGTATAACACACACACACACACACACACACACATTTGAGGAGAAAGAGAAAGAAAGAAAAGAGAGAGAGAGAGGAAGGCAGGCAAGGCAGGCAGGCAGGCAGGCAGGCAGGCAGGAAGGAAGGAAGGAAGGAAGGGAGGAAGGAAGGGAGGAAGGAAGGGAGGAAGGAAGGAAGAAGCTATTATATGATATATATCCATTAAAAGCCCAAGGCAAGCCCCAATTAAATGTTTTCCTTTTTAAGAGTTGCTAATCAAAAAAGATAAGGAAAGATACTGGTCAAAGGAAAAATCTACCAAGATGACCTCTCAATCCTGAACATCTATGCTCGATATGCGGGAGCACCTGCATTCATAAATGAAATTTTGTTAAAGCTCAAAGCACACATCTCACCCCACATAATAATAGTGGGAGACTTCAACAACCCACTCTCAGTCAAGGACAGATCATGAAAACAGAAACTAAACACAGAGACACAGTGAAATTACCTGAAGTTATGAAACAAATGGATCTAACAGATATTTATAGACCATTTCATCCTAAAGCAAAAGAATATATCTTATTCTCAGCACCTCACGGTACCTTCTCCAAAATTGACCATATAATTAGTCACAAAACAGACCTCAACAGATACGAGAAGATTGAAATAATCCCATTCACCCTATCAGATCACCATGGACTAAGGCTGGTCTTCAATACCAAGAAAAACAAGGGAAACCACACATACACACGGAAGCTGAACAATGTTCTACTCAACGATAACTTGGTCAAGGAAGAAATAAAGTAAAGACTTTTTAGAATTTAAATGAAAATGAAGACACATCATACCAAAACTTACAGGATACAATGAAAGCAGTGGTAAGAGGAAAACTCATAGCTCTAAATGCCTCCAAAAAGAAACTGGAGAGATCTTAGCAGCTTGACAGCACACCTGAAAGCTCTAGAACAAAAATAAGCAAATACACCCAAAAGGAGTAAACCTGCAGGCAATAATCAAAATCAGGGCTGAAATCAACCAAATAGAAACAAAAAGAACTACACAAAGAATCAACAAAACCAGGAGCTGGTTCTTTGAGAAAAATCAACAAAATAGATAAACCCTTAGCCAGACTAAACCAGAGGGCACAGAGACAATATCCAAATTAATAAAATCAGAAGTGAAAAGGGAGACATAACAACAGAAACCATGGAAATTCAAAAATCATCAGATCCTACTACAAGAGCTTACAATCAACAAAATTGGAAAATCTGGATGAAATGAACAATTTTCTAGACAGATACCAGATGCCAAAGTTAAAACAGGATCAGATAAATAATCTAAACAGTCCCATAGCCCCTAAAGAAATAGAAGCAATCATTAAAAGTCTCCCAACCAAAAAAAATCCCAGGACCAGATGGGTTTAGTGCCGAGTTCTATCAGACCTTCAAAGAAGACCTAATACCAATACTCTTCAAACTACTCCACAAAATAGAAACAGAAGGAACACTACCCAATTCGTTCTATTAAGCCATAGTTACACTGTGTATTCTCGGAGATGGAACGATTTCTGTCTAATCAGGAATATTTCACAATTTCCTTTCATAAAGGACTTCATAAGAGATTTTTTTCTATTTCTATCATCTTTAATGTTCCAAATAGATTTTAAAAGCAGGTTGAGTGCATGTTACTTTTATCTTCAGAAGATATCATGTATATTTAAGAGGCATTTAACTATTATAAGTTATTTTGATGACTTAAAAAAATGTTAACACTGCATTGTATATTTTAAAATAAATTTTATTAATTTAATAAAAAAAAAGAGTTGCCAGGATCATGGTGTCTCTTCACACCAACTATAATTGTTATTGTTGTGATCTATATAAAATGATTCATCCCAGACCAAATTATAACCTGAAAGAAGCAATGGAAAAATCTGTTCCACAAACCCTTCCCAAATCCACAGTACCAGAAGAAAATCAGAGCCACACAGCCAACTCTAACCCTTTCTACTGTGCTGCCAGTGTTACAGACTGCAGGCAAAGACCCTGTGAGCAACACAGCACTGTGTTAACATCTGCCATCTAGTCTGAAGGCGACCGGTAACACAAGAGCCAGAATGGTACTTTTTCCAGATAAATTTCTATAAGGTGCCCAGCTTGAGTAATTTAGACTACTCACTCCCAGGTGGGAGTCTATGAGACTCAGGTATCCATGTGACACATACACACACACACACACACACACACACACACACACACAAAGATAGTTTTCATTAATTCATGCATCCTAAAAGTTGTCTCGACAGTTGCTGAGTCTGTATTGAAGAAGTATTAAAAAAGTATAGCAAAGTAAAAACAAAATTCGAGGCTTTTGGGCCCAGGCTTGGGAGTGTAGCCTTTGTGGCTTAGTGCTCCAAGTACTGGTCATAAAACAGATAGCGACATTCCTCCACCTACCCGCTTCCTGGGTTCAATTCAAAGAATGGCACCCTGACCATTACTGGAACCTGCAATGCAAATGTGCTACCTTTAGGGGCTCTTAGATTGTTAGGGGCTCTTAGAAACTGCCTTGAGAGATAACCTGACACTTGTGACTTTATACTTCCTTGTGACTCTTAACTGGTATTTTTGGTATTTTCCAACAACGCCCTCCCCACCTCCATGAATTGTGGTTTCTTCCTTTAAATATCCCCTTACTCAGCTACTCGGGGCGCCATGGTCCTCTACCCCTGCGTGGTGTATGACCATGGGCCCGAGAACGCTCTCGAATAAAAATCCTCTTGCAAGTTGCAGCAAGACCGTTTCTTGTGGGTGATTTTGGGGTGTCGCCTCTCCTGAGTCAGAACGTGAGGGAGTCCTCACGTTGTGGGTCTTTCATTTGGTGCGTTGGCCGGGAAACGCGACCACCCCTCACACCCGAGAACCGACTTGGAGGTATGGGGATCCCCTCTTGTGTGTGTGTGCCGGCCGGTGTCTCTGTTTTGAGTGTCTGTTTTCTGAAACGAACATTGGAACATGTGCTTGTTGTGTTGGGTTGTTTGTGTCTTGTCCTATGTTTCTGAAGCATGGCGAAGTCTGAGTTCGGATCCATCTGAGTTTATTAAATTTGTGTCTTGGTTTTCGGGTTGCGAGATCGTGGGTTCGAGTCCCACCTCGTGCCTTGGTTTTACACCTGGCAGAGTGAAATTTGTGTCTTGGTTTTCGGGTTGCGAGATCGTGGGTTCGAGTCCCACCTCGTGCCTTGGTTTTACACCTGGCAGAGTGAGGAACAAGTGTGCTTCTCTGGTTTTGGTCGTCTAGGTAGAAATGGATGCTGGTGTTTGTAGACGATGGGGTGATGGGGTCTGAAATGCGCGCGCGGTCGGTATTTGCAGCTGTCCTTTTGGGCCGTAAGGACCGGAGGACTGTGGTCGGCAGACGTGCTAGGAGGACCACAGGCTGTGGCCCTGGGGGACGCCCTGGGAGGTAAGGAGAGCCAGGGACGCCTGGCCGTCTCCGGATCGGTCAGAGGGACCGAGTTCTGTTGAAGCGGAAGCTTCCCCCTCCAAAATCGTCTAATTCTTTTGCCTGCTTGTGGAGGACAAAAAAGGGTCGAATGTGTCTGGATCTGTTGGTTTCTGTTTTATGTGTTTTTGTGTATGTGTTTAGAGCTATGTGAAAATCTAGAAAAGCAAAGGTAATTCTCATAGGTGCTTTATACCCTGACTAGAGATAGTTTACACCTGAGATGTGAGAGAATGGGTTTTGAGAAAAGCAGTACTCTCCGACTATCTGGGGATAATTTGGTAAAAAAATAAAATAAAATAAACAGTATTAATTGGTCTTTGGAGCCCTGCACCTGTAGTTAGGAATCTAGTGTGGCTAGAGAAGTCCTGCTAGGAGCTGATTATAAATGCTGCTCTTATAGGGACCAGCAGCTTCTCAAGTTCTACAAAAATCTCTGTGCTTGTGATAATTAGATTCATCAGGTGACAAGGTGCTCCTCTCTTGAAGTTACAGCTAGAAAAATTAAGAATTTTGGTTGGTTTAAATGAGCAAATGTATGCGGCCATTTCATTTTTGTTTCTAAATAGTTTCAAAAGTATAAATATGTTTTTATATGTCTTGGTTATAGATTAGTGGCTCATAAGTTATTAGTTATGATTAAAAATTTGTAACATTGGTAACAAAAAGTTGACTTAAAACTGTTAACTCTGGGTTAGAGTAATTTAGAACTACAACATGCAGCATGAGACAATCCATGGGAACAGGTCTCTAAAGATACGCCTAAATTGAGTAATATTCTATGTAATTCTTATCCTAGAAATCTGATTTATAAAAGATAAGATTTAGGGTAGTGTCTTTTTGAAATATTGGCAGCTACACCTTCTTGTGTTTGTGTGCAGGAACAGGCCACCAAAATTTGTAGCAAGTAATGTTTTTGGAGTTCATTTTTAAAGAAAAAACTAGATTGTTTTCACTGTTAAAATTGGGTTTTGCTACTCAAAATTGTGGTTGTACTCTTATGTTACAAGAGAAATTAAAGGTTTCTCCCAAATCGCAGCCACCAGCCAATTCGGCTCCTCCAAAATCTATGAAGCCTCCTGAGTGGCCTAGTCCACAACCTTCCCCTTATCCACAGCCTCAACCCCAGCTGCCGAGGGAACCCTAAACCCCTCGGGGTGTCGAGAGGCGGACCGCTGCGGGTACATGGAGCTGCAGAGCACAGAGTCCGGGCGGACTCTGGTGGACCCGCCCAAACTTTAAACCCTTCAGTACTGGTCATTTTCCTCTGTTGGTATTTATAACTGGAAAACTAACCACCCCCTTTCTCAGGATCCCCAATGCCTCACAGGGTTGGTAGAGTTCCTTATGTTTTCTCATCAGCCTACTTGAGATAATTGTCAACAGCTGTTGCAGATGCTCTTAACAACCGAAGAGCAAGAGAGAATTCTGTTAGAGGCTAGAAAAATGGCCCGGAAGCCAATGGCGGTCTACACAGCTACAAAATGAGATTGACATGGGATTCCTTTTGACTCGCCCCAGTTGCGACTGCGACATGGCTGAAGGTAAGGAGAGCTTGAAAATCTAACGCCAGGCTCTGGTCTCCAAGGTGCCTCAAGATGGGCCCACTAATTTGGCTAAGGTAAGAGGTAATGCAGGGGCCGATCGAACCTCCCTCAATGTTCCTTGAAAGGCTTATGGAAGCCTTCAGGCAGTTCACTCCCTTTGATCTTACCTAGGAAGCCTAGAAGGCCTCAGTGGCCTGGCCGGCCTTCATAAGGCAGTTGGCTCCCGATATCAGAAAGAAACTTCAGAGATTAGAAGGTGTATTATGAGAGGGAGACAGTTATGTGATTAGTGAAAGAGGCAGAGAAAGTGTGTGTGAGAGAGAGAGAGGCGGGAGGCAGAAGAAAGAGAAAACAGGAGGGATCTTAGACAAGAGAGAAATTTGATAGGAGAGAAAGAAAAAGACAGGATCTAGACAGGAAACCTGGGCAACTGAAGACCGAGCCTCAGCTAAAAAGGCTCAGCTGTGTCAAACTGAAGTTACTTACTTGAGATACACCCTTTGAGACGGGAAGTAGTGGCTAACTACGCCAAGGCAAGTAAGAAAATTCTTGGGTACTTGCTGGCTTCTACAGACTCTAGACACCTGGGTTGGCGACCTTAGCTTCCCATTGTACCTCCTAACCAAGGAAGGGGAAGTGTTTGTGTGGATCCCAGATCACCTGAAAGCCTTTAGAGAAATAAAACAGGCCCTACTGATGGCCAGCCTTTGCTTGACCTAACCAAGCCTTTCACTCTTTATGTGGAAGAGAGATCAGGGGTCACCAGAGGAGTCCTTTCTCAGACTTTGGGACTTTGAAAAAGGCCAGTGGCTTACCTATCCAAGAAGTTACACCCTGTTGCCAGCGGGTGATTTTCTTGCCTGAAAGCTATTGCTGCCATAATCTGCTTGTCAAGGATGCTGATAAGCTCACTCTGGGACAGTAACTAGCTGTAATGGCATCCCACGCTCTTGAAAGCATTATCCAAAAGCCCCCTGACTGATGGATGACGACCAACGCTCCTGTGACACATCAAAACTTTTTGTTGACTGAACGAGTGACCTTCGCTTCATTCCACCTGCTGTCCCACTGTGTGAGACTGCACCTACTCACCACTGCGCTGAAATGATCTGAAGGATCAGATCAGCCTTGGCCTGAGGGTTCGAGCTGGTACACTGATGACAGCAGCCTCAAGGTTAAAGGTAAGCAGAAGGCGGGGACAGCAGTATGGTGGTGGACAGAAAGCAAGTGATCTAGGCCAGCAGCCTCCCTGAAGGGACGTCGGCCCAGAAAGCTGAACTTGTGACTTTGAGACAAGGTCCATAAATGGCAAAAGAAAAGTCTACACTGACAGCAGGTATGCTTTTGCCACTGTACGGAGCAATATACAGACAAAGAGGGCTGTTGACATCTGCAGAGAAAGACCTAAGATGCTGTGGCTAAAGAAAATCAGATAGCAGATCTAACTGCCAAACAGGTGACTCAAGGAGCAATGATCCTGGCAGTCAAGGAGCCTAAAGATTATTATGACATCAGAGAGACCAGCTTTAGATACACCCCTGAGCACTATCAAGTTTGGACAGTATTTGACTCGCCTGGGGGCCAAGAAATTAAAAGGTGTGGTTAGGTCCTTTGACTACTATGTTACAGGACTCTCTGACTTGGCAGAAGAAATAGCCAAAAGCTGCAAGGCCTGTGCTATGACTAGGTAGAATTTACAGAAATTAAGCCAGCTAGATATTGCAACAAGTACTTGTTAGTGTTTATAGACACCGTTTCAAGATGGATAAAAGCCTTTCCTACCAGGACTGAAGATCCTAAAAGAAATCTTCCCAAGGTAATGGACCTGCCTTTGTTGCCCAGGTAAATCAGGGACTGGCCAAGACATTAGAGATTAGTTAAAAGTTACATTGTGCATGCAGGCCCCAAAGCTCAGGACAGGTAGAGAGAATAAATAAAACCATTAAGAGACCCTTACCAAATTGACAGCGGAGACTGGCGCTAATGATTGGATAGCTCTCCTCTCCTACCCTTTGCTCTTCAGAGTTAGAAACACCCCTGGACAGTTTAGACTGACCCCCTTATAAATTACTCTACAGGGGGCCCCCTCCACTGGTAAAAATAGCCTCTGTACATAGTGCTGACATGCTGCTTTCCCAGCCTTTGTTCTCTAGGCTCAAGGTGCTCCAGTGAGTGAGACAGCGAGTGAAACAGCAGCTCCAGAAGGCCTGCTCCAGAAGACCTGCTAGACATCTCCACGCAGAAAACCTTGAGACTCTGGTGGAAAGGCCCTTATCTTGTACTCTTGACCACCCTACTTTCTACCTTTATGGGACCCCTTTTGATTTTGCTTCTGCTTTTAATTATAGGTCCATGTGTGTTAAATAGGCAAGTCACCTTTATTAAAACAAGAATTAATGCAGTGTGGCTTTTAGTTTTGAGATAACAGTACCATGCCCTAAAGGATCAACTATGTCAGGGAGAAGATAGTGTCTAGTTCTAAGATTAGAACTATTAACTAGTAGAAGTGGGGAATGAAGAAGTATTAAAAAAGTATAGCAAAGTAAAAACAAAATTCGAGGCTTTTGGGCCCAGGCTTGGGAGTGTAGCCTTTGTGGCTTAGTGCTCCAAGTACTGGTCATAAAACAGATAGCGACATTCCTCCACCTACCCGCTTCCTGGGTTCAATTCAAAGAATGGCACCCTGACCATTACTGGAACCTGCAATGCAAATGTGCTACCTTTAGGGGCTCTTAGATTGTTAGGGGCTCTTAGAAACTGCCTTGAGAGATAACCTGACACTTGTGACTTTATACTTCCTTGTGACTCTTAACTGGTATTTTTGGTATTTTCCAACAACGCCCTCCCCACCTCCATGAATTGTGGTTTCTTCCTTTAAATATCCCCTTACTCAGCTACTCGGGGCGCCATGGTCCTCTACCCCTGCGTGGTGTATGACCATGGGCCCGAGAACGCTCTCGAATAAAAATCCTCTTGCAAGTTGCAGCAAGACCGTTTCTTGTGGGTGATTTTGGGGTGTCGCCTCTCCTGAGTCAGAACGTGAGGGAGTCCTCACGTTGTGGGTCTTTCAGTATCTCCAATATGCACACTTTTTATTCATACTTACAAAACACAAACTTTATAAGGCATGGAGACACTTTTTATTTTAGATAATTATTTCTCCTCTTACTATGAAATTGAAGATAATTCTCAAAATTGTTTAATCTGGTGCCAGCTGAATTCTCCCAAGCATTTATTGCTAAGTCAAGATTGTTGTATAATATTCAACATATGAATTTACTTTTGATTTTTACATGTGGATGTAACTAATTGTACTAACAACCTGAGTGAAGATATTGGCTCATCTCTGTTTTCTAGCACGTACCAATACATGTGGGAAGCAGAAGGGGAAGTATGTGTGCTATTGACACGGTCATAGCCATCTAAGAGACTGAATGCTTAACTCCATGTGAGAATGGCAAAGATTTTCTTCACCCTTAACCCTACTCCAAGGGCACCGCAGACCCTCTGGGTCCCTTTGTCTACGGGTCTCTGGGGTAGGTGGACAAGGCGTCGGCGGGTGACAGACAGACCAACACGTGAGATTGTGTAGAATCTGAATGTATTTTGTCAGGTCGAGCATCAAACTTTTTATACCAAAGAAATAACAAGAAACCAGGCAAAATACAATCCACCAAGTTACAGTGAAGCAATACAAAAGGAATGTATACATCAAAAGAAGGCGGGGACCAGGCCGCTGCCACAAAGAAGGGAGCCAGGTGTAAACTAGTCTTTTGTTAAGCCCACCACCAGGGGTTCTGCACTAGCAGACCTTTTCATGAATACTTCAATACCCCAATACCCTATTTCCTGGGTCTACAGAAGAATTTACCAACTTGTTTCTAATGTGAAGTTCGCTATACCTAGCTGTAGAGAAGATCTCTGTCTCAGTGGGATTCCCTAGCTCTATTATGGTATTCCCTTGTTTGGGTGAGATTTGCTACTGTCCTTAGTATATACTTTGCAGACCAGCTCTGAGCTACTGGCTCCGTCTTTTGTAATGCTCAATTAGTTACTGAATAGGTTAACTTCCTTACTGCAGTCTTACAGGATTCTAAGCTCAGCTTCTGGGACCTTGGAATACTGGAGAGAATTAACTATAATAGAATTTAATCTTAAAAGGCATTTATAATAAAATATTAAAAGAGAGCTCGTAGTTCCATACACCAGACTAACGCAGGAATAGGGTATCAGTATATGGATAAATGAGAACGCCAAAGCTCCAGGAGGTAAGTTTCCATGAAACTCTTTTCCTCGTTGAGTGCTTACAGACTTTTCAGCCTGTCAAGCAGACTTGACCGGAGTGCGTGGCACAAGAGGACCTCAGAGACATGGCAAAGCCTTCCTCTGACCCATGTCTGAATGTTGGTAGTGTGTACAAAAAAATTGTCCACCACAGTTTTCTCCTCCTGAATGTTTACACCTGAAGAGGTAATCTCCTGCAGAGACATCTACTGAGACTAGCTAAACCTGTCTCCTTGATCCAGCTACATATTATAAACCCTACTTCCTTGTTTATACCAGACAATAACCTTGCCTTCCTGTCAAACTCTATCCAATAAACATACTGAGTTTCTGAGCTGAGGTTTTGCCTTCTAAGAGTCCAGACCATCTGATCATAGCTTTTCATGCATTTGTCTGTGGGTCTGGTTTTTTTTTTGTTTTGTTTTGTTTTTTTCTTCTTCTTCTTTCCCTTGATGCTTGAGTCAGGTTGTCTCTGGAGAGATGCAAGGGCATGATCTTTTTTTTTAAATAATTTGTTTTATTTTATGTACATTAGTATTTTACCTCCATATGTGTCTGTTTGTTCCCCTGAGACTGAACTTACAGGCAGTTGTGAGCTGGGAATTGAACTCCAGTCCTCTGGAAAAGTGGCCAGTGCTTTTAACTGCTGAGCTATCTCTCCAGCCCTTACTTGGGGTTCTTGCATCCACTAGAATGTATTTCATGTTCTGAGAAGTCTAGACATTGCTCCATTCTTAAATGGAAAACCAGAAAAGCAAAAGGCTATGTTTATTGCCTCTACCTGATGCAAAAGTAGGTCTAGTCCCCTGAAGATTCACAAATGCACAGGGACAAGAGAAATCTTTAAGTGTAGATAATCCTCTAATTATAGAGAGCCTTCCAGTAATATATTGCTCAACAAATATCCATCCATGCCTCTTGGAAAAGACATGGAACTCCTTTGACGTCTGTGTTGAATAGGAAGCATTGAACCTACCCTCCTTGGGACAAACACAGTTCACCCATGGAGCTGACCTCGGGCCTAGTCACCAATAAGTAACTGAATGAACATCCTAGGGAAAAGAAGTCAATATTGATCCCTTTAATTCCCTCTGAATATTCTGGCACTTTTCTGAGGTGGTGGTTGCTGTTGTTTACCAAATTTAATTCATTTATTCTTTTATTACTCATTTATAAAACTTGATTGTCGGGCCGGGCGTGGTGGTGCACGCCTTTAATCCCAGCACTTGGGAGGCAGAGGCAGGCGGATTTCTGAGTTCGAGGCCAGCCTGGGCTACACAGAGTGAGTTCCAGGACAGCCACGACTACACAGAGAAACCCTGTCTCGAAAAACCAAAAAAAAAAAACTTGATTGTCAAAATTCAGGACACATCTGGAATAGCCTGATCTTACAGCATAGTTGATGTCATTTGCAAAAGAAATAGTGTCAAACACAAAGAAGCACTGAGGCTTATAACCCCTACCAGCACCTATTAACTGCTCTTATAAAGACTTTCAGCTCAACTATTGTTTAGGGCTTATTCCGTCTCATAGTTCAGAAACAACAGCGAAAGATCGTCCACATCTTGGGGACAGGAGGTGGACTGAAGTCCAGATGAGGCAGGTTTCTCTGCGATCCCTACTCAGAACATAATTTCATGCCTATGTGGCTTTAAATGCAAGTCCTCACTTTATTCATATTGCCAACTAGCCCTGCTACATAGAGCAATGGTATGAAGGGTAACTATAGTGAAAACAGTAGTTCAGCCTGGGACTTTGGGAACTCAGAACCAGGGAATTGTTCCTGTCACCTCTTCAAGCACATTCACTGTCCCAGGTAAAGTGAACAGGGGGAAGTGAGGACAGTCAGCTCTGGAGTCACAAAGCAACAGAGAGGCTGTACTGCAGTCATCAAGCATAGTGAATGCATCCAGTTCAGCTCCACATCACAGCATGGCTGGAGATAGCTATCTCAGGCCAATGGTATAACAACTGTGGCTACCAGCAGGGATACCATGGTGCTTCAGCGACATGAATAAATGGATTGGGGACAAAAATCTAGAGTCGTAACTGTAAAGAGCCTGGTAGTTTGACAGAAGATATTGGCAGCAGATGAGGTGAACTGAACAGCTCATCTCTTAGAGTACAGGAAAAGGGTTTTATTTCCTGAGGAGCTTTGAAGACTTGGAACAACCGAAAGGCCAAGGGCTTTGCTCTCTGCCCAGCGCCGGGTAGGAGGTATGCCAGCAGGCACCTGGGCCCCAGCTGAGGCCAGGGAAGGAATTAAAGACCTCCATCGCTAAATCCAAAAATAAGCTTTTGCATGTAATGTGCAGGGCATTGAACAACTGCCTTTTTTTTTTTTCTGAGCATTTCCTTTCTAGTTCATGTCAGAGCCTATGATCTCAGAAGGATGTTTGAAAGGAGTAAAGGGAGCTGCAAGGAGGGGGTATTGATGCACAGAATCCAAGTCAGTAGATTGCAGGGGGTTGAGACCTATGGTGACCCCACCTCTGTGTGTGTGTGTGTGTGTGTGTAATTTTTATAGGCTTCTTCCTTTTATTAAGGTAATAAACTGATAAAAGTTTTGCTAGGTGATCACAGATGAAACTAATTTTGGATTTCCAGATTCGAAGTCCTAGAACCTGTCAATCTGTACGCTGTTCCCCAGATTGGTTCAAAGCCATCTTTTGCATTTCCAGGGCCTTCTCTAGAAACTCCTTTTTCAAACAACTTCTGCTCTTTGGGATGATGATGATGATGGTGGTGGTGGTGGTGGTGGTGGTGGAGGAGACATCTGCTCCAAACTCTTGGCTCGTTAGTTACTACTATTTCTAAAACCTGAACTTCTTTCTAAAATGTTCATGACCCATGAATCTCTTCACCTCCTTCCTGTAGTGACTCAAAAGTCAATGGTTTACTTCTCTACTCCGAGGTTTTGAAATGCAAGACTAGTTCTTCTCAGAGATAGCTTATTCTCCCATGAGTACAGCTTAAAGTGAAGAACATAGCATATGTGACATCAGATCCCCAGAATCAATCAGGCTAAATATTACAGACAGCAAGTTCAACATCCTTAGTCATCGGGGAAATGAAGATCAAACTACTTTGAGATTTCATCTTACACCTGTCAGAATGGCTAAGGTCAATAACACAAATGACATCTCATGATAACAAGACCTGGAAGACAGGGAACATCCGTTGGTGGTGGAAAGGCACACTTGTACAGCCACTATGGCATCAGTGTGGCATAAATTTGGAAACTAGAAATAGATCTCTCTACAATCTGGCTATACCTCTCTTGGGCATATACCCAAAGGACTTTATGTCCTTCGACAGAGTTCAACCATGTTTATTGCTGCTTTATTCCTAAGAGCCAGAAACTGGGAAAAGCCTACATGTCCAGCAAAGGATGAATGGATAGTGAAAACCTGGTTCATTTGCACAATGGAATGTTACTTAGCTGTTAAAAAATTAAATCATGAAATTCTCAGGTCAATGGGTGGACCTAGAAAAAAGTCATTCTGAGTGGGTAACTGAGACCAAAAAGAGGCAAATGTGCTGTCTCTTATATATAGATATCAGGATTTAAGTCTTCAGTAGCCATGGAAACCACCTAGGTTATAACCACATGGGTTAAGTACAAAGTAAGGAACTAAGTGGAAAGGAAGGAACTCCTATGGTATAGGAAATATATAGAATATATAATTATGCAGAGACAAGAAGAGGCACTGTCCAGATGGTGGTGGAACATGCCTTTAATTCCAGCACTTGGGAGACAGAGGCAGGTGGATTTCTGAGTTCAAGTCCAGCCTGGTCTACAAAGTAAGTTCCAGGACAGTCAACTACACAGAAAAACCCTGTCTCAAAAAAACAAAAACAAAAACAAAAAGAAGAGGGACTGTAACAGACGGTGGAAGGAAGATGGGGTAAAGGAAGAAATATAGGGGAATAGACAGTTTTCACTAAGAGTCATATGAAAAAGTACTACAGTATAAGCCTGTTAAAATATATACATATATGAAAGAAATCTAAATGGAGTCACCAAATAATGGGGAAGACAAAGCTCCAACTAGACCTTTCTCACCACTAATTTAAACTGCCAGTGCCAAGAATAGATTATACCTAATTGAGTTGCTGAAGGGACCCCATGGACACCTCCAAACCACACAGGCTATTAACAAGGCTATTGGTAACTCACTGCAAACTGATGGTAAGACCCCACTGCTGAAGACAGCACCTACATATTTCACTGAGCATGGAGTTTGAGCTAGAACCTAACTAGAGCCTTCACGCTTACTGACTTGAGTGTCCATGGTACCTGAAGGTACTCTCCATGCTACCAGAGAAAGATAAACACCTGCTCATCTACAAACCCTGCAATCTACAGTGATGACCTGCTTGCAAAATGAGCTAGCATAATAGTGGCACAAAAGTTGTGGACGTAATAAACCACTATTTAGTGGGATCTTTGGTCCACTTATAAGATGAATGGCACTTCTTGGGTGACCAAGAGCCTGAGACTAGGTAGGCAATGGCCTTAGGGGAAAACCGAACAAGATACTATTGTTCTCTTAAAAGGACTGAAGCAATAAAATGACTCCTAAGGACATTCTACTCTACTTATAGATCAGATTCTTGCTCAACCATCATCAGACAACTTTCCCCGGCAGTAGATGAAAACAAGTGCAGAGACCCACACATGGACAAGGTCAGAGAGGGAGAGGTCTTTGAAACTCAGGGCTAAATAGGATGTCTTCATCAAACCTCTCTCCTCAGGGCTGTTTATTATCACTACAATTTGTTTTCTTTGTTTATGTCTGAGAATTTAGAGGGCTTTTCTTGCACTGACATGCATATGTGTAGAGAAGGAAGCAGTAAGGTCCTAAGGTCTAGTGAGGGTCGAAAACAGTAAGGGAACACTGCCTTCCAGACACAACAGGTCTGGTGAACCTATGACTCACAGAGACTGTGGCAACATGAACAGAGACTATGCAGATTCAAGCTGTATGGGTCCCAGCAATGAGATGGGGACTAGACATAAGCTTCCATCACTATCCCAACTGCTCTCAAAGAAAAAAGTCATTTTATCCAATGTAGTCTCAATTGGTATATAAACCACACTTGAGGGAGGTCCCATGCCTAGTAGTTGATGGCCAACACAGAGTGAACTCAATGGTGGTTTTTTGGAGAAGGTTTGACTCATGGTTTTGTTTCAGAATGTTCTGTATGGGCATTATTTTACCTTACAGACCTTTTGCTCATACATTATGGTTTCCAGTTTTCTGGTTTTATGGGTTTTGTGTGTGTGTGTGTGTGTGTGTGTGTGTGTGTGTGTTTCTCTTGCTTTACTTGCTTCCCCCCTGCCCCGTGTTTCCTTTATTTCTGGCTTTGTCTTATTATTAGTTATTATTATTTTGTTGTTGTTTTTGTTATTATTATTATTATTGGACTATTTGTTTCTAAAGAGAGAGAGAAAGCATGGAGTAGATTGGTACAGAGATGGAGAACATCCTTCAGGAGATGAGGGAGGGGCAACCATGATAAAAACATAGCATATGAAAAAATTTTCTTCAACGAATAAATAAACATTCATAACCAAATGTTGAAAGAAAAGACAGGAAGGAAGGAAGGAAGGAAGGAAGGAAGGAAGGAAGGGAGGGAGGGAGGGAGGGAGGGAGGGAGGGAGGGAGGGAGGGAGGGAGGGAGGGAGGGAGGAAGGGGAGAGGGAGGGGGAGGGAAGGAGAGGGGGGAGGGAGGGAGGGAGGGAGTGGGGAGGGAGGGAGGGGGGAGGGAGGGAGGGAGGGAGGGAGGGAGGGAGGGAGGGAGGGAGGGAGGGAGGGAGGGAGGGAGGGAGGAAAAGTAAGAGCCTACAACCAGGTACATAAAAGTGCTCAATATTGCTGCTTTTACTGTTGGCATGCTGACTTTGGAACACGAGAATTATTCTGATCTTTGATGAGGAAACTAACACTGGCTATGAATGCATGTGAAAGGGAAATGACAAAGCTACCTTTTATCCTCTGGAACGTCATCCCCAAGGGCTGCATTCTTGCCATGACACATGCTGACCCCCAGTCCAGTGGCACACACAAGTAAACATTTGCTTTAACCCTTGGTCAACTCTTGGGCATAATTCAAGTCAAGCCCACTGCAGGTTCTTAAGGTCTTCCAAAAAAGAAATGGGTATTTGGGACATAGCTTCTATGTGCAAGACACAGAAGGAAAGGGGAGAGTTTGAAGAAAAGAGCATATTGACACATTATGCAAGAGGAAACTGCCAGTTTCCCCACAAAGGAAGTTCCATGTGTGTTCGTTTTTGTTTGTTTGACATCTCTACAATTTGTTTTCTTTGTTTTGTGTCTGAGATTTTCTGAGAATTTAGAGGGCTTTTCTGGTACTGACATACATATCTGTAACTCTACATAATACTCTAATACATTCTCCAAGAAACAGCTTTGTTTTTTTTTTAATTAACCCAGACTATAAATCATTCCTTTATGGTTTGTGCTGAAGAGCTTTATTGAGTAATAAATCTTTGCCATTCAAAGTTACACTGGAATATCTGCTCCTTATTCTTTTATTTTAAGCTCTTTCTTGTATTTTGTTTTCTGATACAAGGTCTCTCTAGGAGGTTTAAGCTAGTCTTGGAACTCCCAATGTAGCCCAGGTTTGCCTCAACTTCTTGACCCTCATGCCTCCATCTTCCCAATACAGGGATTACAGGGGGAGGGGGTGCTACTATGCCCAGCTTGGAAGAACTTTGGGTTTTGTTTGTTTGTTTGGGGTGTTTTGTTGTTTTGTTTTGTTTTACGGTATTATTGAATTCTGTGCAATGACCAAAGGGAAATCCACACATTATCAATTTCTTCTTTGACCCTCTTTACTTTGCTAACCCATCTAGCTCATTAGCTTAGCTTTAATGTTTGCCCTTGTCTTCTGTACTGTACCTTTTCCCAGAGTATCACCATGGGTGAAGCTATGAGAAATGACCCTGCTGGAAACCAACAATAGGAAGGGCATTGCCACTTCACAAAAGTAAAGATCACTGTGGGTCAGTCTAGCCGTCTGCACCATGTACTTGGGGACCAGCAGTGATACTTGTCCTCAGAAGGGACGGTCACACCCACTGTCTCCTATCATAGCATTCATGTTTATCCTGTTTCCAAACATGCCACTACACAAAATGATAAGTATTATGGCACCAATAAGTCATTTCTCTCTCTCCCTCTCCTCTCTCTTCCTCCCTTTGCCGATGTGCTTCTCCAAGCTTGGAAATCCTTGTTGTGGTCTGCAGACAACTTCACTGCGTTTGCTTTTGGGTAAGTAGTCAACGCAGAGTTTATCACAAATATTTTCTCTACATTTTAACTCGAGTTTCCTGATTTGCTTGATGAGTCTTTCCTAAATTTTTTCTTTTAAAAAATACTTATTGCCTATATTTAATGAGTTCACTAGATTTTTCGACTTGTGCAACCTAGGTATCTGATTTTTTTTTTATATTTTGACATTTCTTTAGTACTATTAAACTATGTTGAATCAAAACTCCCTACATTCTGACATATGCAAAAAAAGGTTTGCTTTTAAATAAGTAAACAATACTTTGTGTATATATGAAAATTGTAAGTGCTGGCCTTTTATTTTTGTAGAAAAGTCCAGGCCTACTCATTAGTCTTTACTAGAATCTTCCTTGAAATTTGTTTTTATTATTCTCAGGCAAGCTTAGCTGGGAAAAAGCCCTTTAAACCTATACACTCCATTATCGTCCTATACATAAAACATTCTCAATATTCCTCTGAGTCACTATCTCTGTCTGTAGGACGGACATTACACACATCACTTTACCGGTCTGTCCTTTTTGTCCCCTAACTGTTTAATGTTTTACTTTCTGTCCCTGTTGCCACATTTGCTTGCTTCCTGGCTTCCTACTGGTGTCTGCTGTCTGCTGCATAGACAAGAGTTTCTCCTTCAGTTCTACAGTACTTTTGTTTATTATTTATTTCCCTTTCCTGAACTCTGTCAAGTCACACTTCCCTTCTTTGTTTATTCAACTCTGCATACTTATGTATGCATCCACTCAGCGATCTTAGCATACAAACGTGGTTGGCTCATTTCTAAATGAAAATGAAAAACCTCTTCACCATTTCACCTACAGCATTTACCTGGTGCTTATTGCTTTCTGTATGTTCTTTACTTTCATCATTTCTAGTAGTGATTTTGTATATGTGTGTGTGTATGTGTGTGTATGTGTGTGTGTGTGTGTATGTGTGTGTATGTGTGTGTGTGTATGTGTATGTGTGTGTATGTGTGTGTATGTGTGTATGTGTGTGTATGTGTGTGTGTATGTGTGTGTGTGTAAGTGTGTGTGTATGTGTGTGTGTGTGTGTGTGTTGCTTTTGTCCTTGTTTTTAATTTCATCTGAAATTTGCATCCATAAGTGAGGTGTGTTTTAGTGAATAAGTGTTAAGTAAGTCATGTAACAAAGAACTCAGTCAAGAAACTTGAACACTGCCGATTTTCCAGGAGTTCATAACTGTCCCTCTGAGTTTCCTGATAATTTCCTTTTCTCCAGGTATATTAGCCTATTTTAGGGATGTGTATAATATAGAGACTTCTGAAGCTCTGCCACCATCTCAACAAGGACAGGGTTTTCTCCAAATGGCCTTGTCAATTAAATCTTCATTTAGATTTCTTCTCAATTCTCAGAACAAAGTCTTGTAAAAAATGTCCGTGGCAAGCTCTGTACCTCATGCTCAGTTTCCAAGCAAGAACTTGGGTTTGGTTCCTCTAAGAGGTCCCCCTTCATTTAATTCTTGAGGCTTTCTAATATGCATACAGTATTTATTTCATTACTGTGTCTTTCTCCTACTCTACCTCAAATTACTGCCTGCTGAGTCTATTTAGTGGTTCTTTTAGGTATATGTGTTTAAGGGTGACAGCTTGGGACTGGATAACCTATCAAAGCGTTCACCCAATGCAACCCTGACACTTGTTTTTTTAATTGGTTATTTTATTTATTTACATTTCAAATGTTTCCCCCACTTCCTGGTTTCCCCTCTGCAAGCCCTCATCCCATCCCCCCACCCCTACCTCTATGAAGGTACTCCCTGACTCACCCAATTCTCCACCACAATAATATCCCCTATACTGGGGCAACAAGCCTCCACAAGACCAAGGGCCTCCCACTGATGCCAGATAAGGCAATCCTCTGCTACATATGCAGTTGGAGCAATGGGTGCCTCCATGTGTATCTTTGGTTGGTAGTTTAGTCCCTGGAAACTCTGGGTGGTCTGGTTAGTTGATATTGTTGTTCTGCCTATGGGGTTGCAAACCCCTTCAGCTCCTTCAGTCCTTGTCTTAACTCTTCCATTGGAGTCCCTGTGCTCAGTCCAATGGTTGGATTCAAGCATTCACATCTGTATTGGTCAGGCACTGGCAAAGACTCTCAGGGGACTCCTATACCAGGCCCCTGTCAGCAAGCTCTTCTTGGCATCAACAATAGTTTTTGGCAGGCCTGACACTTAAGGCTTAGCAAACATCATAGAAGAAGATGGAAAGATTGTAAAAGGAAGAAACCAGGATGTGTGCTGTGAGATAGTATAACTCTATCTGGGATAAAGGAGATACAATCATGAACTATGGTTGACTTAATAAGAGCTACATAATGACAACATCAGTAACCATGCAAGTGTAGGTGGGGCGATCTCACAAGGCTTCACGCTTAAAGCGTTTTACCTACTGTGTAGCTCAGACTTCACAATATTCCAACCCCGTGAAGACAGAAATCACACTTGTCACTCCTTATTTTTGTTGTGGTTGCTAAGGGGTGGGTCAGAAGGAGCAGTGGGAGACGTGTCAGATCTATTTACCCTCTTCCAGATGGAATCCAGGATCCTCTAAAGAAAACTTGTTTTGTGATGGAGATGGCATTCGGTGAGGAATTAAAAAGGAGGGGGCAAGGAAGAAAGAAATTCAATTTCCCAGGACAAAATCTGTTCTTTGCAAAGAAACTCATAGTCCTCAACACTGTCGTGGGACCTGATTTGATTTTCACACTCACTGTGATTTCTATCAAGAAATTCAGGCCTACCCATCATGGTTGACACAAGTTGACGTGGATCAGGTCATCTTACTTTAGTCCCATAAAATTATTTTTTCAACAAATGCTACAAGAGGCATAATTTCAAGTGGTTTTGTAATAACAAAGAGGCAATGACTTGCCCTGGCCTATGATTAAATGCATTTTTATTTTTAAATGATGTTAAAAACATGAAAATGTAGAAAGAACCAACTTGCATGCAAGTTAGCATTTTTATTTGTTTGTAGACAGCAGAAAGTCTAGTGGGAAACGAAGAGTCTTCACTCTTGAAAGCATCACAGAATCTGATGTCACATTTGACATTAAAGTTAATTGTGGACAAACTGAAGCTTCTGACAGATTCTCTGCAGCCAATAATTTAGTAAAAGTGCTCTGCTTCAAAAACCCAAGAGTGTCAGCTGAAGGTCTTCTGCTGGGGCCTTAAAATGCCCCCCTTTGTGTAGCAGGATGTAAAACTCCTGCCTCCATCAGAAACAGAAAAATCAAATGCTAGGCACTAAGTGCCCTCACTCTGCCAAATGAAGGAGAAGACAGCCGTCTTCCAGGAAACTTGCAAAGCAGATAATAAGAAGTAGCTTTCCAAGGGTCTGCTCATCAGCCATTCTGAGGCTGTAAAAGGATTAAAGCTAAAGGTCTGGAAGAGTGGAATGGCAGCGGGGGTTACAGAGCACATTAATATTCCTCTCCCCATAGTGATTTGAATGAGAATGGCCACCATCACCTCAAATATTTGAATGTTTTGTCCCTGGTTGCTGGGGGACATTTTACCTGGGTGCTGGGTAAATTGTCTCTGTCCTGGTGTTTCAGCACAGCAATAGAAGAGTAACCAAGATGCTCCCCGACAGACGAGGGAAGAGGTAAACAGAGATGCTTTGAGTAAACTGCTAAGGATGCTTGACCTTAACCACAGAATATATATAAGAATGACATCAGAACTATATCTAGGACTATGTTAAGCCAGAAGCTGAAGCCTATGGCAAAAACAAAGGGAAAAAAAAAACAATAAAAAGAACAACAACAAAACTTGAAATCTATCTTTATTAGGAGCACATTAGCCTTCTTTACAGGGTAGGGATCTGTCACTGTCTCCTCTCATGATGGGTATTGTTTATGGAAAGAAAGTCAGCCTGGGATCTTCGCTGATGTGGACTTTGCATAGGAGATCCCATTGAGTGTTCCGTGGAATCTCAAAGGTGTGGGTTACAGGTACAAGGAGATAGTTCAACCAATAAAATGGTTACTATGCAAACCTGGAGACCTAAATTTGGATCCTCTGCATCCCAGTGAAAACTGGGCATGGAAGCAAACTTGTGATGCCAGCACAGGAGAAGCAGTACGGACTAAGCGCTCCAGGTGAACTCGTGAGCTCCAGATTCACTGAGAGGCTGCGTTTCAAAATGGAAGGTAGAGCAATTGAGAAAGATACCCAACTATGGTTTTCAGAAGCATGTGCACCCTAACCCATATATATGCACAGAGAGAGAGAAAGAGAGAGAGAGAGAGAGAGAGAGAGAGAGAGAGAGAGAGAGAGAGAGAGAGAGAGAGAGAGAGGACAGAGACAGAGACAGAGAGCATAGGGGGTAAGCAACATGGGCTGTTTTGTTGTAATTCCAGAAGTTGAGATTCACTACAAGAAACCTATAACTGTAAGACTCCAGGAGACTCTTTGTGAGAATCATTTAGAAAGGTATGCACTGCAGTGTTTTACCTTGCTCTACAGTCGCTTCTGCTAGCAGAATTAGTGAAGCGATCCCTGTGATGACAGTGGGGCCAGTGGACATTTCATTACCTCTGAGACCTCGAGACATGCCATGTCAGAAGGTGGCCGAGGCTTCAGCTACAGAACTCAAGGACCCACAGTTGTTTCTTGTTTCCACAAAAGATTCAGTCTACCCAAGATGCCAGTTATATTAGTATTTTAAAGAGATTATCAGAGAGGTAGCTGCAGAAAGAATGCTTGTGGGCCCTGTTAGGAATAGTGGAATGATAGCTGGTAAAACATGGAGGACTATGAAGGAATAAGGTTAGAGTGGGTTGGTATGGGGAGCCTTAGTGTATGAGCTAATTTTCTGCTGCTGTCATAAAATACCATGAGCCGAGGCAGCTTTAGAAGGAAGTGCGTATGAAGGTTAACAATCCCAGAGGGATAACAGCCCATTATGGCAGGCATAGTTGAAGGAAGAGAAAGCAAGTGATCATGTCTTCTGCTACAAGCATGAAGTAGAGAGAGCAAACTGGAAACCGTGAAATGTTAGGAAATCTCAAATCTATCCCAGCGATACATTCCTTCAGCAAGGCCACACCTCTTAAACCTTTCCAAACAGTGTCACCAACTGGGAACCAAATGTTAAGTACTCAGCCCTGTGGGGGGCCACATCCTACTCAAACTGTCATTGTGGGTTTGGATTCAGTCCAACTCTGTTCCTCCTTGCCACAGCTGCACCCATCATTTCACCTTTCAAAACCCTTGTCTACTACAGACACAGCCAGATTTTAACCTGTGCGCAAGTCTCTTTCTCACACAGACAGCAAACATGAAAGTATTCATACATTTTATAAGTATTAGTTTTATTCACAAGGAATTGGCTCAGGGACCACAGGATACAGAACAAAGGCTGAGCTGCAAAGTATCAATACAGATTCCATACCCAACTTTTCAAGTCCCTGTGATAACAGTGGAGACCCCTAGTCACGCATCATCTACTATATGATCAGAAACATGTGGGAGCTTTTCTCTTACCCAACAAGTTGGAACTCCAGGCACTAACTTCCTGACCGGACTCCTATTCTTTTATCTGTAAAATCACCCATGTTTGCATTGCAAGCACCATTTCTAATCGCTTCAGAATTCTCCTTTATAAAATCAGGATTTCAAGTCGCATAGTAATTATTAGTAGTCTTTCTTACCAAACATACACAATTGCAACATGTTTTTCTAGTCTTCGTACATTTTATGCATAAAGCAGCCTAATGCAACTCCCAGTCCATATAACTCGGGAATGTGATGTGCTACTCGTGCGGTGTGTCTGGTGTTTTTATTCTTATCAATAAAAACTTCAACCTCGACAGTGGTTTTATTCTCCTCCAGTTGGTCACATGAGCTTTGCTGCTCATTTTCTCTTCCACACTCATCAGCTGCTCAGTGTGTCACCCACTTTATCATCTGGTGTGGCTTGTTGCAGGCTGAGGAGACGGAGCCTATACTGTATGAGTCATGCAACTGCTCCTGAAGGACCCCTATCCTCTCAGACCATCTAAAGAACCTGATTGAAACTCTGGCTTTGCGCAGAGCAGTTCACATGTCAGACATTTAAATATGGCTTTTTGTTGTATTACAAGTGAGTTTGCCATTGTAGCTGTGGAGTGTGTACAGGAACTGATTGCAATAAAGGGGTGAGGCTATGTGTTTTATCTTCATGTCTTCAGTGATGAAACTGGAGGTGGAGAGATGTCAAATTGAAGAACACAGTTGCCCCACAAAACACTTACACACACACATACACACAGCATGCAGTAGCAAAGAGGCCAGCCTTTGAAATAATAACAGGTCACTCCACAGGCATTGATGGACTGAGGACACGATGGAATAAACATATCAAAGGAATTATCAAAAGAGCATTTTCCCTCCTCCCTGACTCACTGAACATCACTAAACTCAGTGACAGATGGACCAGGGCCAACTGCACTGCATCTGTGCAGAGATGAGAAGAAATACAGAGTACCATAGCCAGTGAGGTTAGTACAGGACAGGCTTGGGGAGAGCAAGGTGATGTTCTCACATGTTTATGCTGTTTGTAGAGACATGGAGAAGTACTGACTAGCTCCTTAAGGCAGATATTCATCCCAAGCAGCCTAGGGAATCAATGGAAACCTAAACTGCCAGGGTTTCCTGACCCAAAGAGTCCGCCAGGCTGCCTTGGTTGTAAGCACACCATTATTTCTCACTTTGCATATCAGTCACTACCAGATCCTAACACACCTCAGAAGTTGATATGTCACTAGGGTTCCATTTCTCACAACCCTGGGAGACCTTAAGTGAGAGAATGTCAAGGGTGTTTTGAACCAGAAAATTATCTGGCTGAAATGCAAATTTTTTAAGGCTGTCTGCCTCCCACAGAACTTCCCTCGATCTGTATTTCCACATTGACCCCATTTCAATCTTTTGAATTTAAAACTAATGCAGCATCACTCTTCGCCGCATGATGGAAGATTGCAAACTCTGAAATGTAATTGTATGCAAAATGTTAGCAGGGCAAAAGATCAAGGGCGTGTGTAAGACAATTTGACACGTGCTGAGGCCAAGTCAGAAAGGCCAAGGCAGAAAATAAATTGCAACCAGCAAGGGCATGGAGGAGCAGCAGGGCCAGGCTTTATAAATGCGTTAGCTGAGAAAGAACAGTGTAGACTACGTAATTGTTGTGCTAGGGAAGAAAAGAGAATAAGAGGCAACAGAAGAATAGATATTAAATGTCTCTACCATTATGACATATATATCAAGTACTTAAAGAACACGAGTTGACTTCTAAGCAAATAAACAGTAAAACGATGAATTGACAACCCAAAGCTGAATTCTGACTCTACTTGAAAGAGGAATGAAAGTCAGCCTCATTAGAAAGAACCTTACCAGCAGCCTACTGGGCATTGCTGGTGTGTGGGGTGCGGTGGGGGAGGATGGGGTGGAGGGGGAGTATTCAAGGTCACAGCAAAATAAATCCATGCACAATTCATCATGCTTTCATCAAAAATAGTCCTTTGTCACTGCCCATGACAGTGACACTCATTGTCTCAGATCGCCCAGCATAGAAGTGGTGGAGTTCTCCTGACATCGTCTCACCTTATTGGTTATTGTCACCAGCATGAGTTCTCTCCCAAACACTCATTAATTATCCAATCCCTCTCTATGTCTAACACATCCTTCCAATCTCTGGTCTCACAATTTACCCCAAATGTCCTCAAATTTTACTTCCCAAGATCAGTTCATTTACCAGCCATATTTTTATTGTTGCAGTTCTTTTCCAAAACACCACAGAGGTTCACAGTTTTCTATCAACTTTGTCCAACATGACACTGCAGCTACACCTCCATGATGTCTGCGCTCAGGAGCACATCTTTCTGGCAATCAGGTTCCAAAAATTAGGTTTCCAAATTTTCCCATTCCCTCCTCTGTTAAAAGCATAACTCTGTGACCCAACACCTGAGTGACACAAACACTTGATGCTTGGATGCAGGCCCAGTCCTTCTGACTCCGCTGTCAGGACAGGTGTCTGAGTTCTGATGTGCATCTGCCTTTGAACACCTTAAGTTCTGGAACCAGAATTTAAAATAGAGATCAGAGAGAAGCTGAGAAGTACTGAAAGAACAGAACAGAGCCTGGACCGTTATGCATGTTTTTCTTACAGGTTTATTATCTTTGAGTTATAGAAGACAAACGTAGATTCTCAGAGACTTAACAAAGACATTTTTCTCTCATGTCATAGCTGAACATGAATTCTTGCATGGAGGAAAGGCTGGAGACAGGAGAGCATGGGTGCCATAGAGCCTAGGCCACCAGCCCTCTTGAATCTTGGAGAGGTACCTTTTTGTTTTGTTTATTTTTGAAATTGTAATTTGGTTACAATATTCCTCCCTTCCCTGTCCCCCCTGCAACCTCCCTGCCTCCATATTCCTCTTCCCATGCTCCTTCAAATTCATGCCCTCTTTTTTTTCACTAATTTTATTGATGTGTATATGTATTTATAGAGAGAAATATGTTTCTAAATATAACATGTTGAAAACATATGATGTTACTTGTACATGTGTTTTCAGGGCTTACCCATTTGGTACTAGAAAACCAAATAATGTTCTCTTCCCTGGGGAGGAGCATCGCTGCCATTTCCAGCTCTATTCAGTTACCTGTAGTTCTCTGTGTAGGAGGAAATGACCCACAAGGAGGTGACAACTGAAAACTCAGTACAGACTTATCAACCAGGGTCAATCTTATGCCAGGTGGTCTATTTAAACACAGTACAATTAGGGGGAAGTTTCCTGATGTAACACAATCCTCACTTTACAGTAAAGCATAATTACATCAAATCTTAAAGTCTATGTCAGTTCTTCCAAGAAGATGAGTTCTAGAGATAGTCTATCTATATTAGCTTAAGGGCCTAAGGGAGGAGGTCAGTCTTGGCCATACAGATAGTATAAAGATCATCTGGGCTATACCAGTCCTAGTTGTGAGACCTGGATATTGTCTGGCCCAAAAGTAATACAGATTCACCGGGCTATTAATTAACCCCAATTTCCAGCTCTCTGAATGGAAAAACAGATTATATATCTCTGTTTGCATTATAATTTGTATAGGTGTGGCCCCCAATGACTCATGTGTTTGAATGCTTGACCCACAGAGAATGACACTATTAGGAGGTGTGGCCTTGTTAGAATGGGTGTGGCCTTGTTGAAAAATGTGTGTCATTCTGGGGGAGGGCTTTGAAGCTATGCTCAGCATACACAGTCTCTCCTTGCTGCCTGCAGATCAAAATGCAGAACTCTTAGCTCCTTCTCCAGCACCATGTCTGCCTGCATGCTGCCATGTTGATAATGGACTAAACCTCTGAACTATAAACCAGCCCCATTTAAATGTTTTACTTTATAAGAGTTGTGGCCATGGTGTCTCTTCACAGCAATAAAATCCAAACTAAGAAAACATCCTTTCCTTTGGAAGGA
The DNA here is from genome assembly GCF_978045245.1 of Mus caroli. Classification (NCBI taxonomy): domain Eukaryota; kingdom Metazoa; phylum Chordata; class Mammalia; order Rodentia; family Muridae; genus Mus; species Mus caroli. The sequence continues at coordinate 98,584,120 of NW_028227267.1, read as the reverse complement.
CAATCCTGTGTGCTTAATATGTCTAGTTTCTCTGGTGATCTGTGAGCACAAGGACCTTCATGCTCCCAATAATTTGAGGCCTTGTGGACAACTGTAACCTGAAGCAGGGCTGGCTTGCCATGAGGGGTACAGCCTGCTTAAATCCCAACTTAATGTCAGGGTCACTGAAACAAGACCAGGGTTGTGACTAAGCATTTATGACCTTCAACCTGGGATGGAAAACCATGAGCCCAGAGCATGCAATTATGGAGCACTGGGAGGAAGATGATGCAACATCACATTGGGCTTGGCCTGTTCTCTTCATCTCTTCATCTGAACATTGTTCCTATGTTCACACCAATCAATATGGTAACTGTATAGTCACCTGTAAATTCAAAAACTTCTAATTACATTCACTCAGCAGATATCTGTAAAATGCTATATTCATTATTTCTCTCATATATATGTATATATATATACATATACACATATATCATACACACACATATAGTTATGTCCTACAAAGCAAGTACCCTATGGGTGACAGGTCTTCTGACATCTTGGAATAGAACCTGGTCTTCTTACTCCACAGTTGTTTGTTGCCTCTGCCTGCTGTAGTGACTAAATATGCTAAATTACCTTCCTAGGCAGGTGTTTTGGATCAGGGATCCACTTGTGCAAGATTCTCACTTCAGAGCTTTTCTTTCACAAAAGCTTGCATTTTTGAGGGTGTGTGTGAGCCACAGTCTTCAAGGACACTTTCCCGTTGTCCTGATCCATAGACTGAGGTTTCTCGGAAAGTTTCAGATACTTTATTGTCTGCGGTTTCTTTATCTGCAATTTTAAACTTTCTCATACAACTTTTCTCTTTATATTTTTCTTGTCGTTTTTTGCTCTCTCAGTGTAGATCTGTATAAGAGCTGTAAGAATTAGCAGTGCTATAGTGGGAATGCTATGCTGCTTTGTAATTTTCTCTATCAAAGGATTCAATCCATTACTCTTGAACTCAGCACCATTCCAGTCCTCAAAATGTGGACAGACATTCCTGATGGAGTCCTTGTTTTCCTCTGAACTTGATAAGCTGGACTTCTGCTGTCCAGCTTTTGTTGATATCCTAGCCTTCTAAACCCTCCGCCAGAATGACTGGCTAAGCTTTGCTTGCAGCACATTGGGGGTTTTCCGGATCAACAGTTCCAAATTCTTCCCACATACTTCCATATCCTACAAACCACATGGTCAAGGTTTCTCACTGAGATGATCCCAGTCTTGGTGACAGTTTTACGTTTAGTTAACTGTCTCCTTGCTCTTATACAATAACTTGAAAGCAGAAACTTAAGTTAGGAGGAGTTTATGTGGACTCACAAGAACGTACAAACCATTGTGGTTAGGGGAGGCACAGGAGGAGAAGCTTGAGGCTGCTGGTCACACTCCATCTGCAGTGGGGGATGGATGGATAGTAGTGCTCAGCCTGCCTCCCTCCTTCTTAGTCAATCTAGAATTACAGCAACTGGAAAGATGGCACCCATAGTTGAACTGACTCTTTTCACATCTATTAATCTCATAAAGATAGTCCCCCATGGGTATGCCCAGGGGCTAATCTAGTCTAGATAATCCCTTACAGATATACTCACAAGCTTGTCTCTCAGGTGATTCTGGATCCTGTCAAGCTGACAATCAGAATTAAACATCACAAGTACCAAGCACTACTGTGTTGTCCCTAGAAACATTCCATACATTGATGAAATGTAAGTACGGTTCCCATAGACACTGTGATGGCTTTGCTCTGGGTCAGTGAGGTTGGGCTCACCTACATTTTTCAGAATTGCCTTTGTTAGATGTTTCTGATTACATCAAATACGATCTTTGGGAAGAAGTAGATGGCAGAGAGACGGGGTCATGTTCTCATAGCTCAGCAGTGTTGTTGCTGATCTGAATGGCCTTGGCATGAAGCAGAAGCTTTCTCTCTCATCCTCATTGATGTTTAGGCAGAATGAAGTCCCAGGCAAGGTATGTTCTTCAGCTCTTTGATAAAGCATTTTAGAGTCTTCACCATATTCCTGTCTATAAGAGCACAGGCAAAACAGAAAAGGAAATGAAGTCGGGAAGATTGGGTAAGAAGAGAAGGGGAATAAAAGTGAAGAGGAAAAAAAAATTCAGGTCCAATGAGCTTCTCGACGAGACAGTGTTTCAACAGATTGCTGAGTGAAGCAAAAGAGCAAGAATGATAGAAGAGGGAAATTACTCTGACAAAGTAATTCCAAGGGCCAGGGTATGGAACACGAGTGAGCACTGGAGACAGAACAGCAGATAGGACCAGGTTTGAAAAGGAACCATTCCGAGCAATGGGAAGCAAACTGACCAGCAAGGAGAGACACAGAAGCAGGAAGTCTTGGCAGGGACGCTGGGCATGCAGTAGAGTAAACGTGGCCCACATGAAACACATGTTTTCAAGTGAAACTGTCAGGGATTTTAGAAGGAATAGATGTGGATCCAAAGGAAAAGCACAAAAGAATCAGATCATGGGGATCTTGATCCTCAAAGGAACGATCCACTGGCTTACAGTTTTCGGGTATAACAAAGAGAATGGGCCCTAACACGCAGAAGTGTGTAACTCTACTTCAGAGTGCCAGCCTGACCACACGCATGTGCTCTTCCATACTGGCTTAGTTCATTTGAGCAGGCAGTGTACATCTCTGCTCAGTGCAAGCGCCATGAGGGCTAGTTCTCATTCTGCTTTCTTTGCTCCAGCCCACTTGCAAGAAAGATTTCTGGAGAAGAAGGGAGAGAGAATAGAGGGCGGGGGGGGGGTGCGGGGGGGAGGGAAGGGAAGGGAAGGAAAGGAAAGAGAAGGGAAGAGGAAGGGGAAGAGGGCAGGGGGAAGGGGAGGAGGGAGGGGGAAGGGGAGGAGGGAGGGGGAGGGAAGAGGGAGAGAAAGGCAGAGAGGCAGAGACACAGAGAGGGAGGGAGGGAGGGAGGGAGGGAGGGAGGGAGGGAGGGAGGGAGGGAGGGGAACGGAAAAAGAGAAAGAAAAGAGAAAAGAAAAGAAAAGAAAAGAAAAGAAAAGAAAAGAAAAGAAAAGAAAAGAGAAAAGAGAAATATATGTATACAAACTGTCCTAGGCTTCACTAACTCCTCTTCATCTCACATGAAGTAGCATGGAAATCTTCCTATTTAGAAAGTTAATGTGTGGATCTGCTTACATGTGCAGGGTTTTTGTTTATACTTTTGAAAAGTTCAAGCATTCAATACCATCCCAGGGATCAAAGACAACAAAAGGAAAATCTTTTTATTCCTATTGTAAAAGAATTAGAATTTCTTTCATATAAAGTACATTCATGTATTAAGCAGATTTTAAACAACTAAGTTTTAACAGAGCCAACCAAAGCCAATTCTATATCTTACATGTGTTGGATATTAATTAATAAAGTTAATTAAAGCAATTTAAAATCTCCCTTTCCTGATTTCATTAGCACTGGCTTTCCAACTAATAAAGAACCCTTCTTTGGAATTATAAATTGATATGGAAATCACAAATTGCAGAGGCATTTATGGAGGAGAATAATTTATTCATTAATTACTAAAATTCACTGACCATAAATTTGTCACAGAAATAAAACTCTGGCACTTATGCCCAGATGCACTCATAAATAACTAAATAATTAAACTCACAGCCGAGGAACAAAAGCTGCTCAATGGGCACAATGAAATCTAAATAAGAGTACCACAGGACAAAAATAGAACGTGGAATAGGAATTATGCTAATCCACATGTGACCCTGTCAAAGCTTTGATGCCGGCAGTTTCCAGAAACTCCACTTTGTTCCTCAAAACTTCGTTCCTGATCAGTGTCCTTCAATAGTGACAACGTGTTAGAAGCTTCCCTAAGCAGAGATTGTCCCTGGTAGCACTATTGGCGGGGGCTGTGATCGAGAGCTCTCAAAGCTGGAAGGCTGCAGGATGGAGAGCCAACTGAACACCCACACGCCACTGATGACCCCACTCAAAGCCTGCCTTTAATATATTCACTGAGTTAACTTGGTAAAGTTTTCTTTAGCTGTGAGCAATATAGTTGATGTTTCACGTTTTGATTCCATTGCTCAAAATGAAAATTTACCCGAGACTAAATGATGTACATTTCTCTATTCTTGACTCCAAAACTCATGCTTTTGCTGTGTCTAGGGTCAATTTGGCCTATGGAGAGAAGCTCAAGTCTCTGACTGGCTCTTAGCTTCAACATCCTCCCAGAAATGAATTCAAACAGATCTGATGGCTTCCCCGCTGATAAACCAGCCTGCTCTCGGGACAGTGGCTTCCTCTTCGACATCACCTCTAGCTCAGCAACTTCTTTCTGTCTTTAGAAAGTCAATGTATCAAAGTCAACCCAGAGACCTCTGCTGCCTCACATGCTTGTTGACAATGAACGATGACATTGACTGTGCTCTTTAATTTTGAATGTAACTATGAAGAAACTGAGTGGAGAAAATCCCCATGGATGATGAATCAGGTAGATGCGAGGAAACCAGGAACTACTGTAACCAGCAGCCATTTCTGCTGCTTCCCACCTCGACAAAATTTTTTTAAATAAAAATAATTAGAACTGAGGTCCCAGAATTTGAACTTCGTGTATTTACCCTTCTACGTGTTATCTCAATGACCTTGATCGGGACCCTCACCCCACAAAGCCCCTATCCCTTCATTTGCAAAAGTGTCAGGAAGTTAACGTGCATAACATAAGGAACATGGTTGGAAGCTCAAACAAGAGTGTGTATGCCTAAAAAAAAAAAAAAGGACACTGACAAGGAAAATTTAGCCCACAGATACCTTTCGCTTCACCAGCTGAGCAGATTTTTAATATGGGAATTTACCTTAAGAAGATAATGCATGTACCAGTCAGCAACAGTCTTGACAATTCCCTCTTTCCTCACAAGCAGTCCCACAAGTAATACTGTGTGGCTGAACCCCAAGGCAGTAAGCTTTACCGATGATGTTTGAACATCATATATCATATAGATATTATAGACTGTGTGCATCTATTTAATGACAAGAATCCTGTCTTAGCATCCTTAGATCATGGTAGTATACAACAGCATGCCAGGCAGATAGTGAGCTCTCTGAGTAGCTTCTAGACATGAGATCAAACTAACGCAATGGCTCTGTCCATAGAGAAGCTCTCAATGGGAGCCGAGAGAAAACACGGATTCCCAGGGTCTGAGACACTGAATGGTCTCTCTCCTCTTGGATTCCCAGAGGACACTCAGATCCGCCTACGGAAGACTCTTCTTGCTTGACCTGAATTGAAAACCTGCATTTGTATTCCACAGCCAAGGCTCAGGTCACAGACGTTTTACAAGGAAACCAAATAAGTGAATCAATAGTACAGAGCTGTTGGCCCCAGGGCCCATCGGCTACCCTGTGCTTCATTACGGTACTTAATAGGGCCATGATTCCAGTTCCTCTCCCGTGATTTCCAGGAATAAACAGTATTCTGAATGTACGGAAAAGTCATTACATATTCATCTAAGCCACTTGGAAAGAATTCTTTACACACCACTGAACACTGGGTACTGCATGGCCCTGGGGGTGCTCCGCCAGAATCCAAATCATAAATTACAGGTCAGGCTAGCCATGGGAGAGGAAAAACAAGGGTTATTTCCTTCTCACTATTCTGCCCATTCCCTCACAGCTGAGGTGCCCTTAGCTTTATCCACTAACAAAATAATAAAGCATATGTAAGAAAACTGTTGGGAGCTTATTATTAATTTATATAAATTTTTAAAAACACGAGTTAGCATCATGTCTACTTCCTTACCGCAACTGTACAGTTTTCTTCAGAGGTTGAAATACCTTTTGGCCACTGTATTCAGATTTCCCTTTCACATTAACTGCATTCTCTCTGTCCCTATGAGCTATGCATAATAAAAAAAAAGAAAAAAACCAGGTTGTAGTTGTTATGTCACGAACAAATGGAAACAAAAAAATTATTCTCAAATCCTCATCCCTGGTTCTAGAAACTGGCTGTTCTCTCACGCTCTTCCAGTGGTTGACATCATTCTGTTGGGACACACAATACTCTGGAGTCAATAAGATGGGCTCGGTCATATGTAGCTGGTATTTGGCACAAAGAAAAGACAAATTTCAGCAAGAGAATATTGAGGTACATTGGTGGGAGAAGTTAATGAACCACCCACTCAACATTCTTGTTTGTATCCTATAAAGTGGGGAACCCCTGAAAGACCCACAACGTGAGGACTCCCTCACGTTCTGACTCAGGAGAGGCAACACCCCAAATCACACAAGAAACGGTCTTGCTGCAAATTGCAAGAGGATTTTTATTCAAGAGCACTCTCGGGCCCATGGTCATACACCATGCAGGGGTAGAGGACCATGGCGCCCCGAGTAGCTGATTAAGGGGGTATTTAAAGGAAGAAACCACAACTCAAGGAGGTAGGGAGGGTGTTGTTGGAAAATACCAAAAATACCAGTTAAGAGTCACAAGGAAGTACAAAGTCACAAGTGTCAGGTTATCTCTCAAGACAGTTTCTAAGAGCCCCTAACAATCTAAGAGCCCCTAATAATCTAAGAGCCCCTAAAGATAGCACATTTGCATTGCAGGTTCTCATAATGGTCAGGGTGGGTCAGGGTGACTTTCTTTGAATGAACACTCTTTGAACCCAGGAAGCAGGTGGATGGAGGAAGGAATGTCGCTATCTGTTTTATGACCAGCACCTGGAGCACTAAGCCACAAAGGCTACACTCCCAAGCCTGGGCCCAAAAGCCTCGAATTTTGCTATACTTCTTCACCCCAATACGGAGGTCCTGAACCCACTGGATATTAGGATAGCATATTATAAAGAGAGATAGAAGAATCCATGTGTTCAAAAAATACCACCTCAAACATTATCAACACCATAACATATCACACACATAGCTATTCCTGCTTTTAATTTTATACAACTTATATAACTGCTCATTTATAAGATACCAATGCAAAGTGCTATTAAATCCATTGTGATTTTGTAATTATACACTATGCCATAATTGCGTGATAGGAGATTAAATATCATTATGTATGAGTTACTAGAAAATAACTGAACTTTTGTGCATTTAAAAAGCCAAGAAATTAGAGCCTGTGAGATGGGTCTGTGGGTGAAGGTGCTTGCCTCCAACCAGTTTCCCGAGGTTGGCTCCTGATCTCACATATGCTTGTGAACACACACACACACACACACACACACACACACACTAATTAAGTAGATAACTAACTAAAGCTAATAAGAAGACCAGAACACCTATCACATATGATGCAGTCAAGTCTGTTACAAAATGCAGTTGGTTTCATGGAACCCAGCCTCTTTATATGAGATCACAGCAACTGTGACTGTACCACAAACCCATATGAGGGATCAAGCCAATGAAAATCCCAGCATGAGTGGGGAAAGGGACCCATGGAGCTCTTCCATTCAATAGCTCTGAGGAGCTGTTGGCAATTGGTAGCTGCTAGGGGAAGGGGAGTCAGTTTCCTTCATGGATGTAGCCCCTGAAAAGCTGCCCATGCCCCAGGATACAGTCTACACTCATGCACACACAGCTAATGAACACTAAGTGAACTCAATGAGTGTATAAGCCATGAGCACATGAAGTAGGGAGGCAAAGACAATGCTGGGAACAGGGGAGGAACTGAAAGGGAGAGAGATGTGGATTTCTATGCATGCATGAATTTCTCAAAAATAATAAATAAAAATAGATGTAACTGTTAAGTGGTAAGAGACAAAGATCCTTCAAGTAAAAAGATGATTTTAGGAAACACACTGTTACAAGAGATCTAATGGAGGCTCATGGAAAAACCCCAGCTGAGATTGGGAAAGGGAATATGACAGAAGGGGGAAGGCAGGCCACGCTGAGTGTCATAGCATTTGCAACGACAGGGGGACAGGCAAGGCCAGGAGGTACTCAACAGAGTGGTACACTATCTGGGGACAGACAACACAGGCATCTGTGCTGGTCTAGCAGACTACCATCAGAGCAAGTGAATCCAATATCATCTCCCAAATAATTTCATGGTTTAATTTTGATATTTAATATAATCAAGGCTTCTGAGCTTTTATGGAATTGGAATCACTCATGCACAGTGCGAAATATTTCCATGACATCACCTCCCTTCTGTGACAATAGTGATGGGGAGACGCTGTCTGCAGTCCCAGTGGTGGGAGGGTTCCACGGTGGCTATGGGAACTGGCAGGGAACAGTACAGAACCCTGCTTAAGTGTAGTCACTTAATGCATGTTGCAGTCCTAGCTCTGCCAGTTGCCAGCTGGGTGACTTTTGCTTATCCTCAGTTTCAGGATCTCTCTAGATAATTTTGGACGCCACCCAGGGTGCAGAATTTGATGTAGTTATTATTAAAAGGAACGGGTTGCGCCGTGCCTTTGCACACGGTAGGCACTCGATAAATGCTAAGCGATGTCATATGCATGTAATAACGGCAATGCTCAAACATGAGAGTTTACAGTGCGTCCAAAGATTCTATCAGAATTATAACTTTATTTCAAATTTTACATTTTGTAATATAGATTTTCATTATTTCTGGTGTCTAAAAGGGCACACACACCAGGGATTGTATTTGCCTGCCCCCTAGTGTTAAGATGAGCTCACTTCAGCAGAAGCTTGGGCTAGGCTCCTAAAGGGCTCACTTGCTGATTAGAAAGGGGAAACCTGGGGGGATGAAGTGAAGGCCATCATGAAGGGTGGGGTCTCAGAACTCTCCCCTTCCTCAGATTTTTCCTCAAACCAGTACAAGGATCTATGAATGTGTGTGATGGTTAAAAAATAGCTTGAAAAACTAAAGCAACTTGGACAAATTCAATAACCACACGCCTTGTGCTGTTCATTCAAAACTTCACTCACTGCTCCAGACCGCCACATGAGCTGTATTATAATGACCATTTTATGGAGGGGAGAAACTGGGGTACAAGGAGATGAGATTTGTTAGGCTGCTCTTCATGATGCAAGCAGATCATGTAAACAACTACAGAAATAAAGAAAACCAGGCAGCTCTAACGTTGATGGGGGATGTCAATGGTAGAAAAACGGATCAAAAGCTACAATAGGATGGAACCTTCAATTGATGTTGTCTAAATTTCTGAGAGCCAGGGGGATCCACACTCTTAGAGGAGGAGGAGGGGGACACGGAGGGGCAGCAATCAAGATATAAAAATAAATAATAGAGAAAAAAATAATAAATTAATAAAAAGTAATAAAAAGTTTTTTTAAAAAAAAAGAGTAATTTCCAAAAGTATTGTAATCATAGCCAACTAGACCTTTCACAACAGGGTGACTATGGGCATTTGGGGGACCTGGCTAAGCTTAGATTTAAAGATTTTTCTCTGTGAAATGCCAGGCAGTTTTGTAATGAGTTTTACATAGCATCCGGCCACTTTCTTTGTAGAGAACCGGCTTCCAGGAAACGCCTCTCCTCCTCCAAGTCGCTCTATCCACAATATCATCTTGCAGAAAGACAAGGGCAGAGCCAAATGAAGAGAAAATGTGGTACCCAGCTTTAGAAAAGTCTGGCCATAGGAGAAACTCAAACTCAACATGAAGAAACACCAGAAGCAAGGCAGCGGGGACAGTCTCACAGCCTCTTAGTGAAGAAAAAGGAAGTTCAGAGATGCCTCTCTGACACTGCAGTTTTCAGACATTGACAGGGCAAAATCCAAATGCGTGGGGCTGAAAGAAACAGAGCACCCATCAGTATTTTGTTCAGCCATGCTGAAAGGAAAACTAATTTTATTTTAAAACATACTATTTCCTTATTGAACTCTACAGTCTCTAGAAGAGGCCAATGAATTTCCACAGGCATCAGCGTCTGTACTCTCCCTCTGCTTGTCTATGTTTTCTTACCCATGGTCTTCAAAGCAATTGATTCTTCCCTCCCTCAGTAAAATGTACAGTGCCCGCTCCTCTGTCTCATGAAGATGTCTGTTTAGCCATCACTGGCTCAGGAATCCAAGACAATCCCCATAGAGACTAAAAGCTCACTCATTCCCCTCCCCCTTGCCCACTGCACTGGGCAGCACTGACCTGACATTAGTATGGCTCTCCCTGTGCTCCATCAGGACATTTCTGTTTGTCTGCATAACAGAGAGCAAGGCCTCCACGTAGTGGGTCTTCAGTGCTCAGAGGTTAAAAGATAAGGTAATTCCTCCAGAACTGGGGCTTTGCTTTACCTGGTTTCACTACCAATGACCAGCAAACAATTCCCACATTTTAAATTGTTCCAAGAGGCCATGATAAGAGTCCCCAACTGCTCCATCTATCCAGTCTATGATACATTCCTTTGATCTACAGGACACGTGTTGCGCATCCACACTACATGAGCCATCCTGGTAATCAAGCCAGCTGTCTGAGCTGCATAATGACCATAGGGGGCTGTCATTTCAGACTTCTACTTAGATATCCAGAGAAAGACCACTGTGCACCATTTACATATGTAAACACACATCCATATATAGATATATGGAGATGTTTATATATTTAGATTTTTTTATGCCCAAAAAAGTGATAGGGTTACCAATTTGCCTAAGGGGGTTACTCAGCCCTGGGAATCCAAAACAAAGGGAGAACTCAGCAATTACACTCCTGTGTTTAATGCCTTTGCCTACTGGGTTGACTGTTTTGTTTGAGGGTTAGGGGTTACAGTTTTTTGTTTTTTCATTTTGATCACAGGTAATTCCAGTAATTTACACATCTCAAAGATGCATTAGGTTTTTTGTTTGTTTGTTTTGTTTTTTGTTGTTGTTTTTTTGGGGGGGGGCAGAGGGGGTGGATGATTCTAAAAAGATTTAAAAAAAACTGGAAGTGTTTAAAAACCACTGTTCTAGAGAATTGACTTTCCCACAAAGAAAATCAGAAATGACTGCAACCACACCCCACTGCAAAGACTCTGGTCTCAATAGCTGGGAGGGCATTGCGACTCCTGAAACACCATCTCCACGAAAGAGGGCAGCTCTGGACTACAGTGGTCCAGCCCTGCTTGCTAAGCCAGAGCCTTGTTCTCCCAGCACACCCTTGAAGCTCAGAGCTCGCAGCCAGAGGAGGATGTTGCTGCCCTCCAGATACTCGTCCTTTAAGAATCATGTTAATCTTTTAGCCCGTGTCCTGTAGGACTCAGTGCTCAGTGCCTGGACTTCTAATATGGAGGAACTTACCAGTCCTTAAAAGAAAACGGAGGGAGAGCATCTGGCCTCCTTCCTATGTCCACACTGCCACCTAGTGTTCAAAACGCAGAAAAGAACTGCAGACTGAAAACCCCCAAAGAAAGGGCTTAGAAATGCTACCGCAGACATTCTTTTTCTTACAGACTTTTGAAAATTCTACCCATCCTCTCTTGTCTCAACAGCTCAACATTTTACAAAATTGTGAAAAATGGGCTGAAAAGATGTAAGGTGAGGACTTCCCCAGTTCATTTTACTTTCTGTCTTTGTTTGGCCAGAAACACTTGTATCTCTCCATTTTTAGTAATGCATTTCAGTTGTTTTTGTTTTGTTTTGTTTTTAATGCATCTAGCTTCCAATGTGCACATTTAACGTATTTGTTCCCACAAAAATCATATTACATATATTATTAAAATATGCTAAAGATGAAAGAAAAAAGCAAGCTTTCTAAATCTTGTGTGTGTGTCTCTGTGTGTGTGTGTCTGTCTGTCTGTGTGTGTGTATGTGTGTGCACATGTTTGAGTGATAGCAGATATGAGTGTGACACTGCACAGTTGTGGAATTTGAACACCTGCAGGTCCACGCCTTCCATCTTGTGTGAGACAGGGTCTCCTGCTGTTGGCCTATACCTGGTTACACAGCTCCCAAGTTTCCTGGGCTTCTCCAGTCTCTGCCTCTTTTCTAGCCTTAGGAGGTCGAAGATTTTAGACCTAGAGGTGTGACCACAGACAGCTCTTTCCCGGTTTCCAAACTTGGACCCTAATTACCCTTACAACAAGCAAAAAATGGTATTTGGGGTTCTACTAGATGTGTGGCCTTTAAAACTTTTCTCAAAAATATTAGCTGCAAATGAGACTGGTTTCTCGCCAAACGTTTACATTCCTCCAAAAGACCTCTGAACAGTGAAGACTTTATAAACAACGAATTTAAAAATGGCCTAGGATTTTTTTTCAAATAGGAGTTATTTTTCACACATTTTAAAATTGGTCTCTTTACCTTAACAAGGAAATGATAAAGCTTACTTAACTTTTAAGTTTATGCTAGAAAACAAAGAACAGGCCACTCGTCGGTGAACTGGATTGATAGATTTGAAATGCTTTTTGTAGAGGAAAACACAGAAACCTCAGCTATTGCCAAAGGAAATCATGAAAACAGCCATCAAACACATGCTAAGAAAAACCATGGCCAATTCCTATCTGTGTAGACAGTGCTATTACACCCTAGTAGGATCTGGCTTTCATAAAACTAACCACCTTTGGGGATTTCTGGCTTAAATTTCATTGATGATAAAAACCTGCAATAAGTGGAACAAAGCTAGTACAGGGGTAACATTATTCTGGGAACATCTTATTCCGAAATAACGATTCAGCCAATGGACAGGACTGCATGATTTTACTGCCAAATGTCTTTAATAGGGAAGTAATCCACTGTTGTGTATCCTGCCTTCTAGAGTGCTTTCCTTTACACTGGCTCACAGGGAAGTCATTTTTGGATTCCTCACTGGGTCATAATTTAGCAAACTCCAGAAGGGATGGAGACATCTGCACTGTAAAGCCAACCTCCCACACTGAATTATTAGTTTCCACGTTTGTTTCTTCAGCAACATTTTCTGTGCTTCTTCCAGTAATATTCACCAACAAAGGACTCGCCACGATCTTTTCAATACATAGTTGCTGTATTTACATCTTCTCAGGAGGACCATATCATTGACTTTGAGGATTAGATCATAGACTTTGACCAGCACTGTAAAAATGAATTCTTCATCTTCCTCATGTGCTTCACTGCTTTGCTGGCAGGGAGATGTAAAGAGCAGATTGCAAGTCACAGCTATGTGCTCAAAGCTGAAGACCAAGGGCAGCACTGCTTTTAAGCCCTGCACACTGTGCTTCATTCCCAGTCAGGTCCTGAGATGCCTTGTGTAGTGCATGGGTGACAAATGGGACCGTCAAAACCGGCATTATGTCAGCCTCTATGAGATATTGGGAAAGCTTAAATTTTCATTTTGAACATTAAAATACATGTAAATCAATGTTTTAATATTTAAACAAGTTCTGCCATCCTCTGCCTAGAATCAGACAACCTCACAGCTCATTCTGTATTCTACTAACAGAGCAGGTGACTTTCCTTCCAGTGAAACAGGCACTACTGGGGTCACAGAAAGCACGCCTGTCAACCGACAAGCCCACGGAGACCACAGGTGCCTTTTTATTATCTTTTGGGTATGAGTATACATTTATAAATATGACTTCATAAACACTAGTTATAGTTGGAACTACACTAATTTCCCCTCAAAGAAGCAAAGCTGTAAATGAAATAACATTAATTCATGATTTTTAGCTGGCAAATATCAAAGTAGTTATAAGTATACTGAATAATTTCCCCCCAAAACTGTCTCATCCAAAGCTGTAAAATCTGTAAATAAGTTACCGCAGACTGTCAACATTGTAGATGTGGGGAGTAGGAATGTTGACACAAGAGCTTTAAGCTAGGACCAAGGGTGGGAGCTGAAACTGACAATGGCTAGACCGTGTAGCACACATCCTCCATCCGTGCTTCAGTGAATGACGATGCTTCAAGCATCCCTGCAGAAACCAGTGGAACACTCACAGGGCCTACATGACTCATTGCACAGCCGTGCATACATTGCCAGTGCTCAGTGGTTACCTGTTAAGAGGAGAAATCCTTACCTGGCTGATTTTAATCTGAAAAACTTGCAGAGCATAGACTGAATTATGCTTGAAAGCCTCTCCCTCAGAGAAAATGGGGTTTGACTGTATGGGGAAGAGAAGTCAACTGTTCACAGCTGTACTTAATAATGTGAAACCGCCATGCACTGTCCTACTTTGGACAGTTCTGACATGTAGCGAGTGCTCAACACGCCCTGATATGAATTCTGTAAGGACACTTTCATCTGTCTTCCTGAGACAAGGACTCAAGCATTGTGGGCATTCTAACCTAAGTCTCAGACAGCCTCAGACAGGGCGTCTCATGGCTCAGACATCCTAAATTGGATTGGAAGTAAGAGGCGCTTTACATTACTCAAGGACTTGAACTCAAAATCCCTCAGGCCAACTCCAAAGGACTTTCCCTGAGTGCTGTGTAGTAGGTTGAAGAGGCAAATGTGCTCCTAACAAATGGAGGGGTAACTCTGTTTAAATGGAAACGTGGATAGTCAGTGTCTCACAGGCAAACCTGTAACACAGTAATCTTTTGGAGCTAATAAAGAACTTTGCCATTTTAAGAAATAAATAGCATGCAAAAATATATCAATTTATGATCTTAATAGGTTCTACTGTGGCATTTGCAGTAAATTCTATTTTTACTCTAATCTAGTTGGGATAATCCTCTGCAGAAGTAAGTTGTGAAAAAATAAATTTAACTGTCCATAAAGTACTTTAAGGGTCTTTATAATGTAAGTAGCAAAGAGCTTCATCGAGTTACAAAGCAAAATAAGAACTTCCCGAGTCACCTAAATGTAGCAACTAACTCCAAACCTTATGAGTTTAGAATTTAACTGTAGGAAAAGAATACTCAATTCATGTGTTGCAGTCCTGAAGTTTATATAAGAAATCTGAAGATGAAATTGTCTTTCACAGATTTTACAGCAGGCATTTGCAAAGTACCCAGGTTTCTCCTCACCATTGCCCTGAGCCAGTCTTTTCTAGTTGGTAGAATATATACCATTTGTGACTAAGGAACATGTCCACACATGACCATTGCCCTGTCTCCTTTCTCTATGTATTGATTCTTAAGAAACCCTCTGAAATCAAGATAAGGTATTCTGAGAATTCCTAAATGCTAACTATAACAAACACTGTTGTTGATACCCCAACCTTTATTCCATCATACCCTCCTAGATTAACACGAGCATGGCTGGAGGCCGTTCTGACAAGCTGAGGGTAGGAATGCTGATGGATATGAATATAAGATCACCCTTGGCTCAAAATAAGCAAATAACTCAAGCTCTATGCATAACTGTGGTGTTTTGGTGAAGTCTTCGGGGAAGACTTCCTACACAGTGGAGAAAAATAGAAAATCAGTCTTTTCAATAGGCAAGGGAGTGAAAAATCTTGTCAACATTATAGTATTAATCAATTTATTACTCTCAGGGTGAGCCAATGCTGTGAACGGTCACATAGGCTGAGATGAACAAGCAGCTCATTATTGAACTGTGAGATAAATCAAACTTGATTACCTGTTGAGTAGGAAGTCAATTTCTTTCTATCCATGTTGACTTGACCATAGAAACCCCACACACAGAGTGAATAGCACTTTCTCTGGCTTCAGCTCAGTCCCTGATATGCAGCTTTTCTCCTCTCTGGTTTCTAAACTACCTTGTCTCCAGCTCTCTGGGTCTCAGCATGCTGGTAGGCTGAGTCCCCTCAGCCGCCTACCTATCCAATCCCACCACGACATTTCTGTTATTCATTGCTTATTGTCACCTACTATGGTGTTATTCTTTGTTTGTTTGCTTGTTTGTTTGTGATGAGGTTTCTCTGTAACTCACTCTGTAGACCAGGCTGGCTTTGAACTCACAAGAGATCTGCTTGCCTCTGCCTCCTGAGTGCTGGGCTTAAAGACGTACACCATCACTGCTCAGCTGTGTCACTATTCTGAATACTGGTGATACAACCAAAACCAGATAATCCTATGCCCACATAAAACCTATATTGCTCTGAGGTCCAAAATGAATTAACAAATGAGAAAAAAAAAAAAGTACTTGCAGGCTGAAATGTACCCTAAAGTCATAAAGCTACCTCAGAGAATGACTCCAGCTGGTCACCAAAATCCTCCTAGATGTCATTTGACAAAAAGCCTAAAATGAAGATAATCCAGTTGTCCCTCTCCGGAAAGTACTTCTGGAACTCATTCGGTCCTGTGGCATTTTCCATCTGGTATTTGTAGATCCATAAGTGTATTTTAAGTGAGCATATGATCACTGTAAAGATGTATGGGATTCGGGTGATAACTCAGTACATATCTACTATGCACAATGAACAAGTCTGTGATATTTTTATCTCCTTGAAACATCTTCTTTGTGTTGGGACCCTTCAGACTCCTCTTTTTTTGTTCTCTATGATATGTGCACTAAATTATTTTAAACCATAGCATCTCACTGTCCAGGAGACTACTGGAAATTGTTCCTTTTCTCTATCTTTTGGTACCATGTCAAATAGTCTCCACTTCCTGAACAGGCTGTCACACCGAGCAGAGCTGCTGACCTGCCCAGGACTCTGCAGAACAGGCCAGACTGTGTAAGATTTTTGGTGAGAATGCAAAAGAGAAACACATGGGATGTGGACTTGACTCAGAAATGTATTTATTTTTTCCCCCCGAATGCTTGACTCATTAGAATCATACCTGCTCTGAACAAAATCAAGTAACAACTGCGCCACAGAGACATCTCTACTCCTTCAGTGACCACAGCTCTCAGTATTTCACGTACTGTGTTGCTTTCCCAGGCCAAGTCTCCTTGACCACGGATTGAAGTGAGTAGAGTGTGTCCATGTCCTTCAGAACTCACGTGTTTCTAAAAGAATCACCTGAAAGTTGCTTTCTTGACGCTACACATATATCTGTGCACAAATGAGTTTTTAAATCCATATTCATTGGCATGAATTTGGACTTGTGAGAGCACGCCTTTTTAATCCCTTTTCCAGATTGCCAGGAAGGATGTAAAAGTGCTATTTAAAAAAAATAAAGTCCCAGCAACAATGCATCCTATTAGCCACCAAAGGTAGCTATTGTGCTGTTAATTACTGAAATTCAGACAGCTCCATTTGTGGTGTTAGAGATTAGAAATCACTCTGATACTGAGGAATATTTCAAGCAAAATACTAAGATTAAATTCTTAAACAGAACAATTTAGCTTTCACAATACTTTCCTTCCTTAATTTAGTATCAAAGAAGACTCACACTTTAACATACATATGGAGTGAAAGCTGCTTTTATGATTCACTATGTTCACGCATACTTGTGACTGGAAACACCTTCTAAGTAATATTGAACCAAGAAGTCATCCCTTCTAACTTCTCTCCCAAACTTCTACCACTGCAGGGAGGCATAGTTAGTTCTAGTTTCTGCAGAACAGCGTGAATGTTAGCAAATGTCACTCACACATGCCCTGAATGATTCTCGATGATTCTGCAACCCCATCTAGGCTGTTGCTTGGCTACAGATTATCAGTCTTGTCTGCTTTGCCCACTTAGCCCACAAGTCAGTCAAGCAGCTTAGAAATTGTCCAGCTGTAATTTACACATACACACACACAAACAGGGGTTATGTGGGTAAAAGGGTACCACCATGCACTTACAGACTGTTGGTAGGGATGTAAATTAGTCACCATGGAAATCAGCATGGAGATTCCTCACATAACTGAAAACAGAATGGCTATAGGACTCAACTATACCACTCCTGAGTTTATGCCCAAAAGACCTGAAGGAGGTATTTCTATTGTAACTCTGTTCATAAAACTCAAATTATCGCATCAGCCTAGGTGTTCACAAACACGTGAGTAAAGAAAATGTGGTATACATACACACGGTGGTGTTTTGTTTGCCATAAGGAAAAATAAACTACTATTTTAAGAAAATGAACACAGGGGTCAGTTGGTACCTCAGAGAGTTAAAGATACTTGCTGCCAACCTCAATGGTAGAAGAAAACCAGTTCTGTGGGCTGGCTCGCTTGCTTTCTCTCTCTGTCTCTGTCTCTCTCTGTCTCTCTTCCCTCTCTCTCTCTCTCTCACACACAATGTACAATAACTGCAAATGGAAACCATCCCATTAAATATCAAATGTTTTTTCTTATTTGTAGACACTACATTTCATATACAATGATATTTTACATATGACGTGAAAGTAGAGGTTCTATTGTCTGGGGAGGGGACATTGAAGGGTGAACACAATCGAAGCATGTGATACTTCTAGATAAAAGCATCTTCATGAGACCCATGACAGTGTGTAATAAAAAAAAATACCAATAAAAATTAAATAAAAAGAAACCGAGACTTAGGGGTATAACCTGGGGTAGAATGCTTGAGTAGCATGCATGATGAAAAGGACTCCCAGGGAATTTTGAGGTCAGGTGGGTTGGGGGCATCCACATGGAGACAGGGGTAGGGTGGGGGAGGGGGTGTGGGATGTGGAGCAGTCAGAGGGTGGAGGGGGAAGGGCGGGAAACAGAATAGAGAGTGTAAAAACTGAATTACAAATAAAATTAAATAAATAAATAAAAAGAATATGGAAAATTCAGCCAGTGTTAGCTAAGAATGCAGGATAAACATCCGCATGCAGAATGAGTTCAAACACTGGTGTTTTCATTGGCATTTGGAGCTGTAGGCTACATTCCAAATGCTATGGGGAATTTGGCAAAATGTCCTTAATAGGTACATATTACTTTAATAACTGGAAATAAAAAGAATTACTCAGCAACCAAACACTCTGGAACTGATTCTTATTTTCCTCCCGTATTAACGCTTTAGTATGTATTTTAAGCCTTCTCTAACATAGCTCTCGCAGTATTTGCATTTTTTACCAAGGAGCCGAAGGTCCTTATATTTTTATTCAAAGCACACTAACATTTTATATTAGCTATTTTTGATCCATATTTCTTGTTTTAAAGCACTGCTTTTACTCTAGATATTTTTCCAAACTCCCTAGGAGAAAAAAAAAGAATAGATCTTTAAAAGCTGATCCAACAGCCACTTCCGTTGCCGTAAAAGCACATTCAAAATCATAACATTATCTGAAATAAAATTATTAAGATTAAACTTCTACAGAATCATCATGGTTGTGGAAGTAGTGTAACAGGAAGTCACACACCAAAACTTGCCAAGTTATACACACTGAATATAAACATATGCAGTTTGTGTTACGTGTCAATTGCACCTTAGTAAAGATATGTAAGATGTAATAAAGAAGGTGCGCACACTTAAATAGAATTAAAAGGCATGAGAAGGGGGCTGGGGGCAGCGTTGCCGGGAGGACAGCTTGGTGCTCTTCAGGGCCTGAGCTCAGTTTCCAGTGCCATAATGAATGTCTCACATCCGCCAGCTCCAGGGAACCCAACACCCTCCCCTGGCCTCCACAGACACTCACGTGCCGGTGGTACACACACACACACATATGGCCACACATATGACACACACACATACATACACACACAGACTCCATACATATACACACACACATACAGATGCCACACACACACCTGCCACATAATTACCTTCTTACACACACATACACATGGCACACACACAGACACCTACACATATACACACCACATACTTTAGAAGCACAAACACATTAAATAATTAGAAACAATAAAGAGTTTTTAAAAACATTCCTTAAATGCATCACCAAGTTTATTTACAAAGGCAGCAGAACAGAAAAGCTCACGTGTTTCTGGAGGAAATCACTGGTATACAAGCCATGGATATTTTTCATTATTGAAAGTAAACAGCCCTCTCCTGGCATTTGCTTAGCATCAACAGTCCTTGTAAAGAAAATTGAGTGCCCTCCTCAAGCCAATAAAACATTACAGAAGCAAAGTTATTTTTCAATCGGATTATTTTCGTGTAAAGAAAACCACAAAAAAAGCAAATTTATGGGTGGATTTAAGTGAAATTTTTCATATGGTTCCACATTAACTTAGAATACATTATAATAAACAAACACAGTTACACGTTTATATTAACTATTTCAAATAATGTTTAAGAACTTTAAAAAAATTAAAATAAAATACCTTCCTCGAAAAACCACTAGAGAGTCAGGCGAGATCATCAACCACATGAGCGTGAGAAGGATTTTCTTTTACGTTCTTGAGCTTTGTTTAGTTTTGTTTTCCACTTGTGCTTTTAGGATGCTGAATTCAAAAGGTCAATACTGCACTCCTCCCCCCCCCCCACACACACACAATTACCTTCTTATAAATAAACAACAAAAATACAGGTCCTACCAACACCACAGTGTTCCTATGTCATCTAACGCAGCAATGATTATTCCTTTTAAAAAAAAAAAAAAGAGGGGAAAAATCATCCAGCATTTTTTTTATAGTTCTGCATCAGTGACAAGCGCCTCCTCTTCTATCTGCAACAGCGCTTTCGAATGGGGGCTTACATCACATGGCGGTTGGCCGTCCAGCTGATTAGGCAAGGAGAGAAGAGAGAAAAGCACTCAGATTCAGAAACGGGAATGCCAGCTCAAGGGAGTACATAAGCAGTCGTCACTCAGAGTGGCCCAGTGAGGTAGGAAGAGTTACCTGCCGCTCAGTCTTAGGACAATGGCAGGCAATTGCAGCCTCTGGGGTCTAGAATTCTTTCTTTGTAAAACACAGAGTATGAATGAACACAAAAACAAAACCTTCAACTCTCTGTTACTCGTACTGAAGGAGAGAAAAGGCATGAGCAGTGGTTCCAAAAAAATCAATTATGTTTGGCTTTGGGTTTAAGAGAGAAAAGTGCACACACAGACACACTGCCAAGATCCCATGCCCAGCCTAGACATTCTCCCACCTTCAGGGTCAGCGTTCCAGGAAGGCCTGGACAACCAGGAAAGAAGCTGCTGACAGATAAAAGAGAGTTGACCGGTTCAAATCATTTCCAAACACTCTGCACATAAAGGACCAATAAATACCTCTGAGTTCAAAAGCAATAGGTTTGTAGATACCACTTGTGACACCCTTTCACAACAAGGAAGAAAAACGTTACCAGCATCAAGGTTCAAAACTATATATATATACAGCAACAGCTGCTGTCTTCCTTACTGAGGCTATAAACAACACACAACAGAGTTATGCTACCCTACACTAGATGATACTCATAAACACATGCTTAGAAAAAAAGTAGCACTTATTTTTTTTTTAATTCAGTAACACTGAAACACCATATAAACAGAATTAAAATTCTCTTTTTCAAACTTTTATATATGAATAATACATGGTTATATAGTAACGCAAGCATTTTCAAAGTTGATTACATTATAAATCACATTTAGGTCTTATCATTAGATATGGAAATAGTTGATGATGAAGATGAAGCCTTAGTCAGGAGGCAGACCAAAGTCTGTTCAGAGGACTTGCCTTAACCCTGTATCCTGTTTTCCATGAGGTATTAGAAGTTTCTCCAGGATCTATGCAAACCAGAGTCAATGTCCTGATTTCTGGACAACAAGCCCCTCCAGGTCCCCAACCCCACAACCCTCTCCTGAGTGGCTGGAACTCATTGCACAGCCTCTTTGAAGAGGATCTGAGCCCAGGACCCCATGACAGGGACTCTGGGGAAGAGGAGGTAGCTCAAGGCTCAGGGAAAGACATAGGAACCCGTGGTCTCCTCAAAAGACAAGAAATTTTCTCTCTGATTTGCTCTCTTACATTTGAATCGGAGATAGCAGTCATTGCAGTAGAGTTGGTGGTTTCGGATTCTGACTTCAGCTCCTGAGGAAGAGCCTCCGAGGTCACACCCACAGGAGACACACTGATAGGAAAAAAAAAAAAAAAGATACAATTAGTTAACTACAAAGAGCCCGGAGCTCTCTCAGAAGATGAGAGATGCAGGGGATGATGGGATATAGGGAAGTGGGCAAGAGGATTATAGGATGCAGCCTTGAAACTCTTGGGTTTACTACATTAAAGCAAAGGGATGGGGGAGGCCAAAAGGCAATTAGTGGATTTAAATCAAGCCTGCTAGATTAGACACTAAGAACTCAGATAGCAAATTTTAAGAGCCAAGATGATCATTCTAAATCTACTGGGGGGTAAAGAAATTTGAAAACAAATTGATGATTGGCTTAAAGAAATTCAGACTTCATTGCTCCAAGGAAATGAATACTAACGAACATGGAAGAACCAGAGAGAAAAACAACCTGGGTTTCTGGCATTCCAGTCTGGAGTGGACCATTCCCAGTGTCTTAACATCACTGGCTGAGTGAGTATTCCATAAGGGGTGCTTTATGCCAAGGCTAGGGGCTTTGGTGTTCTCTGTCTCTCTGTCTCTCTCTCTGTCTCTGTCTCTGTCTCTGTCTGTCTCTCTCTCTCTCTTTCTCTCTTTCTCTCTCCCTCTCTCTTTCTCTCTTTCTCTCTCCCTCTGTGTGTGTGTCTGTGTGTCTGTGTTAGGTGTGTTCAAACACTGTTCTGACTCAGTCTGTTCTACATGGATACAGCACAAATTTATATGCTTAAGCAAGCTGCTAACCTTGGAATTCCAATTCATTTCAAAAATGAAACCTGATGTGTGTTTATAGGCAGACACTGTAAAACAAAGAATTACAGCCTGAACCCTTTACTATATAGGAAAAAAAAACAAAAACAAAAATATCAGGAATAGACAGGCAGGCTATGCAATTGTAAAAATATTTACAGTGGTTTTCCTTCCAGACACTATTAAAAGTTATCGTTTGAGACGCTGATAACTGCATGTCTCCATGTTGCTAATAACACTGGTAAATTAAATTTTAAGTCTACCCACGGCAGCACGCGAGAGAACACACTGTGCACTGTAAATTTTATTTATAGAATCCTAGCATATTAGAGCTACAAAAAGCATAGGCCTTCCAGACTAACATATAAAAGAAGATTCCAGGTTGGAGAATGAAGTGGTAGCAAGCAATCTGCAACGCCAGCACGGCACAGGCGGACAAATAACAGCACCAAGCTTGTTAGTGGCACATCCACAACCCGGGGTGGGGCTCATAGAAGCCATGCACTCTCCAAGCAAAGCATGGCAGGCCAGTGGCAGCGGTGGTGGTGGTGGTGGCGGCAGCATTGGCAGCGGTGGCAGCATTGGCAGCAGCGGCAGCAGCATTGGCAGCGGCCGCAAGCTCTCTGACTCAGGCTCACCTTAAAACAATGTAAATGATAACAAAGACCCAGGGTCTCGATGATCATGGCGGCTCCTTTGCCCAGAATGTTATTACAGTAGGAGCACACACGCTTCCCACTCACTGACCTAGATGTGGAACAAGAACGGAACGGAGGCTTTCACGTGTGCTGTGCAAGGTTGGCATTTAAAGTCACACTCGGCATCGGCAGCAACAATGGTAACTTAAGAAAGTATCTGGATAGCTGTAGGAGAGAAACCTTCAGTAGCCAACTAAAGCATGCCTTCACTATACCTTGAACTGTCTCGATAGAGGCTCAAGGGGATGCAATTGGTCCATTTGGGATTTTGATGGCATTCCCCCTTTGGTTACATATGGACTCACCAGTGTTTCTGCTCTATTACATCCTCTTGCTAATTAATTCAGTTGGCTGATATACAAAATTCCACTCAGGGCATTCCACCCTCAGGGCCATCTGATTCTCTGTGGTTTGCCTTCTCTGAGTTACTTTTTAGCCCTTCGTATTTCACTTTTCTGGTTAGAACCCTAAACACATTCTTGGCTCCCACCTCTGTTGAGAAGGATGTCATTATTGCCTAAGAGCTGCGGATGAGCCAGGGATGGCGGTTCCCGCTTTATTTACACATCTGGGGCTGGTTGCCTAGTGCTTTTAAAGGGATAACCCCTTCATCTTCACCCATACTTTCCCACCCACCCAGAAGGAGCACAGAACCACAGTCCCACTAAGGAGTGCAGGGGATGCATAGCTATTGAGAGTTGGAGAAGAGAGCAATCTGCTGGACAGAGAGCTTCCCTGGGCAGAAAATCCCAAGGCTTGCCCCAAGACCTCTCCTGTTCTATTCTCACATATGCACCTTCCATGGGAGAGTCCATAAATGGTAGTTCCTGCCCTCTGCAAACTCCATCTACCCTAAAGCACTGGCCTCCTCATCACTTCTCTTGTAACTCAACACACTAATATAGTTTGTGGACCTTGGTAACCATACCATTGTCTTGGGCTGATAGAAGGCATTTTCTTATCTAAGTCTACTACTTAGCAGCTTAAAAGTATCCAAATACAAATGGCTTTCCAACCCTAATCATTGTATTTGTGATGGGAACTAGAACTCCTTTGGGATGACTGTGTACCTCTGAAAACACAACCCACTCGGACATCAGAGCTTCGCTCCATAACCCTGAGGCAAATGGCCATGCAAGATGCTACCTAACTTTGCCACCTCCCTATATAACACATGAACTACAGGAGCCAAGTGATGAGGCTGGAGCAGAACGCTAGCAGATCAAGTAACAGTCAAAGCAATCCAAGACTGCAAACACAAGATCAAACCTACAGGATGGTATTCTTTAAATCCAGTTTGCTGAAACTGCCCAGGCTATGCAGCCTTTTTATCATGCTCTTCTTTCACATTCCGTTCCAATGAGCTTCTATTCAAGTGCCATTAAAAGTCCAACACACTTCATAATACTGTTCTCAGTCATAAATATGAAAAGCATTCTCGAGCTACTGTATTGTTTGGTGATGCCACATGGTGATCTATCCAGAGAAAGCTGCCATCTGAGACAATGACCAAAAGCACGGGCAACAGAGAGCCTGGCAACGTGCAGACATGTCAAAGGTCTCCAGTGGCTTTACCAGACATTTGTAAACACTAGGCAGGCAGCAGACAGAGGCAGGAGAAAGCCTTCTCAATGGCTTTGATACAGGAACACCCAATTCCATGCACTCGAAAGGACTTGCTTTTCTTCTGTACTGGATGATGTGGGGAACGTTTTAGGGAAGGAACACCCTTAAAAGTAAGACAAGGGGACCACACAAGGGGCCTTACCTATTCCGTAGCTGAGAGCCTGACTGTGACATGGAAGGGGAATGGCTGCGTGGAGAGGGAGACCCTGGGGAGGTCTTCACAGAGCCGGCTGGAGGTGGCACCGCAGAGGATGGGTTCCGCATGTAGGCGCGGTTTGATGTAGACAACAGCTGAGGTGGGGGGCGACTGAAGTCTTGGACAGAGGAAGAAGTGTAGACCCCGGCAGGCTGGCTGTGCCAAGGGGACTGCCTCCAGGAACCCGGCCGCTGGGAATCCAGATTGTCCAGAGACTCCCCTCTGAAACACAGGGCAGGGGTCATAGGAGTGACATGAGTCACGTTATGCTGCTGGAACTTGCCTAACAGATGCACCATTGGGGTGAATGTAAGACCTCCTTTATGTATTTTCTAGGCTCAACTAAGCTGGTTCCAGTTACGTATACCTTTAACAATAAATTGTTCTGCACCAGAGGTACTGTAACGTTTCATATTTCAGTAACCTTCATTGGAGAGGTCCTTAGACAAAAAGACCAAGTATCAAAGTGGGATGAAAACTACTTCTTAAATAAAAGCTAATACTAGCAGTCACTCATCCCTTAAACAGCTTAGACATAGAAGCCTCAGTCTTTTAAAATCCAATCAGAAAATTGTAAGCACATAAGTATTGAACTATACATTTTCACAGACATATCTCACTTAATCTTCGCAACATTATACAAAGATGTTTTTAATCTCATAGGAGTTACGTTGACCAAGCCAGGAGTGTGTGGATGAGGCCCTGGCTTCAAACCAAAGTCCCCTGGCCCCAGTGCAACCCAGGCCTGCTTCAGACACTCCCATTTGCCACCCCAAGTCCTATGGGTCAGCAACTGTTCAGTGTCTACAGGAAACAGAAGCCACCCTGCATACAGGATTTAGATTTTCTACAAAAGCT